>NW_004443955.1:9545421-9580637 GCF_000243295.1 Trichechus manatus latirostris
CTAGGAGTGGGATTGCTGGATCGAATGGTATGTCTATTTCTAGTTTTCTGAGGAAACGCCATATCATTTTCCAAAATGGTTGTATCATTTTGCATTCCCAAGCCAGTCACTTTTGAGATATAAAAAGAGTAGATTGGATGGTGCAGATGGTTAAATGCTCCACTACTAGCTGGAAGGTTGGCCGTTTGAACCCACTCAGAGGTGCCTCAGAAGCCGGGCCTGGTGATGTGCTTCTGAAAGGTTATAGCCTTGAAAACCCTATGGTGCAGTTCTGCTCTGTACACATGGGATCGCCATGAGTCAGCAGCTAACAACAACAGGCCCAGAGAAGCAAGCAGAGTGGGGGAAGATAGATGCCATGTGGAGATCTCCTGGGAACTCTGAGGAGAATGCTAGAAAAGCTGAGATAAGGATTTTCCTCCAGAGTGGATAAAGAAAGCCTTCCCCTAGAGCTGACACCCGAAATTTGAACTTCTAGCCTCCTGAACTGTGAGAAAATGAATTTCTGTTTGTTAAAGCTGCCCACTTGTGGTATTTCTCTTACAGGGGCGCTAGGAAAGTAAGACATTAGCGGGCTGGACTCTGCTGGTGCATGACTTGGGCAGTGCCATTTGCAGCCTGGCTCCCCACACCCTTCCCCTGCAGCTGTGAGGGCACCTCGCGCTCCTGCCGTTGTTGGTGCCCGGGGTCACAGACCACTTCTTTACTGTCCCATGGCAGAGGGTCCAGGACAGGCAAACCCACCCGTGCTTTCCCTGGAAAGCTGCTTTGTGACCTGAAGCCTCTTTGTCTTCTCATCCAACAAAGGGCTTGGAACCCCAGGGTGGAAGGGGCCCTGCAGCTCATCATGTCGTCCACATCTCACTCAGATCAGGCTGTTCTGCTTACCAGTGCTGCTATAACACAAGTACCACAGTGGGTGGCTCTAAACAACAGAAATTTGTTTTCTCACAGTTCTGGAGGCTAGAAGTCCAAATCAGGGTCTCAGCTGTGTTGATTCCTTCCTTGTCAGTAGCCCTGGGTGTCCCTTGGTTCCTTGTCTTGTAGATGATCCTCACAGGGGCTCTGTCTTCTCCTCCATGGGTGGGTGGATGTGTGTATGGGTATGATCTAATTAATATTACAAAGAAAACCATATTTCCAAATAGGATTCAGATTCTAACACATCTTTTGGGGGGACAAAATCCAATCCATAACACATGCCCAGAGAGGTCAAGTGCCTTCTCCAGACCCCATAGCTGGCTGCTAAGAGACCTACATGAGGACCTCTGTGCACCATTCTTTCTGGTGCAGAAGTTGGAGTGCCAGCCCCAGGTGGTTTCGGCGGTGAGCTGAAGCAGTAGAGGGCAGATGGGAATGCTTGGTGTATCAGCCAGGGTTCAACCAGAGATGCAGAACTAGAAAGAGATACATGTATAGTAAGAGATTTAGTGCAAGGAATTCTCTGATGTGGTGAGGGCTGGCTGGGCAAGTCAGAAATCCACAGGGCAGGTTGGAGCTCTCAGACTCCAGCCAAAGCTGCACTCCACAGCTCAGAATTTCTTCCTCCCTCAGGGAAGCCTCAATTCTGTAATTAAGGCCTTTTTAACTGTTTGAAACAGGCCCACCCTGATTATCTATGATAATCTTCCTTACTTAAAGTCAACCAATTATGGACTTTAATCACATCTACAAAATACCTTTGCAGCCACACCTACATGTGGGTTTGATGGACTAACTGGATCCTGGCCAGGGGGACACATCAAAAGACCCTGTGAACGCTGGTGCCACTGAGGCATGGGTGGTGGGTTGTCCCCCCTGTACTCCCACTCACCTTAGGATGCTCCATGCCTGCTCTCTGGGATGCTGGAGGGAGACTGAGGTCCAGGCCTTTGTCCTGGAGACTTGGGAGATTGTAGACAAAATCTGACCTTTTAGGATTGGGAAGAGCCTCACAGGGCTCTGGCCCGACTTCCAGGTGTCCCACCTCCATCTGCACACCTCCTATGACAGAAGCTCTTCCTCTCGAGGCACCCCATGGAGGACAGTCTGCACTGGGGACAGTTTTACCTGAAATCCACTCCCTTTGGGCCTCTCTGGGCCTGTGTTGTGGATTGATTTGTGACCCCCTAAAAGATGTGGCACACACAGCCCTGAAATCTGAAGGCTGTTTCTACATTTGTGTAGTACAGTGGTTCTCAAACTTTGTCTGGTATCCTAATCACCTGGGCAGCTTGGTAAAAGTACAGTGCAGGCCCCATTCGGTTCAGCCAGCCTGGGCCTCTGTGTTCTATACTGGCCCTTCAGGTGATTCCTACACAAACCAAAGTTCGAGAACCCCCGGCATAATGCATAGCCTCTCAAGCTTTCACATGCATGGGAATCCCCCAGGGATCTTGTGAGAAAGCAGATTCCAATTGCTTGGTTCTAGAGTGGGGCTCATGATTCTGGATTTCTAACAAGCTTCCAGGTGATGCAGATGCTTCTGACCTGGGACCACACTTCAAATAGCAAATGCTGAATGGCTCAAGTAAAGCATGTGGGAATCAGGCTGACTTGGGTTAGATTTTTGTGTGACCTTGAGCAAGTTAGTTGACTTCTTTAAACCTCAGTTTCCTCATCTGTACAATAGCAGTAATGTGCCTTCCTCAGAAAGCTGCTGCAATGGTTAGATAAGAAAGAACTTAGCACCATACCTAGTAAGCACTCATTGAGTGTTACTGTTATTAAAAGCCCCAGGCTGGTCACAGAGACACTTACTACATAAAAATACTCCCTACAGTTACTGTTCAGAGCCCCGAGTTTCTCTTTCCATCATCCCTCTGGGACTTGGTTTCCAGGCTCTCCTCTGTCTTTGTTGCTCCCCTCCCAGTGTAATTGCAACCATGTCTTTCTACCAGTTGAGCCCCAGTGGGAAGCTGTTCTCTAAGACGGTTTTACCAGCGTGGGGTGTAGGGGAGAGGGGGGCAGCTGGCTGGCTCTTCTTTCCAGATGCTGGTCCATCAAAAGTGACATAGCATCATGATAGTGGTGATGGTTGCACATGAAGAATGTACTTAATGTCACTGAATTGTACCTGTAAAGAAATTTGAAATGGCAAATGTTTCATATATATATATATATAGATAGAGAGAGAGCGAGCGAGAGACCACGATTTAAAAAAAAGAAAAATGTGATAATTTCCTGACAAGGTAGCAGAAACAGAAAAAAAGTGACACTAGCATGGAGCTCTCGCCTAAGTGCACCAGAGGGTCAGAGAAGAGGCGCCTGTAAGTTTGACTCACAGAAATCAGGAGAATGTTTATGGAACCATGAGAGGAGGCAGAGCTTAAAACGGAATCGGAAGAACTTTAAGAGATGAGCCTCTGCCCATAATATGGTGTCTTCTCTTGTCTCACCCCAGTGCATTCCTCACCCCTTGCTACAACCATCTATACCCCATAAGGAACAACTGGAGTTAATAACAAAAGAGACTGGAAGTGGGAGGAGACTTTGGAAATTCAGCCTTTCAAATTCTTCATTTTGAATTGTGTAGTGCCCAATACCAGCAATTTAGGCCATAGCATTCTTTTTTTAAACAAACTTTTTTATTAAAAATCAAACCATACCCAGTGCTGTCGAGTTGATTCCAACCCATAGTGACCCTATAGGACAGAGTAGAACTGCCTCAGGGTTTCCAAGGAGCTGCTGGTAGATTCAAACTGCTCACCTGTTGATTAGCAGCCGTATCGTTTAACCACTATGCTGCATAAACAGAAAAGTACAAGGATCCTCAGTGTTCATTGCCATGAATTTTCTTAATGTGAACACATCCATGTAACTACCATCCAAAATAAGAAATAAAACATCACCAGAACCCAAGAACCCCCCTAGTATTCCCTCCCAGCCACAATCCCCCATCCCCAAAGGTAGCCAGGATCCTATCACCAAATATTATTTTTGAATTTTTTATAAATGAATTTCTACAATACACATTCTTTTGTGATAGCTTCTTTCATTCAACTTTATATTTGTGAGCCATTCATGGGTGGCAGAAGTTCATTGATTGTCACTGTATTATAGTTTTACATTTTATAAATACATAACAATTTTCCACTTACATAAATAATAACAATTTATCCATTCTATATTTGGTGAACATTTGGGTCTTTTCCAGTTTTTGGTCATTATTGCTGCTGAGAACATTCTTATACAGGTCTTTTGGTATACAAATGACTACATTTCTATTGAGTGTATACCTACAAATGGACTTGGTGAATCATGGAATATGGATGTGTTCATTTTTAGTGATTACTTTCAGTCAGTTTTCAAAAGTGGTTATACTGGTTGACACCCCACCTAAACCCATAAAGATTTCATTTACTCCACATCTTTGCTAATCCTTGGTGTTGTCAGTCATTTTAATTTTAATTCTGGTGAGTGTATAGTGAGATCCTTTGGTTTTAGTTTGCATTTTACGGAAGACTATTGATGTTATCTTTTTTTTAAACATATTTTTATTGTCCATTTGGATATCCTCTTTTGTGAAGATCCTATAAGTCTTTTGCTTTTTTTCTTTTAGATTTTCTGTCTTCCTCTTGTTGTTTTGTAGGAGTTCTTTATATATTCAGGACACAGACCTCTGTTAGATGTATGTATTGCATATATTTTCTCCCACTCTGTGGCTTGCTTTTTCTCTTGTTTAAGGAAGGGAAAGCATAGTTTTTTAATCTTTTCCTTTAAGGTTGTTGCTTTTGGTGCCCTGTTTAGGAAATCTATACCTATCCGAAGAAAAGGAAACATTCTCTTATGTTAGCTTCAAGATGCTTTATTCTTTGAACTTTCACATTTATATCTACAGTCTAACTAGAGTTGATTTTTTTATGTATGATGTGAGGTAGGAGACAAGATTCATTTTTCTTCCAGTGGAAATCGATCCACCATTTATTTCCCCACTGCTTATGTAATAAAGATCTGACTCTGTTTTTGATGTTTGACTGCCGACAGCTTTAAAGTCCCACCTCCCCCTTCTCCTTCTGCCTCCCCATTTAGGTAAGCTGATAAGAAAGCCTACACATAACCTCCTTGATGCTGGCATGAAGGTCAAACCATACAATCCCTGGCCCATGCGCACAGATTCTTCCCTGGCACCCCCGCCCCAACCATCAGGGCCACTTGCTCCCACTTTCTCTCAAGCTGCTCAGGTCCCTTTTAGACTGGATTTGGTACCCGCCCTGTTCTCCCCATACAGCCTTACTGTGTGATTGGTAAATCTCTTCATTCCCTTTTGATACATGTGTGGCAGCACCAGTGTTGACATATGAACCAATCTGGGGTGAAGGTGTTGATTTCACCCTTTGCAGTGTGATGTCTGCACTCTGTAATGTAACTTTTTTGTAAATGAAGTTGCTGTGTGTGTGTTAGTCCCTATTCAGTTCCACTGGTCTATTTGTCTATCCTTGCACCCATACCACAATATCTTGTAATTTTATAATAAATGTTTATATCTACTAGTGTAAGTCCTTCAACTTTTTCTTCAACATTGTCTTGCTGAGTTTGGCCCTTTGCATTTCCATATAAAAATTTCCACACACAGACACTTGCACAAAACACAAGCCCTGATAGGATTTTGATGAGATTCCTTTGAATACTAGATCCATATAGAGAAAGTAGACATTTTATAATACTAAGTCTTCCAATTCATAAACATGTAATTTTTACATATTTGGGCCTACTTTAATTTCTCTTGATACATTTTGTAGTTTTGTATATACAGCATCTTTTGTTAAATTTATTCCAAGGTATTTGGGTTTTGTTGTTGTTATTGCTGCTATTGTAAATGGTATTTTAAAAACATTCTGCTATAATTACTACAGGTATACAGAAATTTTGTTTTTTGTATATTTACCTTGTATCCAGCAGCCTTTATAAATGAACTTATTAATTCTTAGTTTATTTGTAGGCTCTTTAGATTTTCTAGATGCATAATCATGTCCTCAGTGAATAATGAGAGCTTTTTTTTTTCCTCTCTCCTTTTAGTGCTGACTGGGAACTCCAGTTCAGTGATTCTCCTCTTAGAGGAGATCATTCAATATTTCACTTTAAATCATGCTGATTGTGCTCAATTTTTTTGAGTATTCTCTTTATCAGATACAAAAGGTCCCCATCTGTTTGTAGTTTGCTACATGTTTTTATCATGAGTGGATGTTGAATGTTATCAAATGCTTTTTCTGAATCTAATGAAATAATCATAGGATTTTCCCCCTTTATTTCATTAATGTAGTGAATTACATGATTGATTTTTGAATATTGCATTCCTGGATTACATCCATCTCAATTGCAATATATATTTTTTATGTAACTCCATTTGATTTACTAATATTTTGTTTATGTTTTTCTTTGCAATTATACTATGAAAGTGATTGTTCTGTAATTTTCTTTTCATAAAATGTGCATGTCAGTATCAAGGTAATGGTGGCCTTATAAAGTGATTTGGGAACTATTTCCCTTTTTTATGTTCCCTGGAAGAGAAGAGTTTGGGTAATATTGCTGTTATTTTTTGTGTAAATGTTTGGAAGAATGCAATTGGGAAGACGCTTGGGCCTGAAGTTATTTGGGAAGAAGATTTTTAATTACAGATTCAATTTCTTTAGCAGATACAGGTCTATTTAAATTTTCTGCTTCTTCTAGTGTCAGTTTTGATAACTTGTGTGTTTTCTGTAATTTGTTCATTTGACAAATGTTGTCACAATTATTAGTGTTAAGTTATTCATTATGTCCACTTCTTTTACTAGTGATATCCACTTTTACATTTCTGTTATTATAATTTGTGTACTCTCCCTCTCCTGTTCCCCCCACCCACAGCTTGTAGTCAGTCAGGCTAGAGATTTATTAATTTTATTTTTTCCCTAAGAATCAACTTTAGGCTTTGTTGGTTTTTTCTACTGCATATTTTTTTCTCATTGTTTTTCTGCTCTTATATTTCTTATTTCTTTCCCTCAACTTTAGTTTACTGTTCTTTTCAAGTCACTTAAAATAAATATTTAGATGATTTTTTTCAGCCTTTCTTGTTTTCTAATATATGAATTTAAATTATAAATTCCCCTTTAAGCCTGCTTTAGCTATAATCTACTGTTATTTGATATGTTGTATTTTCATTATTAATCAGCTCAAAATATTTATTAATTTTTATCAGTATTTTCTTCTTTAATCTCTGGTTACTTTGAAGTGCTTAATTTCCAAATGTCTGCTTATTTGCTAGTAATATTTTTTTTTTTTTTTTTGCTTAATTACACTGTAGTCAGAAACACATCCTTTATTGTTTTAACATTTTCACATTTGTTTAGACTTGCTTTATAGCCCACCATATTATTAATCTTGTCAAAATATTTTATATGCATTTGTGTGTGGTTCCTCAATGTAGTGATTTTTATATGTTTGGTAATTATATTGTTGAAATCTTCTATTTTCATTCTAATTTTTATCTGCTTGGTCTGTCATTTGCTGAGAGAAGTGTGTTGAAATATCCCACTGTGATTGTAGATTTTTTGGTTTGTTTGTTTTGTTTTGTTTTGTTTTCTTTCAATCATTTCTCCCTGTAGAAATTTTGTGAGTATCTAAGTAGGTACATACACTTAGAATTTATTCTTAGTGGGTTGCCCTTATTATCATGAATTTTTTCTCTTTCTAGAAATGCTTCTTGTCATAAAGTCTGCATTCGCTAATTGTCAGTGTAACACTACCAACTTTTTTCTTTCGTTGTTTTTCTTTTTTTAAGTGAACTTTTTATTCTAGAATAGTTTTAGATTACAAAAAGGTTGCAGAGATAGTACAGACAGCTCTCATATATCCTACACCCACTTCTCCCTATTGTTAACATCTTAGTATGGTATATTTGGTACATCTAGTATGGTACATTTGTTATAACTAATGAACCAGTACTGATACATTGAATGCCATACTTCATTTATATCTCCTTAGTTTTTGCCTAATGTTCTTTTTATGTTCCAGGATTCTGTTCAGAATACCATGTTAAATTTAGTTGTCATTTTCTTTAAGCTCTTCTAGACTGTGGTAGTTTCTTAGATGATCCTTGTTCATGACCTTGGCAGTTTTGAGGAATACTATTCAGATATTTTATAGAATAACCTTTAATTTACATTTGTCTGATGTTTTTGTCATGATTAGACAAAGGCTATGGGTTTTTGAGCAGAAGGCTATATAGGGAAAAGTACCATCTTTATCACATCAAATCAAGGGTGCATGGTATATAAATATAACTTATCTGTATTGATGTTAACTTTGATTACCTGGGAGTTACGTACCATTTCCTTGAGAGGTCAGTGTCTGCAAAATTACTTGGAGTTCTTCTGGATGGGAGATTTATCCACTCTTCTATTTATTTACTTATTCAATCATTTGTTTGTATCAATATGGACACATGGAGATTAACTTTATACTTTGAGTTATAATCCATTACATTGTTTGTTATTTCTCTATTTATTTATGTTCAAATTGTTCTAGCTTTGGCCCTTGGGAGCTCTTTTAATTGGCTCCTGTGTGAGTTTGTCATAACTCCGTTGTCTTACTTTTTCATTGTCCAGATTTTGTATGCATATGAGGCAATTGAAAATACCCATGGCTTGGGTCAGGTCACCTTAGTCATCAAAGTGACGTCTTTGCTTTTTAACACTTTAAAGAGGTTTTTGCAGCAGATTTGCCCAGTGCAATACATCATTTGATTTCTTGACTTTTGCTTTCATGGGCATTGATTATTGATCCAGAAAGAATAAAATCCTTGATAACTTCAATTTCTTCGCCATTTTATAATGATGTTGCTTATTGGTCCAGTTGTAAGGATTTTTTTTTTATGTGTGTGTTTAGGTGTAATCTATAGTGAATACTCATCTTTTGCCTTCATCAGTAAGTGCTCCAAGTCATCTTAACTTTTGGCAAGCAGGGTTATGTCATCTGCGTATCTCAGGTTGTTAATGAATCTTCCTCCAATCCTGGTGCCGCTCTCTTCTTCATATAGTTCAGCTTTTAGATTAATTGTTCAGCATATAGATTGAATAAGTAAGGGGAAAGAATACAACCTTGACACACACCTTTTCCAATTTTAAACAATGTAGTATCCCCTTGTTCTGTTCTAATGACTTCTTCTTGATCCATGTACAAGTTCACATGAGCATATTTTATTAAATTTATACCTAAGTACATCATTGTTTTTGGTGCTATTGTAAATGGTATTGTCTTTTTAATTTCAAATTTCAATCATTCTTTGGTCGTATATAGGAAACATTTGATTTTTATACACTGACCTTGTGTATTTTCTGCCCTTTTTATAGTTGCTTATTAGTTACAGTTCTGTTGTTGATTCTTTGGGATTTTCAACATACACAATATCTCATCTGTTACTAAAGATAGCTGTATTTCTTCCTTTCCAATTTGTATACCTTTCATTTATTTTTATGGTCCTATTGCACTAATTAGGACTTCCAGTATGATGTTGAATAGGAATGACAAGAGAGGACATCCTTTTCTTGTTCCCATTCTTAGGGAGAGAGTGTTCAGTCTCTCCCATTAAGTATGATGTTAGCTGTAGGTTTCTCGTATATTACCTATATTCAGTTCAGAAAGTTCCCTTATAGTCCTAGTTTTGGGAAAGTTTTTATTTTTATTTTTAATTCTATTGTACTTTAAGTGAAAGTTTACAATTCAAGTTAGTCTCTCATATAAAAATTCATACATACGTTGTTATGTGACCCTAGTTGCTCTCCCTATACTATAACAGCACACTCCTTCCTTCGTCCCCTGATTTCCCGTGTCCATTCAACCAGCTCCTGACCCTCTCTGCCTTCTCATCTCACCTCCAGACAGGAGCTGCCCATTTAGTCTCATGTATCTACTTGAGCTGAGAAGCACACTCTTCACAAGTATCATTTTCTGTCCCACAGTCCAGTCTAATCTTTGTCTGAAGAGTTGACCTTGGGAATGGTTTTAGTTCTGGATTGACAGAGAGTCCGGGGGCCATGCTTCCTGGGGTTCCTTCAGTCTCAGTCAGATCATTAAGTCTTGTCTTTTTACTAGAATTTGAGTTCTGCACCCTACTTTCTCCTGCTCTGTCAGGGACTCTCTGTTGTGTTCCCTGTCGGGGTGAACATTGGTGGTAGCCAGGCACCATCTAGTTCTTCTGGTCTCAGGCTGATGCAGTCTGTGGTTTATGTGGCCGTTTCTGTCTTTTGGGCTAATACTTTCCTTGTGTCTTCAGTGTTCTTCATTCTCCTTTGCTCCAGGTGGGTTGGGACCAATTGATGCATCTTAGATGGCCACTCGCTAGCTTTTAAGACCCCAGATGCCACTCAGCAAAGTGGGATGCAGAACATTTTCTTAAAAAACTTTGTTATGCCAATTGACCTAGATGTCCAGTTTTGGGAGAGTTTTTATTATGAATAGGTGTTGAATTTTGTCAAGTGCTTTTTCTGCATTTATTGATGTGATCATTTGGTTTTTCTTTTAATATGATGAGCTACATTGATTGATTTACACGTATTGAAACAGCCTTGCATTCCTGGAATGAACCTGTTCCCAGGAATGTATTATCCTTTTTGCATATTGCTGGATTTGATTTGCTAATATTTTGCTAGCAACTCATTATCCTCTTTATATGTTGCTTGATTCAGTTTGCTAATATTTTATTAAGGATTTTTGCTTCAATATTTATGAGAGATACTGGTCTGTAGTTTTCTTATTTTGTGCTGTGATTGTCTGGTTTTGGTATTAGGGTAAAGCTCCCCTCATAGAATGAGTTGAGAAGTTTTCCTTCTGCTTCAATTTTCTGGAAGAGATTGCAGAATATTGGTATTATTTGTTTCTTCAACTTTGTGGGCATAGAGTTTGTTGTTGTTAGTTGCTGTTTAGTTGGCTGCAAATCATGGTGACCCCATCTACAATAGAATGACACAGAATATAGAACTTATTTTTGTGTATTTTCCTGCTTGTCAAGACGAAGTTCTGGCTGCCTTGGTAGCTTTCTGATGCTTTCACAGTTTTTTTCTTTTTTTTTTTAACATAATATTTTTTTGTGTTTTTGGTGAAAGTTTACACAGCAAAATGTTGTTGTTGTTAGGTGCCACCGAGTAGGTTCCGACTCATATAGAGACCCCATGCACAACAGAATGAAACACTGCCCAGTCCTGTGCCATCCTCACAATCATTGCTGTGTTTTTTGCCGAATGTTGCAACGACTGTGTCAGTCCATCTCATTAAGGGTCTTCTCCTTTTTTGCTCACCCTCTACTTTACCAAGCATGATGTCTTTTTCTAGGGATTGATCCCTCCTGCTAACATGTCTAAAGTAAGTGAGATGAAGTCTCGCCATCCTCCCTCCTAAGGAGCATTCTGGCTGTATTGCTTCCAGGACAGACTTATTCATTCTTCATGGTATTTTCAATATTCTTCCCCAACACCATAATTCAAAGGTATCAATTCTTCTTTGGTCTTCCTTATTCAGTGTCCAGCTATCACATGCATATGAGATGATTGAAAATACCATGGCTTGGGTCAGGTGTACCTTAGTTCTCAAAGTGACATCTTTGGTTTTCAACACTTTAAAGAGGTCTTTTGCAGCAGATTTGCCTAGTGCAATAAATCATTTGATTTCTTCTCTGCTGCTTCCATGCGCATTGATTTTGGATCCGAGTAAAATTAAATCTTTGACAACTTCAATCTTTTCTTTGTTTATCGTGAGTTGCTTCTTGTTCCAATTGTGAGGATTATTGTTTTCTTTATGTTGAAGTGTAATCCATACTCAGGGATATTGCTTTTTGGCACCCAAAGTGACCACATTGCTCTGTGGTAGCAGGTAGATTGTGGATGATCCATGAGTCCTTGCTTTCTTGCTGTCCATGTTCTCTCTCCTTCCAGTTGGTATTCAGTTTGTTTCTTCAGTCCTTCATTTGCTGTCCTGAGGTCTGAGGTTGATGTTTGTGACTGTTCTTGGTTGTTTATATAACACTTTGTTGTAGAGGGATGCTGTGGTGCGTTACCTATGCCACCATCTTAGCCCCTCCTCCTCATGTAGATTTTTTCTTTTTCTTTTTTAAATTTCATCAAGAGTTTCTAGTTGTTCTTGGTGGGAGAATTAGTCTGATACAAGCTAGTGCATCACAGCCAGATTGGAATTCCTTAGGCCATTGCATTTTTTACTTCTCCCACTGTGCCATGGCCAGTGATTCCTCATGATATTCTAAGACCTGGTGCTTTAATATAGATTTTATAAGTCATGCAGGAAAATGAGTCACTCTCGCATTCCTTCATCTATACCCTTAGTTACAAGGGCTCTAAAAAAGAGTTGGCTTCCACCTTCTCTTTAAGGCATGGAAAACAAAGTAATGGTCTTGGAAGAAGATAGTCTTCATTATAAAAACTACCGATGAAAGGAACAGATGGGAATAGCTATGTAAAATTGGCTTTTCAGCCTTGGGGATCTTGGGTCAGTGTAATTATTGGTTTAGGTTTTTGGTAAGCCTCAGTAAAATTAAGCCTCCCTATATGGTTAATGGAGTCTCATGGATTGAATTGTGTCTCTCCACCCCCATATATCTGTCAACTTGGCTGGGTCATGATTCCCAGTATTGTATGATTGTCTACCATTTTTTCATCTGATGTGATTTCCCTATGTGTTGTAAATGGGTAGAACTGACATTTTTACACTGTTGAGTCTACCTATCCATGAGCATGGTGTGTTTTTCCATTTATGTAGATCTCTTTTGGTTTCTTGCAGTAGTGTTTTGTAGTTTTCTTTGTATAGGTCTTTTACATGCCTGGTTAGATTTATTCCTAAGTATTTTGTTTTTTAGGGGCTTGTCTTAGTCATCTAGTGCTGCTATAACAGAAGTACCACAAGTGGATGGTTTTAACAAAGAGAAGTTTATTTCCTTACAGTAAAGTAGCTAAAAGTCCACATTCGGGGTGTTGGCTCCAGGGGAAGGCTTTCTCTCTCTCGGCCTTCTCATCAGTGTTCCCCCAGACTAGAAGATTCTTGGTGCAGGGAGCCCGGTCCAAAGGACGCGCTCTGCTCCCGGCACTGCTTTCTTGATGGTATGAGGTCCCCAATTCTGTGTGTGCTTCCGTTTCCTTTTATCTCTTGTAAGGTAAAAGGTTGTGCAGGCCACACCCTAGGGAAACTCCCTTTACATTGGATCAGGGATATGACCTGGGTAAGGGTGGTGTTATAATCCCACCCTAATCCTGTTTAACATAAAATTATAATCACAAAATGGAGGCCAGCCACACAGTTCTGGGAATCATGGTCCAGCCAAATTGATACACACATTTTTTGGGGGACATAATTCAAACCATGATAGGGCTATTATAAATGGTATTGTTTTCCTGATTTCCTTTTCATCGTTGTCTTTCTTGGTGTATAGGAATCCAACTGATTTTTGTATGTTTATCTTGTATCCTGCTACTCTGGTGAATCTTTCTGTTAGTTCTAGTAGTTTTCTCGTGGAGTCTTTTGGGATTTCTATGTATACTGTCATATCTTCCACAAGTAGGGAGAGTTTTACTTCTTCCTTACCAATTTGGATGCCCTTTATTTCTTTTTCTTGCCTTATTGCTCTAGCTAGGACTTCCAGCACAGTGTTAAATAGGAGTGGTGATAAAGGACATACTTGTCTTCTTCCTGTTCTCAAGAGGAATGTTTTCAGTGTCTCTCTATTAAGAATGATGTTGTCTGTTGGTTTTGTATAGATGCCCTTTATTATGCTGAGGAATTTCCCTTCTATACCTATTTGATTGAGAGTTTTTATTAGGAATGAGTGTTAGATTTTGTCAGATGCCTTTTCTGCATCAATTGAGATGATCATGTGATTCTTTTATTTTATTTATGTAGCGGATTACATTGATTGATTTTCTGATGTTGAACCATCCTTGCAGACCTGCTATGAATCCCACTTGTTTGTGGTATATTATTTTTTTGATATGATGCTGAATTCTATTGGCTAGAATTTTGTTGAGAATTTTTGCATCTATATTCATGAGAGAGATTGGTCTCTAATTTTCTTTTTTTGTGGCATCTTTGCCTGATTTTGGTATAAGGGTTATGCTGGCTTCATAAAATGAGTTCAGAAGTATCCTTTCCCTTTCTATGTTCTGAAGTAGTTTGAGTAGTACTAGTGTAAGCTCTTGTCTGTATTTTTTGGTAGAATTCTCTAGTGAAGCCGTCTGGGCCAGGGTTTTTTTTGTTGTTGTTGGGAGTTGAGTGGCGCTGCACAGCCTGTCTATAGGGAGCAGAGATGGCACACATCTCCCGGTGTTCAGGAAAAAAGAAGGGAAGGATGGTAGATAGCCATGAAATTGAGCAAAGAGAAAAAAAAAAAATCCCCAAGGGAGCCCACTGGTGTGGTTGCTCAGACTGGGGAAGTAGCTCTCCAGTGGCACGGCACTGCACAGCCAGTGTAGAAGGAGCAGAGATGGCACATGGTGCAAAGTGTTTAGGAGAAAAGAACAGAAGGATGGTAGAGAGAGACAAGAAATTGAGAAAACAAAAACAGATCCCCAAGGGAGCCCACTGGCTTGGTGGTGCAGACTGGGGAAGTGGGTCCCAAGCTACTAGGCCCTACACAGCCCATCTAGAAGGGGTGGAGATGGCACAAAGAGCCAGGTATTCAGCAGACAGGAAAAGAAGGAAAGTAGAGAGAGACGAGAAACCAAGAAATGAAGAAAAACAAAAAGCAAACAAGAAAAAAAAAATGCCCCCAGGGATCCTACCAGCATGGTGGCACAGACTGGGGAAATGGTTCCCCAGCTGAGCGGCACTTCACTGCCTGTTAAGAAAATGGCACGTGGAGCCAGGTGTTCAAGAGAAAGGAAGGGGAGGAGGTGAGAGAGAGAGAGCCAAAACCAAAAGAAGCCAAAAAAAAAAAAAAAAAGCAACAACATCAAGAAAATGGCACTGAAGGAGCCGCTGGTGTGAGTAGGTGAATCCAAGTGGCAAGGAGGAAGCGCCGCCCGGCCCAGTGACCACAGCCTGCTGGGAAGCAACAGAGGCCAAGCAGGGGGAAGAATGGTGGGGAGGTGGGGGGAAAGTATATATTGCTGGTCACCAGGTGCTCTATCTCCTCCTGGGAGCACTGTGAAGTTGCCTTCCCATACTCCCTGTCTGAAGATCTCGGTGGCTGAGGAGTCCAAGATGACGAATCTGTGCCACATTAGCTGAGGGGACCTCCACTCCATATCTCTCCTCGCTCTGTTCTCTGTCAGTTTCTTATTCCATTCAGTGCTTGGTTGAGTTCTTTATCTCTTCATTTGATGCTTAGGGTTCCAGGATTGACGTTTGTCTCTGTTTTACTTAGTTTTTAGGGTCTTTGCTATGGAGGGACGGCGTGGTGCTTCTGTCTGTAGCACCGTGTTTGCTCCACCTCCTAGTCCGAAATCTTGATTCCAGACTCACGTTTGAGGTACAGATTTCCCAGTCATCAGTTTACTCTTTTACGGACAGTTACTTGGTGTTTTCCTGAGGTCAGTCTTTTGTCATCGCTTTTCTTTTTCACAGTTCTTCCAAGATCACCTTCAAAGATGTCTCTCTTGCCCAAATCTTGCCCAAATTGCAGGTATTGCATGTGGATGATCTCCTTTGTTTTCAGTGAGGATGCATTGAGGATGAAACTAAGATATGTTTGATATTCTAGGATTTGTGTCTAAGGAACTGTATATCTTATTTATGTTTGCCTGAGTGTTATTATTTTTAAGGGAACCAAGGGAAGTGAATGTGATCTGTTTGCTTGGCCTAGAATGTCTGTTTTCGAGCTCTGTTGGAGATGAGAGGTAGGCTCTGGGAGAACCAGCCATCAGGTTGCCTTCATCTCTAAGTGGATGTGTTAAGAGCAATTGCGTTTCTTTCGTTTGTGTCGTCTTTAGTAGAAGAAAATGTCCTGATTTAAAAGACATAAGAAAATTTCCCCAGCTCTCCTGGGATTGACAGCCTTCACTGCTAACCCCATCCTGAGTGGGTGGTACTTCCCTGTCATTTGTCTATTGCCATTCCAGGACCCACCATCCCTACTTCGGTTTGTTGAGTTTAGGGGTAGATAAAAAACTCTGAGGACCCAGATCCTGGGCAGCATTGTTGGTAGAAGACCTTATTATCATGTGAGGAAGCAGGAAAATCTTAGTTAAGAAAGATATTAAATATCTTAATATATTAAAAAAAAGTCTTATCAGGCAGTTGGGATCTCTTGCTATTATGCTAATGTTATTGCTGAAAGTCTCCTCTGTTTCTGATACTTGCTTGCTCAGTGATATTTGCACACAAAGAGCAGATCATGAGCCAAGTATGCAGGGGCACAACGATGAGGAAAGAGGTCTGGGCTGGGAGACAGGGATCCTGTAAGCTGTGTGAACTCGTGTGAAACACTATGGTCTGAGACTTGGTTTTATCAGCTGCCTTTCCTGCATCACAGAATCATTGTGAGGACCAAGAGTGTTTATGTCCCAGGAACTGAGATAGACATTTTGCATATATATCTCTAATCATAACAATGACAAGGTCAGCGTCTGTTATTCCCATTTTACAGATGAGGACACTGAAGCTTAAGGCGCGCAACTGTCACAGATAAGCACTCAGTAAACTTTGCATTTGTTGTTATTTTTATGAGAAGATCCCTTGGTTCCTGGGTCCAGACTTTTTCTCTGTGAGACTGTAGGTGAGAGAGAGAAGATCTCTCAGCCTTTAGCACCTCTTCTGTGGTGTGGAGATGACAAGATCAGCCTCTTAACTTGAAAGACTAGTGAGGACTAAGTAAGGCAGTGGGTGAGAAAATGCATTGAAAATGGCAGTGCACTGTGCAAATGTGTAGCTGAATTATTATTATTTAAGGTTAAAGGTAAAGAGCTGGTAGAAAACTGGAAACAGCCAAATTGCTTTTTGAAGGCAATGCTTATCTTAGACACCCTTGCAGCTCAGGTAATTAGAATGGTGGGAAGAGAGAAGTAACTATTCCTTCTTCTTCTCTTCTGAGTCTGTGGTACCTACTGTCGATGTGCTCTGGGGTTTGGGTGTTTCTCTGGGCTTTTCTGTCTCCTCCCTGCCTTCTTTGCGTGTTTCTCCTAGCTGTCCGTTTCTGTCTCCCTTCCATTCTTTCTCCCTTCCTCCTTTACCCTTCAGACTTTAACAGGCTTCTTTTGCTGTGTTAATGGTTTTTAAATAAATACCAAGAAACCAAAAAACCAAACCCATTGCTGTCAATTCCAACTCAAGACCTTATAGGACAGAGTGGAACTGCCACATGTGGTTTCCAAGAAGCAGCTGGTGGATTTGAACTGCTAACCTTTTGGTTAGCAGCCAGAGCGCTTAACCTCTGGGCCACCAGGGCCCCATTAAATAACTAGGGCGATTAATATTTTGTTTTTTCCGAGAAAGCCAATCGCAGTCATACAAACTGAACCAGCCATGTCCCCATCCAGTACTGTAGTACTGTTCAATGAACACTGTCCTGTTGGTGAGCATTTAGGTTGTTTCCTAATGTTTGCTCTTAGGGTTGATGTTTCTCTAGAGAAGATGCAAGAAGTGGAATTGCTGGGTATCTCCATTTTACAGCTTAATAGAACTGTCAAGTTTTCTTTCAAAGTGGCCTGCAGAGTCATTTTTCCCTACAGACTAATCAATTTCTGATATTATAACTGCTCGTGTGATGGCATTAAGATCTCATTATTGTTTTGTCATCTCCCTAATTATTTGTGAAGTCAAGAATATTTGCCTATGTTTACTGGCATTTGCATTTTTTCTTTGGCAAGTTTCCCCTTTGTAAATTTTGCTCATTGTTTCCCACTGAGTTGTTTGCCTTTTTCCTGTTGATATGTAATTGTTCTTTTGGAGTTCCTGTGAGTGCTTAGGTGTGTGGGTGTTTTTTTCTTTGAGTACATCCTGGACTATAATCGTTTATTTGTTACATATATTCCAACTGTTTTCTTCCAGAACTGTTATTTGTCTTCTAACTTTGTTTTAGGTGTTGTTTCTCATGCACGTGTTAAATTTTGATATATAAAATTTATTGGTCTTTTTCTTGATGACTCTTACATTCTGTCTTATTTAAAAAGGCCTTCCCTGTACGGAGTATCTAATATTACAGTCGTGTCTTTTACATGGAGATCTTTAGTCCACCTGGAATTTATTTTTGTGAAAGGTATGAGGCAGGGATATATACCCTTTTTTCTAAATTGCTAGCAGTGATTATAATCCATTCTTCCCAAGCCCCCACTGATTTGAAATGCCACCTTTATCATATACTAAATTACCATCTATTTGGGGCTGTTCTGAACTCTCTTCTCTCCTATTGGTCCATGTGTATAGTCCCATGCCAATAAAAATTTTCTATAACTTTATTTTTATACCATTCATTATTCTGCTACAAAGTTGTGTTATTCCTTTTCTCTCTCATCAAATTTTACTATTCTTATTGGAGGTGCTATTGGGATTATATTGACTTTATGAATTAATTTGGATTAAATTGAAATGCCTAGAATATTACATGTATATGATATCTTTTTCATTATTACGTTTCCTAATTGATTCTTGCTGATGTTTAGGAAAGCCATTGATTTTTGCAGGCAGTCCCTGGGTTACGAAGGTCTGATTTACACAACCCATAGTTACGAAGTAACCCCCGCTTCTTCTGGGCATGATCATATTAAAAATTCGAGGTACATACAATGGTTCGTAATAACAAAGGGAGTTACTTTGTGACGCACATCAAAACGTTATTATTATTACGGTATTATTACTATGTTAAAGATGTTTTAATGTATCTGTAGGTGTTTTTTTAAATGTTTTTTATGCATAGAAAGGTACACTATATACTAAGACAAACATTTGACTAACTGACGTTAGATATGAACTGTACCTGACTGTTCTGACTTAAATGTACAAATTTGACTTAAAGACACACTTAGGAACGGAACTCATTCATAGTGCAGGGACTGCCTGTATATGTTGAGCTTGTACCCAGTTACCTTGCTAAACTATCTGGTCAGTTCTAATTTATCAGTTGATTTTCTTGGCTTTCTACAAAGATAGCCATATTGTCTGCAAAAATGCCTCCTTCTTCCCTTCTTTCTTTTCAGACTTTACACCTCCTAAGACTTTTCCTTGTGCTGATTGCACTAGCTAGGATTACCAGTACAAGAGTGAATAGTGGCAGTGATAGAAGGTATCCTAATTTTGTTCTTGAGTGTAAAGGGAATGCTTTTATTGTTTTACCATAAAGTGTGATGTGTGCTGTATTTTGCTGATACCCTTTATCAAGTCAAGGACACTTCCTTCTTGACTCACTTTTTAAGGGTTATTTTTCATCAGGAATGGGTTGTTGAATTTTCATCAGACTTTTCTGGCATGATCATATGGGATTTCTTGTTATCTGTTATTTTGGTGCATAACATTTATAGATTTTTTTTGAAAGATGTGATGGTTTTGGTGATAACTCATAATATTAATATTGTACATAATACTATTATCGTCATAATACTTTCTCCACCGAACTAAAAATTTTCTAATTCCCAGGAAAAGAGAAAAAAGTATAACACACATATCATTGTCATATTTGCTTAGTCTTTATTGTTAACCTTTTGCCATATTTGTGTCGTCTTTTTGCTGAAGTTTTTAAAAAGCAAATTACAGCAATCGTGTTTGTTGTTCCCGTTAGTTACCATTACCTGTTGCCGTTGAGTTGATTCCGACGTCACTTTTAGTTGTAGTGTCTCTTAAGTCTTTTTTTTTTTTAGTTAGTATGCTCTTCCCCTTTTATCTTAGTACATTTACCTTTTGCAGAGACTGAACTGGACCAAGTTGTCTTGCATGAATTCCCATCTTCAGCATTTGTCTGATTGTTTTTTTGTGTATCATTTTACATTTCCCTCTGTGTCTGAAGTTCTTGTAAACTGGAATTTAGGTCTAAAGTCTTGTGTGTTAGTCAGTTGTTGGCTCACTGAATCAGCAGAATCAACAGAATCTCATTGACATATAACCCCAAGCATTGTTCCTCATATTCACAGGCTGTGGGTCAGCAAGGGTCTGTTCGCTCAGGTTGCAGGTCTGCTGGATGGCTCTGCCTAATGTGTTGATCCTGAGACCCAGTCTGGAGGGGTAAGGACTACCTGGGGCATGCCTTGCTCATAATAGATCATAGGAGCACAAGAGGAGTGAGTGGAAATATGAGATGGTCCTTAAGGCATAGTCTGGGAACTTCCACATTGCTGTTTCATCCGCATTCCATTGACAAGTCATATTGCCAAGTTCATGGAAGAAGGAATATTTGCTGAATGGTAAACCTAATCTACTAAGGTATGCTTAGATTAGAACTAAAATTTTTGGCAAGCTTACTTCATAAGTGATGCACTGTGTATTTCATATTGTAATTCACATACAACTTTTTTGTTTCATTATTAGTAATTGATTTTACTAGTTAAGATTAATCACTGGATTAAGATGGTGACAGTTGAGCCCTCTATTATAAAGTTGTATATTCCTCTTGTGATAACAAGTAACCTATACATAATTGTTTGAGACCATGTATATATTGGGTGCCATGTTGGTTAATTGAATGTGGTTAATTGAATGTTGGTAACGGAACCTGGCATCATCTATTGATGATCCTGGCCTGAATTAGTTAATTCACGAGTTGTTGCAAATCAGTGATTTCATAATTCTATCACATCTTTTGCATTTAGCCCTGGCAGTGCAATGGTTAAGTGTTCAGCTGCTAACCAAAAGGTTGGCAGTTTGAACCCACCCAATGGCTCCATGGGAGAAAGACTTGGTGATCTGCTTCCCTAACTTGGCTGTATCCAGTAATTGTGACAGCCAATTTTTTGTTTATTTTTAAAAAAATCTTTAATTTACATTTTGAATGTTGTTTTAAATAATATTTAAAATTTTCTAGGCATATATTTTATTTTGTTTTTTTACTACCTTTGTAGCAGTCTGGAGCCCTGATGGCGCAGTGGTTAAAGTGCTTGGCTGCTAACTGAAAGGTTGGCAGTTAGAAACCACCAGCGACTCCACGGGAGAAAGATCTGGCAGTCTGCATCCATAAAGATTTACAGCCTATACTGTACTGTACTATATTTACAGTCCTATACGGTTTCTATAAGTCAAAATTGACTTGACAGCAGTGGGTTTGGAGTTTTTTTCTTTTTTGGTAGCAGTCCGGGTCCAATCAGGAGATAGTAACCACACTGTAGGTTAAACAGGGGAAGCTTAATATAAACAATTATTAGTATAATAAGAGAGTAACTATAAGATATAAGGAAATCCTTTATGGTACCCTAGGGCTGAGAAAGAGCACCCAAGGAAGGCTAAACCTAGAAGAGTATAAGAAGAAGGACAAACTCATTGGAGAAGGTATGGGTTGGCCACTGGACAGCAGAGAAGTTGCTGGTTTAGGCAGGCCAGAGCTGGTTTGGATTTTCTGGGTAAGAAATAGGTCACCCTCTGGAGTGCAGGAGGAGGAGCAGGTGATCAGCAACCAGCGATGTAGGCATGCAGTGGAAGCTTGGATGCTGGATGGGGCAGAAGGTGTGCGGGGTGGGTAAAAGGAACTGCTTGGTGTGTAACACTCTGGACCAGATGGCTGCATGCAGGCCACAAAGGAGGCTTGCCAAGGGAGTCTGGAGAGTTAGCTACACGTAGGCTGGTAGGGGGCCTTGCCGAGGGAGACCTTGAGGTGGCTTGCTGAGGGAGTCCAGCAGCTGGCTCCCTGTGTGGGCCTCAGGTCTCCATATTGAGAGAGTGGCCAGAACAAGTCTGCATGATCGCAGAGGAACCCCACTCTGGGCCCAGGGCCCACTGAGGAAATTGTAGGAAGCTGGTTCCTCCTACAGTATCTCCCCAGCACCCTCTACTGAGAAAGCTTAGCATTGTGCTCACTTGAAAGGAGACATGATTAAAGGAACTCTGTGGTTCACCACAGAGAATATGTTGAACAATACGTTCAGAGCTGAGAGGCAATAAATTAAATACTGACGCAGTGCAACTTCCACGCACACCCTTCTACATGGATTTGAACTCACTTACAAAAGCAAAACAACTGTACATTTCTACCTAGCAAATCTATCTATCCCTCTTACAAGGGAAGCAGTTCTTGCTCTTCACCAGAATGAGAAGATGTACAGTTCCAACAGTCGTTGTATCCATCACAGAGTGTGTTAATTCCCCCTCAAATTTAGTCGGGTTCTCACTGAATATTCTACTATCTAAAGACTAAATTGGTGAAGTCAACCTCCAATAGCTCATGTATAAAATAATAGAGAATGCTGAGAAAGAGGTTAATGATTAGTATATACAAATAAGCGCATGCATTTAATAAGCAGAGAGAAAATATGCAGAGCTACTACCGTCCTCATTTCTGTAATTGATTACAAGATCATAGTTGATATCTATGGTTTCTTTCTTCAACTACCCTACCCATTCTATTTCCCTTGCCCTCGGCCAGAACCTCAGCTGCTCTGGGCTCTTACCTTTCATCCCAAGGGTCTGAATCCTCAGTCATCCTGCCTTTTTTTGGTTGCTGTAGTTTTCCATTAACCTTTACTGTTGGGCATGGAAGTGCTAAGGTACACTGTAGAGAATCCTGAGCATCATGGGCAGGCAAGGCAAATCCACATCCTGAGAATTCTCTGTGTTCAGACATAGTTCTCCTTTATCGTGTAGCGGCAACCCAGTTTCCCTTGGTAACCCGGATCAGTCACTCCAGCCAGAAGATTAACTCCTTATATTTGTTGGTATAGTGGCATATGGAGCCCAGAATTGCCAGGTAAGTTTCATCTTCCAGTTCAGAGGAACTATTGTTGTATCCCCTGGTGGAAGAAGCATTCCCTCACTTAGAGACTAAGATCACCAAGGCAGCAGAGCTTAAAGTTGCTGGTACCGGAAACAAATTTTCTGTGAGTGGGTTATTGGGTATAATAGTGAAAGGAGACGTTCCTATTTCCACATCATGGTTCCTAGACTTTGTATTCTGGCTGTGAGCAAAACAGCACTATACAATGGTCCCTAATTCAAAGCATAAACTATATCCTGTAAGACAGAACCCCATCCTTGCAGGGTGTTGTTGATCCATTGGTAGTGTAACTTTAATAAACCTTTCTACCTTTTGATTAGGCCAGGGGTTTCTGGGTGATGGTAGCATGGTAAGAGCAACTGATTCCACGAGCAGCCCATTGCTGCAGTTCTTTTGCTGTGAAATGAGTTCCTTGATCCTGAGGCAGCGCTGTATGGAATGCCATAATGGTGGATCGGGCATTCTGTGAGTCCACAGATGGTGGTGCCAGCTGAAGCATCATGGGCAGGCAAGGCAAATCCATATCCTGAATATGTGTGTGTTCCAGTGAGGACAAATCTTTGTCCCCGACATGGTGAAAGAAGTCCAATATAATCAACATGCCACCAGATGGCAGGCTGGTCCCCCGGGGAATGATACCATATTGGAAACATAGTGTTGGTTTTAGCACTGAGCAGTAGCAGTAGCCAGGTCAGCCTTGAGAAGGGAAAGTCTATGTTGTTGAGCCCATGCATAGCCTCTATCCGGCCACCATGGCCATTTGAGCAAGCACTGGTATGGCTGGGAGGAGAGGCTGATGAACATCCTCTGAGGATGTAATTTTGTCTACCTGATTAGTAAGAATCTTCTCTATGGTAGATGCCCTTTGATGGACATCCACTTAAAACATAGATATCTTCACAGACGGTGCCCATTCTGAGAGGTCCATCCACCTACTTCTTCCCCAACCTTCATTGTCACCAATATTACAGTCTTATTCCTTCCAAATTCCTGACCATCTCACCAAACCGTTAGCAACATCCCGTGAATTAGTACACATCTGAGCTTCTGGTCACCTCTAATTCCACACATAGTGGACAGCCAAATACATTACTCCAAGTTCTGCCCACTGGGAGCATTTTTCTTCACCATTGTCCTTTAGGCCTACCTCCGAATGAGGCTATAGTACTATAGTTATCTGCTTTCAGTTGGTTCCAGCAAATCGTGCTGGCCCATCTATAAGCCAGCTACTAGTTTGTTCTTCCTCCGTTAGTTGTTTATAAAGAGTACCGCCTGAGGCCATAGATTTGGGTTGAGGGAGAAGAGACAGTGCAACAGAAGCTGGTGTCAAAGGAACACCTGCTCACGCAACTTACTTGTACCTTCCAGTGTGCCTGAACTTGGTCTCTTATATACCGTTTCCATTTGATGATAGATTGATGCTGTGCACATCCAATGTTTTTGGCTAGGCGGGTAAGACCACACCTAGTTTGTGATAGGAAACTCAGGCTGCGTGGTCACTTGTTGTCTCATTATTAATTGGTCGGTTTCTACCAAGGCCTAATAGCAAGCCAGAAGCTCCTTCTCAAGAAGAGAATAACTTACCAGCAGAAAAGGGGATAGATTTGCTCCAGCATCTTAGAGGTCTGCGTTGTGATTTTCCTGTTGATGCTTGCTGGGATGCCGTACAGCATCACTATTGGCCACAGATACTCTGAGTATCACTGAATCTGCTTGATCAGAAGGACCAAGTGATGGAGCATCTTGTACTACAGCCTGAACTTGCTGCAGAACTTTCTCTCGCTCTGGTTCCCACTCAAAGCAGGCAGCCTTGTTGGTGACTCTGTAGATGAGTTGAAGTAGCACACACAGTGTGTTGTATGTTGCTCTCAAAATAAAAAAGATCCACTAAGCATCATGTCTCTTACTTTGTGGTACGTGGTACAAAGTATAGTTGCATGTCTTTCACCTTAGAGGGGATATCTTGCCATGCTCCAAACTACTGAACCCCCAGAAATTTGAGTAAGGTAGTAGACCCCTGAATTTTTGTCTCCTATCCTCTATTGGGCGTATGCCTTACTAAAGCACTTAAAGTACTGGATACTTCCCACTTATTAGGGCCAATCAGCAAATGCTGACAATATAGAGGGCCAGTGTGATGGTTTTTGGAATGTTCAGATGATCAAGATCTCAGCTGACAGTATGATGGCAAAGCAGGATAATTGATGTATCCCTAAGGCAATGCTATGAAGAGACTGTGTGGCCTTGCCAGGTAAAAGCAAACTGTTTGTGGTGACTTTTACATGTAGGTGTGGATAAAAAAGCATTAGCCAAGTCAATAGCTGGATACCAAATACCAGATACTGTGTTGATTTGATCCAGAAAAATACTATATCTGAGACAGGAGCTGCAATTAAAGACACTACCTGATTACATTTATGATAATCCACAGTAATTCTTCAAGTCATTTGACTTGGGCACAAGCCAGATTGGTGAATTAATGGGGATGTAACCTCCTTTGCTTCTGTCTCAAGTGTTTGATGGTGGTATTAATCTCTGCTATTCCCCCAGGGATGTCAAATTTCACTCAGTTCACTATCTTGGGAGGGAGGGGAATTTCCAGGGGCTTCCATTTAGTCCTTTCCACAATAATGGCCTTCACCCCATGGGTCTGAAAGCCAACATGGAAATTCTGTTCTGCATTTCCCCTCTTTTGATCAGGATTCTTCTGCAGAATATTTAATCAAAATGTTCAATAATGATAGCTGGGCACCACCCAGTTCATCGGGTCTTGTGGCAAAAGAAGCAGTTGTTCATGAAGGCAATTAGCTAGTCGTTCAGTATCTTCCTTCTGTTCCTGACTCTCCTTCTTGCTTTGTTGCTCCAGATGTATAGATACCAATTGTTGTGCCTTGGATGGCCACTTGCAAGCTTTTAAGACCCCAGGCACTATGCAATGAACTAGGAGTTAGAACAGAAGCACCAAACATGTTATTAGGCCAACTAACTTGGATATCCTATGAAACCATTTGTGAAGCCATGGAGTTTCAGTGAACCCCTGAAACTATTGCCCTAAGATAAACTTTAAACCTTAAACCAAAAATATCCCCTGAAGTCTGCTTAAAACCAAACAATAGTTTAGCTTAAGTAGTAAAAAATGTCTGCCTTGAGCACTATGCTCTTTTAAGAACTATCTCTATGGGATCAAATTGACAGCAGCAACTTGATAGGTTAGATAGGAACCTTAGGGGGCAGTGAGTTTCTGTTAATGGGGGAGAAACAACTCAGAATAGGCAGGTGGGAATAGTTTCACTCAAAGAATGTCAGGTCAATGTCAGTGAATCGTACATGTAGAAACTGTTGAATTGTATGTTTTGCTGTGTATGTTCTGAACAACAACAAAATAAATAAAAATTTTTAAAGAAGCCAATATGAGGATTCTTCCAGTTTACAGCTGTGTCTATTCCAATTATACATTCAGGAACTGGGGAAATAACCACAGGGTGGGTCTGTGAACTAACTGGAACCACTGTGAGTCAGAATTGAATTAAGCAAGCCCCTCCTTTGATTGATGGGCCACAGTGGCATTTCAGGTCACCAGGAATTATCATTAATTTATATCCCGTGTCTAGTAATCCCGGAAAGGTCTAGCTATTTCCATATCATCAATTCACAGTCACTTTAGTAAATGCCACAGGTCCCTTTGGGGAAGTCTTGGAGGAAGATTTACAGTGTGTTCTTAGCGTAGGGTCTTCCTTCAAGGGAACTCAGCCTCCCCTTCAAGCAAGGGGCTCTGGGTGTGTGAGCTGACTTAGGTCTGGAAACTGGGTGAGAAACTGAGATTCTCTACTTTGGTGACTCCAGTCATATTTCTTGTCACTAGACTTAGAGTTTTTTCCTATTATATAGATCAAGGAATACTCTTAAATAGGGTGCCCATCTACTTCGTTCCTAAGGACACTATGATCAGTCATCCACCGTTGTCTTAGTCATCTAGTGCTGCTATGAGAAATACCACAAGTGAATGGCTTTAACAAAAAGAAATTTATTTTCTCACAGTCTAGTAGGCTAGAAGTCCAAATTCAGGGCGTCAGCTCCAGGGGAAGGATTTCTCTCTCTTTTGGCTCTGGAGGAGGTTCCTTCTCATCAGTCTTCCCCTGGACTAGAAGCTTCTCCATTCAGGAACCCTGGGTCCAAAGGACATGCTCTGCTCCCTGTGCTGCTTTCTTGGTGGTATGAGGTCCCCGACTCTCTGCTTGCTTCCCTTTCCTTTTATCTCTTGTAAGATAGAAGGTGGTGCAGGCCACACCCCAGGGAAACTCCCTTTACACTGGATCAGGGATGTGACCTGAGCAAGGGTGTTACATCCCACCCTAATCCACAGGCAGAGATTATGATTTATAACACATAGAAAAATCACAAAATGGAGGACAACCACACAGTAATGGGAATCATGCCCTAACCAAGTTGACACATATTTTTAAGGGGCACAATTCAATCCATGACAACCGTCAAAGATCTCTGCAGGTCAAAGCATTCTGATTACTAGCACCTACCTATTGCTCCTTATGGTTGAAATCCCCATCTTTGTACTTGGTCTCTCCTATTCTGGGATCCCACCATCCCCACTGAAATCAGGGATCCCATCTTAACAGAGGCATCCCCTACAGTCATATCTGACCTAGAAAGGAGAGCAATCACAGAGCTTTTCATGGATGTAGGTGCTCCCCTCACTAATGTATTTCTCAATGCCTTACTGAATGGAGTGTGTTTTGGACCTTCTCATGGAATAAAGTTGGGGGTGGATGGATTCATTCCTCCATGTCATGCTGGAGAAACTTTGGCATCTCAGTTTTATTAATGTAAGTCACTATTGCATCTAAATTTCAGGCAACCAACCAGTAAGCTGTTACAGCCACTTCCAGCTGCATGAGGTAATACATTAAATCTGGAATCTCTAGTAAGTGCACTCATAGCAATGAATTTGGCTTGATCTAGAGTTACATTCCACTCTCTACACCCCAAACTCCCTCAGCCCTAGGTTGCCACGTAGAGTTTCCATATATCTTACAGTTATTTTTTCATCATAATTAATAGTTATTTCTATTAAACTTTCCCTATTTAACCTACTAGCCCTGGTGGTGCAGTGGTTAAGAGCTACGGCGAGCTACGGCTGCTAACCAAAAGGTCGGCAGTTTGAATCCACCAGCTACTCCTTGAAAACTCTATGGGGCAGTTCTCCTCTGTCCTGTAGGGTCGCTATGAGTTGGAATCAGCTCGATGACAATGGGTTGGGTTTTTTTTTTTTTTTTTTTGGTTTGTTTAATGTACTGGGTGGTTTCTATCTCCTGATTGGACTGGTACTGCTACAGCATTGGTACCAGGAGTGGCCCTAGGAAATAGACCCCTAAAGATGGCACTGTGAGATTGGTTTGGTCATGCCCTTGGGCTTGAGCACAGTGCTAAACTCCTTGCCAGTGGGAAATGGGACACTAGTAATGGATTACAAATTGTATATTCTATTTGTACTCTTACAGTAATAAATCAAGGAGTCCCTGGGTGGCATAAACAATTAAGCACTCCACTACTAGTTGAAAGGTTGGCGGTTCAAACCCACCCAGAGGCACCTCAGAAGACAGGCCTGGAGATCTGCGTCTAAAAGGTCATAGCCTTGAAACCTTATGGAGCAGTTCTACTCTGCACACATGGGGTCTCCATGAGTCGGAATAGACTTGATGGCAACTAACAACAATAACAAAGAGATAAACCAAAGATAAATCTGAATTTTTCTGTTGATATCTACAGTTAACAAATATCTATATCCTCCTCCCTTACAATACAAAAATATCATATTCTTACTTTCCTCTGCTTCCTCCCCACCTTGACCATCTCCCACGTTGATATAATTTATGATTTTAATTCCAGTGCCAGATTACTAACATTTTTACAATCATCAGTTATTTAAGATTAGTAATAAGTTTCACTTTTCCTCCTCCTCATCATTTTTCCTTTTCTTTTTTGTGGTGGTATATTTTTCCATTCTTTTTCAAAGGAAAGGACTATGTCTGTTTGCATGGCTGAAAATGTCTTCATCTTGACCTCTCATCTGAAGGATAGTTTGGCTGGTTATAAATTCTGACCAATTTCTTTTCCTCAGAACTTTGGAGATACTGTTCCATTATCTTCTTGCATTCAGTGTTGCTGATGAAAAGTCCAATATCAATGTTATAATCTGACCTTGCTTCTTTGTATGTAACCCCCGACCCCTCACTTTTGAAGTGTTGAGGATTTTCTCTTATTGTTGCTGTCCTGAAATTTCACCATGATGTGTGCAGCCGAACTGTTAGTTGGCGTCTTAACATCCATTCTTCGCACCTTTTCTTCCCTGCTGACAAAACTCCAGTGCTGTGTGACTGCCTGCCCTGGGGTGGAGGCAGGGTGCTGACTCTCCTAGCTGACCTTGTTCTCATACCCTACTCATCACCCTTGGCTGTGGCGTGGTCTCCTAGGGCTGCTATAAGAATGGACCACAGACTGGGTGGCATAAAACCACAGAAATGTATTCTCTCACAGTTCTGGAGGCTAGAGGTACAAAATCAAGATGTTAGCAGGTCATTCTCCCTTCAGAGGCGCTATGGAAGGATCCTTCCTTGCCTCTTCCAGCTTCTGGTGGATTGTGGTAATCCTTGGCATTCCTTGATTCATGGCAGCATAACTCCAATCTCTGCCTCCATTAATGCATGCCTGTCTTCCTCTGTATGTGTCTCTGTGTCCAAATTCATTCTCCTTCCAGTCATAATGGATTTAGGATCCATCGTAATCCAGTTAGGAAAGCATTCTAACTTGATTACAAAGACCGTACTTGCAAATAAGTTCACATTCACAGGTTCTGGTAGACATGAATTTTGGGAAACACTATTCAGCCCAGTACAATTGCTCAAGGCTCCTCTGGCCCTGGAATCTGCCACCTTGGAGCATCCTTGGAGTCTCTTCCACATTTTCCAGCAATCCTCTTCCTAGTCTGTTTTGGGTTGTGGTTTCACTCTTCAGTATGATTCAGTGATTCCTCCATATATCTGGCCCACCAAAGTCACCCTTCTTTTTTGCCTAGCTCAGTTTTATGATTACCTTAAAGTAGGTTCACCACTCATAGAAACACCCTTTAGCCCAGTAGTTTTCAAACTCTGGGATGCATACGAGACCCTGGGGGGTGCAGACGGTTAAGCACTCAACCTCTAACTAAAAGGTTGGTGGTTCAAACCTACCCAGAGGCACTCAGGAAAGGCCTGGTGAGCTGCTTCCGAGCGGTCTTGAAAACCCTATGGAGCAGCTCTACTCTGCAGCACATGGGGTCACCATGAGTCAGAGTCATCTCAGTGGCAAGTGGCTTTTTAAAATTTGCCCTGAGACTGGATTCTTAGGCTTCCGTGGTCAGCTGGCTGTCTTTGCTGTCTGCCCCACCCCCACAGTGGGAATCACAGAGCTTGGACAACAGATGCAGAGAGACCAGCCAGATGGACAGACTGACTGGGCGGTCACAGCATGGATAGTCTGAGCTCTTCTGGCCACTGTGACAAGATGGGCTGGTGGGCAGGTCTGGCCTCCCTGTCCGCTGAGCAAATGGGCGCCTTCTCCTTCTTACCCAAACTGCACCCCTCAGGTTCTTGTGGCGCACTTGCAAATGAGTCAATGAATGATTGAAGAAACCCTTTACATCCTTGGGGTATAAGAGCCATTTCTTCCTGGTTACAAAAGCAGTGTATGTTTTTTCTAAAACATTTGGGAGATGCAGAAAAGCACAAAGAAGAAAATAGAAAAACTCAGCGGCGGCTTGTAATCCATTGCATGGATGTAACTGCTTACCTAACCAACTTCCAGATGTTTAGGCTTTCTTGTTGTTTTGTTTGTTTTGCTTCCTTCCTGTGTCCTAGCTCCCCAGCCAACGCAGAAGCTCCTTGGTAGCAGCAACATTGCCTTCTTCTTGTTTGTATTCTGCATGTCTTAGTAACCTAGTGCTGCTGTAACAAACACCACAACTGGGAGACTTCAAAGAACAGAAATTTATTTTCTCACAGTTCTGGAGGCTAAAGGTCCAAATTGGGGCCTCAGCCTTGTCAGTTCTTCGTTGTCGGTAACCCTGGGTGTTCCTTGGTTGTGTGGCTTGTAGGCGATCCTCACATGGCATCTGTCTTCCCTTGTGTGTGTGTCTGTGTCCAACCTGGTCTTTTTATAATTCAGAACTAATAACAGAGTTTTAGTAGGTCTGGGGTGGGGTCTGAGAATCTGCATTTCTGAGAAATTCCCAGCCAATGCTGCTGGTCCACGGACCACACTTTGAGAAGCGCTGAAATAGACTCCTGCAATGTTTTAACTTCGGGTTCTTGGCAGTAGTGTTTAAAGTCTAGTGACACAGTAGAGAGTTGGACAAGAATAAAGGTCTCTTCTCACACAAGGCTCCCAGGAGTTCTTCCTTCCCTGATGCCTGTGTGCAGCTGCCACCTCTGCGCAGGCACCGCTTTCACAGCTGGGTGGGACGGGAATGGCACCGGTTTGGCCATGTGCATACACTTGCCTTGTGGGTTACTTCCAGCATGGGAGTTCTGCTCTGCGGAGGGCGTCAGGAGACCTTTGTTCTGGAGCCCGCCTTTCCCAAGGCCGTCAGACATTCATCCTGTGCTCAGGCTGATCCTGGAGCCACAGGCTGACTCTACTTGTGTTGCAAAGCCTCGTCACGTCACCTGGCGAGACTGTCATTCCCTCACCCTGGGCGGAGTCCATGAGCAGACGAGCCAGAGGCTTGGCCATTTGCCAACAGAACAGAGAACATTTAATAGGCTGCATGTAACTAAGGGCTAAACCAAAACCTGAAAACCAAAGCTGTTGCTGTTGAGTCGATTCTGACTCATAGCTACCCTAAAGGACGGAGTAGAATTGCCCCATAGAGCTTCCAAGGAGTACTTTGTGGATTCGAACTGCGCAGCCATGGCACTTAACCACTACGCCACAAGGGTTTCCAACTGAGGGCTAATTAGAATAAATTAGTAAATAGCCACCAGGTATTGAAAACAAGTTTAAGAACAGCCTGGGAGGGCAGTAGGGGGTGCGTTTTGCCTAGATTTTGGCAGGAAAGATTGAATCGATTATTATCTTAGATGGGACTCCTGGGAACTTGGACTCTGCTGAAGCCAGTTGAACGACTGAGTGTGGCCTTGAAATCCTGTTTTTCATGCTCAGGGTGGGTGGTGGAAGTGGTGGGTGTCCGGGAGTGTTATGGGGGGTGCTGTGTTGATTGCATTTTAGTCTCTCTAAGATTTGTAATCTGCTGATCTGTTTCTTTGGGAGGTGATCATGGGCTTTTTATTATCCATTCAAAAAATGTGGCTGCATAGGGTGGGCAGGGGTCCTTGTGTCTCACTGAATAACAAGAAATGGGTGTGGTGCCTCACACTTGAGGCTGTAGTTGCCACGTTTAGCCCCTGACCAGCAGCAGGATTAGCCCCACTCGGGCACTTGTTAGACATGCAGATTCTCAGGCCCCACTCCAGACCTGCTGGATCAAAAACTCTGGGGGCAGCCTAGGAATCTAAATTTCCCCAACTCCTCCCTCAAGTATGAGACCCTTTGGTTTGAAGGACTGTTTCCACGCACACTGCAGCCAGAGGTGGCATGAGGGGATAGAAAGGGCCAGCTCGGGGTGAAATGTGGACAACCAGGGCCCCGTGGGGAGTTGCAGCCATTCAGCCCGGGGCCTCCCAGGGACTCAGTTATTCTGAGTTGGAGGCGGTTGCTAGAGGCTGGGCTGCTGGAGCACCCTGGCCCTGGCTGCGCCCTCTGGGTGGGCGAGCCTGGAGAAGTGCCCCTGGGCAGGGTTGGAGTCAGAGGCCTTGCACCCCGTGTGCCGGGCAGGGAGCACCCAGCCCCAGGCTCATTGTCCCCCGCCAGCCACTCAGAGTCTCCTGGCCTCGGCCTCTGACTACCCAGCGGGCCATTTGGATAGCCTTTGTTTTTAATTTTTGTCTTGAAAAGCCACAGTGAGGGCGCCCATCTCTTCTGTTTGCAGCAGCCCCTGTAAACGTCCAGCAGTTCCCTGCTCCCACTGTGGACGTATTTGTAAAAAAGTTATGCATAAATAAAGTTAAGTAATTTAAAACAAGCTAGGAAAAGCTGGCTATTTAAAAAAATCCTGTGGGAGATCTTTAATTCAGAAGATAATCATTCGGCAAAGTGATTGATATCCCATAATGTATCCACTTGGGAAGTTTGATTTCAGTGTTTTGGATTGCAGTGATAAAGGCTCAGCGCTGTCCCTGACCCTTTGCTCAGCGCTGGAGGACACGTAAAGGGGAGTCTGGCCCTGCCTCTCGTGGGTGCAGAGCTGGGTGGGTGTTCAGGCGTGTGTGAAGCTGGGGTCCAGGAGACCACCAGATCGCTGGGGTGATGGGAGAAGGGGAGTATGTCACAGGTGGCCCTCACCGAAGGTCGGCGCCTCCCTGGGGCTTTGTTGGAACTTGAGCGGGGCCTGGCAGGAGAGGAGGGTTTGTTGGGGTCCCTTTGGGAAGGGCCTGGCCTGACAGGGAGAGGCAGCTGTCTCTCCTGGTCATTTCCTGCCAGTGTCAGGTAAGGCTGGGAGGAAACCAGTCCTGAGTGAGTGTGGTCAGTCACCTGACTCCCCTTTTTAGAGGGGCTGTCCACCTGGAGATCCTGACCCCCGAAGCCCTGTGCCCTGTCCATGCTTTGGCTGTTGTGTCCAGACGAGCAGCCAGGCCTGTGTGCGGTCTGGCTGGGTTCCTGGTGCCATAACGCTGGCTCTGTGCTTTGACATCACCCCTGCTTCCTGAACTCCAGGACACCCCTCTTTGTTTTGGTGAACTGCAGCCTACCACAGGTGTTGCCCTCCCAGCCACCCCTGGGAAACTCCCTTTTCTGACTCCAAGTGGCCTCAGCCTTGCATGAGTACTTGGCAACTAATGGGCCTCAGCTTAGGAAAGAACACAGTGTGGGTAATCTAAATAATGGTCATCCATGGGTATTTAGCCTTGGAAAATGATTTTACATATTTCTTTGATACGAGTTGGTTTCATATTCTGTTTTCGCAATTGTCTTAGGCTGGGTTCTCTAGAGAAGCAAAACCAGTAAATCATGTAAATATATATATATATATATATATATGTATATAGAGAGATTTATATCAAGGAAATGGCTTTTGTGGTTTTTTAGAGGCTGTTTCCCCAAGTCCGTGAGGCAGCAAAGAGGATTCTCCTGACTCACGTAGCCTCAGGGGCTGGCGAACCCAAGATTGACAGGCTGGAGAGCAGGGCTGTAGCAGGCTATGAAGATGTATGAATCTCAAGATCAGCAAGCAAGCTGCTAGCTCAAGTCCCAAGAACCAGAGGTGAGACAAACAGGAGCCAGCTGCAGGATCTAGAACAAGCAGATGCCCCGGCAAGGTGAGCAGGAAGGGACTAGGCGGAAGAAGAGGGAGAGATGAAGGCTGAGAGGGCCGTGAGCCACCACAGGCCATGCCCGCCAGTACCACTCAGCACATTCCATCATGGAGGTGATCACATACCAATTTTCAACAGGGAAGTGATCACATTATGCAACTGTCAAAACACTGAGAATATGGCCCAGCCAAGTTGACACACAATCTTAACCATACAACAATGCTGAACCAAATCAGCAAAGCTGTACTTTGAAAATATGGCAGCTGAACATCTTGATCCTGAGGTTAGAGCTCCCTAGACAATGCTATATCATCATGATGAGTTATGGAAAGAAGCCCAGAGTTCTTTGTCTGGAATGAAGGTCTTAGGGGATGTACCCACCGCCCGTCTGTCAGTTTGTCTTACTGTGGTGGCTTGCATATTGCTGTGATGCTGGAAGCTATGCCACCAGTATTTCAAATACTATTAAGGTCACCCATGGTAGACAGGTGTCAGCAGCACTTCCAAACTAAGACAGACTAGGAAGAAAAGCATGGCAATGAGCTTCCCAAAACTAGCGAATGAAAACTCTATGGATCACAACAGAATATTATCTGATATTATAGTGCTAGAAGATGAGCACCCTAGGTTGGAAGGCATACCGTGATTGTGAAGATGGCTCAGGACTGGGCAGCGTTTCGTTCTATTGTACATGGGATCACCGTGAGGCAGAGCTGACTCAGTAGCAGCTAACAACAACAACACACACACGTGCACTTCTCTGCCCATTTCCTGTCTGGGTGTATTTCCTGTATGGACCCAGATATGGTTATGTCATTGATGATCAAGGCAGGGGATGGAGGGGAAATATCCCCTGCCTTAAAAGTGTCCTTGGCAAACTATGGTACATACGCACAATAGAGTACTATGCAACGAGAAAGAACAACGATGAATCTGTGAAGTGTCTCATAACATGGATGAAACTGGAGGACATTATGATGAGTGAAATAAGTCAATCA
>NW_004443955.1:9581077-9614471 GCF_000243295.1 Trichechus manatus latirostris
CAACAGAGGGTTCTGGACAGAGCTGGAGAAGGATGTAGAACAAAATTCTAACTCACAAAAAAGACCAGATTTACTGGCCTAAAGGAGACTGGAGAGGTTACAGGGTCCACCTTGAAGAACCACAGATACTTCAGATTTCCATTACATTCAGTTCAGCGGTTCTCATCCTTGGCTGTACATCAGAGTCACCTGTTGTTGGTAGTTGCTGTCAAGTCGATTCTGATCATGTCGACCCTATGGGTTTTCAAGGTGGTGACCTTTCCAAAGCAGATCACCAGGACTGTCTTCTGAGGCACCTCTGGTTGGGATTGAACCACCAGTCTTTCAGCTAGTAGTTGAGTGCTTAACCGTTGGTGCCACCCAGAGTCGCCTGAGGACTTAAAAATACTGCTATCAGAGCCCTACCCAGAAATTCTGACCTCATGGGGCTAGGACAAGGTCCAGGAATTGATGTTTTTTAAAGTTACCAGGTTAATTCTCACGTGCACCCGGGATTGAGGACCCTAGCACTGGTGGAGGTTGCTATGTCACCTGTGGCCTGGCACTGGGGTCTCTGGCTTCCACATGGAGTGATGACCTCTCTGCTGATGGTCATGCTGACGATCTCCCGCTGAGCCAAACACTGACTGGCAGTTACACGTGTTTGAAGAGTCGAACAAAATAAAAACAAGTAGGTTTTTATTTAATGTACATTTCAAAACCTAAAAACAGATCCATTGGGTAACATACAGTGCTGGCCAAGATTCAGTAAGCCCACTATAGCCTATTTCTCTCGCTGATTACAGCTGAAAATTCTGGACAAGATAAAAAAGCAACACCACTGGGGAGGGAAGCAAAAGCTTGAATGCCAGTGTGTTGGGCTTGAGTTTTGTGTTTGTTTGTGTTTCTCTCCTCTGTCTCCCAGATTTGACCTGATTGCTGGCTGGTTCAGGAAGCTGCTCAGTGGACAGAGACCTAAACAGTGTTGGAAGCTGAAACTCTGAGAGCCCCAGAGTTCTGGGCAGTTCCAGGAAAGGGGGCCTCTGATAGCAGGAGTGGTCAGTTGTTAAATCGTCTCCAACTCATGACAACCTTACATAGAACAAAATTGTTGCCTGGTCCTGGGCCATCTTCATGATTGTTGGCATGTTTGAGTCCATTGTTTAGGCTACTTTGTAGTGCCTTCCAACCTAGGGGGCTCATCTTAAACAGTACTATATTGCACCACACTCTGTTAAGATCCGCAGTCATTGGCCAATTTTCGGAAGTAGGTCTCCAGACCGTTCTTCCTAGTCCATCTCAGTCTGGAAGCTCCTTGGGGTGACCTTGCTGAAACTTGAAATACCAGTGGCATAGCTTCCAGCATCCTAGCAACAAACGAGTCACCACAGTATGACAAACTGACAGACGGGTGGTGGGATAGCAGGGGGTATGGAGGAATTCTTGGAGAGGACTGGAAAGGGGGATCTCCTCATTCTGTGTCTGAACCAACACAAGTCCCAAGCTCACCATTAGCTGCGTGTGTATAGACACACTCAAAGAACCATAGGAAAGGATTTGAGAACTAAACTACAGTGTAAATGATGGCCCAGGTCTCAGATTAATCTCTGAAAGGCTCATGTGAGGGACAGACCTGAACAGCATAGCAAAGGCAGCAAAGACTTTTGAAACTAAACCGTTGTTTGAACCGCATCCTAAAGAAGGTGAGACAGTTTGTGGTATGAACCTAAATATAAACTATATAAACTATAAAAAGGAATCAATAGAAATTTTGCATCTGAAATAAAAATTTTCCTGGTTGATATGTCAGAGGAAAGAAACAGTGAACTAATTCAAGATAGATCAGTAGAAATTATCCTGAGTACCAGAGGGGAAAAAATGCTAAAAAATAAATAAGCCTTGGAGACCTTTAGAACAAACGTCAAAAGTTCTAACATCTATGCTATTGGAGTCACTGAACAAGGGAAAAACTTACTGTGCACAAAGAAGTTGAAAAAATAATACCTGAAAACTTCCCATTTTGGTAAAAGACTTAAATGTACTAATTCAAGGAGCTAGAAAACCCCACCAGGAGAAACCCAAAGAAAAACTACGCTCAGACATATGATAAACAAACTATCAAAAACCAGAGATAAAGGGAAAATCTTGAAAACAGAGCAAAAGTGGCATGTTATATTTAGGAGAACAGTGATTTGAACATTTCTCTTTAAAAAAAAAACAAAACAAAACTATAGAGGCCAGAAGACAGTGCAACAATATCTCCAACATTCTGAGAGAAAAGAACCATCAATCCAGAATTCTCAATTTAGTGGAAAAAACCTGTAGGAATGAAGGTGAAATTAAGGGCATTTTCAGATGAAGGAAAATGAATTTTTTTTGCAGCAGAGTTGCTTTAAAGAATTGGTAAAGGAAGTTCTTCAGACTAAAAGGAAATGATACCGGGGGATGTGGGACTTCAGGAGTGAAAGAAGAACATCAGAAATGATAAAATGTCTGAGTAAATATGTAGACTGTTTCTCACCTCTTAAGTTATTTAAAGTATGTATGACTGTTGGAAGCAAAAATTATGATACTGGGCCAGGCTTAATGTTAGTACATGTAATACGTATGAAAACTATAACAAAGGATGTGGATAAAGAAACCTGTATGGTTGTAGGGCTTCTACATTTTACTTAAAGTGGTAAAATAACTCAGAGTAGGGAAATTACCAGGGATGAAGAGGGACATTACACATGATAAGAGGATTAGTTCATGAAAAAGACAGGTAAATTTTAAATGTGCATACTTCTAACAGTAGAGCTCCTAAATAAAAAAAGCAAAAACTGATAGAAGTGAAAGCAGAAATAGATCAATCTGTAATTATGCTTAGGGACTTCACCACTACTTGCTCAGTAATTGACAGAACAAGTGGATTGAAATCAGCAAAGATATAGAGAACCTGAACAACACTATAAACCAACATGTCCTAATTGGCAGTTTTAGAGCACTCAACCCAACAACAGCAAACTGTATATTATTTTCAAGTTCACATTGAACCTTCACCAAGATAGAGCATATTGTGTGCTATAAAATAAACTTTAACAACTTTAACAAAATTGAAATCCTGCAAAGTATGTTCTCCGACCATAACAGAATTAAACTAGAAATGTTTAGAAATTAAACAGCATACTTCTGACTAACCCAGGGACCAAAGAAGAAGTCCCAAAGGAAATTAAATATTTTGTACTAAATGACAGTAAAAGTGTAATATTTTAAAACTTGTGGGGTGAGCCAAAACAATGCTTAGAAGGAAATTTATAGTATTAAATGCTTATATTAGAAAAGAAGAAAGGTCTAAATCAATCTGAGTTTCCATCTTAAGAAACTACAAAAAGAAGAGCAAGTTGAACTCAAAAGCAAGAAGAAGGAAGAAAATAATAAAGATTAGAACAGAAATCAATGAAATTAAAACCAGAAAAACGAGAGAAAATCGACAAAACTAAAATCTGGTTGTTTTAAAAAGATAAATAAAATTGATAAATGAATAACCAGACTGACGAAGAAAAAAAGAGAATGTGTAAATTACCAATATCAGGAGTGAAAGAGAGGACATCACTACAAACCTTATAGACATTAAAAGGAATTGTTGTTGTTAGTTGTCATCGAATCGATTCCGATTCATGATGACCCCCATGTGTGCTGAGTAGAACTGATCCACAGGGTTTTCAAGGCTGTGACCTGTCTTCTGAGGCACTTAGAAAGGGAATACTATGAGCAGCATTATAACAACAGATTTTACAACTTACATGAAATGGACCAATTCATTTAAAGATATATAAACAACAAAAAAACTCATTCAAGGAGAAATAGAGAACCTGAATTTTCCTGTATCTGTTAAAGAAACTGAATTTGTGATTAAACACCTTCCAAAAAAGAAAATTCCAGGCCAGGGTGGTTTCAATGGTGAATTCTACCAAATTTTTAAGGAAGAAATAATACCCATTCTCCACAAAGTAGAAGAATCTTACGAGAAGCAAACATATTACAAGTAAAAATAATTACCAGTAAGACCAATATCGTCATGAACATAGATGCAAAAAGTCCTCACTAATGTATTAGCAAAGTGAATCCATCAGTATCTAAGAAGATACATAATGGCCAAGTGGGGTTATCCCAGGAATGTAAAGCTGCTTCAAAATAAAAAAAAAAAAATCAATATATTCCAGCTGTGTTAACAGAGTAGAGGAGAAAAATCACACAAGTATCTCAACAGGTGTAGAAACAGCATATGACAAAATTTAGCATCCATTCATGATTTAAAAAAAAAAAAATCATGAAACTAGGCATTAGAAGGAAACTTCCTCAACCTGAAAGGTGGCACGTACAAAGAAATTACAGCTAGCTTCATCCTTAGTGGTTGAGGACCAAATGCTTCTGCCCAAGATCAGGGGCAAGGCGAGGTCTTGTGGCTGTCATCAGTCCTATTCAGCATCATACAGGAAGTCCTGGCCACTGCAGTAAGGCAAGGAGAAGAAGTAAAAGGCAAATCAATTTCAAACGAACAAATAAAACTCTTTTTTTGCAGATTATATCATTGTCTACAAAAATCCCATGGCATCTACAAAAAGCTCCTAAAACTGATAAATGAGTTTAGCAATATACAACATTTTACATTTCTATGTTATATCAATAAATGTAAAAAAAGTATCATTTATAATAGGAACTCCTCAAAATGAGATAGTATCATTCTAAAATAAAATGTGCAGTATTTGTATGCTGAAAATGATAAAACACTGATGAAAGAAATCAAAGAAGACCTAAATTAATGGCAGGATATACTGTATTCATACATTGGAAAACTCAATATAGTTAAGATGTCAGTTTTCCGCTTATTGATCTATAGATTCAATATGATCCTGATAGAATTCTCAACAGGATATTTTATAGATAACAAGCTAATTCTAAAATTTATATGGAAAGGCAAGATAACTTGAGTAGCCAAAACAATGTTTGAATCCACGGTGAAAATACACTGTTGATGGCATGCTGGAGAATCCCCAGAAGATGAAAACCAGGAAACTCCTAACTTTGAGAGTGAAGTACACTTAATACTTATCGGTTTAATTTATTTTAAATCTATACAGTGATGCATGCACTTGGAAGTGACTAGAAAAACATGAAAATAGGAGGACACCCAGCAGAAACCAATGCTTTTCCCCTCTGCTCGTGCGGCAGCCTTCTCTGGGATGACGAATTTGTTTGTCCCTGAGGAAGAAGCTGGTGAAGGATGCATTTAGTGTTGTACCTCTTAGTCCAAGGCCTTGGCGAGGGCAGCGTTATGCCCCTTTTCATGCGTGTTGAGACAAAGGGCAGTGGTGGTAATGGTTTATGTTGTTTCAAGTGTCGTCTTATGTGGGCCTTTCCCTTCCCTCTAGGCATGCAGGGACAGAGATTGACTTTGGTGATCCACTCCTATTTCCAGTTCTTGTAGGAGAGAATTAACTTCTTACTGTCAGGGGCATCCAATAAGAACACCAAATACCTGTTTGCCAAGACATACGTACGGTGACTATACTCCTGTCAGTTACGGCGTTAACACTGGTTTGGGGAGTAGATTACGTTGTGGGATACTGAATATATGAGCTTCTGGAGACTTGCTGTTGATGAGGGGCTGACAGAAGGTTTCAGTTGTACTTAAGTACTAGAGTATGCTCTTTTCTTATTCGGAGATGAGGATGTGGTGGGGCAGATGTCACCGGCACATTGAAAGCCCAGATGAAACAAATGAGCCTCCCCCCAAGGCCCCTCTCAAGGGTACCGAGGCCACATCCTTCCCTCTGCAGAAATGTCACCCCACGGGTGTGGCTGCCTGAAGCTCTGCATGACTGCTGAGGTCTTACACGCTTCACAGCACTTGTCTTTTTATATGTTATTTGTCTGTGGAAGTAACATTCAGAAATGAAGGAGGGAAGCAAATACCATCATCCCAATACTCAAAGGCCACCACCACCACCACCACCAATTGCCATCAGAGTGACTCTGACTCATGATGACCCCAAGTATATCCGAATAGAACTGTGCTCTGTAGGGTTTTCAATGGCTGATTTTTCAGAAGTAGATTACCAGGACTTTCTTCTGAGGTACCTCTGGGTAAACTTGAACCTCCAGCCTTTCGGTTAGCAGCTGAGCATGTTAACTGCTTGCATCACCAAGGGACTCCCAATCAGTGGCAAACCTGGTTAATATTTAAATGTATTTCTTCACAGTTAATGTTGATTAGTTTATTAGGTTGTGAATACATTATAACAAAGCATTTTTATATGATAAATTCTTTGTACATATTATTTGAATTGTAGCATAATTGTCTATCTTGTGAATGTACTAAAATGTATTTAACTAGGATCCTGTTATTGAAAGTTTAGTATGTGGTCGACATTTTTCTCCATTTCACCTTTTTAAAGAGAAGAGCATTCCTCTGTGCCCCTAAGCTAGAGGAGAGGGTCTTTCAGCCAGTGTTGGACATCACCCTGGTTTGAGAAGATTGATTTATTAAGCCCCCTTCAGAGCTCGTGGTAGTCTGTGATTTTGTAGCAGGATACTTACTGGGGGACTTATGTCTGGAATGCTTTAGGAACTGATGATGCGGGTGTACTCCAGGACTGTTTACACCCAAATTGTGTGTAGTCTGAGCAACTAAATGATATTTGAAAGGAACAAAAGAATATTATCTTTACAAGGTATAAGACCAAACTGGGGGACGAGATTGGTGGCGGCAGCAATTTGGCTGAGTCTACATCTCATTGTAGGATCTGTTACTCCCCCAGGCTGTATCGTGGGCACCGAATAGCCGTTTTTCATCTTTGCTCTGCTGTGTTACTGTCTCTTCAGAGAGCTGGTGATGCCATTTTTCCCATGTGAAAGGAAAGCGTGCTGTAGAATGAGGACACAGGCACTCTTGATTGGGGACAATGCGCCTTTCTTCCCCACATCTCATTAGGATGTTTCAGGAGGAAGGTGGGGAGCCTGGCATCAGAACCCGCATTTTCTATTGATGTGTGCAGTTACAGAATTAATTGAGGCTGGACACAGCGCCTCATTTTCTTGGACATGTAGCAGGTAATCATGCTTCTCCTGTCCCTTTGAATTGCTTTCCAGGCGGTCTGTTGTGAAGGATTTATCTTTAATATGATTAATCAGAAGAAAAGAAATACAATATGTTTGCTGGCATGCGCTGGGATGCAGAACTGCCAGCCGCCACTGCAGGCACAGTTGACTCTCTCCCGGCCGCACTCTTGAGCTCATCGGAGGCCCTGGACCTTGGGTTGTCACTGCCTGCAGCAAAGAGAGTTCTAAGGGGCCCAGGATAAAGTCCTAGGAAGGGAAGGCCTATAGTATATTCTTAGAGAAACTTGATGGCATTATGTATTATACAAAAGTAGAATATTCAACAGGAGTGGTTGTTGTTAGCTGTCATCAAGTCAGCCCCCCAACTCATGGTTACCCCAGTCACAATGGTATTGGACTGTTGTGATCCATAGGGTTTTCATTAGATGATTTTCAGTAGTAGATCTCCAGGCCTTTTTTCCTGGTCTTTCTTAGTCCGGAAGCTCCGCTGAAACCTGTTTAGCATCATAGCAACGTAAACGCCTCCACTGACAGACAGGTGGTGGCTGTGCATGGGTGCATTGGCCAGGACTCGAACCCGGGTCTCCCACACAGAAGGTGAGAGTTCTACCACTGAACCACCACTACCTTCCTGTCTGTTCAGCTGGGAAATATTGTGCAGCTATTAAAACAATCGATACTTAGGAAGGGTTTCTAACCTGTTGCTGTCGAGTCAATTCTGACTCAATAGTGACCCTATAGGACAGAGGAGAACTGCTCCGTAGGATTTCCAAGGAGTGCTGGTGGATTCTAACTGCCGACCTTTTGGTTAGCAGCCATAGCTCACTGTGGAGGCTTTCTAGTGCTCATCATATTATGTAAGAGAAAGGAGAACATGGCACTGTGTTTACAGCAAGGTGTCAACCACTTAAAGGAGACGCATAGAAAAAAGGCTGGAAAGAAATATGCCAGCATTAAAGGTGGCCGTCTGTGGGTGGAACAGCTGTGAGTGGCTTCCATTCTTCTCCGTATGTCCTGTTAAAATACACAACAAAACAGATTGCAGTCCTTATCCTCAGGAAGTAGTGTGCCCTTCTGAGTGCAAAAGTCCGCCCACATCAATGAGACAAACGATGTGCTAGATTCCTCGCTTGGCCGGCTCCCACTCCCAAGGCAGGGAGTGAGTGTCTTCACACCCTCCTACGAGACAGCTGCGCCCACAGAACAGTCGCACCGCAGAAGGAACGTGCCGTTGAAGCAGTCGCAGGTCTTCTCCGGAGACTGCTATGTGCGAGTTTGCAGGGCTTCGCCGCCTGGGCTGGCGGGCGGTGGGGGCTGTGCTACTTCTCTTCCGGCATTAAATGGCTTCCTGGAAAAGTTGCTTGTAAACTGAGGCGTCGTAAATAGATCCTTCATCATCTGGCTGCAAACTTCTTGAACGCAAAGACAGTGCTAGTGCTTTGCAGGAGTAGGTGCTTTCAAGTAAGCATTTACTGGACTAAATTGGATATTATGCAATCAGCAGAAGAACAATTTCTTTTAAACAATACTTCATTCTATCCACAGTCCCTGGGTAGTGCAAACAATTAACACACTTGACTAGTAACTGAAAGGTTTTAGGTTTGAGTCCACACACAGGCAGCTTGGAAGAAAGTCCTGGCCACCTGTAAAAATAGCTTGGGGGCAGTGTCTGACCTCCTCCAGCCCCACAGTGAGGAAGGAGAACCAAGATCAACAGCCCAAGGCTGATTCTTATGAGGCGGAGGTCAGAGAAGCCTCCTCTCTCTGCCATCTTTACCAATTCTGACACCAACCATCCCTCCCACAGCACTTTCTTCTTCTCTGCTGGGTTCGATAATTGATTGCAATGGCCACGCAGAACTCAGACCATGCTCACGATTATGGGATTATTAGGGAAGTAACAGTGACAGTTCAGGCTCAGGAACACTCAGGATACAGTTCTTCCATCAGGACAGCCTCTTCCCAGCCGCGCTCGCAGCACACCTCTCCCTGGCCCTAGGCCTCTGTCTGCCCAAAGGCGCTCAGCTTTCTCTCTCGGTGGGCTGGGAAGCCCTGTGCACCATCTCCTGCTGCCGAGTCTCTGCTCCTGGGTCTCTCCTGCTGGTGTCTCCTTCCTTGGTGGTGGTGGGCTCCTTCTCTCCGCTCTGGAATTGGCTCTACCCCTTGGTGGACCGTAATACCTAATCACACAGTCATGCCCAGTCACCTGGGTGGGAGTTACAAGACCATGGCTAGAGAGGCCACACACGAAAGTAAGTAATTGCACCACACCATCTACTTCCAAAAACTCGGCTATTGAAAATCCTGTGATGCACAGTTGTACTCCGACACACACAGAGTTGCCGTGCGTTGGAATCGACTCAGCAGCAACTGGTTTTCATTCCACCTACATTTTCGGCCTCCTTCTTTCTCATCTACTGTTTGGACACGCTGTTATCTCCACCTGGTCCTGGGAAGGGTCTGCTGTTCTCTCAACAACCCCCATGCTGTCAGGTGGTCCTGCCTTTGTCACTGGTGGCCAAGAGTGGACGGCTCCTCCACCCCTGAACAGGGGGAGAAGGCTTAGAACAGGGTGGGCCTGGGCGTCCAGAGGACGGCCCTGCGTTTCCTGGCCAACAGGTCAAATCCATCCTATTAAAAAAAAAAAACAAACCCACTGCCGTCGAGTTGATTCCGACTCATGGTGACCCTATAGGTCAGAGTAGAACCGCCCCATAGAGTTTCCAAGGAGTGCCTGGTGGATTCGAACTGCTCACCTTTTGGTTAGTAGCTGTAGGTCTTAGCTGCTGTGCCACCAGGGTTTCAATCCATCCTATGGGCAGTGGGAAATTGCCAGACACCCGCAGCTTCTATTCGGAGCAGAGTTTTCAAGTGCAGTGCTAGGACCTCCAAAGTCGGAGGCCTGGCCTTTGGCCGTGGACTTGGGATCTTGGGTCCATGACCCTGCACACTCCCCAGGTGGGCCCACATCCACCAAAATGAGTGAGCAACTGAGTTGGGGGAGCAACTCTTGGCTTTCCACGAGGCTCTCTCCCCTTTCTGCAGTCCTACCTACCCAAAACCAAACCCATTGCTACCAAATTGATTCCGACTTGGTGACCCCATGCATTACAGAGTGGAAGTGCCCCGTAGGGTTTCTAGGCTGTGATCTTTATGGAACCAGATCACCAGGCCTTTCTTCCGTGGAGCTGCTAGGTAGGTTTGAGCCACCAACCTTTAGGTTAGCAGCTGAGTGCAAACCACTTGTACCACCCAGGAGCCTGCAGTCCCACCTAAAACCCATTGCCGTCGAGTCGATTCTGACTCATAGTGACTCTATAGGATGGAGCAGAACTGCTCTATAGGGTTTACAAGGCTGTAATCTTTATCGAGCAGACGGCCCTATCTTTCTCCCCCAGAGCAGCTGGTGAGTTTGAACTGCCTACCTTTCAGTTAGCAGCTGAGCAGTTTAACCACTGTGCCACCAGGGCTCCCTTGTTCCCACCTAAGTTCCCCCCAAATCCTATTGTGAAGATGTCCATTATGTACTCGGTCAATGTCAGTATCACCTAACAGCAGCCACTCCCATCCACCCAGTGCTGGCAGAGTTCCGTTTCTGAGATACACACCTGATCAGGCGTTCCCCTGCTTAAAATTCCGTTTAAAGCTTTGCTTAACTCCCTGTTATGCAGTTTAAAAACCTGACATTTATGGCGTTCAGGCCTGCATTGGTTATTTCTCTTTAACTCACTTCAAAGCCCTGCCAGGCAGGTGCTTCATTTCCAGTTAGGGGCAGGGTGGTGGGGGGCACACCTCCATTAAATGGCTTACCCGAGACCTCACAGTGACTGGGAGGTTTGAATTTGACCGGGGACCTTCTGTCCCCATGTGTAATAGGAGGGCTCTTCCTCTTCCACCAGCAGCGCTGGTGGGTTAACTGTAATCCGCAGAGCGTGCAGACCTGCACTGCCTTCCTGGAGGCGGCCGCGTGTGCTTCTGCTCCCTTTGTACCAGTGGAAAGAGACCCAGACCAGAAGCTCTGGGCAGTCAAACGCTAGAAAAGAGCTGTCGTTAGCCAACTACCAGCGTTGTACTTAAGGGTGAAAACTTTCAAAAACAAGGGCATTCACGTGCCCATTGGAGCCATAGTGTAACCCTAGGCAGAAAGAAAAATCAATAACACCAAGTCTGTCTTTTTTAAACATTTTGATGTTTTGTTCATCATGGAGTTTTGCATTAATTTTGTTTTTTAAAATATTGCAGAAAAATATCACCTGTCTTGAACAGTTTTTTGGTGCCTCCTTATGTTTTGTGCCCAAGGCGGGTGCCTCACTCTCCTCACCCCCCTCACCCCCTCACCCCCTTACCCCTCATCCTTCTTATCCCCTATCACCCCTCTCACCCCCCGTCACCCTCTTCACCCCCCTCACCCTAGGCCCAGCCCTGGTGAAAAGTAAATTCATGTTCACTAAAATTAGGGATAAGTCAAGGATGCTGTTAACACCGCAGTCATTGAACTGCCGGGGAAGTTCAGGGCAGGGCTGCTGGACAAGATGGCAAAATGCTGCAAAGGAGAAGCAAAATGGTGACTGTTTGCGGGTGGGTCATTTACCTAGAAAAACAAAATTATCAACTAAAAACAATTAGAATGTAAAAATAAGTTGGTAAGGTAGACTTTTACAAGATCGGTATAGTTTTTTTCTCTATACCAACAATAACCAGGTAAATACATAATGGGAAAGCAAATCTGCTCACAACAGCCACACACACACAAAATCTAACTAAAACTTGGCTTCCATTCCCCACCAGTGCACCTGGCGTGCAGCCACCGTCTGCCTGTCAGTGGAGGCTTGCATGTTACTATGATGCTGAAGGGGCTTCAGCAGAGCTTCCAGACTAAAACAGGCTAGGAAGAAGGGCCTGGTGATCTACTTCTGAAAATCAGCCAATAAAAACCCTATGAATCACAGTGGTCCAATCTGCAACTGATCGCGGGGATGGCGCAGGACCCGACAGTGTTTCGTTCTGTGTGCATGGGGTTGTCATGAGTTGGGGGCCAACAACGTGGCTATGAAGAAAACTACAAAGCTGTTGAGAGACATGAGTACGTGGGGAGATATTTCTTGGTGAAAAGACCCAATAGTGTAAATATGAAAAATTTCCCAAAGATAATCTATAATTTCAGGCCATCCCCATCAAAAAATCTCAGTGCAATATTGGGGGAACCTTGACCCAGTAATTCCTAAGTTTACTTGGAGTAATAAACATGTGAAAGTAGCTGGGAAGGATCTAAAAATAAGAATAATGAGAGAGAACTTGCCTTATCAAGTATTTAAGTACACTCTAAAGTCATAGTCATTAAAATGGTGTGGTACTGTTGCTGGACAGATAGAAATGGTGTAGACTAGAAAGTCCAGAAACACACCTAAGTTTATTTAAGAATTTAGTGTATGACATGGAGGGTGACCAATGTCTTGGTTTGCCCGAGTCTGGGTGGCTTCCCAGGTCACGGGACTTTTCAGTGCTAAAACTGGCAGGTTGGTGCACCCTAGTGCATGTGAAAAAGAATGTTCAGTCAAGGGCACTGGGATACCTGGGAAACTAGTGGTTTCCAAACTTGGCAGCATATTGTAATACCTGGGGAACCTAAATATAACTGGTGCCTGGCTCCTACCCCAGATTCTTCAGTTTCATTGGTCTGGGGTATGGCCTAAGCATTAGATTTTTTAAGGGTTCCAGATGATTCTAAGCTGATCCCTACTTTATATGTACATACTTTTCAGGTGGGTTAAATATTTAACTGTAAAGAATAAAGGATTCCAGATGGTGGCTAGATTTGCTGGTTTGAAGGGAAAATGTTTGTCCCCTGCCGTGGGGCTTGGATGGGAAGTCTGGAGCCCGTGGAGCTGGGGGTGGGGGTACAGCATACAGACGCAGGGTGATTTAGTGGAAGCACTTATTTCCTGTGGCTCCAGGATTATCAATTTCCCTTGAGGCAAGAAGCTTGGCTGAGGATAGCCCATCTCTGTTCCTACCTAGAAAACAGGTGCCTCCCTCCTCACATCTCAACAATCAAGTCCTTCAGGCCAACTCCATGGCTGCCAGCTCACCTAAAACTAATCTCACACTGTATCTTCTCTCTGACAACCCACCACTCCCTGAGGGACCTGCACAGGTGTTGGGGGGCTTGTCATCAAAAAGCAGACAGAGACCAGTCACAGGCCAGGTCCCTGCTGCAAACTGAACCAGTGTTTGGGAAGGTCAGATGGAGGAATGATTTATACAACACACAAAACATGTGGGTGTAAAGTTATGTGATTTAGAGGACAGATCCCAGAGATGTTCCAGAAGGAGAAAAAGAAGATGAGAGAAAGAAGAAAAAAAGAAATAGACACTTCTTTTAGCCTAGGAGTCGGTGCATATGGTTAATGCTTTGGGCCGCTAATCGAAAGGTCGGAGGTTCGAGTCCACCCAGAGGCACCTCGGAAGAAAGGCCTGGTGATCTACTTATGAAAAATCAGCCATTGAAAACCCTGTGGAGCACAGTGGTATGCTGACACACATGGGGTTGCCATGGTTTGGAATCAACTTAATGACAACTGATACTGGTCCTTTAGCTGAAGTAAGATGCGGGGACTTGACATGGAAAGGACTCGTCAGATGAATCCCAGGTAGAATTGGGGGGAAAAAAAAGACACTCATCCAGCTCACCCAGATATATCCTGATGGAATTTTGAAACTCCAAGGATGCTGAGAAAATCTTACATGCTTCAGACAAAAGGAATAGATTTTGTACCAAAATAAAATGAATCAGATTAGTATTAAATTGCACATCTATAATGCTGTAAGCTAGAAGATAATGGAGTGGTGCAGACTATTGCAAGTGACAGTTACAATCCAAGAATCTTATTCCCAACCAGGATATCATTCTATGTGAGGGCAGAAGCCATTTACAGATAAGAAAGAATTACTTCCTAACTTAAGAAAATTAGTCTAGAAAATTATTCTAATAAAATAAAAATGAAATCATATAAATACTTTAAAGAGAAATAAATAGAAAAAGTACAGAAAGCAGTGGTGAGCAATGAATTGAGTATAGTCTGAATTAGATGGTTGATGATGGTGTTGTACACCTGGAGTAATTCTGGAGTTATTTGAAGGCTTGGAGAGAGAACAGGAAACACGTTGAGTATAAACTGGCTCTGTTCTAGTTCTCCTGCAATACCATCTCAGTGTTTTAGTTTTTAAACACTTGGATAATTTATTAATTGGATCAGGGACTATTCTATATTACTGTAATATGTGTATTTTAGTCCTAAATTGGCCTAGAAAGCAAAATAAAACAAACAAACAAAAAACACGTAAAGCCATTGCTGTCAAGTTGATTCCAACTCATGGCAACCCCATGTGTTATGGAGGAGAACTACTCTATAGGGTTTTCTTGGCTATAATCTTTATGGAAGCAGATCACCAGGCCTTTCTTCCACAGAGCCATTGGGTGGTTTGAACCACCAACCTTTCGGCTAGTCATCAAGCACTTTAACCATATGCGCTACCTGGGCACTCCTTATATTGGCTTAGAGGGTGTTTTAAGTAGGTTTGGGCATACATATGTCTACGTGTGCATCCAGATCTTATCCCTAAAGTGACAAAGAAAATGAAGATAGGAAGAGGTACTGTGTGCTTTAGGGTGCAAGCTCCGAGTCAGGCCAGGGGAGGTGCAGAGATGCTGTAAGACAGTGCCACTCCCCAGGGAATAGGAGGTGTGTGCTCATGTGCGAACAACCACGTCACCGTGAGCCCTGTGCCATCCTGACACTCGCGTCGGAATCTGGCCGTGTGCTGGCCGTTGCATTATTCATTGAACGCCTCGAGGGGCCATCTCGGGGAATGCTGGCACGGGGAATTGCTGAGTCTCTCACATCACTCCTCCAGCTCGTGCCTGTGGCCGGCTGTCCTCTGTGAGTGTCAGAAATCTGTTCTGAAATCATCTGTCGTCTGTGCTTTGGCTCAGAGTCCTCGGTGCACACCGCTTACCGATATTTCACGAACGCCAGGCATCTTGCTTTTCACCTGGGACACATCACTGGGGTTGTCCAGACAGTTTCAGGATTTGGGGCGGGTGACTCGGTGAGGACTCTCACACCCTAAGGGTCCTTTTCGGTGATGAGTTCCCTGGTGTGGCAGCATCTTTCCAGTCTGTGACACGTGGAGCACTGTGGGTTGTCTGGCGTCATGGCGAGGCTGCTGACTCTGGCCACCTGGGAGACCCTTGCGGACTTAGCGCTCACACGGTACTCTACCGCCAGCACCCTCCGCGAGGTGAGGCCCCGCGCTAGCAGCGTGCGGCGCAGTCAGCAATTACGCTCGTACTCGGGGTGCGTGGACCGAGAAGAAGAATGATTTCCTGCTCAGGTCTCCTGGGAGTATTCACCATGCTGTAACTGGCCATCTGGTAAATGCGCTCTGTTAGTGAGATGGATCTGACACCCATGGCAAGCAAGGTGCTGTGCTGGGGGACACAGAAAGTCAGATCCCCCCAGAGGACAGGACTGCAGGAGGAGAATATAAAGCAAGGCACATTCTGAGCCCGGCGGTGGAGTCACCACCATCACCTCCTCCATCCTCACGCTCTACTCCAGTGTCTCCCAAACCCTATTGCTTCTCCCACCCAAACTCTTCGCCCAGTTGCTTCCCCTCTCATTTCCACTGTTTTAGTTTCCGATTTCATTTCTTAACTGGACTACTGAGATACATTTTTTCAAAACGACGATTCTTAACTTAAAAAAATAAGCTATAATGCAAACAAAAAGGCATATGTAATGCCAAAGCCCCTGGGTTATGTAAATGGTTAACTGCTCTGCTGATAATTGAAAGGTTGGAGGTTCGAGTCCACTCAGGTGCCTCGCAAGAAAGGCCTGGCGATCTACTTCCAAAAAATCAGGCATGAAAAACCCTATGGAGCACAGTTCTCCTTTGACACACATGGGGTTGCCATGAGTCAGAGTGGATTCAATGACAACTGCTTAATGTAAAAGTACACTTTAAAGAATAACACTAACACTTCTGTAACCACTCAGCTTAAGAAGCTGAGCATTAGCCAAACTTCTGAACCTCCTCCATGCCCTTCCCCTATCCTAGCCCTCTGCTCCCTAGAGGACTGGAAGAATCATTTCACTGTCTGCCTCCCTGTCCCCAGTCCTCTGCTGTGTCCCCATATCTCCTTCACATGGGTCCCAGACAGATGGGTCTAAGAGGGAATCCTGTTTTGCGACGTGCCTTGTAGATGGGGTGACGTGCCAGTCTGGGGCAGTGAGTTGCGTCCCGTCGTCCGCGCAGTGCCTGTGGTTCCAGGACATGCCCCCTGTGAGCCACAGCTGCCCTCCCCACTGGCCGTGCACCCCTCTGCTCCTCTCTCCTGCCCTTCGCCCATCAAGCTTTCTCTGTGCAGGAATTGATTCAGCTTCCAGTGTGCTTGCTTGGCCTGGACAGTTGCTGTCCACTCCTGGTCCCGTAGTGACCACTGCTTGACTGGAGTTAGGGGGAGGGTGGAGATGGCCTGTGTAGGAGGGAGATTTGGGAGGCCCTGGAGGAGACATGGAGCTCTGTCTTTCTTTATGTTGCCTGCCTTTATGTCTTCTGAATTACAGCTTCTGGTGTTTTGAAAGTAATTATTTTTTACGGTCATTTCTGTTGATCTTCTGTGCTGCCCACACTGCTGGATCACTTTAAGGAAGTGGCCACAAATGACCAATGAGTGATGGGTGGGAGAATCCAGGCCTCTAGGTGACCAGTTCTGCCCACCTCTGCCATTCTCCTCTGGCTCACTGAGCCCCCCTTCCTCTTCGACAGGGTGGGAAGTGGTGGGAAGGGTGAAGGGTTTTGACAGCTGGGTGTTCACGCTGGTCTGAGACAGGCCTGCTGGGAAGCCCAGCAGGCCCGAGACCCGCAGCCCAGCCGGCACTCTTGGCGTGGTGCTCACTTTGGTGGCTGTTCCAGTGGTGTCTGACTCTGCTTTTTCAAATGTTCCTCCTGCAGGCCGCCTATTGAGGATGATGGCCGCGTGAGCACCCGCCATGGCCAGCCGGAGGCACCAGAGCACCATGAGCAGCATGCTGGACCACAGGGTGCGGCCGGACCCCACGGCCCCCCACGGCCCTGAGCCTGAGAGTGAGGAGGTGGAGCTGCCCCTGGAGGAGTATGTGCCCACGGGCCTGGAGCTGGTCACTCTGCGGCCTGAGAGCCCCCCGCCGGCAGAGCAGGAGTGCACTGACCACAGCCCCGATGGGGACTCGAGCTCCGACTACGTCAACAACACCTCTGAGGAGGAGGACTATGACGAGGGCCTCCCAGAGGAGGAGGAGGGCATCACCTACTACATCCGCTACTGCCCAGAGGATGACAGCTACCTGGAAGGCATGGACTGTAACGGGGAGGAGTACCTGGCCCATGGTGCCCCGCATGTGGAGACCGATGAGTGCCAGGAGGCGGTGGAGGAGTGGACAGACTCGGCTGGCCTGCACCCCCTTGGCCCTGGGGCCGAAGGCAGCCAGGACTACCGGGATGGCCACCTCCCTATCCTGGAACATGAGGCCTCCACGCTGGAGACCCATGACCAGGAGGAAGGCGTCCACTATTGTCCTGGTGAAGAGGGGTACCAGGACTACTACCCGGCAGAGGCCAATGGGAATGCAGGTGGGGCCTCCCCCTACCGCCTAAGGCGGGGGAACGGGGACCTGGAGGACCAGGAGGAAGACATTGACCAGATAGTGGCCGAGATCAAGATGAGCTTGAGCATGACCAGCATCACCAGTGCCGGCGAGGCCAGCCCCGAGCACACACACATGCGGGGGTCCGAGCCAGGGCCCGGGGACTCCACAGAGGCCTGCTCGCCTGGCGAGACCAGCCGCGGTCCCAGCAGACACGAGGGCCGGCCCAAGTCTCTGAACCTCCCTGTGGAAACCAAGCACCCCGGAGACCCCCAGAGAGGCTTCAAGACCAAGACCAGGACCCCGGAGGAGAGGCCAAAGTGGCCCCAGGAGCAGGTAGGGCTCTGTGGTTGTCTGAGAGGAAGAGGCGGAGGGCTGAGAAAGTGAAGACTGGCTTGGTGTAGCCATAGAGGTGCTGAAGCCGAGGCCATGCAGGAGAGAAGATAGCGGAAGGATCTGATTGTTGAAAATATTCTGATCATTCTTTTTTTTTTTTAATTGTACTTTAGGTGAAAGTTTACAGAACAAATATTTTCTCATTAAACAATCAGTACACGTATTGTTTTATGACATTGGTTAACAACTCCATGACATGTTAACATGCCCTTCTTGACCTTTTTTTTTTCTTTGGTGAAAATATACATAGCCAAAGATACACCGTTTCAAAAATTTCTACAAGTATAATTCAGTGATGTCGATTACATTCTTCCAGTTGTGCTGCTATTCTCACTTTAGATGAAGGTTTACAGAACAAAATAGTTTCTCATTAAACAGTTAGTACACATGTTGCCTATGGCAATGGTTAAGAACCCCACTACATGTCATCCCTGCCCTTACTCAACCTTGGGTTCCCTATCACCAGCTTTCCTATCCCTTTCTACCTGCTAGTCCTTGTCCCTGGATTGCTGTGCCTCATTAGTCCTGTTCTGTTTTCTGGGGCTGTCCAATCCCTGGCTGAACGGTGAACCTCAGGAGTGACTTCATCACTGAGCTAAAAGGGTGTCCGGGGGCCATATTCTTGGGGTTTCTCCAGTCTGTCAGGCCAGTAAATCTGGTCTTTTTTTGTGTGGTAGAATTTTGTTCTACATCCTTCTCCAGCTCTGTCCAGAACCCTCTGTTGTGATCCCGGTCAGAGCAGTCAGTGGTGGTAGCCGGGCACCATCTAGCTGTACTAGACTCAGTCTGGTGGAGATGTTGGTAGCTGTGGTCCATTAGTCCTTCAGACTAATCTTTTCCTTGTATCCTATTCTCTTCATTCTCCCTTGCTCCTGAAGGGGTAAGACCAGGGGGGTATCTTAGATGGCTGCTTACAGGCTTTTAAGACCCCAGATGCTACTCACCAAGGTAGAGTGTAGAACATTGTCTTTATAAACTGTGTTATGCCAATTGAGGTAGATGTTCCCCGAGACCATGGTCCCCACAGCCCTCTGCCCAGCAATTCAGTCCCTCAGGGAGTTTGGATGTGTCTATGGAGCTTCCATGAGCTTTCCTTGTACAAGTTGTGCTGGCTTCCCCAGTACTGTGTACTGTCTTACCCTTCACCAAAGTTACCACGTATCTATTGTTTATATAGTATTTCCCCCCCACCCCCCCCATCCCTGGTAATCAACAGAGATTTTTACTTTTTTTGTGTAAACTTTTTCATGATGATTCTTTTTTTTTTAAAAAAAAATTACTGTGGTAAAATCTATTTAACAAAACATTTTAACCATTCTTAAAGGTACAATTCAGTGACATTAATTATATTCACCATGTTGTACAACCATTACCACTGTCCACTTCTGAAAGTTTTTCATTTACCCCAAACAGAAACTCAGTATAACCCTTCAGCAATAACTCCGTGCTTCTCCCTCCACTCAGCTCCTGGTAATCACCAGTAAACATTTGTCTCTATGCATTTGCCTATTCTAGATATTTCGTATAAATGAGATCATAAAATACTTGTCCTTTTGTGTCTGACTTATTTCAGTCAGTATAATCTTTTCAAGGTTCATCTATGTGGTAGCACGTATCAGAACTTCATTTCTCTTTATGGCTGAGGAATATTCCATTGTATGGATAGTCTACATTTTGTTTATCCATTCATCTGTTGATGGAAGCTTGGGTTGTTTCCACCTTTTGCTTATTGTGACTGGTGCTGCTGTGAGCATTGGTGTTCAAATACCTGTTTGCATCCCTGCTTTCAAGTCTCTTGTGTGTAAACCTGAGAGTGGAATTGCTAGGTCATAAGTTAATTCTGTTTAACTTATTAAGGAACTGACCGCTGTTTTCCACAGTGGCTGTACCATTTTACATCCCCACCAGCAATGGACAAGGGTTCCTGTATCTCTACATCCTCAACAACACCTACTGTTTTCTGTTTTTCTGATAATTGACACCCTAGTGGGGGTGAGGTGGTATCTCATCGTGGTTTTGATTTGTATCTCCCCAATGACTAATGATGTTGAGCATCTTTTCGTGTGCTTGTTGGCCATATGTTTATCTTTTTTGGAGAAATGTCTATTCAAGTACTTTGCCCATTTTTTAATTGGATTGTTTGTCTTTTTGATGTTGAGTTGTTTATACATTCTGGATATTAAAGCCTTATCAGCTATATGGTTCCCAAATACGTTCTCCCATTCCATCCTGGTCATCCTTTAGCTCCTCCGGCAGGTTAATTAGTAAATACCGGAGAAGTCTCTGTGAGGGTGCTGCTTGGCAGCCAGTGCCTCCCGCACGAGTTCTGTTTCCAGCCTCTCCCCTGGATCTGCTCATGGTGGGGGGTGTTCAGTGTATCTTGCCTGCCCCCTCCCCTCAGGCGCTTTTTTCATCCCAGCAGGACGTCAGCAAGGATGTAGGGGTGCCAGGGGGCACTCTGCTGTGGTCAGTGGTGGGATGCCCCCATGGCGAGGAGCAGGGGTCTGAGCCCATTGCACAGTGGCCATTGTGTCCTGAGACACTTTTCTGAAAGCCCAGCAGGCCTTGGCATGATGGACACTTAGCTATAAGGAACTCTTTTGAAAGGAATTATTTGAAGTCTTAGAGACAAAGTCTTAGAGAAGAAATGCATGTTGATGAAGCCAGTGGATTAAAGTATAGCTGTCAGTGGTAGAGTTCTCTCCATGTGGGAGACCGGGGTTCGATTCCAGCCAATGCACCTCATGTTCAGCCACCACCCAGTCTGTCAGTCGTGGCCTACATGTTGCTGTGATGCTAAGCAGGTTTCAGCAGAGCTTCCAGACTAAGATGGACTTAGGAAGAAAGGTCTGGTGGTCTACTTCCAAAAATCAGCCATTGAAAACCCTGATTACAGCCGTCGGATCTTGTTGTACATGGGTCGCAATGTGTCAGGGGCCCACTCGATGGTGCTAACAACAACAGCGTACTTCCTTTGTATTATAAGCAAAGTAGGTATGTATTCTATTAAGCACACTGAAAAGCTGCCTCCCCGTCCAAAAAAAAAAAAAAAAACCCACTGTATGTATGGAGATAACAACAGTGTGATTATTAGACTTATATGAAGGGACTTCTACTAGGCCAATTGTGTGGACAAATGGAAGTGATCTGCTTTCATATTTTAAAATAACTTTAATTATAATTTTTTCCAAGAGGAGCTCATGAGTTTGAAAAAATATGTAGTAAGAGCATGTGTTTGGAATATAAATCATATTAACTCATTGCTAGGTTTGTGGCAATTGCATTTTGAGGCCTTTTGTTCCTTTTAATGGTTATTAAGTGTGAACTGACTTCCCCTTCGTGGTGTTCCGCATTCCCTGGGGGCTCTAGGCTGTGAGGAGTGGCTGCCGGTCCAGCCAGCGTGGGGCACGCCGCAGGGCAGGCGGGCTGGGGCTGAGGTCTGGGCTTCCGGCCAGAGCTGTGACTCCTCCTTGTTGTGAGCCTGAACTCACACCTGTCATGGCGGTGGCACTGCAGGGATTGATGTGGGCTGCACAGAGCGAGGGACACACTGCGCCTGGTTGTGACAAATCATATCTCTGACAAAGTACTTGCTGGGTGGGCAGTATTTGAGGACCCAGGAGGGGCTCTGTTCTTCAGAGAAGAGGCATCGAATGGAAGAATAGGCAGCTTCTCTCCCAAAATAGAGTGTGTCCTTGAGGCTAGTACTCTTTTTTATTCAGGACACTGGAAAAGCTCACATAAGCTAGTTAATAATTGCAGAACTTCTCTGTTTTATTCTTTCAGTCATTCATTTCTAAGTTAACTCCAAGTGGGAAACTTGTCAGTTCCCAACTCAAAGGCCCTACTGAACTAGGCCTGGAGTGCTTCCTCGAGGACAAGGTCTGGGGTCTTTACGTGTGTGGGTGCATGTGAGTGGGCAGGGTCTCCACACCCTATAAACCCGAGTTGCCTGCACACCGGGAGCCTGTTCCAGGATGGGAACTCCGAAATTCTACTAAACAGAGCCACCAGCCACAAGAAAGTGTGGAAAGCAAGATGGTGTGAAGAGGGAAATGCCCTGGGAAATGTGGGAAGCCACAACCTGCTTCCCAAAAGGAGCCCCCTACTCCCGCAGGGGCAGCAGACATGTCCCAGGAGCCAAAGGCCTGGCCTTAAACAAGGCACAAGATTCCTGGGAAAACCTCGCCCGTGGGCCCAAAAGGCGCCCATGTGAGTCTCAAGCTGCCTTCCCTTTTCCGTTGCTGTCTGCACTGATAGTGTGTATAGCTGTGGCCTTCAGGTAAGGCTACAGATGTTTATAAAAAAATGCAAAGCGAGAATTGGGCAGTATTGGCTGTCTTGGTGTTTTAGACTTTTAGTATTTGGAGTGTGGCCCATGGACCAGCATTGGGGTCAGGCCACACCCCACCAAAAACCAAACCTATTGCTGTCAAGTCGATTCCCACTCATGGCGACCCTATGTATTACAGAGTAGAATTGCTCCATAGGGTTTCTTTGCTGTCATCTTTATGCAGGCGAATTGCCAGGCCTTTCAATTCTGTGGTGCCTCTGGGTGGGTTCAGTTTGCCATTGTTTGGGTTAGTAGTGGAGTGCAAACTGTTTGCACCACCTAGACCTACTGAATTAAAATCTGCAGTTAAACAAGACCCCATATTCAAGTTTGAGAAGCAGTGCGGTAGAACACTTCCGATGGAGGAAAGATTGCATAGCATCCATCTCCTCTCTTCTACTCATTTTAAAGCTTAAAAGATTATGTCATGGGTATTTTTAAGTATACTGAATAGCATTTTAATTAGTCACTGTATGGACCACTGTATTACAATAGACTTAAAAATGGAAATGTGAAGAATATACTGTCCCTGGTCCCTGCCACCCTAACAGATGAGCTGTTTGTATTTTTCCATGTTCATTTTCGGACTATAGCACTGAACGTAAATAATGTATGTAGCTGTCATCATAGCCCCAATGTAATTTTGTTGCCAGTGTTTTAAATCTGGCATCTTATAAATGGTTCTCCGTGGTGCCATATCATTTTCATGATTATGTTTACTGACTTGTGTTATTCCATTCAGGTGATGTGCTGTAATTGACTTGTCTACACATACCCTGCCATTGAACATGCATGTTGTGGGTGGCATTTTCTCTTCTACATAACGCTGCCATGGACATCTTTGTGCAAATCGTGTTATCCTTCCTTTGGTTTTTAACCTTAGAATAAATTCGTATGCTGAATAGCAGTGGTGACCATTTTCCCATGACTATCTCGCCTAACTGTATCTCTTCTCTGTCTAATTGTATCTCTTTTTTTATGAATGTTTGACTCATGCCCTTTGTCTTTTGGGGTCTTGATTTCCATTTTGTGGGAGCACTTTATACGCTATAAACCAGTCACTGTCTATTTGATTCTGACGTATGGTGACTCCGCGTATGTCAGAGTAGAACTGTGCTCCATAGGGTTTTCAGTGGCTGATTTTTTGGAAGTAGATTGCTAGGCCTTTCTTCTGAGGCACCTCTAGGTGGACTCGAACCTCTAACCTTTTGGTTAGCAGCTGAGGAAGTTAACTGTTAGCACCACCTAGGGAGTCCTCATGGATGATAGATGTTACTTTTTGCTGCAGATGTTTTCTTTAGTATGTTTTATTTTTTTGAATTTTGGGCATATTACTTTCATCATCTCTGTGGCATTTTTAAGGTGTTGATGACTAATTTGTCACTCTTCTACCTCTCTTGGGTACAGGGGGATTTCATTGGATGGGACCTTGTTAAAACACCTTCTTCCCAACCTGGGACAGATGAGCATTGCAGAGGGCATTGCTTTAGTCTAACTGATATTAACAATGAGGCAGCTCTGTGACAGGAAACGGGGTGTGCAGACTTCAGCCCATCCTGGGTTGTGGGATACAGAGGGTTTATCTGCCTTTTGAAGGCTCTGGTTTTCAGGTAGACCCCTGACCTGTGCAACTCTGATGAGCCCAAGAGATCTGCGTTTGGGGGAGGGCATGATGTGAGTGAGCACAAAGGAGATGAACTAAAACTACAAAAGATAGGATGTGGTTGGGGGAACAGAGATCTGTATGCATGTTTTTGGGTTAAAAAATGTTATTTAAAAGCAATGCATGTTTATTGAGGGAAATTTGGAAAATACTGAAAGGTAAAAAGAAGTAAAACACATGTGGCCTCACATCAATTAACATTTCAGTTTATTCCTTTCCAGTTTACTTCCCCGTGTGTGTGTCTAGATGTGTATGTGTGTGCATGTGCACCCGCATGTGTGTGCCCACATGTATCACGCATGTGTGCACGTCTGTGTACACTATACTGAATAAACCAAAAAAAAACCAAAAAAACAAAACCAAAGCTTGCCGTCAAGTCGATTCCAACTCATAGCGACCCTATAGGACAGAGTAGAACTGCCCCATAAGGTATCCAAGGAGCAGTTGGTGAATTTGAACTGCTGACCTTTTGGTTAGTAGCCATAGCTCTTAACCACTGCACCACCAGGGCTCCCCATCGTGGAATAGGTTGTTTTATTTTGAGTATAATTTTAGCATCAAAATATTCTAGTATGTGACATCATGGATTTCTATTGTTGAGAGTTCTCAAATCCAAGAGACAAACTACCTGTCTTAGGAAATCTAGGATTTCCTGGAGCGTGTTCCTTGAGGTGTTCTGTAAACAAACTATTTGGTTGGCAAAGGAGTGTTTGAGAAACGTAGCTGCAAATCTTTCCCATTCTCAGAGATTCCCTCAGTGCTTGGACGTGAGCAGCTTGGAGTCTCAGATTCACTGCACCAAAGACCCTTCCAGCTCTGCTTGGCCAGAGTTTCCCTGACACCCTTGGTCACCAAGGATTCCTGATAATGCAGGGCTTATCAGGAAAATACAGACCACAGTCTCACATCCTAGGGAGCAGAAAGCCAGGGCAAGTAACTCCCAAGGCCCATATACCTCTTGCTTGGTGGCTCAATGCCAGCATGATCCTAAGTCAACCCAAAATGGTGACTTGGTAAAGTTGGAAAAGTCCTCTGTCATCATTAGGACCCTTGGTTTCTGAGGATTTAACACTGCTGGTTTTGCCACTTGTAGGGGATCCCTGGGTGATGGTGGTGGTGGTGACTGCCAGGCGCTGTGCTAGGGTTTTGTGTATATTCTCTCAGATAATCCTAGGACAGTCCAAAGAGATCGAGAGTAGGATTATTCCCACTTTACAGATGAGTAAATGAGATCTATGGTTACACAGCTTAAAAGGGTCCCCAGGCTGCTACAGCCTGAACTGGGTCCACCTGCTAGTGAATGAGTTAGCGCTGGGGAATTGGGCGGCTCTCCTCCTGATGGTGGCAGTTTCTTCTACTCTGTTATCTACTTATTTGGTATTAAAAGGGGCTTGACATGCTCTGTTGTTCATGGTGAGCGTGTCACGGGGCCAGCAAGGTCATTAGTGGACGCAGAGGCCTCCAATCTGTGAAATAGTTCCAGACTGTGTTGCTACCATGTCCTAACTTCAAGAAGGCTCAGTTCACAGACCAGATACATTAAGTACTAATTATTCACCTGGCATTTTTCTTAATTTTATTGAGCTTTGTTAGTATGAAATGCTGATTTTTTTATACACAGCATTTAAATAATATATGAACTGTGTTAAGTCAACCACGTATGAATATCCAGATTGAATTGGCATTTCTGCATTCACTTTTGTGGTTGTCTTAGTCTGGGTTCTCTAGAGAAGCAAAACCAGTAAAGTGTATAAATGTATGTATATAGAGAGATTTATATCAAAGAAATGGGTCCCTTGGTTGTAGAGGCTGGAACATCCCAAGTCCGTAGGTCAGGATAGAGGCTTCTCCTGATTCATGTAGCTGCAGGGGCTGGCAAACCCAAGATTGGCAGGTCAGAGAGCAGGGCTGTTGCTCACAGGCTGTGAAGATCAATAAATCCCAAGACCAGCAGGCAAGACCACAGGTAAGCTGCTAGCTCAGGTCCCGAGAACCAGAGGTCAGATGTACAGGAGCCAGCTGCAGAATCCAGAATGAGCAAAAGCCCATGAGCCTCGCAAGAATATCTGCTTATATTTGATGCAGGCCACATGCCCAAGGAAACTCTCCTTCAACTGATTGGCTACTCACAGCAGATCCATTGTGGGGGTGATCACATATCAGATCTCAACAGAGAAGTGATCACAACATTAAACGACTGCCAAAACACTGAGGATCATGGTCCAGCCAAGTTGACACACAATCTTAACCATCACAGTGATCCTCTGTCATTGGCAGTGAGGCAGTGAGTGTGAAGGGAAGAACCAACTGGGCACCTGGATGCCTGGCACTTGCCCTTGGCTCCAGGGATGAACTTGGCCAACCTAGCAAGTCATGGGTTCCTCTCCTATGAGGAGAGAGGTGCTTGCTGATCTGCGCTCCCTGGGAAACATGTCCAACACCAAGATCCTGGTTCTGTAGGTCAGCCATGTGGCCTGGAAATGGCAGGTTTTTTCAGTTTCTGAGTGATCTGATGTGCATCTGGATTTGGCGAGGGCCAGACTAGATTATTTGAAGGTCCCTATCGTGGGTTACCTTGTGATATCTATCCTACTGGAAGTACAGAACCAATGCTCTGATAGAAATCAAAACAAAAATTATACTGAAGGAATAATTTCATTCTTTGGGATGGAGAACATGTGGTATTCAAACAGGCTTCTGTGAGTATTCTGCTTTGTAGGCAGAACATTGGAGTATTTAACAGGCAGAGTAAACACAGGCAAATGGTTTCACATCAGAGTGAATGCAGGGAAAGGAAAGAAAATTTACAAGGGTGGTTAAACTACAAACTTCCTTAACATCAATTTCTAGCCTAACATGGATCTCTTATTCCAGATACAGTATGACTAAGACAATATTTTTAAAGTGAGATGTATAAACATTCTTGCTGTGGAGGTTTAGCGATAGATTGCAAGCCAAGTCAACTTAATTGGAGTCCTTGAAATGTAAAGCTGACCATTTAGTAAGGAAAGAGTGAAAATTAAATCAGCTCTAAATCTGAAGCCTTTTGAAATGTAAACATTGCCCATCTGGCTAAGGGGAGTGAGGTAGGGCCCAGGCATTCACTGGATGAATTCCCTGAGAGCAGTTAAGGCAGCAAGTTTATTTACACAAGTTAAAGCCTGAATCTCTGCATTCTTTGTGTTACAGATGGTCAAGACTTTTACAGCTGCAATCTGCCTCCTTTTTTAACAAACTTAGTTTCTAAGTAGTTACCAATTTACAAAGAACTAGCAGAGATACAATGGAAAAATCCCAATGAGTGAAAATTAATTTGGGAGTCAGAACAGGGATAAGGCTTGATATGTACCTATCTTGGCTATAAAGTTATTTACAAGTTCTAACTTCATTTAACATTATCAGTAAGGTGTCGTCTCTGGGGCCAGCTGTGTAAACATTCTTAACAATCACTGAGCAAATTTTTATCTAGGTTAGAAATTCTGGCTTTTGTTTTTCAAGCAGTGTAACCTAGCTTGATGATCACTGAGTGAAAAGCAGCTGTGGGTAACGTTCCACACCTTGGGACTCCTCCCACCTAATACATGTCTGGATGTTTGGGGTTTTCATGGTTTCTATTTATCATAGGCCCAAAACCCAAACCTGCTGCCATCGAGTCACCATGAAGTAGGGTCTGTGGGTAGTAGGGGCATACATTCCTTGCCGTGAGGATGATGATTTTTAAGTCCATGGGGATCTGTTTTGGGAGCTGAGGGAGGTAGTTGGGCTGCGGCAAGGCCCTGCATAGAGTTTGGGTTCAGGGCCAGTAGAGCAAGATGAAGTCCCTGCCCTCAGGAGTGACATACAGGGAGGGTGACACCCACATTATTAGGAGGAGGAGAGGGAGACATGCTGGGGGTGCTGCTGTATGAGGTAATAGGTAGGGTGGGGTATGACTGCCCCCTGCAAGCCTCCTGTGGTGCAGCCTCCCCACTTCCTGGACGCTGGGCACGGCAGGGACTCCCAGGGAGGGGGTTCTTACATGCCCTCTTTGGGGCTTCCTCTGCCCCTTTCTACTCCTGAGCCCCAGATTTGAGGGCACCCACATATCTCTGGGGTTGCCAGTGATGAGTCACTTTTAAACTTCACCGACTGACCTTAATTTTCTCACATCCAGTTCCTGATTGGGAGTGAACTGAGCACCGCACAGCACCCCCTCCCTGCAGACTCACCTCTCCAACACACTGTGGCCCTCACTAAGTAGCACACCTGGAGTGACTCCTCCGTTTCACCCATAGCCCTGCTCTCCCCCAAAGCCATGCTGGTGGCTCCTCCCTACCAGGCGCCCTGATTTCCTCAGTTCGCTGCTGGCCTTGCATCCCTTTGCACAGCCCATGAGAATTGGCACCTGTGATGTACCAGGTCATGCGCTGGGCTCTGGGGTGCAAAGATGAAAACGACATAATGTGCACTTGAGAAGCTCATTCTGAAGGGAGACAGACACGTGGAGACCCCTCCCATCCAGGAGGCAGGCACTGAGCAGAAGTACTGCCCAGCCTGGGAGCTCCAGGAAGGCCTCCCAGAAAGCCTAGGGTGGTGGGTGAACGCAGGGACCTAGAATTCCAGAGGGGCATTAGGGGGATGAGCAGAGGAGGCAGGATGGGATGTGTGGGCATCCCAGCATGGAGAGGGATGGGGATTGCAAGAGTGGTCAAGAGCCCCAAAGAACAAGTGGAAGGCAAAAACCTGGGTTGAGAGTGACCAGGATGAGAGAGAGAAAGGGCCAGGAGTTGGGGGAGGACAGGGAAGAAATGGGGTGTGGGCCTGAGGGGCAGGTGTGTCAGGAGGGCCAAATGTAGCAGAGCAGTCAGGCAGGATCTTGCTGGAAAAGCAACATGGACTGTGGCCACTGGGATCCCCGCAGACTGCCCTAAGCAGCTCGGATGGATTGAAAGGGCAGAGGTTCACACCTGAGAATGGAAGGGGGTCTGTAAGGACCTGCTTCAGGAGAAGTGGTGGTTGAGTAGTAGAATTTTCACCTTTCATGCGGGAGATGTGGGTTCGATTCCCAGCCAGTGTACCTCATGCTCAGTTACCACCTGTCTGTCCCTGAAGGCTTTAGTTTTGCTATGATGCTGAACAGGTTTCAGCAGAGCTTCCAGACTAACTAAGACGGATTAGGAAGAAAGGCCTGGCAATCTACTTCTGAAAGTCAACCAGTGAAAATCCTGTGGATCACAACGGTCCAGTCTGTAACTGATCAGACAGAGGGGACGGCGCAGGACTGGGCAGCATTTCCTTCCGTTGTGTGTGGGGTTGCCTTGAGTTGGGGCCGACTTGATGGCAGCTAACAGCAACATAAGAATGTGTAGGGGGTGGAGGGAGGGGAGCAGGGAGAAGCTGCTCACCACGTGTATGTTTGACATTGACTTGAACCCCACGTGTTTGCTGTGGTGTGTGTCTAGGGCAGATTTCAGGGAGCGAGAGAGTGGAGTATGGGACCAGAGTCAGGGAGATGGACCACATTCATTGCCTGCTCCTGGGGTCCATGTCTCCTGTCCCTGGGCCCCTGTAGTCCCCGCTCGGTGTGTCACATGCAGCGGTTAGTCACATGGCATTTCCTGGGAAGGTCAGGGCTCCGTGGAAGAATTTTTAGAAACATCTTCTGTTCAGGAAGAAAGACCACCTTGCCGAGCTGAGACTGGAGATGCGTCCTGCCACACACGGCATGTTCACCCAGTATGTGACAGTGTGGTGATGGCAGTCACGAGGTTTTCACCCCAAAGTGCTCAGATGGCAGCACATGCTAATCCGTTCCCAAAAGACACGGACCAGGGGAGCAGGAGGCTCACCAGAAACAGCTCCTGACCCTGCATCACGTCATACTGTACACAGCTCAGGAGGATCGTGGAGGAAAGAGGTGTGAGACAGGGTTGCGCCTCAGGGCTGGTGGTGGTCTCCAAAACCTGCCAAGTCCGGGCCCATTAGCTGATTCCACAGTCAGCCTTGATAGAAGAGAAGCTGGTCTCCCTCCACACCAGAGACCAAGGCCCCAGTGATTGGAGCGGAATTAGGAACTGGGCTTATAGAAGCTGGTGGTTTACAGAAGCTGGCTCCCAGCCTCTCTGTTTTAACAGCAGCCTGACCCAGGCCTGCCTTGGGTCCTGATTCCCACCTGCTAGAGCACTGCCCTGTGCTTTCCCTGGTGCTGACGTAGTGCTGGGTCAGCCCCACACTTGGTGATACATGTCTAGGGGTGTGAAGATGCAGCTCCCCAAGAGTAGCTGGGCAAGATGTAGGTGGGAGGGATGCTGCTGTTTGGGGGGAGGGGACTACCTACTCACCCACCTCGGTCCAGCCTTCGTCTCCCATGGTGACCATTGGCCCAAGCACTCACAAGCAGCCTCTGATTCCGCCTCTGGGACCTGTCTGCCCACTCTGATTTCTGATGCAGCCCCCCACCCCGACACTACCCACCTAGCCCTTGGGTCCCCTGCTTCCCCTCCAAGCAGCCCTTGGTGCCCAGCTGAGTGATGACTGTTCCTGCTCGTTACTCCTAGTGCCTCCAGGTATGCTGTCTTCTGATCTTCATGCACATGGACTCCGTCTCCACCCACCCATGTCGTCCTTGGGCTGGGCTCAGACCAGGAGCAGCCCGCTCCTAGGCCGGTTCTCTTCGGCAGCCTCTGGATTCCTTTAGCCACTTCTCTTTCCTGGTCATTGAAAATAGAGGCTCTTCCTTGCTGTGATCTATTCTCTGTTGTACTCATTCACTCATTTATTCATTCTTGAGTCCCAAGTATATGAAAGACACCATGCTAGCCATTTTTAGAGATATAACTGTTGATTCTTAGGAAAGGAGGGCCCACCCGGCCATTCACCAGCCCTCAGAGCCCGTTCCAGACACGAGGGCAATGGTGGTCACGACGGTTCTTCCTGCATTAGATTTGCAAATTACGGGAAATTCTGTGAAGAGAAATTCCTGCCCAAGATTCTTTTTGCTTAATATCCTATTAATATGTAACCCAACCCACCCCCTTTTAACCTCCAAGAAGAATTAAACAGAATTAATTAATCCTAGGGATTGCAGGTCATCTAAAATATGGTCAGTTTGGCCCCTATTCAGATATAATAGGCTGGTTTTTTGTTTTTTTTTTTTAAAGTTTATGATTCAAGTTTTTCATACAAAAATTTATACAGACATTGTTATGTGACCCTAGTTGTTCTCCCTATACTGTGACAACACACTCGTTTTCACCCCAGGTTTCCCGTGTCCATTCAACCAGCTTCTCTCCCTTTCTGCCTTCTCATCTTGCCTCTGGACAGGAGCTGCCCATTTAGTCTTGTGTATCTACTTGACCTAAGAAGCACACTCTTCATGAATATCATTTTATGTCCCATAGTCTAGTCAAATCTTTGTCTGAAGAGTTGGCTTCGGGAATGGTTTTAGTTCTGGGCTAACAGAGAGTCTGGGGGCCGTGTCTTCCAGGGTCCCTCCAGTCTCAATCAGACCATTAAGTCTGGTCTTTTTACTAGAATTTGAGTTCTACACCCCACTTTTCTCCTGCACCATCAGGGACTCTCTGTCGTGTTTCTTATCAGGGCAGTCACTGGTGGTAGCTGGGCATCATCTAGTTCTAATCTCAGGCTGATGGTGTCTCTGGTTTATGTGGCCCTTTTTGTCTCTTGGGCTAATATTTTCCTTCTGTCTTTGGTGTTCTTCATTCTCGTTTACTCCAGGTGAGTTGGGACAAATTAATGCATCTTAGATGGCTGCGTGCTGGCTTTCAAGACCCCAGATGCCATTCGTCAAAGTGGGCTGCAGAACACTTTCTTAATGAACTTTGTTATGCCAGTTGACCTAGATGTCCCCTGAAACCATGGTCCCCCCAGACCCCTGTCCCTGCTACTCTGTCCCTCAAAGTATTTAGTTGTATTCAGGAAACTTCCTAGCTTTTGGTTTAGTCCAGTTGTGCTGACTTCCCCTGTATTGTGTGTTGCCCTTCCGTTCACCTAAGATAATTCTTAATTAGTATCTAGTTAATGAATACGCATCTCCCTCCCTCCCCACCCTCGTAACCATCAAAGAATGTTTTCTTCTGTGTTTAAACCATTTCTTGAGTTCTTGTAACAGTGGTCTAATATAATATTTGTCCTTTTGCAACTGACTAATTTCACTCACTGTAATACCTTCCAGATTCATCCATGTTATGAGATGTTTTGCAGGCTCATCATTGTTCTTTATCATTGCGTAGTATTCCATTGTGTGAATATACCATAATCTGATTATCCATTCATCGGTTGATGGGCACCTAGGTTGTTTCCATCTTTTTGCTATTGTGAACAGTGCTGCAGTGAACATGGCTGTGCATATATCTATTCATGTGATGGCTCTTATTTCTCTGGGATATATTCCAAGGAGTGGGATTGCTGGATCATATAGTACATCTATTTCTAGCTTTTTAAGGAAGCGCCAGTTCAACTTCCAAAGTGGTTGTACCATTTTACATTCCCACAAGCAGTGTATAAGTGTTCCAGTCTCTCCACAACCTCTCCAACATTGATTATTTTGTGTTTTTTGGATTAATGCTAGCCTTGTTGGGGTGAGATGGTATCTGATTATATTTTTTATTTGCATTTCTCTAATGGCTAATGATCGTGAGCATTTCCACATGTATCTGTTAGCTGCTTGAATGTCTTCTTTGGTGCATTGCCTGTTCATATCTTTTGCCCATTTTTAATTGGGTTATTTGACTTTTTGTTGTTGAGGTTTTGCAACTTGGAGATTTTATAGATGAGAAACTGATCGGATTTGTCATAGCCAATTTTTTTTCCCAGTCTGTAGGTTATCTTTTGACTCCTTTGGTGACGTCTTTTGATGAGCTAAGTGTTTGATTTTTAGGAGCTCCCAGTTATCTAGTTTCTCTTCTGGTGTTTGTGCTTTGTTAGTAATGTTTTGTATTCTGTTTATGCCATGTATTAGGGCTCCTAGCATTGTCCCTATTTTTTCTTCCATGATATTTATCGTTTTCGATTTTATATTTAGGTGTTTGATTGATTTTGAGTTAGTTTTTATGCATGGTGTGAGGTACGGGTCTTGTTTCATATTTTTGCAGATCGGTATCCAGTTGTGCCAGCACCATTTGTTAAAGAGACTGTCTTTTCCCCAGTTAATGGACTTTGGGCCTTTGTCAAATATCAGCTGCTCATAGGTGGATGAATTTATGTCTGTATTCTCAATTCTGTTCCATTGGT
>NW_004443955.1:9615552-9617500 GCF_000243295.1 Trichechus manatus latirostris
CTCTGTTTGTGTTAGTTTAGGTAGGTAGTGTGTTTCTAGAAATTTGTCCATTTCCTCTAGGTTTTCAAATTTGTTAGAGTACAGTTTTTCATAGTATTCTGTTATGATTCTTTTAATTTCAGTTGGGTCTGTTGTGATATCATCCATCTTCAGGTTATTTGCTTTCTCTGGTGTTTTTCTTTTGTCAGTTTGGCCAGTGCTTTATTGATTTTTATGATCTTTTTAAAGAACCAGGTTTTGGTCTTGTTAACTCTTTGAATTGTTTTTCTATTGTTTATTTCATTTAATTCTGCTCTAATTTTTATTTGCTTTCTTCTAGTGCCCAAGGGCTTCTTTTGCTGCTCTCTTTCTATTTGTTTGAATTGTAGGATTAATGTTTTGATTTTAGCCCTTTCTTCTTTTTGGATGTGTGCATTTATTGGTATAAATTGACCTCTGAGCACTGCTTTTGCTGTGTCCCAAAGGTTCTGGTAGGATGTGTTTTCATTCTCATTTGATTCTGTGAATTTCTTTGTTCTGTCCTTAATTTCTTTTATAACCCAGTAGTTTTTGAGCAAAGTGTTGTTGAGTTTCCACGTTTGATTTTTTTTTCCTTGCTTTTTCTATGATTGACTTCCACTTTTATGGCTTTGTTGTCAGAAAAGATGCTTTGTAATATTTTGATGCTTTGAATTCTGTTAAGGCTTGTTTTATGGCCTAATATGTGGTCTATTCTGGAGAACGTTCCATGTGCAATGGAAAAGAAAGTATACTTGGCTGCTGTTGGGTGGAGTGTTCTGTGTATGTCTGTGAGATCAAGTTGGTTGATTGTGGAATTTAGATCTTCCATGTCTTTTTTGAGCGCTTCTTTCTGGATGTTCTTTCCTTCACCGAAAGTGGTGTGTTGAAGTCTCCTACTATTACTGTGGAGCTGTCTGTCTCTTTTCAATGCTGTTTGTTTTACATATTTTGGAGCCCTGTCATTGGTTTCGTGAATATTTATTATGGTTATGTCCTCCTGGTGTGTTGACCCTTTAATCATTGTATAGTGTCCTTCCTTATCCTTTGTGGTGGATTTTACTTTAAAGTCTATTTTGTCAAAGGTTAATATTGCACTCTTGCTCTTTTTTGAGTGTCATTTGCTTGATGTGTTTTTTTCCATCCTTTAAGTTTCATATTGTTTGTGTCTTTAAGTCTAAAGTGTGTCTCTTGTAGGCAGCGTATAGACGGATCCTGTTTTTTTATCCATTCTGCCACTCTCTGTCTCTTTATTGTCAGATTTTTTCCATTTACATTCAGTGTAATTATTGACAGGTATGGGTTTAGTGCTGTCATTTTGATGTTTTATTTTTTGTGTGTGTTGTTGACAGTTTCTTTGTTCCACTTAATTTTCTGTGCTGAATTGTTTTTCTTTATGTATTTTCTTTTCATCTTTTTCTTTGTTGTTGATTTTGTGTTTGCTGAATCTTTATGTTTTTCTTGTTTTTTATTTTGATGTGTAGGATTGTTAGTTTCCTTATGGTTACCTTAATATTTACCCCTATTTTTGTAAGTTTAAAGCAGTCTTTTATTTCTTTATATTGCCTTGACTTCCTCTCCATGTGAAAGATCTGTGACTATGTTTTTTAGTCCCTCTTTTCTGTTTTAATTTTGTCATCTTTTACATATTGACATCGGTTTCCCTATTGTCAGTGTTTTAGCTTTGACTTATTTTTGTGACTTCTCTATCTGGGTTGATATCTGGTGGCTCTGTCCTGTGTTATAGTCTTGTGTTGTTATCTGATGTTATTGATTTTCTAACCAGAGTACCCATTTTAGTGTTTCTTGTAAATTTGGTTTGGTATTTACAAATTCCCTAAACTTCTTTTTATCTGGAAATGCCGTAGTTTTACTGTCATATTTGAGAGACAGTTTTACTGGATATATAATTCTTAGCTGGCAATTTTTTTCCTTCAAGGCTTTATATATG
>NW_004443955.1:9618442-9663870 GCF_000243295.1 Trichechus manatus latirostris
GTTAGATCTGTTACTAGGTATGTGAGCCCAGGAGTCTGTTTACTTTTCTTTTATGGATTCAGCTCAAGTGTCTAGATAGTCGGTCACCAAGTGTGTGGTGTAGGCTCTCACCTACAGTCCTAGACGGGCAGGGGTGATTGGAGTAGGTACAGGTATCTGGCTGTAGCAGGGGGTCACGTGCTGAGCAAGGCAGGGGGCTGTTGGCTGCCCCTGAGTGTCTGGAAGGCAAGCGAGACCCTGTTCCTGAGAGTGCGTAGGTGGGTGGATTTTGCAGCCAGACTGTGGGAACCCAGTGCTGTTGGCTGTAAGGACTAGGAGGCACCACTTATTCTTGGACCCCTGTTGTAGGTAGCTAGGTGGTATGCGTGGAGCCACCAGTCCTCAGGCCCCTGATGTGGGTAGGTGAGAACCCTGCTTAATGGGCAGAGTGGTAAATGGGCAGAGTGATATCAAATGTCACTAACCTGCCACTCCACCATATAGCTCATACCATGAAGTTAGGCTTCAGGTATATACCCTGTTGTACTGTGCTAATGAGGGCCTGTGCAGTTGAAATGGGCCCACACAGGTCTATACAGGGGTACAAGGCATTCAAAGTCTGTGGGCCCTTTACGCCTGTGCCTAGGCAAAGGAGCTTTGCCTACCCTGATTTCCTGGTTTAGGGGAGCTGGCAGACTATTTTTTCCTGTTTGTTAATTTGTTCCCTCTCCAAGGCCAGGAGAATGGCTCAGAGTGCGTGATGTGTCCTACTACTGGCCCAGGGTCCTCAGCAGTCTCTGAAGCCGGCCTGAGACCCAGTGCAGAGTGAGGAGGGAGCAGGTGAATGGGAAAGAGGTTCTTCCCAAACGGGGTGTTTTTTGATCCAAGCAATAGGTTAAACGCATGTATTTTATCTTTTGCTGATAGAGCATCACTTTTCACCGGCTCTGGAGGTCTGAGCAGACTTTCTGCTGCTCAGTCTCTCCTGACATGGAAAATGCATCCCGAATGCCACTGCTTACCTCATCGCACATGCCATCCGATCCGGCCTGCTGGGCGCTGGCTCCCGCTTGGTCAGGTCTGGCAACTCCTCACTGCTTCAGAACCATCTCTCCCTCCACCTGCCACTCAGTCTGATTCCTCAACTTTGTCTTTGATGTTCAGTGTTCCTAGATTGTCATACATAATTGATTCACTTGTTTTTTTTGGGTGTTTGTTGTAAGAGGGACTACTGGAAGCATCTGACTACTCTGCCATATTGGCTCTGCCTCCCTAGTTTTTCCATCTCTTTAAGAATGCTGTTGGTATTTGGATTGGGGTTGCGTTATATCTATAGATTGCTTTGGGTAGAATTGACATTTTCACAATGTTGAATCTTCCTATCCATGAGCACAGTATGTTTTCCCATTTACGTAGGTCTCTTTTGGTTTCTTGCAGTAGCGTTTTGTAGTTTTTTTTTGTGTAGGTCTTTTACATTCCTGGTTAGATTTATTCCTAAGAATTTTATCTTTTTAGAGGCTATTATAAATGGGACTGTTTTCCTGATTTCCTTTTCAGAGCTCTCTTTGTTGATGTATAGGAAGCCAACTTATTTTTGTATGTTTATCTTGTATCCTACTACTCTCCTGAAACTATTAGTTCCAGTAATTTTCTTGTGGAATCTTTGGGGTTCTGTATGTATAGAACATCATCTATGAATAGGGATAGTTTTACTTCTTCCCTTCCAATTTGGATACCTTTTCTTTCTTGATTTATTGCTGTAGCTAGGACTTCCAGCACAATGTTAAATATGAATGGTGATAAAGTGCATCCTTGTCTTGTTCTCATTCTCAGGGGGAATGCTTTCAGTCTCTTTCCATTGAAAATGATGTTGGCTGTTGATTTTGTATAGATGCCCTTTATTGTATTGCGGAATTTCCCTTCTATTTCTAATTTTACTGAAGACTTTTTATCCAGAATGTGTCTTGGACTTTATCAAATGTTTTTTCTGCATTGATTGAGATGATCAGGTGATTCTTTTGTTCTGTTTATATGGTGGATTTCGTTGATTGGTTTTCTAATGTTGAACCATCCCTGCATACCTTGTATGAATTCCACTTGGTTATGGTGTATTATTTTTTTTGATATGATTCTGAATTCTATTGGCTAGAATTTTGTTGAGAATTTTTGCGGCTATATTTATGAGAGGTATTGGTCTGTAATTTTCTTTTTTTGTGGTGTGTTTGCTTGGCATTGGTATCAGGGTTATACTGGCCTCATAGAATGAATTCAGGAGTATTCCTTCCCCTTCTATGCTCTGAAATAGCTTGAGTAGTACTGATGTGAGCTCTTCTCTGAATGATTGGTAGAATTCTCCAGTGAAGCTACCCAGGGCAGGGCTTTTTGTTGTTGTTGAGAGTTTTTTGTTTTTTGTTTTTTTTAACCTCTTCAGTGTCTTTTCTTGTTATGGGTCTGTTCAGATTTTCTATCTCTGTTTGTGTTAGTTTAGATAGGTAGTGTGTTTCTAGAAATTTGTCCATTTCCTCTAGGTTCTCAAATTTGTTGGAGTACAATTTTTCATTGTATTCTGTCATTATCCTTTTTATTTCAGTTGGGTCTGTTGTAATGTCTCCCTGTCTCACTTCTTATTTAGGTTATTTGCTTCCTCTCCTGTTTTTCTTTTGTCAGTTTGGGCAGTGGTTTGTTGATTTTGTTGATCTTTTCAAAGAGCCAAACTTTTGGTCTTGTTGATTCTTTCTATTGTTTTCCTGTTCTTTATTTCATTTATTTCTGCTCTAATCTTTATTATTTTCTTCTGGTGTCTGTGGGCTTCTTTTGTTGTTCTGTTTCTATTTGTGAGGTGTAGGGCTAAAATTTTGATTTTAGCATAACTGAGGTGGCAGCAGGCAGGTGGCTCTCTAGCCATGGGCATGGTGTGGGGTTCAGCACGAAGTGGGGGAGGTGGCATATGGAGCAGAAGGGTGAAGAGTGGGAAAGCGTTGTTTCTGTGGTTACTGCGTGCTCTCTCTCCTGTTGAGAGCTCCATAAAGTTGCTTTCCTGTACTCCCTGTCCGGGGTCATTGCTGGCTGTGCTTTAAGATGGCCATGCTGTGCTGTGTTAGTTGGCAAGGGACCTCCACTCTGTATCTCTCCCCATTCTCTGTTTTCTGTCAGTTTCTTCTTCCATTCAGTGTTGATCTAGAACTTTTTCCCTTCATTTGATGCTTAGGGTTCCAGGATTGACATTTATATGTTTTACTTTGTTTTTCGGGTCTCTGCTGCAGAGGGATGATGTGGTGCATCTGTCTAGGGTGCCATGTTGGTTCTGCCTCCAATTCAACAATGTTTATATGTATAATTCAGTGAAATTGATTACATTAATCATTATGTTCAACCATCACTACTGTACTTTTCCAAATTATTCCACCACTGTTAACATAAGCTCAGTGTCCCCAAAGCAGTGAGTACCCTTGTTCCCCTCTCTCCACCCCTGGTAACCACTGATAAAACTTTGGTCACTATACACTTGCCTATTCTAGATATTTCACTTACCTATTCTGAATATTTCATATAAGTGGGACGTTACAATATTTGTCCTTTTGTGAAAAACTTATTTCACTCAGTATAATGTTTTCAAGGTCCATCCATGTTGAGGCATGCATCAGGACTTCATTTCTCTTTATGGCTGAGTAGTATTCCATTGTATGGATATACCACACTTTGTTTATTCATTCATTCTGTTGATAGACATTTAGGTTGTTTCCACCTTTTGACAATTGTGAATAGTGCTATAGTGAACACTGGTGTACAAGTTTATGTTTATGTTTTCCATCATACTAATTTTTAACAGACTACTAATTTATAGTAAAATGGTTGAAGTCGTCAATATCTTTTTAGTATCATTAAAACCAAAATATATTGTTAAATAGGCCATTAAAACAACAGTTAATTCTACTTTCTCCTTATCCTCAATTTTAGGAAAGCCAAATACTCTATATATTCTTAAAAGTTGAATTGTTGATTTTAGTGAAAGCTAACTGGTCATCAGTATCTTCTCACATATTAGCTGGTTAAACTTATTTTTCAAATTATGAATCACAGAACTTTGTTTTAGTGTCTGTAGCCTTAGGCAGTTCCTTTGACTCTAAACTCAATTATTTATTATTTAGAAATCATGATATTGACTGAGACTGAGAACTCCTCCTCATATCAGGAGACAGATATCAGGTGATAACAATTCCATGCTGAGAATGGTGGGCTGCATATATTGTTGTTAGCTCTCGTTGAGTTGGTTCCAGCTCATGGCGACCCCATGTACGATGGAAGGAAATGCTGCCTGGTCTTGTGCCATCCCCATAATCGGTTGCAGATCAGACTGTTGTGATCCATAGTGTTTTCACTTTGGAAGTAGATCACCAGGCCTTTCTTCTGGAAGCTCGGCGGAAACTCTGCTCAGCATTATAGCAACACAGAAGCCTCCACTGACAGACGAGTAGTGGCTGTGCATGATGTGCCTTGAAGGCAAGAATTCTACCAGCGAACCACCACTGCCTTCTTCCTGCATATACTAGTGGAAGTTAAATACAGCAAATGCCCCTGGAAGGTGAATCTAATATTGAGTTAGTATTGGATTTAATTTCCTCTTGACTTACACACCTTGGTTCCATGCATTGTTCAGATGTCAGACTAATTTTCTGACAGTGTGTGTGCAGGGTTCAGGCTGCACAGGGAACAGTCAGGGAACAAGGAAGATCGCAGATGAGGAATGTGGGAAAACTGCTCGCCTCTCCCTCTGGCAGAGCCCAGTGATTGCTTTGAGTCGTAAGTAGCTGTCATTAACCTCTGCTTACTCAGGGCTTTTCACCTTTCAGTCAGCAGAACAGAAGCAAATGATGTGGGTGTTTACAGCCAATTTGTAAAGCCAGTGTAGGAGCAGCTACACAGCCTTCCAGCAACAGTTTTAGGAAGGTTTAGTGTATGTCTGTTTGTTCTGCTGTGGTAGCTTGATGTTGCTGCTGTGATGCTGGAAGTCATGCCACTGGTATTTCGCATACCAGTGGGGTTACCCATAGTGGACAGGCTTCAGTGAAGCTTCCAGGGTAAGACAGACTAGGAACAAAGGCTTGGAGATCTACTTCCAAAAATTAGCCAATGACAAACGTATGGATCAAACAGGATATAGTCTGATATAGTGCTGGAAGATGAGCTCCCTAGGTTGGAAGACCCTCAAAATACACAGTGGCTGCAACAATGGATTCGAGCATACCAACAATCATGAAGATGGCATAGGATCGGGCAATATTTTGTTTTGTTGTACATGGGGTCGTCATGAGTTGGAACTGACTCGATGACAACTAACAACACTGTGTTTCCTAAATTGAAAATGAAAACCAAACCAAATACTCCTTCATTCTTTACTATCTTCGCTTAAAGCAGTGGGGCCCCCATCTTCCCCACAAGTGGATCCCAGTGGGTGAGGTAGGGGAGAGGAGTGTCACCATGGTTGGCATGGAGCTGAAACCTGTTGGTACCACGTCAGTGCCATCCCCTTTAGTGCATCCTCCTTCACCGTTCCCTTGTGTCTGTCACAGGGATTCAGCCTTACACAGACTGTCAGTGACCTTCATGCAGGAGTAGCACTCAGCTGAAGTGGGCCTCATATGCATAGGGAGTAGGTTTTAGGCCCTTAAAGATCTCTGGTTACTCTTTTTTTTTCTTGTGCTTGTTTTATATATCTATATGTATAATTTTATTTTGAAGTTATTGAGAATATACACAGCAAAACATAGACCAATTCAGCAGTTTCTTATATGTACCATTTAGTGACATTGACTATATTCTTTGAGTTGTACAACCATTCTCACCCTTTTCTGAGTTGTTCCTCCCCATTAACATAAATTCACTGCCCCCTAAGGTTCCTATCTAATCTTTAGAGTTGCTCATGTCAGTTTGATCCCTTATAGATAGTGCTTAAAAGAGCATAATACTCAAAGCAGACATTTTTTATTAGTTAAGTTGAACTATTGCTTGGTTTTAAGAAGACTTCAGGGTAATTTTTGGTTTAAGGTTTAAAGATTATCTCAGGGCAATAGTTTCAAGGGTTCATCCAACCTTCATTGTTCCAGGAAGTCTGGAGTCCATGAGAATTTGAAATTCTGTTTTACATTTCCCCCTTTTTGATTAGGATTCTTCTATGGAATCTTTGATCAAAATGTTCAGAAATGTTAGCCAGGCACCATCCAGTTCTTCTGGTCTCATGGCACAGGAGACATTGTTCATGGAGGCAATTAGCCACACATTCTATGTTCTCCTCCTATTCCTGACTGTCTTAGGCTGGGTTCTCTAGAGAAGCAAAACCAGTGATGCACACACACACACAGATTTATCCCAAGGAAATGGCTCATGCAGTTGTAGAGACTGACAAGTCCCAAGTCTGTGGGTTAGGCATCAGAGTGGAGGCTTCTCCTGCCTCACGGGTGTGGAGGCTGATGAATCTCAAGATCAGCAGGCAGTATGACAGGCAGCTGGCTCAAGTGCCAAGAACCAGAGGTCAGATGTTGATGTGCCAGATGCATGATCCAGAGCAGGCAAGTGAGCTTTTCCAGAATGTCCATATATGTATTGAATACAGGCTACACCCCCAAGGAAACGCCTCTTGTAACTGATTGGCTGATCACATCAGATCACATACATAACTACCAAACTACATCATTACTTAACTGCCAAACCACTGAGAATCGTGGCCCAGCCAGGTTGACGCACAACCTTAACCATCATACTGACTCTCCTTCCTCTGTTTTTCCAGGTGAATAGAGACCAATTTATTGAGCCTTATATGGCCGTTTTTTCTTTTTTCTTTTGTTTTATTGTGCCTTATATGGCTACTTGCAAGATTTTAAGACCCCAGGCACTATGCATCTAACCAGGAAGTAGAACAGAGGCACTGACCATGTTACAAGGCCAGTTAACTGAGATGTCCCATGAAACCATGACCCTAAACCTCCAAACCAAGAAACCAAATCCCATGAGGTTTCTGGTTGTACATAAGCAGCCTCAGCAGCTACTCTTTTTTCTTTTTTGTAAGTATGTCTTTAACACAACTTTTGCCAATTCATCTTTTTACGTGTGTACAACTTATTGAGAGCAGTTACAATAATCAGCTGTACAATCCTACCATTAATCAATGTAATATTTCCATCACCCTTAACCTTCCCTTTCCCCCTCCTTCCCACCCCTGGTAGCCACTAATAAACTTTGTTGTCTACACATTTGCCTTTTCCTGTCTTCTTATAAAAGTGACGTCATACAGTGTTTGTCCTTTCGTGATTGACTTATTTCACTCAGCGTGATGTCTTCCAGTTCCATCCATGTTGTAGCATGTATCAAGACTTCATTTTTCCTTCTGGCTGAGTAGCATTCCATTGTATGTCTGTACCACATTTTGTTTATCCATTCATCTGTTGATGGACATTTAGGCTGTTTCTACCTTTTGGCTATTGTGAATAGTGCTGCAATGGACATTGATGTATAAGTCTCCGTTTGAGTCTCTGCTTTCAAGTCTTTTGGATACATACCTGGGAGTGGAATTGCTAGGTCATATAGTAGTTCTGTTTTTAGTTTTTTGAGGGACCACCACACTGTTTTCCACAACAGTTGTACCATTTTTATTACTACCGGCAATGGTTAAGGGTTCCAGTTTCCCCACATCCTTGCCAACATTTGTTATTTTCTTTTTTTTTTTTATTTTAGCCATCCTAGTGGAAGTGAAATGGTATCTCATTGTGGTTTTGATTTGCACCTCTGATGGCTAATAATGCTCAGCACCTTTTCATGTGTTTGGTGGCCATTTGAATGTCCCCTTTGGTGAAATGTCTACTCAAGTCCTTTCTGCATTTTATGATTGGGTCATTTGTCTTTTTGTTATGTTGTTGAAGTTTTATATATATTTTGATTATTAGATTCTTGTTGGAGTTATGGTTTCTGAAGATATTCTCCCAGTTGGTTGCTTGTCTTTTAACTTTTTTTGGTAAGGCCTTTTGATGAACAATTTTTTTTTATTTTTATGAGGCCCCATTTATTTATTTTGTTTTTTGCTGTTTGTGCTTTTGTTATTATATTAGATAATCCATTGGTGAAAGCTAGGCCTGACACCGTCGTTCCTGTTTTTTCTTCTAAGAAATTTTCGGTTTTAGTTTGCACATTTAGATCCCTAATCCGTTTTGAATTTTTGTGTATATTACGAGGCATGGATCCTGTTTCATTTTTCTGCTTGTGGAATTCCAATTATCCTAGCACCTTTTATTGAAGAGACTCTTCTTTCCCTATCAAATGGACTTAGCACCCTTGTCAAAAATCAGTTGACCATAGATGTGTAGGTTTATTTCTGGACTCCAATTCTATTCCATTGGTCTGTGTGTCTATTGTTATACCAGTATCAGGCTGTTTTGATTAGCTGAATAGTATGTTTTACAGTCAGGAAGTGTGAGTCCTCCTATGTTGTTGTTCTCTTTCAACATTGCTTTAACTCCTCGGGGACTCTTTCCATTCCATATGAAGTTGAGGATTGGTTTTTGCTTTTCTGCAAAGAAGGCTGTTGGAATTTTGATTGGGATTGCGTTAAATTATAGATCGCTTAGGGTAGTATTGACATCTTAACAATATTAAGTCTTCTTATCCATAAACATGAAACATCTTCCCATTTATTTGTCTTCTTTAATCTCTTTCAGCAGTGCTTTATGGTTTTCACTGTGTAAGTCCTTCAGTTCCTGGCTAGATTTATTCCTACGCATTTTATTCTCTTAGATGCTATTATAAATGGAATTGTTTTCCTAATTTCTGTTTCAGATTTCTCATTGTTGTTGTATGAACAACCCATCGGATTTTTGTTTGTTGACCTTGTACCCTGCAACTTTGATAAATTCCTATATTAGCGCTAGAGGTTTTCTTGTGGACTCTTTGGGATATTTTATACATAGGATCATATAGGTGAACAGAGATGATTTTACTTCTTCTTGTCCGATCTGGATATGTTTTAGTTCTTTTTCTTGTCTTATTTCTCTGGCTAGGACTTCTAATATAATATTGAATAGAAGTTGTGAGTGTGGGCACCCTTGTCTTGTTCCTGATTTCAAGGGGAAAGCTCTCAGTCTTTCTCCATTAAGTATAGTGTTGGCTGTTGGCTTTTTCTGGTTACTTTTGTTTGTTTGTTTTGTTTTACATTATTTTCTATTGTGCTAAAATACAAATAACATAAAATGTACCATTTTAACGATTTTAAAATGTGTAGTTCAGGAGCATTCAGTACATTCACAATATTGTTGAACCGTAAAAATATATATATTACCTGTTGCCGTCAAGTCAATTCTAACTCATAGTGACCCTATAGGACAGAGTAGAACTTCCCCATAGGGTTTCCAAGGCTGTAATCTTTATGGCTGCAGACTGCCATATCTTTCTCCCGAGGAGTGGCTGGTGGGTTCAAATCGCTGACCTTTTGGTTAGCAGCCAAACATTTAATTGCTGTGCCACCAGGACTTGTCTGTGCCACTATTAAAAACACCCATTGCTATTGAGTCAATTCCAACTCATAGCGACCTTATAGGACAGGGTTGAATTGCCCCATATGGTTTCCAAGGAGTGACTGGTGAATTTGAACTGCTGACCTTTTTGGTTAGCAGGTGGGCCCTTAAACCACTGTGCTACCAGGGCCCTGTGCAGCCATTATCACTATCTAATTCCAGAACATTTTCATCACCCCAAAGGCAAACCCCATACCCATAAGCAGTCACTCCCCCTTCCCCTCTCTCCCAGCCTCTGGCAACCACTGATCTAATGGCTGTCTGTATGGATTTGCCCATTCTGAATATTTTTTATAAGTAGAATCATATAATATTTGTCCTTTGGTGTCTGACTTATTTAGTCAGCATAATGTGTTCAAGGTTCATCCATGTGGTAGCATGTATCAGGACTTCATTTCTCTTTATGGCTGAGTAATATTCCGTTGTATGTATATACTACATTTTGTTTATTTGTTCATCGGTTGATAGACATTTGGGTTGTTTCTACCTGTTGGCCACTGTGAGTAATGCTGCAGTGAACATTGGTATACATACATCAGTTTGAGTCCCTGCTTTCAATTCTCTTGGGTATATACCTAAAAGTGGAATTGATGGGTCATAAGATAATTCTGTGTTTAACTTTCTGAGGAACCACCAGACTGTTTTCCACAGCGGCTGTACCACTTTGCATTCCCACCAGCCAGGTGCAGGGGTTCTGGTTACTTGTACATGAAAAAAACTCAACAGCCCTGCAGCCGTGATGGTTTAGCTCCTAGGTTCATCTCTCAGGCCTAATCTTGCAGGGACAACTTCTGTGCTCACGTATTGTTTATACCCTGCTTATGCCACCGAGGGTCTTAGGTGTTAGGCCGCTGAGCTCCTTCCTGCTGCATGCTGACTTGAGCTGTCCCGGCCTAGGGCCTTGGCTGTGTGCACCCTTCTGTTAACATGAGGAGCACAGACCACACAGTAGGAGCTAGCCCAGGACTGGACAGTGCTGGATGAAGAGCTGCATGCAGAGGCCAGTTAGAACATTGTGGTCCTGCCTCTGCCGCTGGGCCAAAGCCTCTTTGAAAGACCGTGTAAATGATCACGGAGGAAGTGTGCCCAGTTGGTGTCAGCTGTCAAAGGTGGAGGGGAAACTCCAGCAGGCCAGGTTGACGTCACAGGCTGAGCACGCACGGAGACGTGTCCGAGTGTGCCTAGAATGTGCCACCTGGGGCCTCAGTGGAGGTGGCAGCTGCTCAGCCCCCTGGAGGCTGTCAGACTTAGCAACTGAAAATACAGGATGGCGGTTAATTTGAAATTTCAGATAAACAGCGGATAACTTGTTAGCGTAAGTATTTCCCAGGTAATCTTCGGACCTCAGTGAGGTCGATGCGGGGAGAGATTGTCCTTCCTCCCTCTTATTCACTGGCCTGCTTGGAGATTCTGAATGGACAAAGTAGCTGCTTATTCTCCCAGCGTTCCCAGTCATGATCCTTTCAAGCCACAGGTCTGCTGTGAGCAGATATTATCACCCCTGTGGGAATAGCCATTATGAGAATAAATACACTGTCGCAGCTCCTTTGCTTCTCAGATGCGTATCACAAGAGTGACCTGAATTATGAGAGAAACAGAAGAAAAAGAATAATATTGTGATTTTTTTGGAGCCATGTATATGTCAGGAGACAAATTCAAGGGCTTTTGAAAGAAAGTGTTCACGGTTCTGAGTCCCCACCCTAAATCTGACCATCGTGTTTAGAATCCCTGAGGGTGCAAACAATTAACATTCTCAGCTGTTAAGAGAGATGTTGAAAGTTCGAGTCCACCCAGAGGCTCCTTGGAAGAAAGTCCTGGTGATCTACTTCTGAAAAACCAGCCATTGAGAACCCTGTGGAGCACAGTTCCACTCTCACACACAAGGGGTCACCGTGAGTCGGAGTCGACTGCATGGCAACAGGTTACTTATTCATGATTGATGCACTTGGCTCCACTTGGGGCTTTGTGCAGCGGGGCCCGGGCCTGGGGCTCACTTCCCTCCTGACTTAGAGGCTAGAATCCTTGTAATACCAGATGAGTTGGGATGATCAACTCTTGAAAACAAGGAGCATGAAATGATCCCCAGATAAGGCTGTCACCTAAATGAGCAACTCATCCACCTGGAATTCCTCCAACATGGGCTCCCATGTGAGATGAGAGCAGACAGTCCCGTGGGAACACTGTGGCTGGCCTCGCTTTGAGTTGACATCCTTGGTCCCCTAACTAGAGAGCTCCGCCATATCTTCATAATTCATTTGTCACTCGGGAATGCTTGGAAGTAGTCTGTTCTGATTACAGATGGTGTGCATGTGGGTGGGTGTGAGCTAGTTTGCTGTTATTTCATGTGGATTGTATTGCTGTATTTTCAGTTTAACCAAGCTGACAAAATCAGAATTGACACTTTAAAGAATCCTAGCTTTCGTTCCACCAACTGAAGCCAAGATATTTATTAGAAGTTTATTTAAATTAGTATGTTTTTATCACAGACAAGTCACCTCTGCCTTGAACAGCTGTCACTGGGTCCCGCCACTTGATGAACAGTTTCTACCATAGCTCCAGGGGCCGTCCCCACCACATGGGCAGATTTCACTTCACATCAACCTTTCAATTACTTTGTTGTTGTTGTTAGCTGCGGTTGTTGACATTATTGTTGTTGCTAGCTGGCATCAAGTCAGCCCCCAACTCATGGCAACCCCACGCTCAGCGGAGCAAAACCCTGCCCAGTCCTGCGCCATCCGCATGATCAGTTGTGGACTGGACTGTTGTGATCCATAGGGTTTTCACTGGCTGATTTTTGGAAGTAGATCATCAGGCCTTTCCTCCTAGTCCATCTTAGTCTGAAGCTCCACTGAAACTTGTTCCGCATCATAGCAACAGGCAAGCCTCCATGGACAGATGAGTAATGGCTGCGCTTGAGATGCATTGGTTGGGAATTGAGCCCGGGTCTCCCACATCGAAGGCAAGAATTCTGCCACTGACCCACCACTGCCTTTTCACGTGTTTTATTCACCACCTTCTCTGCGTGACATTGAGAATGACCCCCACAGTCATCTAGTAGGGCTGTGACTCTGCTTTCCCTGTTTGCTGTGAAGGATAGGGGTAACTTGGGCTGGTGTCTTGTTTTGAGGCTTCTGCATCTTTATCTCAGATGCTGGCACCCCAAGTCCATGTGGATCTCTAGCGGTGCTAATTTCAGATACCCGTTGTGTGCTGCCAAGGCCCTGAGGTGGAAATTAGAGCACCAGATGGGATCCCCCGAGGAGAAGCATCCGAAGCCCGCCCTCCTGCCTCTCTTCGAAACAGCCCAGGCTGTTTAGTATGAGCTGTGGTTGTTATGGTGATGAGTAGACCCTTGGTCTGGAGGGAGTTAAAGAAAATGCTGTATAAGCTTTGGAGAAGAGTTCCCATTTTAAAGTGGGCTTGAGTCCTCGTGTTTCCCAGGGATGCTCCTTACTGTGGCCTTCCCTGCATCATGGTGGCCTGGAGAGGGGACATGGTGTGCTGGCATCCAGCCTGTGCCCTCTGGCCAAGCCATTTCTCTGGCCTGAAGCTGTGCCCTTTAGCAGGGAGAGATGCTTTTTTCTCCACACAAAGGCACAGAGGCTGGCCAAGCTCTAGCCCCTGAACCCCCACACGGGATGCCTCTTCTATTTGCCAAAGGCACCTGTCTTAGTCATCTAGTGCTGCTATAACAGAAATACCACAAGTGGATGACTTTAACAAAGAGAAATTTATTTTCTCACAGTCTGTAGGCTAGAAGTCCAAATTCAGATCATCAGCTCCAGGGGAACACTTTCTCTCTCTGTTGGCCTTCTCATCAACCTTCTTCTGAACTAGGAGCTTCTCCGCGAAGGAACCCCTGGTCCAAAGGACGCGCTCTGTAGTATGAGTTCCCCCACTCTCTGCTTGCTTCCCTTTATCTCTTGTAAAATACAAGGTGGTGCAGACCACAAACCAGGGAAACTCCCTTTACATTGGATCCGGGATGTGACCTTAGTAAAGGTGTTACAATCCCACCCTAATCCTCTTTAACATAAAATTACAATCACAAAATGGAGGACCACCACACAGTACTGGGAATCACGGCCTAACCAAGTTGATATACACATTTTTTGAGGGACGTAATTCAATCCATGACAGCACCATAAGGCGAGCAGTAGTGCTGCCATTTTCTTTTCCCATGGTGCTCTCTGGCACCATAATGAGAGTCCGTGGCTCTGCATCCTGGCCCTTCTTCTCCCTGAAAAATTAGATTCCTCCCTGAGCTGTAACACTTGTAAAAGGGGTATTGTTAGCAAGTTTCTGTTGGTTAGTAAGTTTCTTAGGGTTTTTCTGGAAATTACTAGTGCCAGTTCAGTTTCTAGTACAGCAGTGTAGGTTTTCAGGAACGAAGTCCGTGAACTCAGTCTTGGGAAGGTTATGTTAGAGAACTTTCAAACAAGATGACAAAATAGTGACATGCTCCAAGTGGACCTTGAAATAGCAACATGTATTCAACCACGAGTTGTCCATGTGGGTGTCCCAAATCCGAAGTTTGCTTAAGAAAGATGTGAGCAGCACGTGGGGGAGATTTTTTTGTAATTTCCTTTTTGGGAAATTTTGCCTGGTGTACTTGGGTCATAGCAGGAAGTACAGATCCAGGGTGGGGGCAGTTGAGAGGAGTTCAGACAACAAGGCTGGTTCTAGAAGGGCCCTTCGAGGAATAGTCTGGGGTCCAGCCCCAGCCCCGCAGAAAAGGGCCCTGTCACTCAGCTTGGTCAGCACTGGTGTCACTGGGGAGTGGGGCCCCAAGTGGATCCCGGCCTCTTTGTCTGGGGAGGGATCAGATCAGGTTCTGGGAAGGAGGATTATGAAGGACCGAGGAGCATGCAAGCAGGTCCACACAAGCCAGAAGCTTTGCCTTGGGAGACATACCAGGACAGCAGAGACAGGGCAGAGCTGCCTGAGAGCTCTCAGGGCTCGGGCAGGGACAGTCCTTTGGGCTTCTAGCAGAGGGGCTGGGAGGCCGGGGCCAGCCACATCAGACTTGCCTGGGCTCCACTGTCCTGCCACCCCTTAGCTCCAGGAAGGCCAGCCCTGTGCAGCTTGTGTCCAGATTTTTTATGAGATGTGGTGATATCCTCCCTTTTTCCTCTGTGTTCAAATCCTCCCCACCCTCAAAGGCCTTTCCTTAAAGCCCTGCCCTATCCATTCCATCTCCTTCCACCCTTTCTGCCTCTGAAGTCCAGTGAGGTGTGTACTCAGGGATGTGCACTTTTCTAGCAATCCTTCTGGCTGTTCTGTGTGTGTAACTTTAGTTCTCAGGGCTGGGTGGGTGGCACCAGGCCCTTTACCTTTTCTCTACATCCCCTGAGAGCTTAACCTACATCAAGGAACTTGACAGTCACAGGACAGGGCAGGGAGAAGGACTGGCAGCTACACCTTGCTGTATCACCTAAGCGCTGGGGGAACCCGGCAGTTAACTCCAACACTTGGAGCTCTAGTTTTCTCACCTGTAAAGGAGGAGTGGGAATATCCATCTCTTACATGGAAGGGCTTTGTAAACCCTAAAGCACTAGGTAAATGTAGCATCAGCAGCAGCATTGTCATTGTCATCATTATCTTGTTACTGATAAATAACTTATGTCTAGGAAGTTCTAGAACTTGACTTAACATACTGGCTCCCCAGACCCCTTTTGATTCTCTGGACATTGATTTCAGTTTCAGTTGCTCAGACTGGATCTGGCTTCTGGCTTCAAGGTGGCACAAGTGGAGAAAGTATGTTGTTGTTAGGTGCCGTTGAGTCGGTTCTGACTCACAGTGACCCTGGATACAACAGAATGAAACACAGCCTAGTCCTGCGCCGTCCTCATGTAGCGTTGCTAAGCTTGAGCCCACTGTTACAACCACCTTGTCAATCCATCTCGTTGAGGGTCTTCCTCTTTTTCACTTGCCCTCTACTTTACCAAGCATGATGTTCTTCTCCAGGGACTGATCCCTCCTGATAACGTGTCCAAAGTAAGTATGTGAGACGAAGTGTCACCATCCTCATTTCTAAGCAGCATTCTGGCTGTACTTCTTCCAAGACAGATTTGTTCATTCTTTTGGCAGTCCGTGGTATATTCAGTATTCTTTGCCAACACCATAATTCAAAGGCATCAGTTCCTCTTTGGTCTCTTTATTCATTGCCCAACTTTCACATGCGTATGAGGCAATTGAAAACACTATGATACGGCTTGGGTCAGGCGCACCTTAGTCCTTAAAGTGACATCTTTGCTTTTTAACACTTTAAAGAGATCTTTTGCAGCAGATTTGCCCAGTTCAAAGCATCGTTTGATTTCTTGACTGCTACTTCCATGGGTGCTGATTGTGGATCCAAGTAAAATGAAATCCTTGACAATGTCAATCTTTTCTCTGTTTATCGTGATGTTGCTTATTGATCCTGTGTGAAGACCTAAACCTTAAATTTTATTAAATAAAGGAGATTATGGCTTGAGGCCTTCTTTAAGAGAAGGCTTAGGAAGAAATGTCTTTGGGGCAAATTAGATTTGCTGATTTGGATTTGTTCTCAGTGGAAAATTCAGGTTTTTTAAAAATGTGATTTAAGAACTTTTTTAGAAGTATAAAAGTAAACACGTTAATTGAAGAAAAGTTTAAAGATAAAATACATATTTATACATGCATCTTCAATATACGCACACATGCACATGCGTTTTACAAACTTGGTATCATGTTGCATGTCTGTACATGTATGTGCATCCAGTCTTATATCCTGGTTTATTTGTCTAGCATAGAAACACACCGTCTTTAACTTCTGGTCTCCAGGTTTGCAATGGTTTGGAGCAGCCGAGGAAGCAGCAGCGCTCTGATCTCAACGGACCCATTGACAATAACAACATTCCAGAGGTAATTTTTTCCTAAGGATGGGAGTTCCAAGGTCATTATGAGGCAGGGCCCTACTGTTGGAGCTGCTCACCCATGGTCTGTTCACGCACCCTCTCCCTGATGTTCCCATCCCACCAGGTGCCCAAGGGAGAGGGCAACCAGGGTGTCCCTGTAGGGGAGGAGATGAGGGCCGTTCCTGCTGATCCAGGACCACACCATGGTGTGTCCAGGTATTGCTGATGGTGCATGGCAGAAACTCATGCTACTGCATGGCCTGATAACTGGGTTCTAAACCAGGGCCTCTCAAAAATGGCGCAGTTGACATTTCAGGCTGGATAATTCTTTGATGTGGGAGCTGCCTGTGCACTGTAGGATGTTTAGCAGCATTCCTGGTTTCTACCGACTAGTTGCTAAATATATAGGACCTTCTTCCCCCAGTCATGATGGCCACAACTGTCTCCAAACCCCAAAACTAAATCTGTTGCCGTTGAGTTGATTCTGACTCATAGTGACCCTATAGGACAAAGTAGAACTGCCCCATGGGGTAGCTGGTGGATTCAAACTGCTGACCTTTTGGTTAACAGCCAAGCTCTTAATGACTGCGCCACCAGGGCTCCAAAACTGTCTCCAGACATTGCCAAATGTCCCCTGGGGACAAAATCATCCCTACTGAGAACCACTGTTCTAAACCAACAACAGAATTTTAAAAAACAGTCCTTCAATAAAGTAAGCCTGCCAGGGTAGAAACTATTAAAATGAGGCCTTAAGCAAGTTATTTACCTTTTCTGGGGAACATAATTTGGATGAGATTTTTTTAACTTTGATGAAAAGCATGCCACCCACAGAGTGGGGTCCACCCCTTTATCTTGCTTTTAAACATGTGTCAGGCAATTCTGATGCCACCCGTGGGAGAGCCACTGGGCTGTGTGGTCTCGAGGCCCCCTTCTGGCAGTGTCACGCCAGTCTGAGGGTCTTTAGATAGTGGGCTTCCATGCCCCAAGCTTTCCACTGGGAACTGATTCCATGTGCCCCCTCCCAGTATCACATTGCCTGAATGAGACTGGTTTGCTGTGTAGAGTTGACCTCTGGGGAACACCAGGCACTTATGGGGCTTAGCTTTTCATGTTAGATGTTATCTGTTACAACTGTCATGTGTTTTATTTTTCCCTATTTCAAAACAGACAAAGAAGGTGGCATCATTTCCGAGCTTTGTGGCTGGTAAGTGACTTTGAATTTTCTCTCTCGGTGGGCCGGTACTTTTACTTTTTGTTTATCCTGCAAAGCTTGTGTGGAAAGCACACTTCCAAGGTGAAGACAGTGCTGTCACGGCGTGAGGTGCTTAGGCATTTGATGACTTGAGGGCTGTGTAGACTATTTAGTAGTGGGGATGGGCCTGCTTATGCGGGGAACAGTCGACATGTCATTACTTACACCCTCACTAACCGCATCACACGTGACCTTCATGGTTGAATTAATAGACTGAAATGTGCCTGTATATACAGCTTATTATGAAATAACACTTTGATCATGGTGGATACAATTGCATCAGTGTTCAGGCTGTTGTTCTTTTTTTTAGAATCTCCATTTCCTTCTGCCCTCCCTTCTTTTATTTCATTTTATTTTTTTGTGGGGGTTAATATTGCATTTCAGCACTCAGTAAGGAACAGCACTGATGGCACTGTCCTGTATCACTCTTTGATGTGGGGAGAATGCCTGCTTGTTGCTGACAGGACCCCCTTTGCATCATCTGAGTGCATGTAGTAGCCTCGTGGGGCTCGGTTAGGAGTTTCTGGAGATTTCTTCTAGTGGTCCAACATCAGAGTGAAAAGTCTCTTAATTGGGATCCTTCTTGTTGCCAACATGATGTTTCGTGCCCCTGCTGGTGTGTTATAATAAACAATGTGAATTTTATTACTTCTTTCAGTAAGCTGGTAATTTTTATGAATATTTATAGAACAAGGTAAATTAATCTTCAGAAATAAATGACTTGTAAACCTTTAAACCTTTCCCACTCTGGTTTTCTTACTTAGTAGAGAACTGAAGTCTGAGAACTGAAGGGGTCCTCCCACCCCAGATTTCCCTTCAAGGAACTTGTTTGAACCAGGCTAAGACCAGCTTAAACAGGTTTAAAAGTAGATTAACTGGCTCAAACCAGTTTTGACTGCTGTAAACTGGCTCAGTGTTGCTCAAATTGGATAAAAATAGTTTTGAACTGTTGGAGCCAATATTATACAATCCAAATAGACATGAACCTACTTTAACCAATTCAAATAGGCATAAATGAGTTTTGTCCAGCAGTTTAAATGTGGTTTTAAGTAAGCTTTAACTGGTTCAAATGTTTTTCATCAAATCACAACAGGTCATGATGATTTCAGCCCAGCTGGCTAGCTACAGTTTTTGAGGTGTAAGTCCCTGGGTGTGCAAATGGTTAACATGCTCAGACGCTAAGCAAAAGTTTGGTGGTTCGAGCCCACCCAGAGGCGCTTTAGAAGAAAGTCCTGGTGATCTCCTTCTGAAAAATCAGCCACTGAAAACCCTGTGAAGCACAGTTCTACTCTACAGAAATGGGGCCGCCAAGCATTGGAATTGACTTGACAGAAAATGTTTTTTATTGATTGGCAAGAAGAGAACAGAAGTGTATGGTTTTAAAGAGCAGTCATTTATTTTCTCACAGTTCAGGAGGTTAGAATTCCAAATTCAGGGTGTCAGCTCTCGGAGAAGGTCCTTCTTTGTCTATTTCGGCTTCTAGTAGCCAGTGGCAATCCTTGTCTTGTAGATGGCACATGGCGTCTTCCCACTGTATGTGTCTGTGTCTATTCTGCCCTTTTTATAAGAAAAAGGATTAGGTTTAGGACCCATCCTACTCTGGTATGACCTTATTAAGACAACAAAAGAAAATCCTTATTTCCAAATAGGGTCATTCACAGGTATAGAGGCTAGGACTTCCACATAACTTTTTTGGGGAGACACAATTGAATCCATAACAACGAGTATATGTTGTAAAAGTCCAGATTTTCTATAAAGCTAAAAATGTGCTTGTTAAACCCAAGATGCTGGTCCGAAGCAATGAGACCTAACAGCAGCAGCTTCAGTACAAAATAGCAAAGGCCAGTAACGTGTTCTCTTGATCACACTTAATCCAGCAGCCAAAGCCCATGCTGAAATGTCACCAAACACTCACCACCCTGCCAGCAGCTCTAGACTCACACCAAGTGCTGCGTGGTCTCGAGTCTCAGGCCCTGGGGCCCTTGATGTTCTGTCTGCACCATGTGAGCTTCCCCAGCCTCTGTGTTGGCGGCGTGGGAAATGTGGGGACCCCAGTCCCTGAACTTCCAGGCCTGGGCCGAGCTTGCCCTTCATACCTTCCTTCTCAGGTTGTCACACAAGGACACAGCCAACTTGTTAGTCTCATACATTGACACTTAGGGTCGGACCCTTGGTTTTCTCTGACGGTGAGCAGTTGGGGTGAAACCTGTTCAGGTCAGACTCCTAAGATGAGGACAACTCACACCTTCTTCTCTGTAGCCTGTGAGAATGGGGTGGGTGCTCCTGAGCCCTAGCACAGGCCTGGTGGCTGGGTGCCTGGGATATAGGGGTGCTGTTGGCAGGAGGGCAGGGATAAAGCAAACCTGTAGGGCCAGAGGGAGTTGGAGGTTCCAAAGGGGGATTATGAAGACCAAAATGACTTGTTCTTTTTACAAACAAAATTATGTAGTTTGCAGTCAACAGGAATAGGGATTAGACATACTTTAGAATATGAAGTATTCCACGGAGGTTTTTAAAAACGTCACAGAACAGTGCTTAAGTCAGGCTGTGAGTGAAAAATGAATTCTACCCTTGAAATCCCTATAGTACTTCTCCCCTAGTCCCTGTCCGCAGTGGAAGCCCCTGTTAAATTCCTTGTGAATCCTTCTAGAAATTTCCTGGACAGATACAAGCCTATAGACAGACTCTTTTCTTAAAATAGATATTGCCCTAGGCGCATGGGTCTGCATTTTGCCTTTTCGTTTATTGGTAGAGCTCGGAAACAACAGCTATTGTTGTTAGTTGCCATTAAGTCGTCTCTAACTCATGGTGACCCCGTGTGCAACAGAATGAAATGTTGTCCAGTCCTGCACCGTCTTCATTGTTCTGCTCGAGTCCGTTGTTGGAGCCACTGGGTGTTTTGAGTGCCTTCCACCCTAGGGGCCGCATCTTCTAGCACTGTATTGGACTGTGTTCTGTAGTTGGCCAATTTTGGGTCCATGTAATTATTTCAGCGGCTGCAGAGGATTCTGTTACATAGGACGTAGCTGTGGACTGACTGTTAGGTGGCTTCCAGCCAGCACAGGAGCGAGCAGCCTTGTGGCTGTCTTTGTGTCCACGTGTGAGTTCTCCTATAGAAGCAGTTCCTAGCTCTCGCGGGGTAACAGGCCGCCAGCACGCTAACTTTGATGGATGATGCCAGATGTCCATCATGACGCCGTCTATCAGATGACATCTCCAGAAGTCCCCCTTCCAAATAGGGGGCCAGTTACACTGCCCTTGGTTGTGTTTGAGAGTGCTGTTCCCACACGGTCGCTGGAAGTGTGTGCCATCTGATTGTTTGATCTTAGCCCCTGTCTGAAGGGTGAAGAGCAGCATCTTGCTGACTGAACGTGCCTATCTTTCATCTTCAATGAAGCCAAACACCCTTTCAGAGGTCTGTAAGCCGTGTGTTTCTTTCTCTGTGCGTTGCCTGTTTGTTGCCTTCGCCATTGTTCTGTTGGATTTTTGGTGTTTCTTATTGATTTGTACTATTCTTCACATATAAAGGAAATTAGTCATTAGACTTATATTGCAAAACTTTTCCCAAGTTACTGTCTCTTTTGATTTTTTTATTGTAGTGTATTTTTTACTTTGTTAAATGTTTATTTATTTATGCTAATTTTTTACAGCAACATGTAAAAAAGTTAGCACAGCACACTTATGAAAATACTTGGGTGGGGGGCCCTGTGGTTGGCAAAAATAGAAAAACAGACACATCATTTGCATAAAAATACAGCAATCGTGGGATATACCTTTTTTAAAAATAGCACCTTTTTAAAAGGATCCAGTCTTTTAATTTATTTTTATCATAAAAATGTCAGACATACAATAGAATAATGAATTTCATCTGTTTTACCTGTTCTTGGCCAATATGGCTTAATCTATACCCCATCTCTTCCCCACATTATTCTAAAGCAAATCTTAGAGCTCACATCATTTCCTATTTAAATATTTCATTATTTACTCTAAAAGATAGGAACTCTATTCAAAAAAAGTTATTCCAATACTATTATCACAACTAAAATAAAATTAACAATAATTTCTCTGTATCATCAAATATCCAGTGTTCACTTTCCCCAGTTTTCAGTTTGCATGTTTGAATGGGGATCCCAGTAAGGTCCGTATGTTGAGACTGGTTGATATATTTCAACATTCTCTTATGTCTCTTTTATTTTATAGGTTCTCTGTTCATCTCTCTTTTTAATGTCTTGCTACTTTTTTGTTCATGCTGTTGAAGAAGAAGCTCTGTCATTTGTTCTGTAGAGTCTCCTGCAGTCTGGATTTTGCTGGTTGCACCCTCATGGTGTTTTGTATTGTTGTAATACTAAAAAAAAAAAGTTACTGTCATGGTCAGTTTCACTGGAAAATTCTACCAAACGTTCAGAGAAGAGTTAACACCACGACTACTAAAGGTATTTCAGCATAGAAAAGGATGGAATACTCCCAAACTCATTCTATGAAGCCAGCATAACCCTGATACCAAAACCAGGTAAAGACACCATAAAAGAAGAAAATAACAGACCAATATCCCTCATGAGCATTGACACAAAAATCCTCAATAAAATTCTAGCCAACAGAATTCAGTAACATATCAGAAAAATAATTCACCAAGATCAAGTGGGATTCATACCAGGTATGCAGGGATGGTTCAACATTAGATAAACAATCAATGTAATCCATCACATAAATAAAACAAAAGACAAGAAGCACATGATCTTATCAATCAGTGCAGAAAAGGTATTTGACAAGGTCCAATACCCGTTCATGATAAAAACTCTTAACAAAATAGGAATAGAATGGAAATTCCTCAATATAATTAAGAGCATTTATACAAAGCCAACAGCCATCATCATCCTAAATGGAGAAACTTTGAAAGCATTCCCCTTGAGAACGGGAACCAGTCAAGGATGCCCTTTATCACCACTCTTACTCAATATTGTGCTGGAGGTCCTAGCCAGAGCAATTAGGTTAGAAAAAGAAATAAAGGGCATCCAGATTTGTAGGGAAGAAGTCAAAGTATCTCTATTTGCAGATGATATGATGTCACACACAGAAAACCCCAAAGAATCCTCAAGAAAGCTACTGGAATTAACAGAAGATTTCAGCAAAGTATCAGGATGCAACATAAACAAACAAAAATCAGTTGGATTCCTTTACAGCAACAAAGAGAACTTCAAAGAGAAAATCACCAAATGAATACAATACAATACAATATTTACAATAGCCCCCAAGAAGATAAAATACTTAGGAATGAATCTAACCAGAGACGTAAAAGACCTATACAATGAAAACTACAAGACACTACTGCAAGAAACCAAAAGAGACCTGCAGAAGTGGAAAAACATACCTTGCTCCTGGGTAGGTAGACTCAACATCGTGAAAATGTCAATTCTACCTAAAGCAATCTACAGATACAGTGCAATTCCGATCCAAATCCCAAAGGCATTTTTTCATGAGACAGAGAAACAGATCACCAACTTCATATAGAAAGGGAAGAGGCCCTGGATAAGTAAAGGATTACTCAAGAAGAACAAAGTGGGAGACCTCACACTACCTCATTTTAGAACCTATTATACCCCCATGGTAATCAAAACAGCCTGGTACTGGTACAACAGATACATAGACCAGTGGAACAGAACTGAGAATCCCGGTGTAAATTCATCCACCTATGAGCAGCTGATATTTGACAAAGGCCCAAAGTCCATTAACTGGGGAAAAGACAGTCTCTTTAACAAATGGTGCTGGTAAAACTGAATATCCATCTGCAAAACACCGAAACAAGACCCATACCTCACACCACGCACAAAAACTAAGTCAAAATGGATCGAAGACCTAAATGCAAAACAAAAACAATAAATATCATGAATAAAAAATAGGGACAATGCTAGGAGCCCAAACACATGGCATAAACAGAATACAAACCATAAATAACAATGCACAAACACCAGAAGAGAAACTAGATAACTGGGAGCTCCCAAAAATCAAACACTTATGTTCATCAAAAGACTTCACCAAAAGAGTAAAAAGACAGCCTACAGACTGGGAAAAAAATTTTGTCTACAACAAATCTGATCAGCATCTAATCTCTAAAATCTACAAGATACTGCAAAACCTCAACAACAAAAAGACAACCAATTAAAAAATGGGCAAAGGATATGAACAAGGACTTCGCCAAAGAAGATATTCAGGTGGCTAACAGACACATGAAGAAATGTTCATGATCATTAGCCATTAGAGAAATGCAAATCAGAACTACAGTGAGATACCATCTCACCCAACAAGGCTATCATTAATCCAAAATAATAAATGTTGGTGACGTTATGGAGAGACTGAAACATGTATACACTATTGGTGGGAATGTAAAATGGTACAACCACTTTGGAAATCAATCTGGCGCTTCCTTAAAAAGCTAGAAATAGAAGTACCATACCATCCAGCAATCCTGCTCCTTCAGAATATATCCTAGAGAGATAAGAGCTATGACATGAATAGATGTATGCACACCCATGTTCATTGCAGCACTGTTCACGATAGCAAAAAGATGGAAACAACCTAGGTGCCCGTCAATGGACGAATGGATAAACACATTATGGTATGTTCACACAATGGAATAGTACACACGGATAAAGAACGATGAATCTCTGAAACATCTTGTAACATGAGGAATCTGGAAGGCATTATGCTGAGTGAATTTAGTCAGTGGTGAAAGGACAAATATTGTATAAGACCACTATTATAAGAGCTCAAGAAAAGGTTTAAACACAGAGGAAAATGTTCTTTGATGGTTACAAGGGTGGGGAGGGAGGGAGAGGGGTATTCACTAGCTAGATAGTAGCTAAAAATTATCTCAGGTGAAGGGAAGGACAGCACACACTACAGGGGAAGTCGGCACAACTGGACTAAACCAAAGCTAAGAAGTTTCCCGAATACAATCAAACACTTTGAGGGACAGAATAGCAGGGGCGGGGGTCTGGGGACTATGCTTTCAGGGGACGTCTAGGTCAATTGGCATAACAGTTTTTTAAGAAAATGTTCTGCATCTCACTTTGGTGAGTGGCGTGTGGGGTCTTAAAAGCTGGCAAGTGGCCATGTAATATGCATCAATTGGTCCCAACCCACCAGGAGCAAAGGAGAATGAACAACACCATAGAAACAAGGAAAGTATTAGCCCAAGAGACAGAAAGGGCCACATAAACCAGAGGTTTCATCAGTCTGAGAGCAGAAGAACTAGATGGTGCCCGGCTGCCACCAATGACCGCCCTGACAGTGAACACAACAGAGAGTCCCTGATGGAGCAGGAGAAAAGTGGGGTGCAGAACTCAAATTCTAGTAAAAAGACCAAACTTAATGGTCTGATTGAGACTGGAGGGACCCTGGAAGTCATGGCTCCCAGACTCTCTGTTAGCCCAAAACTAAAACCATTCCCAAGGCCAACTCTTCAGATAAAAATTAGACTGGACTATGGGACATAAAATGATACTCATGAAGAGTGTGCTTGTTAGCTCAAGTAGATACATGAGATTAAATGGGCAGCTCCTGTCTGGAGGCGAGATAAGAAGGCAGAGAGGGTCAGGAGCTGGTTGAATGGACATGGGAAGTCCGGCATGGAAAGGAGGAATGTGCTGTCACAGTATAGGGAGAGCAACTAGGGTCCCATAACTATGTATAAATTTTTGTATGAGAGACTAACTTGAATTATAAACTTTCACTTAAAGCACAATAAAATGAAATTATAAAAAAAAAAAAGTTACTGCCAAATCAGTTCCAACTCATGGCGACCCCATGTTTTTCAGAGTAGAACTGAGCACCAGTTCTGTGATCTTAGCAGCCATTAATGATTATTGTCTAGATCCATTAATTGATAACCAAAAAAAACCAAAGATGTTGCCACCGAGTCAATTCTGACTCACAGTGATCCTATAGGACAGAGTAGAACTGCTCCATAGGGTTTCCAAGGAGCGGCTGGTGAATTTGAACTGCCAATCTTTTGGTCAGCAGCCAAGCTCTTCAAAGTTCGATAATGTGGTATTATAATTCCATTATTTCTTATTCATTTATTAGCTGGAATTCTATACAGAGAAACTTTCCCTCATCAACTCTTTGGTTATCCTGAGTATAGTTCCTATAGGAAAAAGCAGGATAAATGCTTGATTCCTTCTAAAAAATTTTTTTCAGATTAATAAATTGTTTCCCTAACAGCATCCAAAGATAACCAGTGAGGTTTTATACTATCATTAGGAACTCTTAGATTTAAATATAGTCTGTGTGTTTCAGGAGCCCTTGGGTGGTGCAAATGGTTAATGCACTCGGCTGCTGATTGAAAACCACCTCGGAAAAAAGGCCTGGTAATTTACTTCTGAAAAATCCGCTATTCAAAACTCGGTGGAGCATAGTTCCGTACATGACACACATGGGGTCGCCATGAGTTGGAATCGATTTGAAGGCAACTGATTTGATTTTTTGGTTTGGTTTCAATATTGTAGTTATCTTTATTGATGCTTAGATTGTCTCGTCTTTGGTCAAATAGGAGCCTGTTTAGGTTGGTTCCTAAGCCTGACTGCTAATGATCCCAGTAGTCTTTGATAGCTTCCTTGTTGTCTGGTGTAACTAGATATACTAGGATCATCTTAAATATTCCTTGCCTCAGACTTATAGCCAGTTATTTCTCCAAGGAGCCCTGGGAAATTATTTTAGCGCCCATAATCTGGGTACTGTGGGTGCTCATTGCTACTGATCTCGTCATTGATTCAGAGGTCAGAAATATGTAGATATGTAGGCCACCTCTGATATGGCCCCCAGGGATCTCCACCTCCTGGTATTTATGCCCATGTGTACTCCCCTCCTCTTGAGAGTGGGCCGGACTTACTGACTTGCTTCTGACAAATAGAATGCAGCAGATTAGGTTCCAAAAAAGACTGGCTTCTGTATCTCTTGCTCTTTCTTGATCTCTGTCACTGGCTTGCTCTGGGGAAACCAAGTGGACATTTTGTGAGTTGCCCTATCGAGAGGCCCACGTGATGGGGCTGATTATCTCTGGCCAACAGCCTGCCAGGACCTGCGGCTACCAGGTCGCTATATTTTGGGGTCATTTGTTTGCGTAGCAATAGCTAGCTAACACGCTATTTTTAAGATGATTCATACTGCTACTTTGTCAGGACTGTAGAGTTTTTTTTTTTTTTTTTAAAATACAGGGTTTTTCCGTTTGTATCCTCTTTTTCCTATGCCCAAATTCTGCTTCTTAAGGACACCAGCATAATTACTTACCACACCAATTGTACAGCCGTCTCAGGTTAAGAATACCAGCACTGCCAAGGATGTATGACTATAGATACAGTTTAAGGTTTATTTGTCTTTACTGTTGTCTGTAGAGTATAACCCACTTTTGTTGTTGTTGTTAGTTTCTCTCAAGTCTGCTCCCAACTCATGATGACCTCATATGCAACAGAATGAAATGAGGCCCAGTCCTGAACCATCTTCATGATGGTGGGTATGTTTGAGTCCATTGTCTTGGTCACTGTGTATTTTGAGGGCCTTCCAGTTTAGGTGGCTCATCTTCCAGCATTATATCAGACAGTCTTTCATAGTGATCCATAGGGTTCTCTCGGCTGATTTTCAGATGTGGATCTCCAGGCCTTTCTTCCTAGACTGTCTTAGTCTGGAAGCTTTGCTGAAACCTGCCCACCATGGGTGACTCTAGTGGTACTTGAAATAGTGGTGGCATAGCTTCCAGCATCAAGGCAAAGCAAGCCACCACAGTGTGACCAAGCGACGGACAGGTGGTGGATAGCCTTCAAAATCATTTGGAATAGTTCTCTTTGTGGATATGTCACAACCGGATACATGTTTGGATTCATTTGTTTCATTTTTTTTCTTAATTCTTAGGAATTTGCTTTTTCATCTAACTTTGTTTTATAATTGAATAAAATAATTGTGTCGTTCAAAAGTAAAATATTCAGAACAGGGTATGTCAACGATGTCTAGTTTCTTCCCCTATCACCTCCACCCTTCCTCCCGCTATAGATAAGCACCGTTAATATCTGACGTGTCTGCATTATAAACATACCCTTCCCTTATGGAACTGGTTGTATGCTGTGCACCCTCTTCTCCATCTTGCTTTTTCTACGTCACACTGAATCCTGGAATGTAGGCCACAGCCCAACTCTGCACAGCGGTGAGTGAGGTTCTCCGCAGCCCTCTGCACTGTGCCGTGGAGCCCCCCTGCGCAGGCAGGTGCACCAGGGTTTATACCACCGCCCTGCCAGGGAATACTTGGGTGGTCTCCATTGTTTTTCTGTTGCCACTGATGCTGCGGTGAGTAACCTCATGCTATGTCTTTTCATATTTTTACCAGTTTTTTGATTCATGATTCTTTTTTCTGGGAAATAATTTTCCAAGGTGCAAGCTTATGCTTAGGATCCATCTTGGGCACATCTCTACAGTGTGTCGAGCTTGGATTTGATCCTCCTTCTGGACTCCCTGTCACCACTTCTCTTCCTCCCAGCAGCCAGTGTCTCTCGCTCACATGGTTCTGAGCTATGGAACTCTCAAACCCTCTTCCTCCAGTGGTGACCGACCGGGGCTGCAGGTCTGGTTCCAGTCCTGCAGGCCCAGTTCTCCAGACTGCGCTCCTCTCTTTCATGGCAGCCTCCCAGGAGCCTTTGTAACAGGGGTGTTGGAGGCACAGCCAACCGCCATGTCACAGTCTGGCTCCAGGACGGGCTAGTGCGGTGGGGAGGCAGGGGGCAGGCAGAGCCTTCCGGGGGCCTGGAGACCACCTGGATCTGCCGGCAGAAGGTCCGACCCAGACCCCAGTTACACGACTCTGAAGTTCATCCCCTCCTGTGTCCTCTTCCTGTTTTAGATGCCCTTTCTGGGTTAGCTCTTCTGCTGGCCGAGGCAGGTTAGCTGGCATGTGGCCTCCACATGCCCCTTCATCTGCTCTGGCCTCTCCTTCCCTCCTGTTCCATCGAGCCCCAGCCCCTCCATGTAGCTGAGGCCAGGCCCCCTTGGAGCTTTGGCACCTTGCATGATCTGACCTATCTTCTGTCCTATATCTTTCACTCTCCCTCCACTGGCTTTTGAACCCATCTGCCCCATCCTACACCTGTCCGTAGCTTCTCTCCACCTTTCTCTTCTCTTTCTCAGCCAGGATTTGTGAACGCCTGCCTCATTTCTGCACTGACCACCCACACTCCACAGCACACTGCCGACTCCTGCCCTGGTCTCCTCCCAAAGAGCCCTCGGGCCACTGCTGGCTCCTGGTCACGATGCCCAGTGAACATGGAGGAATAAATGCAGGTGGCCTCTCTCCAGCATGGGTGCAGGTGGGCACACATGGCACCCATGCCCCTAGCTTCCCCTGTCCTCTTGCCTGTCTGACCTTCCTCCATGCCCTTTGTCAATTCACCATCCACTACGGGATACGGGGTCTGGAGCTCGGCATGGCTGGGTCCTGGGCCCTTGTCCCACCTCGCTCCGTGCCCCTCCTCCCCCAGTGATTTCACCCATGCCGTTGGCTTCAGCTGGCATCCCCACACAGCTGGTTCTCAAGTCTGGTTCTCTAACCTGGACTGCTGAAGCCAACTGCCTCCTCGGCTTCTTTTGTGAAACTCCACACCTCAGAGAAATTTGTGCGGATTGCACACCCTAGCTCACACTCCTCCAGGCTCCCTCTCTGGGCAGCATCTTGTTCGCTGGCCGCGCAGCCAGCTATCAGACCTCACCCTCACCTCATACTCCAGTCCAGCTCCTGGCCCTGTTGCTGTAACCCCCAAAGTGGATCTGTCTGCTGCGGTCTCCCCTCTGTCGCCATCCTGCTCTGCACCACCATCAGCACTGGTCTGGACCACGGAGTGTCCTCCAGCTGCTCGCCCTTCTTCCTCTCTGCTGCTTACTCTCTGCAACCAGAGTTCCCTTCTCTAGCAGAGTGATTGGGCCACCTCCCTGATTGATACCCTGGAGTGACTGTCCTCGGTGGCCTACAGTCCTCACATCTGGCTGGTGCTTTCTCTGCAGCCTTGACTTGTTCCACCTGCCGTCTCACTCCTGTTCCAGGCAAGCTGAATGTCCTGTGGCTTTTCTAGGGTGCCTCACTCCCTGCTGCTCCTGCTACCACAGGGCCTTTGCACCTGCCTTGCTTCTGCCTGGAAAGCTCTTTCCTTCTTTGCCTCTGTGGCTTGTTGCTTCCTTCTCATCCTTCAGCCCTCACCTCAAAGGCAGCTGTCCACATTCTTCCCGAGGCAGACCCCTGTTACTTTATCCTTGGTGCCATGCCCTTCCTGTGGATCACTCCCCGCAGGCCATCATTGTGTGTTTACTGGTGACCACAGAGTGGATGTCAGCCCTCCCTCTAGCCCATGAGTGCCATGGTTTTAGTCGTCACAGCTCCACACCCAGAGCTCCAAGATGTGGATGTCAGTGACCTGTGAGCTGGGGCAAAGCCATTTGACCCACTGTGGACTGCCCTTCTTTGTGAAATTGGGAGAGTGTGGTCTACTTCGCGGGGTTGCTGAGGACTGGGTGGGAATGCGCACTTGTGGCACAGAGCTCAGGTGTGTTGGGGTGTGGGTGCTGCAGTCCACACACCCACACTGTCATCTTGCAGCTGTGCTCTGGCTCCACCTAGACCCCTGCCAAGACCCCCAGGGAGGAGCAGGCACAGTCTGTGCCCCCTAATTCCCAGAGGAGACCACCTGGCTCCAGACTGGCTTGTTGGAAACCTCTGTTCACGACCCACCTTCAGAAGGTTTTTCACCAAGGGTAGCAAGGTGGGGGCGTTGAGGTGTGGCTCCATGGGGCCTCCCATCCCTTCCCCTTTGCAGAGAGCTGAGAGGTGGGAGGATCTAGAGTTTTTGGAAGTGGATGTTTCAGATGGAAGCCTCTTGCCTCTTTTTGCTGGGGGCCTGGCGGGGAGGAAACCACTGTTTTATTCTCCAGGCTGTGCCAACACATTATACATATGCTTATGTAAGTGTGATGTATGTCATAAAAATAAAATAAAAAGGAGAAGTTGCGCTCTGGGGAGACAGGATCTCCTTTGAAACTGTATCTTTATTCTTTTGTCATTCTGTCGCCCTCTGGTGGTCTCGGCTTAGGGTTAGTTCAAGAGCTAAGCAAAGAAAGAGCTATTTATACTGGAAAACTTAGGGCCAACTGCTTTAGTATTTCAGTGAAGCTGTGTGATTTGCTTTTGCATTTAACAGTTGGATTGAGGGCTGTGTCGATGAACCAACTCCCCCCAAGTGGACACTCTTCTCTGAGTCCAGCTTCTCCTTTCCAAGCGTGTGAAGTAAGCCTGTGTCAGACTGGCCAGCAGGATGTGTTGGCACCGCTGCACCTATTGTTTCCTATTAACAACAGAGCAAGGCAGGACTCAAAAGAGCCCCCTGGCAGAGGCAGGGAGTCTGGTAGGGTTGCGCAGAAGCCTTTTGTCATTCGTGGGCCTCTTGGGTCTTTTCTGGCTCTCAGCCCTTCCCGGGGAGCAGGGCAGCTGATGCTGTCTCTGGGGGAAATGTGGACAGTGTTTAATAGATCTCTTCAGGGGCGTGGGTTGAGACAGGACCATAAGCCTCCGAAAGGCCTGTGGTGAGCTGACCACGGTCATGTGACCACAGGAGAAGTGGCCAGGGAGAAGTCAGAGGGCAGCAGCCTCAGAAGGCGGGAGCCGGATTCAGAAGGGAAGGCCTAACCCCACCACCACGTGACCCGTTGTCTCCAGGGGAGGAGTGAGCATGAGCACCTGCCCTACAGATGGACGTGGGAGGACACTTGCCAGGGCCAGACCCGGGGGCCACCGATGGTGCAAGGCCCCATTCCTGAGGGTGGCTGGGACGACCAGCACTTTCCAGCAGAGCAAAGTGACACCATCTCCCATTCAGTATTAGTCACAGTGTGACCCTTTGTGGGGTGACCCTGGGCATGTCAGATGCCTCTGGACCACGTTCACTGGGGAGAACAAGGCCTGGAGAGAAAGAAAACAGATGTGCTTCTCATCAGACACCCCAGAGGTCAGGGTGGAGGGCCTGCATGGGTCAGCCGAGGCCCCGGCCCTCTGCTGGGGTCGCCCCTGCCTCCCCCTAACTGGTGACAGGCCTGGGTTGGCCACAGTGAGGGTTTCCTCTCCCACCAGTGCCCCATGTCCTATGGCCTCAGCCCTTGGCAGCCAGTCCCGCTCAGCTGTCCCTGGGGCACACAGCAGGCCTGCTGGAGAAAGGGTGTCGTCCTCCGAGTGGAGGACCAAGGCACCCAAGGTGGAGCACCAGCGTGGGTGCCGCCTGGAACCCTGAAGGGGTCAGTGGAGCCTTTCTTTCCCTTGGGCTGGGAGTAGGTGTCCGGAGCAGTGTCCCCTGGAAGTTCATGTCCCAGCCCCTGCGTGAGGGGGTGACGCCGGCCTGTGGCCTTTCAGGTTGACATTGCTGATTGATTTGCTTCTAGGATGATGTGAGAGGGGGTGGTGCTTGTCTGCGAGAGACCAGGCGCTCCCCACACTGGCTACAAGTCAGTGTAAACTGTGTGTGCGTGCGTGCGTGCGTGCGTGCGTGCGTGCGTGCGTGCGTGCGTGTATTTAAAATAAAGACTCCTGGGCCCCACCCCAGGTTCATAGACTCAGAATCCCCCAGGGTGGGGCCTAGGACTCCGCATCTTCGGTGCTCCACAGCCAGGGCCTCTCTCGGTCTCCCTCCCCACTCCTTGGATGACATCAGCCTTAGGAGTTTGAACTATCTGCCACCTCCCCATGTCCCACAGGCACCACGTTTGGAAGGAGCCTGTGTCTGGGTGGAGGGAGGGCCACTGTCCAGGGTGGGCCGACTCTGTCACTTCATACCAGTATACGCTCTGGCTTTCCCTGCCCTTTGAGGGCAGTGTGTTTGCATACCCCCAGCCTGCTGGATAACACATGAAGCCTGCCAGTTGGCACACATATATGCCTTTAACATCTACGAAACACGTAATATTAATCCTATCTTTGCAAAAATGTGGTGGAGGAAAACAAATCAGGAATTATCTTCCCTGTTTTGTGAAGAGGAAATCGAGGCTGGAGAAGGGGCAGAGATTGGCCCAAGGGCACAGGCCCTGCCGAGGGGCTGGCAGAGGAGCCAAGTCTCAACTTGTCTGGGGAGCCCAGCCGGCTCCATGTGACCTAGAGCACCCTGCTGTCTTCAGGGGGACCTGGGTGATGTCCCACAGCACACACTTGTTGTCAGAGACCCGTCTCCTCACGGCCAGGCCCTCCCGCCTGCTACTCCTCAGCCTAATGGCCACTGAGTCACCGCCTCCCCCTGGGACCTGCCTCCTCTGCACCAGTTCTGTGTGTACTATGCACGGTTATCAGTGCAGGAGAGAGGGTGCCTCCCTGCCCTGGTCCTGCTACTGCCTCAGCCCCGGGGCACAGCCTAGCCCTGGGGGGCCTGCTTGTTAAATGCTGATGGGGGGCAGTGCCTTCTCCGTGCTGTGTTCACAGCAGAGCCATGTATGGAGGGGAGTCTGGGCTGGCAGAATTAGGGAGGAGCCAGTAGTCTCATTCTCCTCACCCCCTGACCCCACGCAGTTCTTGGGTTCTTCCCGAGCCCCAAGGCTCCTTTCAGTACTGCAGCGCCCATGGTATTAGCATGATGCACCGAGCTCTCGCTGCGCCTTGCCTTGCTAGGCACCGCCCTTGCCTTGCGCCCTGAGTTCTGTGCTGCACCCAGAGTGAGTGTCACTGACCCTGGGGCAGGTAGGTCCATGACAGGGGCCTCTAGCCCCTCTCCTGGTGGCTCTTCTTGTTATACGCCACGGGGTGCCTCCCAGTCACTCCCGGGAGGAAGCCGGGGCACAGAGCAGGGCCACCTCCTCAGAGCCACCAGGTTGGCCTTCCCTGAAGGGCAGTCTGCCACCCAAGGATCTGAGTGCCGGTCCCATGTGGTTACTGCAGGAAAGAGGCCCACTTTGTGAAATCTACCCCCTGGACACAGTCTCTGGAAGGAAACCTTCCTCCAGCTCCAGGACATTGTCTCTGGAAGCCCTCCACCCTGGGTCTCCATGCCCTCCCCACCCCCACCCCCACCCTTTGGTTCTGTGGCTGGAGACATTCTTTCCTCCAGACCCAGATGACAGAGATGGGGCTGGACGAGGGCTTTGGGCTGTGAAAGCCTTTGCCAACAGACTGTGGTAGTGCCTGAGTGTCCCTCTGTGGGGGAGGGCCAGGAGCCTCAGAGGCAGCAGTGGCTTCTGGGGACTGGGTGGGCGGCAGTGGTTCAGCTTGGTTCCTGGGAGCGTGCTGGCCAGGCTTTCATAGGTGTTATCCAAGTGCTCCTGTGGGGGCAAGTGGGCATCCGAGGAGGGGGCACATCCGCCTGTTAAAATAATCAGAACACAAAGGAATTAAAATATAGGGCCCATTTTGAGCAGTTATTCTGTATGTATGAAGGGAGACCGTTTTGTTTCTAAAAACAATTGGCTAATTTCAAATACCAGCAGGGTCACCCATGGTGTACAGGTTTCAGTGGAGCTTCCAGACTAAGACAGATGAGGAAGGAAGACCTGGCAATCTACTTCTGAAAATTAACCAGTGAAAACTCTATGGATCACAACAGAATATTGTCCAAGATAGCACTGGAAGTTGAGCCCCCCAGATTGGAAGGCACGCAGAATGCACGGTGGCAACAACAGTGGATGCAAGCATACGTACCGGGGATTGTAAAGATGGTGCAGGACCGGGTAACCTTTTGTTCTGTTGTACACAGGGTTGCACTGTGTCAGAGCTGACTCAACCGTAGCCAGCCTGCCCGGGAGCAAAAACTGGCATGGCCTCTGCTATTAGGGCGTGTATAATGGGGAAGAAAAGCATTAACCACAGGGTCAAATTACAGCTATAAAGGATAGTGTACAAGTGCTACAAATAAAAGGGGCATGGTGCTAGAAGGGACCTAATGGGAGATCCAGGCAGAGCTCCCCACGAAAGTGACCGCTGAGTGACAACTGAAGGAAGGGAGGAGGACAGAGAAAGCGTTTCAGGTGTGGATCAGCAGGTGCAAAGGCCCTGTGGCAGGAGGAAGTATGGCACTTACAGAGCTCCAGATAGTGCCACTGTGGGCGGAGTGCAGGGAGGAAGGAGTGTGTGGCAAGGCAGCATTTGTCAACAGGACAGGCCCTGCCTTCCATCGGAGAATAATGGAAGGCCCCAAGAGGTCTGGAGGAAAACTGGTCAGGTTCATGATCCAGAGGGACCTTCTCAGGCAGCATGGACGTTGTTTGGGGGTGATGGATTCACATGGGCTGGTTGGGGGCTGTTGTCATTGTCCCAGATGCAGTGGGTGATGTTGGTGGCGGAATTGGAGAAAGTGGACGAACTCAAGATATGCTTGGTGGGCAGCATTGACGGGACATGGGGATGGGTTGGACCTGAGGGGTGAAGGAGAAGGGGCAACGTTTCTGTCTGTGTGGCTGGGAGTATGGCGGTGGCGGCAGCGTTATGTGTGGTAGGGAAGCGTGGTGGAGATGGGACGGAGGTGGGTGGAGGGTTCTCTTTGGGCATTTTGAGATGGAGGTGTCTTGAGCTGCCCAAGAGGAACCTCCAGTGGGCTCTTGACTATATGAGTTTGGAGTTCAGAGAATGACAGTGTCATTTACACACAGGGGCCACTGCAGCCCCAGGGGAGCATCGGTCTGGCAGAGGGAGGGCAGAAGAAGAGGCCCCATGGCTACGTCAGGCGGACGTCAGGCATTCAGGGAGAAGGGTGAGCCTGCAGGGAGCTGAGATGGGGAAGCCAGAGAGGGAGGAGGAGACAGGAAACTGTGTCTCGGGAAGGCAGTGGTGAAATGACAGCAGAAAGAAGTCTAGCAGACTTGGTGGCACGGAATTCCTGGGTGACATCAGCAAATGTTGCGTGGGTGGGGTGGTGGAGCAGAGCCTGGCTGGCGTGCAGAGGAAGGGCGGGCATGTGTGTGCACTGCTTTCCAGAGGCTTGGCTGTGATCAGGAGGAGCAAGGGTGTCCCTGAAGGCAGGTGTTTGGAGCACAGCCATGCTCAAACACGCTTTACACATTGTCTGTGTTGCTTTTATGTTGCATGGCAGAGGTGAGGTTCCTTGTATTTAAATTAATTAAAATGAAATAAAATAGAAAACTTAGTTGCTCAGTCACACTGGCCACATTTCAAGTGTTCAAAAACTACATGTGGCTAGCAGCTGCTGCATTGGATGGCACAAGTCTAGAATATTCCATCATCCCAAAGAGTTCTGGTGCACGGCGCTGGTCTAGAGGACCACATTGTGCAGCCTGGACCTGAGATGCTGGGTGGGCATCCTGAGAGGCTGCGGGCAGGCAGGAGCCCAGGGGTGGGGGGGGATGGGGGACAGGCATGGGAAGGACTTGAGGGTAAAGGACAGTCTGCAGCCACAAATCACAAGTACCACAGGGCTTCGTGGAAGGCCTGGGAAGTGCTGTCACGTTTGGGGAATGGTGCCTTCTGGTATCGCAGCACATGGCTGTCCCCTTGGAGGCTGGGTGGCACAGTGGCCACTGTCTGGGTTCCCACAGCTGCCCTCCTCATCCCACAGTGGGAGTTTTCTAGGCGGGGCTGCCTGTGCAGTGACTTGCCTGTGTTCAGTAGGCTCACAGGTGGTGACTGTGCCCTGCCCCTCTGTCTCGTCGTCACCACCGTGTGAGCCCTGTGTTGGAGAGCCCTGACTCTGTGCCCCTTCAGTTCCAGGGCCCTGTGAACCCGAGGACCTCATCGATGGGATCATCTTTGCTGCCAACTACCTGGGGTCCACCCAGCTGCTGTCAGAGCGGAACCCGTCCAAGAACATCAGGATGGTGCAGGCACAGGAAGCCGTCAGCCGTGTCAAGGTAGTGTCCGAGCAGCAGACAGCCAATCCCCGGGGGGCCCACTCATGCCAGCCCATCCACGCCAGATTCTGATTTATTGGCGAGCACCGAGGGGGGAAGATGTGTTGGCCAGGGGGCCCTCTGTGTCAGCCCCGTGCAGAAGTGCCCTGACCCCACAGCTCTGGGTGAGAGCAGGAATACCAGCAGAGGCACCCTGAAGGCCCAGGGGACGTTAGCTAGGACTGGAGGATGCTCAGGCTGGGGACTCCCCAGTGCTCCTGAGCAGCTGGAAAAATGATTTTTATAGCACTCTGGTCATGCAACATGCCTGCTTGGAGCCTCAAGTCCCAGTTAAATGGTGTATGTATTTTTACGTCATTGAAAGGTCTTACAGGAGGGGAGAAGAGCCGCCCTGTGTCCTATTTAAATGCACAACCTCAAGGGACTCTGACGCCTCTGCAGATTCTAGGCCTGTGTTGCATGATCTGGTGTTGGACTGGTGCAGAGCTGGCGAGGCTGGAAGGGGACATGCAGGGAGGCGGCGGCCCCTCTGGGCAGTGTGGTGTCTGCAGACACCGCCTGTACGTGGGGGGTGAGAAAGCATGCCCCACCCACCCACACACCGACCTCCTTTAAAGGAGGCCGCGGGGCACTGGGCGTCAACCCTCCATGGTGGACAGGAGAGAGTGAGCAGCCCAGGAGTGACGCAGAGCCCTGCTTGTGGCCACTGCCCTCAGCCGAGTGACCTGGCCAACCGCCTGCCCCAAGAAACCCATTCACTCCTCCACCCTGGAGAGCGACATGCTCTCTGCCAGCGGATTTGCGTTCTCCCATCCTCGGCCACACCCAAAGACCAGGATGAGGTTCAGTAATTCCAGCTCTCAAGAGCAAGAGTGAGGGGCTTTCCCAACCAGCCTGTGTCCCTGGTGAAGGGGCAGCTGTCTGCCTGTGCACACAGAGGTCTTCTGCTCAGTGCTGGGTCTAAGTAGCCGGGCGCTGACCACGCGGCAAAGTAGCACTGCCCCGCCACCCCCCATCTCTGAGTCTCTGTCTGTCTTTCCTTTCTCTCATCTGCTGCACAGAGGATGCAGAAGGCGGCGAAAATCAAGAAGAAAGCGGTGTGTAAGACTGCCCTGGAGGGTGGCGTTTGCTTGTACTGCTGTGTCTTATCCTGCTCGGTGGGGTTTTCCATGAGGGATGCAAACAGTGCTGCAAAGCAGTGTTCTCATTTGCGTGGGCAGATGAATATTAGCCTTGTGAATAGAACCAAGAGACTTGTTCCTCACCCACTTGCAGAGAGTGTTGCTCATTTTCCTTTCACTGTTTTAGCCCTTCCGCTGTACTGGAGCATGGCTAGCATAATGGCGTTACTATTTTACATAGACATCTCTAAACGCGCCGGTGGCATTTCACGTGACAGCGCAACGTGTCTAGTGCCGAGGCCGCTGGTACAGTGCCAGTTACATTGTTCTAATATTGAAAGACTCATTAAGTCTAATTTGCTAGATCAGGATGACGAGGAGCTTGGATTGCTTTCTGTATTGAAAGTATGCTCTGGAGCATGGGCAGACTTCAAAATGGGGCGGCCATTTAGTCTTTAGTTTGTAAGCCTAGTCATTTAGCAAGTGCAGGTACCCCTGCACTACAGAAATATCACAGCGCTCAGGGTCAGGAGGCACAGGGCAGACGTGTTTAAACAGCAAGAGAGGTGGCCCTCTCTCCCCACCCTGCCCTGACACCAGACCATTTCCTGGCTGTGGCTGGCCAGCCCGGTGGCTCCCCCTGCAGTGACACTTCTCTTCTGCATGGTGTCTCCTCTCAGTGGTGTCTCAGCATCTCCGTTTGCTCCCCTTTGGCCACAGGATGGGGGACCATGTGCGTCTCCCCTGCGCGAGCATAGTTCCTGCTGGGTGCTCTGAGGAACGCAGAATGGGCCGGGCCTCCCCCAGGAAGACGGTCCACACCCGCATCTCCCTGCCCCACACCAGGGCAGCTGGAGCAGGGGTCCTTAAACAAGTCCAGAGATCCTGCCCCATCACACTCCTGAGGGTGGGACGCAGACAGACCCAGTGCAGAAATGACTCCACAGCAGGCCAGGCAGCCAGCTGCCCACGTTAGACTCCGGGTTTTGCTTCCTTCTCAGGGCGTGAGATGCCCAGGTCGCTGCCCAGGACCCCTTCTCTGGCGTGGCTACACGTGGAGAGGCAAATGGATGACCCAGAGGTGATCGTGGCCCTGGAATGGTGTTCACACTGAGAGCCCACAGGCTCAATGGTGACATGGGAGTCTGGGGTCCCAGCCCCTGTCCCCAGGTGTGCAGAGGCCCACGTGCTCCTCTGCGTCCCTCTGTGGGATTCGCATTGTTGATGGTCCCCTGTATCCAGTGGTCCCCTGTATCCAGCCTGAGTCTCATCAGCTTCCAGTCAGCCCCTCTTCTCAGGTCAAGTTCACTGCAAGGTGCACGTTTCCTCTAAAATTGCCACTACAATCAGGCCTCACCTGCAACTCTTATAAGCCACTTCTGGTTCAACCGACTTTAAAAACCAGTTGCCGTCAAGTTGATTCCAACTCAGGGCAACCCCGTGTGTGTTGCTAACCTATTTTAGTAAGAAGCCTTTGAGCTGCAGTCACAGAATATAACCTTTCAAAGCATGTTTAGGAAAAATATAACTTAATTTTTTAAAACACAAAAAGTAAGTTTCTCTACAGTCCTGCAGACATTATCTCACCTGGAGCTTTTGGGCTCTGTTAATCTTTCTCATCAGTTAAGAGGAGTGGTGGACTAAAAAAGCCCCAAAGACCTTTTCCTTTGAAAGTTGAGCTACAATACAAGTTTATCAGTATAATACAGGGCCTCACAGCATCTCAGAATTCAGAAGGAATTGTCAGCAGGGAGATTTTTTTTAGATTTTCTGTTGAGAAAATGGACCACTGTTGGCTCAGTGTTTAAGAGGTCAGCTGCTAAACAAAAGGTCAGCAGTTCAAATCCACCAGCTGCTCCTTGGAAACCCTATAGGGTCACTATGAGTCAGAAGCAACTCCATGGCAATGGTTTTGTTTTTTTAGTTTTAGTGAGAAATTAAATCACAGTTTCTACTATTCTGAAGTAGAAGATACACTACCGTGGGCTCCCGAGTAACCACAAAGAATGACTTACCTCGGTGAGCAAACCAAAAGAACTTCTACGTTATTGCCACTACACTCTAGTAATCGGGATTCCCACAGATGTAAAACCCAATTAGAGACTGTCCTGGATTGGGGCAGACCAGTGGTTCACTCAGCTTTGCAGCGGTTAAGAACTTGGCTGCTAACCGAAAGGTCCGCAGTTCGAATCTACCACCTGCTCCTTGGAAACCCTATGGGGCAGTTCTTCTCTGTCCTATAGGGTCGCTGTGAGTCGGAATCGACTTGATGGCGATAGGTTTGGGTTTGGAAGGGCCATATGAGGTGCAGTGGTGGTTCAGTGGTAGAATGCTTGCCTTCCATGCGGGAGACCCAGGTTCAGTTCCTCAGTGCAACCACCATCCCTATGTCAGTGTAGGCTTGAGTGTTGCTATGATGCTGAACAGGTTTCAGCAGAGCTTCTAGACTAAGATGGACTAGGAGGAAAGGACTGGCAATCTGCTTCCAAAAATCAGCCAGTGAAAACTGTGGATCACAGTAGTCCAGTCTGCAACCCATCACAGAGATGGCACAGGGCCAGGCAGCGTTTTGTTCCGCTGTGCATGGGGTCACCATGAGTTGAGGGCCGACCCGATGGCAGTTAATGGCAACAACTTGGGCCATATAGTGAGCACACTGTATTGGAGATTTGTTTTTTCAGGGTACTCTGTCACCCTGAAGGCAGCACCCAGACAGTGAGTCAAGTCCCAGGTCTTGTTCACCTGAGGATTTTTGGAAGACTGGGGCCAAGGCTGCTTGGGGGCCCAAATGATTGTGACTAAATCAGAAGGAAATATTGATATTTTAATCCAGCTTCTTTTACAATTTTTTCTCCATTTCTGAGGATACTTGGAATCCAAAATCCAAGGAATGTAGCCCAAGACCATGGCCTTCACTGAATGCAGCTGTTAGCAGGCAGGGTCCCCCCTTTGAGTGGAGGGGCTGCCCTCTGGACGCTGGAACATGAAACCCCAGTGCCAGCTCCTTTTGATGTTCAGGCTCTGGCTGCCGGCTCTCCTCCTTCCTTCCCTCTGTGCTTCAGAAACTGCCTTTAGACTCCACCCAGCCCCATCCCGCGGGAAGGCTGCATGCATTGGTGCTTTCCAACGGCTGCTTCCTCTTAGGCAGCGTTTCCCTCAGTGTGAGCTCAGGAATGAGTAAAATCGTCAGCCCTCTGCTCAAGTTAATGTTTCTGGTTTGTCACTGTATCAACTGTCCTTTCTTAGGCTTCTGAGGGGGACGCCCAGACGCTGACCGAAGTGGACCTCTTCATCTCCACCCAGAGGATCAAGGTTCTAAATGCAGACACACAGGTAAGTGCTGAGAAGACAGCTGTGTGAAGTCACGTGGACTGAGCCTCGTTTGGAGTTCCTGCGTGGTGCACATTGTCACCGTGCTCGGCTGCTGACCCAGAGGTGAAGGTTCAAGTCCACCCAGAGGTGTCTCAGGAGAAAGGCCTAGTGATCTCCTCTGAAAAATCAGCCATTAAAAACCCTGTGGAGCAGTTCTACTCTGACACACATGGGATCGCCATGAGTCAGAATCAACTCCATGGCAATTGAGTATATTTTAAACTCCTACTTTTCTGCCCTAGGGACAAACTCTGAGAACAAATTCTGGTGTAGAAGAACTTTGCTCCCTCTGGTGTTTGGGTGAGATAGTTTCCCTAGGGTGGTGACTCTGGTCTTTGGGACTTGTGTTGGTTGCATCTGTAGAAATGAGTGCATGTTGCAGGAGGCAGAGGAGCATCAAGCTGGGAAGGGTGAAACCCGCCAAGGGGGGTACACATCTGCTGCAGCAACTGGGACTAAGTAGGGACAAAATCAGGGAGAAGGGAGGAGTAAGTCAGAAACTGTAAACTAATCGCCATGATTCTAGAGCGGCCTGAAACCACCATGTGCTGAGCCTAGGAAGTCCAGCTGGAGGCTGAGAGTCCTGTGGCAGCCCATCGCCCTCTGCGTGGGGTGTTCAGCGGGGAGGGGTCTGAAGGATTTTCCAACAGTGGTTGAGACCTGTGAGCCAGGTGCTCCCTTCCAGGGACCACAAGCTGACTGTCTTAGTCTCCTAGCGCTGCTGTAGCAAAATACCACAAGGTGGTGGCTTTGAAGAACAGAAGTGTATTCTCTCACAGTTCTGGAGGCTAGAAGTCTGAATTCAGGACATCAGCAGGGCCATGCTCTCTCTCTGTCTCTGCTGGCTCTAAGGGGAAGTCCTTCCTTGTCTCTTCCAGTTCTGGCAGCCCTGGGGTTCCTTGGCATTCCTCAGCTGTAGGGATCCTCACATGCTGTCTTCCCCTGTGTGACTGTTTCCAAGTCTGTCCTTCTCTTTGATAATACTCCACTCAGAAGGGACTAGGATTAGGACCCACCCTTCTCAGGTATGACCTTGTCAACTTTACTGATAACATTTGCAAAGAAAAACTCTATTTTCCCAAACAAGGTCATTTTCACCCATGCAGGGGTGAAAACACTGGCTATGATTCTGCTCCTCCTTTTTATACCTGAATCACTTAGTGGAGCTGATCAGCAATGGAGAAGACAACGAAACAAATAAATGAGGAAGAAGTGACATGTACCAAGTGTAAAGGACCAGGAGCTGAGATGGAGAGTGCTGGGGCAGAGAGGTCACGGGTGCTGATTTCATAGAGGGAGATCAGGGGAAGGAAGTGCCGTCTCACTGGGACTTGGTGGGTGAGAGGGAGCTGGCTGTGGGGAGAGGAGAGCAAGTTCCCCCACTCACCGTAGGGACCCAAAGCTCCATCACTTGGCCTGGATGATGCTGGCTAGATGCCCAGTGTAAAGGAACCTTTGCTGTTTGTAACTGAAGCCCTGAAACCATGTGGATACTCCTTAACCTTCTGCCTCACGGTCTTAGCATCCGGTGACAATCTTGCCCGAATTGGTTACAACATTGGCAGTTGTCTTAGTCTTGTAGTGCTGCTATAGCAGAAGTACCACAAGTGGATGGCTTTAACAAAGAGAAATTTATTCTCTAACAGTCTAGGAGGCTAGAAGTCTGAATTCAGGGTGCCACCTCCTGGGGAAGGTTTTCTGTCTCTTTTGGGGCTGGGGGAAGGTCCAGGATCTTCTCAGCGCAGGGACCCCAGGTCCAAAGGATGCACTATTCTCCTGGCTCTTGTTTCTTGGTGGTATGAGGTCCCTCACTTCTCTCTTTTATATTTCAAGAGATTGACTTAAAACACAACCTAATCTTGTGGATTGAGTCCTGCCTTATTAACATAACAGCCTCTAATCCTGCCTCATTAACATCATAGAGGTAGGATTTACAACACATAGGAAAATCACATCAGATGACAAAATGGTGGACAATAACACAATCCTGGGAATGATTGACTAGCCAAGTTGACAGATATTTTGGGGGGACATGACAGCAGTGCAAAATGGTGACTTTCTAATTGTATCATGCTTTCTACATTTATCATCTGACCTTTGTCTGTAAAGAAGAGCATTTCCTTTTTTCCTCTCCTTTCTGAAGTTCTCTGTGGAGTCTTGGATCCTTTTTTTTAAACTCATTGTGTTGTAGTCCATTACCATCAGTATTCTTTTCAGTGTTCAGATTGTCCCAGATTGGGCCAGTGGCCTTCAATCTGAGTTCTAGTCATTTTGACGTGTTTCCCTCAGTCTTTAACTGTCCTTGCTTTCTGAGATAAGCAGATGTTCTGAGCTCAACTGGGACTTCCCTGGCCCCAGACCTGAACCAGCCATTTCTTCAACGAGCCCTGATCCTTTTAATGGGGAATGGTTTTTAGAAACCAACATCTGGGTGCTGACTGTGCTTGTTGCTACTGGTGTGTCCCTGCTCCTTGGCCCTTTCAATGGACAGAGCTAGAATATGTATATTTTTTAAAAAGTCACAAGTCCGTACTTGTAGCTCCTGTTCAAGACCAGTACCACAGGGCTGTCCCCACCATCCGCAATTCCATACTCACACTTGTCTTACAGTATACATCCGGTTCCTAGCAACATCAGTGCAGTTCTCATTTGCTTTGTCCTACAATATATACGATGCTCTTATCGCTGGGCTGCTGGGAGAGCACAGGGGAGTGCAGCAGATAGCAGGTGAGTCCTGGATCACCCCAGGACTCAGTGGGCGGGAGGTAGGTGGAAGCTCTGTGGGGAGCCCTGAGTCCCTCCTCTGGCCCCCATGCTTGGACTTTGCTAGATCTGTTCTCTGACCATCCCCAGGGGGATCCCTGATGTTTCGGGAAGGACAGGGCAGCAGAGCATTCCTTGAAGCTGGTATTGATCCATTAGGGGGCTTATGCTGCTGCCCACCCGCACCCTAGCACCCTGTTGCTTGCCCCTCACCTTGAGGGCCCTGGCACCTCTCTCTGTGAGCACTGTGGCTCACCCTCCCCTCGTGTGTCTGCCGCCATGTCCAGGCCTGTGCCTGCATTCAGGGGCTTGTCCCACTGACCTTCATGTCCTGCCCCGCCTTGGAGCCTGGCACTTGCTGAGAACTCTGGGAGGTACCTTTTACCCCTGGAGTCGGGTCAGGCATCTGGTTTGTGTCACTTCCCAGACTTGGATTTTGTTTCCTGATCTTCCGTGAGCTAACTGAACAGATCTCCCTTCTAACCCTCTACCCTCACCCCTCATCTACACACCTGTGTTGGGAGTCCCCAAGACTACCTCAAGCTCGATGATTCACTAGAAGGACTCACAGGATTCAGCACCTGGCCACACCTGTGGCTGTGGTTTATCAGTGGAAGGACACAGCAACACCAGCAAAGGGAAAAGGACCACAGAGCGAAGCCCCAGGAAGCAGGCACCAGCTTTGAAGGTGCTCCCTGGTGGAGTCACACGGGACGTGCTCAGATCCCCCAGCAACAAGTTGTCACAACACGCGTGAAGTACTGTCTACCTGGGAAGCTTGTTAGAGACCCGCGCCCAAGGTTTTTCCTGGGGGCTGGTCTGTAAGCAGCCCCTGTCTAGCTCCTACCTAGATCCCAGGCTCCCAGAAGGAAAGCAGGGGTTCAGCATCAGCCACAGTTTACACAGTCCAGGCACTGTGAGCCAGGCCTCTTGGAGGGGCCGGTAAGCAGCTGCGCTCATGGAGGCAGCCTCAGGCCCTCCACCTTCACCCTCTTCAGCACATCACCCTCCAGCTGATGCGCATGAAAGGGCGCTGCCAGCTATGGGTGGGAAGTTTGGGCCTGAGAATGGACATGGCTTCGTCAGTGTGAACTGTGTGACCTTAGACAAGTTCCTGAACATCCTGGGGCCCCATTTACTCTTTACTGGGGATAACGGTAAGCCCCCTGCCAGCCCCTGTGAAGGGGGGATGAGGGGACCCAGAGACGGCACGTAGCCCAGGGCCTGGCCCAGAGCCCTTCCCCAGGGTCCTTCTCCATCCTCCCTTTGCCCCTTCTGTGTCTTTGGTTTCTGAACAGGCCAGAGGAGTCCGTAGAGGAGAGTGGTCAAAGGCCACGGCTTCAGTTCTTTTTTTTTGTCTCCTATTTCAAGAGAGGCCTTAGTGAGGATGGACTTTTCCACTGCACTGGCCAGGACCGTCATGGTTCACATGACGAGATGCAGACGCTGCTGGTGGAGGCACCTGGTGTTCTCTACCCACCTCCAAGGCAAGGGCAGCAGACGCCCCCCAGAGCAGGGTTGTGCCACCAGGAGGCCTCACAGCTTGGCCATCAGGGCCAAGTGTTGGGGTGGTCGTGTTTGTTGTCCACGAGGGCCGAGTGTTGGGGTGGTCGTGTTTGTTGTCCACGAGGGCCGAGTGTTGGGGTGGTCGTGT
>NW_004443955.1:9663970-9734934 GCF_000243295.1 Trichechus manatus latirostris
TGGTCGTGTTTGTTGTCCACGAGGGCCGAGTGTTGGGGTGGTCGTGTTTGTTGTCCACGAGGGCCGAGTGTTGGGGTGGTCGTGTTTGTTGTCCATGAGGGCCGAGTGTTGGGGTGGTTGTGTTTGTTTTCACAGCCCTGCTTGCTTGATGTTGATTCTCATGGCTCTGCCCCAGGTCTGGGGCCGTGGCAACTGGGAGTTTCAAGGGCATCTTCCCATTCTCACTCAGGCCGGGGACTCTGATGTCCTTTCGAGAACATGAGGCTCCTTTCCATCCGTCCCCCTGCCCTACTGCTGCCTTGGCCCTCATGCTCTTTGGGGGCTGCCTGGACTTCCCCTGCGCAGGTTTGACCTCAGGGACCTGTGGAGGGTGCTGGCCCTGGTGCTCCAGGGCTGCTGGAGGTCCCCACGGCTTCCCAGGTCTCTGCAGACAGGAATAGTCCAGCCACTAGGCAGGAAACCTCATTGGGCTTTCCAGCAACACACTGCTAACAATTTGAGTTTGAGGTGGAAGAATACACTGCCCCCCAAATCTTTAGTGGAGCAGACATTGGGGGAACTCGGAGCCCCCTGGTGCAGGGCCTCAGATTGTACTCATGTACACCCTCAGGGTCTGCAGAGCCTTCTCACAGCATCCTGGCCCACCCAGGACAGGCCCTTTGTGACAAGGAGGGCTTTCCTCCACGGAGACTCCTGGACACCCCTCTGCAGAATGAACTCCAGGCAGGGGAGGCGAGCTGCCTGGTCGTGGTCCTTCTTGTAGCAAGGCTGATGCTGTCTCAGGATCAGGTGTAAGGAGCACTGCCCACTTTCTCTCCTCTAAGCTGGGTAGCTGTATTTTCTCCTCCCTCCCCTCTCCTCATCTGAAGACTTTAAAGGACGATTTTCATGTCCTTTATTTTACAGAAGCCCTTGCCTTCTGTTTTGTGTTTCTGCCTCTCTCTCCCACCAGTCTTCCCAGTTTGGAGGTGGCTCTTAATAGTCTCTCATCTTGACAATTTGCGGCATGGTGCGTCTTCCTGAGCCTTTAGAGTGTCTTTGTTCATCTCCTCCCTCTCCCGGGACACTGGCACAGCTGGGGCTCCCTAACGCTGGGGAGTCCTCATTCTTTGAGAAGACAGGTAGCTGGCCACCACGTGGTCTCTTAGCCCCAATCAGCTGCAAGCGTGTTCCTGATAACGATCTCCCCTCCCTTCTGTGCCCACCCCGACCCCTCACTGAGTCCTGCAGAGGGCTGTGGGGGGCCTGCAGCTGCTTTGTAGGAGGAGCGACCCAGATTCCTGAGCATCTCTGCAGTGTGGGGTGAGGAAAGCCCTACCGTCCTTAGGCCATGTACCCCTTACATGAGGGGGACAGCAGGCCTAGGGGGAGAGAGAGAACTCTGGGCGTCTGCACACAGTCGAGAAATGAATTTGGTGGAGATGCCCCTGTTCTCTTTGCATGATGAGAATGTGGCTGACTTGTCTTGTTGGAGAACAGCTCACGCCTGAGCCATTGCTTGTGTTCCTGGAGCTCACCCTTTGATTGGGAGCCCCTGCTCTGAGGCTACGGGGAGAAGCAGGTGTGCCCAGCTCCTGGGAGTCCACCAATGGGTTGGGCAGAGGAGGCACACCTGGTTCACTCTGCTGATCCACAGACAACTCCTTTATTGGAACCACCTGAAACCCTGGAGTGGCCTTGGGGAGTGGGAGCCTACCGGGAGGGAAGGCCAAGACCTTGGCAAGGTGGGTGGGATGGCACCCCCTGAAGAAGTAGCCAGCACAGCCCAGGCAGGCCTTGGAGGTCGCGATAGGAGTCTGTTGGACCAGGGCTAACGCTGGGAAGCTGAGTCAAGAGGGTTTGAAGAGCTGTGGCCTGGCCACCAGGCTGGGAATTTGGGGTGACTGGTCACAGGCAGCCATCCATAGTTTGTGAGCTTGTTTAGGATGAACTGGAAGAGAGAGTTGAGGTGGGAAATTGGTTTGGCTGACAAATACAAATGTTGGCAGAGGGGCTGGAGAGGTGGGAACAGATGAGAGAGACTGTGGAGGCTGAGGTGGCCAGTCGGGGCAGGAGAGAAGACGGAGGCCATGTTGGTAGGCGCCTGTGTCTGTGAGGCGGGTGGCTCTGCCATCACCATAAACTGGGAGCTCAGGAGAGGCAAGTTTGTGACATCTGGGGCCTGATTCGGGCGTTTCTGACAAAGGCCAGAAATCGGGACGTTGAAGAGCTCCTTACAGCTGTGCCCTTTCCCATGACCCTCCTTCTTCTGGTTGTAAACCATCCTCTGAGCCTGGGCCAGAAGACAGACCAGCACCAGAGACAAATGTGGAGCGATATCAGCTGCAAAAATGGATTTTGTGAAGAAGAAAAGGGCTTCAGAGATTGCAGGAGCACCCTGTTTCCTTTTGTGGAAGGAGAATAAAGGCACAAAAGACCAACTGATTGGTTTTTCAGAGCCTTTGTGTGCTGCCTTGTTAGGGGGGGTTGTGGGGAAGATGCTCTGTGGAGATTCCTGTCAGACAACAAAGCTGTCTGTCAGGAGGAATGAACCTGCTGAGGGGCCAAGGACCGTGGAGACAGCTGGTCAGAGTCAGGCATGCTGCCTCGGTGCTCCCTGCAGAGAACCCATTCCTTGGGAGAGGTTGGCCTGGACTCCCTCCTGTGCTCGGCAGGACATCTCAGCCAGGCCACTGGTGGCAGGTGTGAGAGCAGTCCCCTCACAGGGAGCTACCTCTCAGGGTGGGGCGGGCTCCACCAGATGGCAGCGTCCTGCTCTTCCTCCACCAGAGACCGAGGCCCCACTTCGCCATTATGCCTCCGAGTGTTGGTGAAGTTCCATTTTGGAAGTTGGGGCTGAGGCGAAGGCAGATTCAACTTGGCTGTGCACCTCCTTAAAACACTGAACTGGAGCAGAGCACTGGCCCTGAGTGACTTGGCCCTCCAGGGCACATGTGGCAGTGTAGCATCTGGAGACATTCTTGGTCGGCACAACTTTGTATGCAGGGGATCTGCTGACATATAGTGGGTAGAGATCAGGGGTGCTGCTAAACATCCTGCAATGCGCAGGACAGCCCCCACCACAGAGAATGATCCAGTCCAAAATGTCCATAGTGCTGAGGCTGAGAAACCCAGAACTAGCATGTTCCTTAACGGCTCATTCTTGCTCCCCCCTGCTGCTGCAGGAAACCATGATGGACCACGCCTTGCGCACCATCTCCTACATTGCCGACATTGGGAACATCGTGGTGTTGATGGCCAGGCGCCGCATGCCCCGGTCGGCGTCGCAGGATTGCATCGAGACCACACCTGGGGCCCAGGAGGGGAAGAAGCAGTACAAGATGATCTGCCACGTGTTCGAGTCAGAGGACGTAAGTACACGCACAGGCACCCTGGGCAGCTCTGGCCAAGTGTTGGTGGAAGTCTGGGTGCCATTATTGACGTTTCCAGTGGGGTCGGTGACTTTTTCTAACCCCCTGAGTTTGCAAAACAGCAAATGCAGTTTTAGTTCACTTTGTGAAATAGCTTCTCCGGGAGGTTTTAACAAATTGAACTGTAGTTACGTATACTAGGGGATCTTCCATTTGAAGGACTCCTTGTACAAAACCTTCTTCTCCCTAAAATAAAATAATCCTAACCTAATTTTTCTGTTATTAAGATGCATGTTTTCATATGACAACTTTGCACCAAGGGAGACACTTCTGTACCTGAGGCCAGGGTTTAGCTGTGTTTTCACATGTGGCATTTCACTTAATAATAAGGTAGACATGATCCCGAAATTTTAAATTCTTGCTGAGAGACCATAACCCTTGACTCATCCTTGAGTGGGGTGAGGCATCCTTACGGGCCTTGAGCGGGAGGAAGGGGCCGAGGAAGGAAGCAATAGGGCCAGGAGGTGAGCTTAGGAGGGCAGGTTGGGCCCTGATCGCTCAGCAGTGCCCCCTTCAGGCAGCTCTTCCTTGGAGGGTCGCAGGGAGGCTGTTATTGAGCTTTTCTTGCTGCTGTTGCCAGACTAGAATTTTTGAAAGTTTTCTGTTCCCCATGGATACTTTGCAAGGACATTCTTGTTCACATAAGGATTTGAAGGCATCCCAGGGACTTGGAACAGTAGAGAAAGGTGTCAGTTTTTCCATGATCATGAAATAAGGCTTAGAAAAGTATTATCTAACCCTATGTTTGAAGGCAGGTGTGTAGCAGGCAGGGGCAGTAACCTTTTTTCCTAACAAACTGAACTCAATTTGAAGTGCTTTGAAACAGTGGCATTATAAGGGAGGAAATTTAAATATAGACCCATGAATGCATACACATGCTCCTTCCACCATTACACAGGTATCCATGGAGACCTAGGTGGGCCTTTTGTGTGACGATGACTTGGAGACTCACAGTGGTGGGGATGGGCTGTTCAGAAGGTCTGCAAGTAGTGGGTGGTGTAAGGCAAGAAGGAGGGAGCAGGAGAGCCTTCCAGGTACCAGCCACGACGTGGGCCTTTGCGTAAAGATGGTACCAGCAGCAGATAGAAATTGGAGGAAGCTGCTACAGCCTCAGTTTTCTCAGTTCAGTAGGAGACAAGGCTGAGAGTGAAAGGGTAGGGGTAAGAGGGGCTGGAGGCCCTGGGGAGGCTGGCTGAGAGTGAAAGGGTAGGGGTAAGAGGGGCTGGAGGCCCTGGGGAGGCTGGAAGTGGTCCTTGAGGAAATGTGGGAAGGACCTGTCCACCCAAGGCTGGAGGTGGTCCTTGAGGGAATGCAGGAAGGACCCGCCTGCCCCATGTGGAGGCTGGAGGTGGTCCTTGAGGGAATGCGAGAGGGACCTGCTCGCCCCATGTGGTGGCTGGAGGTGGTCCTTGAGGGAATGCGAGAGGGACCTGCCCGCCCCATGTGGAGGCTGGAAGTGGTCTGTCTTAGTCATGTAGTGCTGCTATAACAGAAATATCACAAGTGCATGGCTTTAACAGAAGTTTATTTCCTCACTGTAAAGTAGGCTAGAAGTCCAAATTCAGGGCGTCAGCCCCAGGGGAAGGCTTTCTCTGTCAGCCTTCTCATCAATCTTCCCTTGCACTAGGAGCTTCTCTGTGCAGAGACCCTGTGTCCCAAGGATGCACTCTACTCCTGGTGCTGCTTTCTTGGTGGTATGAGGTCCCCAACTTTCTGCTGGCTCCCCTTTCCTTTTATGTCTTGTAAGATAAAAGGTGGTGCAGGCCACACCCCAGGGAAACTCCTTTTACATTGGATCAGGGATGTGACCTGGGTAAGGGTGTTACAATCCCATCCTAATTCTCTTTAACATAAAATTACAATCACAAAATGGAGGACAACCACACAATACTGGGAATCATGGCCCAGCCACATTGATACACATATTTTTTGGGGGACATAATTCAATCCGTAACATGGTCCTTGAGGAAATGTGGGAATGACCTACCTGCCCCAGGTGGAGGCTGGAAGTGGTCCTTGAGGGAATGCGGGAAGGATCCGCCTGCCCCAGGGCAGGTAGAACCAGGCCAGCCCAGGTGGGGTGTGAGCGGCCCAGGAGGCAGCTCTGTGCAGGTGGGCTGCTAGGGTAGGCACAGGGGTCTGAGGTCTGGTGAGAGCAGAGTGGAGCACTGGGAGGAAGCAGAAGGTGGTCCTAAGGACATCACTGTCCCCTCTGGGTCTCAGTTTCCCCGTATACAGTGGAGCTCAGCTGTTCCAGGGCTGTGACAAGATAAATGAGGCCACACGGGTGAAGATTCTTGGCACAGACTAGAGCGCACTTCTCCCCTCCCCATCATGGCCTCCTTGCCCAAAGCCCACCTGCAGGAGGCCCCTCTGAGCACCCAGCTGTGAGCTGGGTCAGGCAGGTGAGGCCCTGGAGAGAGCCCTCGGGAGCTGGCCCTTCCGCCAGGCAGCAGGGACCAGAACACAGGGTAAGAGGGGAAATGGAAGAGAGGGAAGGCAGGAGATGTGAAGGGCTTCCTGGGGTCTCCCTTGAAGGAAGCCCATGTCCCCGCAGTGTGGAGGGGCATCTGGGCCTGAGGGGGATGGGAGGGGACCCAGGAGGATGACTGCAGAGTCCAGGGTCAGCGGGCCGTCAAGTCCGGATTCTGGGATAGAGGTTCTCAGATCTACGTTCCAGTCTGGTGACATGGGGTTTGGTGGGGGGAGTTTCTGACCTAGGGGAGGTGGGATGTAACCCGAGACCTGGGGGGTGACACAGCATCCACAGACCCTGAGGAGCTCAGTCAGGCAGGACACATCCTGGCTGCCCGGTTGCCCCCATGCCCTCCGCCCTCAGGCTCTCCTGGAGGCCGACCCCCAGTATGGGCCCACGTGTAACCCAGAGTGCACATATGTTTGGGGTCCTTCAGCCTATGCACGTGGAAGCCCCCACTGCTGCACTCTGCATGCCCCCTCCCACCATTTGTGTGTCCAGGCTACCTGGTGGCTCCGCCTCGGGGAACCAGTGATCCACAGAGACCCACCTACCCTGAATGGTCAGCGGGGCCCACTGCCAAAACCGCAGACCTGGGGGTGGAGGGGTTGTTTTGAGTCCACCGTTCAGGGCCCATTTGGGAGAAGCAGTTCAATCTAAAGTCAGCACCTGTGAAGGAAGGCTCCCATGTGCTGTGTTTATCATTTGCCTCAGCCCCCTTTCACATATGTCCATTTATTTGCAGCACTGAAGTCATGTAATGTGCAGAGTGAGAAGGAATGGAGGCATTTAGGCCACATCCCTCATTCTCATGGTCTGGTCCTGTTTGCTCAGAGACCCTTGATGCAGAGGGGTGGGAGCTCAGGCGGGGAGTAGACAGGGCTGGGGTGCTCTGGGGGAGTAGACAGGGCTGGGGTGTCCTGGGGGAGTAGATAGGGCTGAGGTGCTCTGGGGAGTAGACAGGGCTGGGGTGCTCTGGGGGGTAGACAGGGCTGGGGTGCTCTGGGGGAGTAGACAGGGCTGGGTTGCTCTGGGAGTAGACAGGGCTGGGGTGCTCTGGGGGAGTAGACAGGGCTGGGGTGCCTTGGGGGAGTAGACAGGGCTGGGGTGCTCTGGGGAGTAGCAGGCACCCATGAAGGTGGTTCATCTCAGTAGATAGAGATGATTTGCTCTGTGGGGTCTGTGTCCTGCTCAGAGCTGGTGGCCTACCCATGAAGTCAGGTGCGAATGAGCCTGGCTGGGTCATGGCTCTCAGGGAGAGCCCTGTGTGCTGCAGGCCAGGTGGAGCCCCAAGCTCTCTGAGAGAACGGGCCCTTCCTGGAGCCACACTGCCTGGGGAAGCAAACCCCAGCCCTGCACTTCAGCACTTCCCCTCCTCACTGCATGCTTCCACAGCATGGCATCTGGGCATGAGTCTTTTTAAAATTGTCCTCAGCGTTTAGGGGCGTGTTTAGTCTGCAGCCTCATTTCCTCCTTCAGCTCTGAGATGTTTTCTGTCATTTTTTGAACAAATCCTTCCCCTCCTTTGGCAAATTTCGGGTCTCCTGATCCTTCCTCTGAAGCTGTTACATTTTTTCTCCGGTTTTCCATCTCTGTTTTGTTGTTCTTGTTTGTTTCGTCGCATGATCGGTGAAATTTCCTGCATATTGCATTTTATGTCAGTAATCATGTTTTATTTCTGAAAGCTCTTGTGAGCGTTCTCATTGTTCCTTTTTTCACGGCATCTGGCTCTTGTTTTGTGGATGCAGTGTTTTCGTGAAGCTCTCTGAAGATGCTGAATAGAGGTTGTGTGTTTGTTTGAAGTTCTCTGCTGGTCCCTGAATGACTATTTCTTCCGGGAGCAGCTGTTCTGTTTATCTCAGTCCTTCTCTTTCCTGCTGTTGGTTTTCCTCATGTGACTGGTGACCTCGGTTTTTGGTTTGCATTTAGATTGGAGGGCACTGGGGGCCGGGGGAGATTGTCCTCTTTGCTGTCTGTGTTGGCGTGTCTGTGCCATTTCTCCCTGAGAATGGTAAGGCCACAGGGTGCTCTGCATTTGTGAGCAGGGATCACTTTCCTTTGGGACAGGGCTTCTCAAGCCTTAGAGTATTTGGAAATGTGTGGGGCATTTTTGATTTTCACGATGACTGGAGGGTACTGCTTGGTGGGTAGAGGCAGGGGATGCCGGCTATTCTGCCTGGAGTGTGATGGTCCTGCCCAAAGAGGAATCATCCTTCCCCAAATGCTGGCAGCTCCAGGAGAGCTGGCAGGGAGCCATCCTGAGCCGGAGATGGCCAGATGCCACACTGGGGTGGCCTTTGCTTTGAGACTGCAGCACTCACCCTGTTATTGTTCGCCATTGAGTCATTTCCAGCTCATACCCTAATTCTCCCTGGGTAGTTTGTACAATTTCTTTTGAAATAAGAAAGGGAAGAGAGAGAGAGGGAAAGAAGGGAAGAATGGAAGGAAGGAAAGAGGAAGGAAGGAGGGAGAGGAGGGAGAGGAGGGAAGGAAAGGAACCTTTACGGTTTTGCCTGCAATCTTCACGTGTAGGAGGGAAAGGCATCTGTGTCACCCGCTGGCCCAGTTGTTCTGAGGTCCGACTCTAAGGTCAGCCCTGCAGCCCTTCCCACCTGTGGGACTGGGTGGCTTTTAAGAACAGAAGTTTATTCTCTCACAGTTCAGTGTGTTGGCAGGGCCATGCTCCCTCTGAAGGCTCTAGGGGAAGACCCTTTCTTGTCTGGTGGCCCACGGTGTTCCTTGGCTTGTAGATGCAAGGTCACATGGCGTCCTTCCTCACCTGCCTGTGTCTCTGTGTCTCTTCTGTTTTATAAGGACACCACTCAGGTTGGATCAGGACCCACCCCTCTCCAGTATAACTTCATGTTAACTGACACCGTCTTCAGAGACCCTGTTACCAAACAAGGTCACACTCATGGATGCTAGAGGTTAGGACTTCAGCATACCTTTTGGGGGAACCTGATGGCACAGTGGTTAAGCACTCGACTCTTAACCAAAAGGTCAGCAGTTTGAACCCACCAGCTGCTCCGTGGGAGAAAGATGTGGCAGTCTGCTCCCATAAAGATTTACATCCTTAGAAACCCTATGGGAAGTTCTGCACTGTTCTATAGGGTCACCGTGAGTCAGAATCAGATCCATGGCAATAGGTTTGGTTTTTTGTTTGGTTGATTCAGTCTGTAACACACAGGGAACGTGATGTTCTTGGAACGGCATCAACTGCACCCTAAACTCTGTCCCTCAGTGCTCCCTCAGAGAAGGGCAGCTGTGGCTCTCTTTGGCCCACAGCCATTTCTCAGGGTGGGAGGGAAGTGCTTGTCCTGCTTGTCCTGGCAGTCTGATGGGCTTCTGTTCCTGACCCCTGTCCATCCCAGGAACCCTGCGGGCCGTGGCGAAGTGGAAGGGCTCCCATTGCCTGCCCAGGTACCTGCACCCGAGATGTGGCTCCCTGCAGTCACCAGCTCCACCTGTGTCCGAGTCCTGGGGGAGGCATCTGGTCTGGGGGCCAGTGGCTCTCTCTAGACCGTGGCATACCCCAAGCCTCTGGGCCCTGGTGTTCAATTCCAGGGCTGCAGGGACAGTCCCCTTCAAAGTCCTCCCCCCAGGTTTGCATTCCTGGCTGCAGTGTTCTCAGTGGCATCTCTAGCCAGGCGCCTCCAGCCTCTGAGTTGGTCTTCCGACAGGTTTGGGGTGCACAGAGCTGGTTACAAGTGATCATTGTGGAGCAACAGGGAACTCCCAGGGCAGCTGCTGGCAGGGGCCACGAGAAGCAGGAGAAAGCAGCCGAGTTGGCCAGAGCCGCCTGGGTTCTTCCACATGACCTCTGACTGGACGGTGGACATGTTGTGACCCCGTCTCCAAGTGCTACTCTTCCTTTTTCTATGACCTGTTTTATACATGGTCACCATTGTACACGTGCGAGACAGTTCAGGCCCTTAAACAAGCAAACCAGCAACAAAAGACAGTCCAGCCCCCACCCCGTGCCTCCTCCCGTGCTCCATGGGGCTGGCCCACCCAGGAACTGGCCGCTTCCCGTGGGCCTGCCTGTGGCGAGAAGACTGGGCCCAGGGAAATGTGGCCCAAGAGCCACCGTAATCTGATGAAGGGCTGGGTTCTTGCGGGAACATTTTCCATCCCTCATAGAAGAATCCGCCTCATTGGTCCCCGGGGCACAGTATGATTCCTCCCCAAGGGAAGAAGGGGGAGGATGAGAGAGGGCCCCAAACCCGAGCCTTCCAGCTGTGCGGAAGCCCCCGTGGTGCCAGAACTGGGATTCTGTTTGTCTAGAGAAAAATACTAATTGCTGACAATCACTGAATGCTTCCTACCTACTGCAAGGCTGTAAGTGTTATCATTTCAAATGAGATTAGATGCATCCCAGCAGCATTATAGATGAAGAAACGGAGGCCCCACAAGGCTGAGTCACTGCCCACGGGCACACAGTGAGGGCACAGCTGGGGTTTAACAAGGCAGCAGACCAGAGACCAGGTGAAGATCACCGGGCTGTCCGCGGGCTTAGCTTTGGTGCACATTACTGGAGACCCAAAATAAATGAAAGCGGCATAGATGAGACAGCGGTTCTAGTCTTCCATAGCAGCAGTGTGGAGGTGGAGGTCATCTACCAGCGACCCAGGTTCCCCTCTTGCTATTTTACACCCTGAGTGTGTGGTTTCATCCTCAGAGCCCCTCTGGACTGGAGATGGCTCCTGAGACTTCCTCACTCAGGGGGGCGGGGGGCGGCAAAAGGCAAAGGGCATCACCCCTTTAAGGAGGTGTCCCAGGACAGCCCCATGCCCTGCAAGCGGCTGGGCACACACGTTGCCTTCCCGGGTGACATTGGATTTTGTCACTACCGAGAAATGAGTACTGGGTAGACAACTGGCAGTGTCTGAGACACTCTCGGGAGAACACCCCTCGAGTCCTGTTTTTGGAATAAGACAGGTGGCAAGAAAATACAGTTGCCAACTGCAGTTACAGGACTAGGGTATTTAGCAAATAATTCATAATTTTCCCCGACTGTATTTGAAAGCATGCTTTGTCCTGGGATGTCGGGATGTAAAGCAGCTGGGTGGGCGCAGTTAGGACCAGGCCCGTCTGGTACCAGGCAGCAGAAGGGCACACCCCATGGGCAGTATTGTGGGAGACAGCTTTCCTTGGACCAGGGCCTACAGGTTCCTTCCTGGGCCCCCCGGGGTGCTGTGGCCCTCCTCTGGGGGGTCGTGTGGGGCCTGTGCTTCCACGCTTGCTTCCAGCGGGCCTGCCCCCTCCCTGCAGGCCCAGCTCATCGCCCAGTCTATCGGGCAGGCCTTCAGCGTGGCCTACCAGGAGTTCCTGCGGGCCAACGGCATCAACCCCGAAGACTTGAGCCAGAAGGAGTACAGTGACATCATCAACACCCAGGAGATGTACAATGACGACCTCATCCACTTCTCAAACTCGGAGAACTGCAAGGAGGTGAGTGCGCTCCACTTGCCCCCTCTCCCAGCTGGGCCTTCCAGAGTTTAGCCAGGTGGCCTCAGCCCACCGGGAGGACAGAGCAGCCTTTATGGCCTCGCAGGTCACTGCTGTCACAGCCGAGCACTTGGGTGTGCAGTGAGGTGTTGTTGTAACAAAGGAGCTAATGACAACCAATTTAACAACCTTAGAAAATACGCCTTTTAATGTTACTCTTGTCATCAACTAGCACTCAGGCCTGGGAGAGATCTCTGAAATGCTGTGGGGGGCACCTTTAAAACAGGGAATGTGGGTGCTCTGTTTCAAAGCTGCCAGCAGAGGGCGCCTGAGCAGGTTCCAGAGGCTCTGCTCCTGGATCTTTGGAAAGTTTTGCTTTCCAAAGCAGAAACCTGGGGGTTGACCTATAACCTGACTGCTTGTTAAAGGAGTAGATAAATGAATGGCCCAGACTGCTTGTTGAATGAATGAATGAATCAGTAAATGAATGATTCTGACTGCTTGTTGAATTAACTAATGAATGAATGACCCCGATTGCTTATAAAATGAATGAATGACCCTGACTGCTTGTCAAATGAATGATGCTAACTGCTTATTGAACAAATGAGCAGAATGAATGTCCTGCTTGTGGAATGAATGAATGAATGGCCCTGGCTGTTGCTGAATGAGTTGTAGGCAGCCTTCTGAGGGAGAGACCCTTGAGGCAGACAGAAAATAGGGGGCTTTTCTAGCCAAGTGCAAAGGCTGGGTGTTAGGGTGCTGGTGAGGGGTGGAGTGGAGGATGGGCACTGGGGTTGAGAGCACCCCTCTGGGCTCTGTGGTGTGTGGTTAGGGACACAGCGGCGGGGGGAGGAGCAGGAGCCAGGACGCTGGAGCCGCTCGAGGCTGGAGAGTCAATGCTGGGTGTGGGGAGAGCTTGGGAGCCAGGGCAGGGTGAGGCCAGAGGTGGGTGGGTGGCTCCGAGGGCCCAGGCTTGGGCATGTCCTCCTGGGGGTGCTGGCCCCCACCCCCCACGGCACCCTCACAGCTCCTCCCTTTGCAGCTGCAGCTGGAGAAGCACAAAGGAGAGATCCTGGGCGTGGTGGTCGTGGAGTCGGGCTGGGGCTCCATCCTGCCCACAGTGATCCTGGCAAACATGATGAATGGTGGCCCGGCGGCCCGCTCGGGGAAGCTGAGCATCGGGGACCAGATCATGTCCATCAATGGCACCAGCCTGGTGGGGCTGCCTCTCGCCACCTGCCAGGGCATCATCAAGGTGGGTGCCGGGGACCTGCCCTTTCATCATCACTGCATTGTCATCCCCAGAGAGACCCAGGGACTGGCTGGGGGCTGGACACACAGCTACCATCGGAGGGACCTGGCCATCTAGGGTAGGGAGAGGAGGCCTGGTTTCACCCAGCTGAGTGCTGAGCCACGTGACCCAGGGAGGGGCCCGTTCCTGTGGGTGTGGGGTGACTGGCTGTCCCAGTTGGTTGGGATGTTTCCATTTTAGCACTGGAAGTCCCACCTGCTCTGGGCAGCCCCTCAGTCCTGGGCAAACTGAGTGGGTACGCATTGCTGGGAGGCAGGCTTCTTCCTAAGGAAGAGAGGCTGCTCTGACCAACCCATGAGCTCACAGCCTTGGGGGCAGCTGAGCGGCCCATCCCTGGAGGGTCAGCAGAGGGGACACAGCAGGCTGGGGTCAGGGCCTTCATACTGGCCTCTCCCATTCTGTGAGAGCCCTGGGCCCAGGGGACAAGCAGGGGGCCTTGGGCTGGCCCAGCTTCGGCCCTGAGAGCAGCACCTTTGCTCTCTTTCGGGGACCTCAGACAGCAGGCTCCGCCTGTCAGTGGGCCCCTCTGTCTGCAGTCTCGCCCCAGCCCTCACGGGCTCCTTCCCGCCCCCTGCTATGGACTTAGTGCTGGAGGAAGCACTTCTCTCCTCGCTGGTCCAGCCTGAGAAATGAAGGCCACTGTTGAGGCTGTCGCTTGGAGCTGGCCCGCAGTGTCCGCCTGATGGACACACATGGGGAGAGGCTTCCATCCAGCAGGGGCTGCACCCGGGACCCTCCCTCCTGCAGCAGTGGGCGTGGGCCACTCTCCATGTGCCTCTGGGGTCACTGCCATCTCCAGGCGGCTCCAAGCGGCATCCAGGCTCATGCCTGGCTAGAAGGGTGCAGCTGGAACTGCAAGCGTGTAAGGCTTGGACTCCGCCACCCCACTCCCCACTCAGCCCTCAGAACTGTGGCCTGGGGTGCCCACTGACAGTCACATCGTCTCTGGGGCCTGGACACCCTTGGCTCCAGGCTGGGTCTGTCTGAGCATGGCCCCCAGAGCCCCGGCCTGCTGCTCACAGTTTTCACTGCCCATGTCTCTCCATACCCTGGCCCCTTCTCCCCCATCAGCACAGCAGCTCCATCACTGAGAGACATTCTGCTTTGAGAAAGGAGGCCCAGAGTTCTTCCAGTGAGGAAGTTCTCCTACATTTGGGTGTGACGAGGCCCCTCCCATGGACACCTGTGAGTGACCACGGTGCCTGGCCTGGGTTCTGTGAGGCAGCACTCAGCCCGGCTCCTGGCGGAGGGCGACTTGTGTCTGTCCAGGTCAGAGGGCACCGAGCACAGGGTGGGAGTCACATGCCCACTACCTCCTTAATACGTAGCAGCCCAGGGTGAGGGGCAGGCTGGCACTTTCCCCTCGGTGCAGAGGGGATACTGAGCCTCTGAGCAGTGACTGCCTCACCCATGTTCTCACAGCCCAGGGTGGGAGGGCAGGTCCAGGCTAGCCCGGTGGCCCCAGGTCCAGCCTTGGCCTTGGTCAGTGTCAGGAGGGTGTGCTCATAGGCATGTAAGGTTGCGTGTGATGCTGTGACTCACGTCCCCACACTCTGCAGGGCCTGAAGAACCAGACGCAGGTGAAGCTCAACATCGTCAGCTGCCCTCCAGTCACCACAGTCCTCATCAAGCGGCCAGACCTCAAGTACCAGCTGGGCTTCAGTGTGCAGAATGGAATCGTAAGTCCTCCTCTCCTTTCCTGGTTGCCCCCACTGCATGAGGCCTGGGTCTGGAGACTTGGCTGTGGCAGCTCTCTGCTGCCCCTGCCCGTGGAGCTGCCCTGCCTGACAGGGCAGGTCAGGTGCCCAGTGCGCTGGCAGCCAGGACATGGGCTTCCAGTGGCTCTGGGGCAGGCTGGCGCTGGCCTAGGCCGGGAGGGCTGGGGCGTGGCCTTCATGCCCTGCCCATGGCACCTTTGCCCCTGTGGTGGCTGATCTTAGCAAGCGCCTTCCCCGATGGAGAGGGAATGGCAAGAGGCTCCCTGCCATTGTGGTTGGGACACATGCAGCCAGTAGCAGCACCAGCCTCACGGTGGGCAGTAAGCAGATACCCAGGCATTTGTTCTTTCATTTACTCATTCATTCAGTTATCCACTCCTCATTCAGCAAACAGCCATGAGGTACCTGCCTTGTGCCAGGCACTGGGCCAGGCACTGAGGAAGTGGGAGGGCTTCAAGGAGGCAGTGATGCTGGGCTTGAGTGAGTCTGGCCAAAATTCTGTGACTGGTCCCCGGCCAGACTTCAGCTCATAGCTTCCCTCTTCGCTTTGACTGCGTTTGGCTGGTATAAGTTCGTTTCCTTGGTCTTTCCTCCTGCAGAGGCCCCAGGGATGGGCCATGGTCACAGACGGAGGGCAGGAGAGGGGGGCCGGGAATTCCCCAATTGACCAAGCCAGCCTTGAATATTAAAGAGCAGGGGAAGAGAGCAACTTTGGTGGGGTGGCAGGAGTAGAGGCTCCTTTTGGCCGGGTCAGGGGTGAGTGGCTTGGAGGTTTGAGAGCAGTAAGGGACAGGGGGCTTCTCAGAAGGGTTGGGGAGTGTTGAGCTCAGGGAAGCAGAAGTCAGATTCCATGGGGCCTCAAGTTGGGGAAATAAAACAGAGTTCTGAAGACCACATTGCCAGGGCCCCTCTCAGGCCATAGATGCCTAGGGAGGGGTCCTGTGCGGGGCCTCAGCAGCTTCTTGGTGCATCCGCTACTGCTGCGGGTTCTGAGTCCTGGGTGATGGGAGGACCTAGCGTGGGGGAGTGGTCAGTGAAGTCTGGGGGCTTGGGTCACTGCTGTGGACAAGGAGCAGCTCAGGCGGGGAGACGTCACAGACCTTGGCTGGCCCTGCCTGCTCGCAAGCTGTTGTTCACCATGTGACCTCAGCTTCCCCATTTGCGAAACGGGCCCCCACTTGCCTGTGGGTCCACAGCTCGTGTGCAGGGCTTCATGGGGGAGGCCGGCGGCTATAAGAAGGGTGTGTGATGGTTGCAGTGGGCTTTCTCCCGGATCTACCCAGCCGCCCGATAGTGCTGGGGACGGTTTGCAGGTGAAGTGAATAAGTCTGCAGGGTACACCCTTGTCATGATGTCTCCCTGTGACACTGAAGACGGAGTGTGGCGGCTGCACATGTCAATCGCACATATCTGCCTGGCCCTGAGGCCAAGGCCTGGGGTGACTGCCACAGGCTGTCCGCTTCCTCCTGTCCGAGCCTTGGGACTGCGCCCTTGCACAGTGTCTGGGTGCTGAGGATGGGTGTCTGTGGGCACTCAGATGCAGGCTCCCACGCAACTGCCACCCATACCTGGCAGTGTCACCAGCCACAGGCCGGGGTGCCCACCGCCCAGCCTGCCCAGCCGTCTGCCTCAGCCTCAGAAGCACCTTGGGCTTCACCACTCAGTGGGATCTCGTGGGGGAAGTGAGTTTAGAGAACATCCAGGAGGCCAAGGGTGCTGGCTGCTCCTGTCCAAGGGTTTGCCCTGGGGACAGAAGAGCCATCCCTTGCTGCCTACAGTGTGGTAAGGATGGCCCTCGGCCTCGGCCCCTGCCCACCTGCATCCCAGAGGGGCCTGGCTTGGTCACTACCTGCAGTCCTTGCTGCCCTGGCTGGCCTGCAGCGGCGGGCTTTCCTGGGGCTCACTTCTTCCAGGCCTTCCCAGAGGCACGCTAACTCAGAGACCACACCCACTTCCCGCCATCACACTCTGTTGCGTGGTGGAGTGGGAGAGTGAGCATGTGAACTTGGCAGCACATGACCAGTGCAGAGGCTGATATATCTGTACCAGGGCCCAGGACATCAGCAACCAGGTGACCCTCTCAACCTCCCAGTCTTTAGCCCCCTGGTTGGCCAGCCCCCTTTGGCTGAGACCACGGGAGCACTGTGCTGCTGACAACCAGTGCCACAAAGCTGTGGTTCCTTGAGGCCCCTGGAGAAGTTAGTCGTTATCCACATTAGTTTTGCATAAACGGTTTCCACTTTTAGCTTCGTTACACCCAGAGCACATGCGTTAGTTTGCAGAGAGGTCCTGGAGAACCCAGTTAAGGCTCTTTGTAAGCAGATCTCTCCCCTCTGTACCCATGATACCTGTCAAGAAGTCAACTGGTCTCCACCTTGGAGGCCCCAGCTTCCTCCTGGGCAACATGCTCTTGAAGTCAACCCAGGCCACGACGCCGACTCCTGCGGGCGTGCCTTGTTTTCCCTGCCCTCCGCCAGCCTGGCCCAGGTTCCAGGCCTCCTTTTAATACCTGGCCAGGCGGCGAAGTGACCCAGGCCACCCTGAAGCACCTTCTTCAGGATCTTCAAAGAGCCAATTACGTTTGAAACAAAATACCTTTAAATTCTTTGGAGAAGTTAATCCTCAGTGCTTGTGTGGGATGTTTGAGCATCAGGTCACTGGAGCATTCTTTGACAGATGGGTGTGCCCCCTTTGTGGATAAAGGTGGCCATAAGGCCCGGCTGTCTCTGTCCACTCCTGCTGAGCCCACACGCCAAGCACAGGCCCCACGGCTCCTGTCGGAGCAGCAAGAGAGGGGCCCTGGGCGTGGGGAGGGGCGGCTGTGGGCCCCACACTGTATCCACAAACACACTGGCATTTGGGAAAGGCCTGTGCATCTGTGACGGACAGACTCAGAGAACAAAGGGCAGGCAGGATCTTGTGGTGGGTTCCAGGGCCGGCCTGTGGTCAGTGGCCTGTAAGCCTTGCTCAAGCCCTGAGAAGGAGAGTGGGATGGGTGGGGTGGAGCGTTCCTGTCTCTCCAGCCAGCTGGCCCCAGGAAGCAGAGTCTTCCGGCCACATCTGGTGACCAGGCCGTGGCAGGGCACCTGGCTGGAGGAGGCCATTGAGCAGCATGGCTTTTGACGGTGGCCCGTGTGCACGGCCCGTGTACCGACACAGGCGGGCACCCCTTTGAAGCATCTGGGCTGAGGGTGGGGACGTTGTCCCAGAGCCTCCAAAAAGAAAACCTCGGTCTCTGAGGTGCCTTTCTGCCTTGTCTTCTACAGGCAGGTTGATCCTTGACCTCCTAGGGTACCGACTGCCATCTTCGCTCCTTGGCTTGGCTTGACACCCCACCCCCACCCCACACTGGAATTTGCTTGGGTAGCTCTGGGCCACAAGAGTCCCATTTGGGTGCAATTAGCTCTAAGTTCTCCCTCTGATAAGGAGATTCTCAGGGGCGAGTGGGAATGGCAGCAGAGCAGGTGCTCTGTGTCCACTTCTGAGCGGCCCCCTTACACACATGGGCACTACGTCCCTGGGGGAGCAGGGAGGCCTGAGGTGTGGACGGTGCTGCCAGCAGCCCACTCTCTTCCTGGATTGGCCCTCTTGTGTGGCCCTCATGGAGGGCTAACTCCACCACTTTATGACAGGTAGGCCTTACCCAGGGCACTCTGAGTTTGTCAGGCGAATTTGGCCTCTGTCATCTTTCCCCTTCCTCCGACCTTCTGGGCAAGCTCAGGTGGCTGAGACCTTATCAGATAGAGGAGGTGGCAGGGCCCAGAGAAGAGAGGGGTCAGCCCACCCTGAGGGGCTGAGGCAGGGCTGGGACCCAGAGGCCTGGTCCCTCCCATTGGCTGCCTGCACCCAGCTCCCACATTGCCTCCAGGCCACCGGCCTACTCTGCCTGGACACAGACCAGGGGGCTCGGGCCATGCTGGGTGCACAGATGACCTGGCATCTCAGGAGTGTACGCTCCAGCAAGGTGACCCGTAAACATGTGAGGGCCGCGGACCCCTCTGAAGAATGTAGCCACCTCATGGTTTTGCGTGAGATTTTGAACACGGGTTATGGCCCCTGTCCTGTTGGGGAGAGGACTTCACTCCTGCACATGTGACTGCCTGGTGGCCCTCGTGAAGGGCTAACTCTGCCCCTTTATGACAGGTAGACCTTACACAGGGCTACTGCTTGGTGCAGGAATTATAAAGGAAGGGCTGGCCATGCCCAGGAATAAGGCCCGGGGGGAAGAGATCTCAGCTGCGGTTTGTCATCGTGGAATTGGGAGCGGCCACCATCAGGAGCCCCTTGAGAGCCAAGGTGTGCAGGATGCTGAGGAGGGCTTGGAGCAACAGGGACAGACAGGGATGGGGGACTGTCCTGGAGAAGGCATCTGCAGCCCAGCCTGGGACTTGGAGAGGTGTTTATTTTGAGAGCAAAGCCCATCTGCTGTACATCTGCTGCTGTTTGCCCCTCCCTTGAAGGGGTTATTTAGAGAGGACTTTTCCAGGTGAGGCAGGTGCTCCCCCTGCTGCAGGTGGGTGGGCAGGTAGGGACAAGGGATATTTGTCTGCTCCTCAGAACAATTGCTGCTGCCACTTGGCAAGTCCTTATCATGGACCAGGGACTGAGTTAAACTTTTTAAATTAGATTGTTATTTTTAACAAAGTGATTCTTGTAAATGGTTTTTAAAAATTCCAACCGTACTGCAGTGCTTACAGTGAAATCCAGCAATGCCTGCTCTGCCTCCTTCCTGTTCTTCCCTCCAGAGGCCACACCTCCAACCCCTAACAGAACCTTCTAGTTCTTCTGTCTTCTAAATCATGCCCTTATGCTGCCATCTCTTTGTTTTTCAATTGAAGACATCACGCTTTCCTGCTGTGGAAGATGCAGGTTAGCTGACACCTCTCATGCACATGTATTTCTGCTGCCCACCAATCTCCCCCAGACAGGTCTCTCACAAGTCAGCACTGAATCTGTATTCAGCGTTTCCGTTTTGGTGTCTCTGTAAGGGTCTGTTCATAGGTGACTCACATCATGTGTTAGTTAGGGTAATGGCTCAAACGGGATAGACACGGAATCTCACTCCTGGAGCAGTCCCAGGGCAGAGTGCCAGATTGTTGGCAGTTCTGTCCACCGCAGACGCAGCTGGGCCGTCCTCAGCATGTAGCATCCAAGGTTGTTCATGTTCCCAGTCCAGCCAGCCCAACAGAGCAAGGCCCAGGGCCAGAGCTGTCCTCTCAAGCAAGGGAGCAAGAGGTTGCACGTTATCACTCAAGGTCACATCCCATTGCCGAGAGCTTGGTCACATGGCCACACATGGCTGCAAGGGGACTGGGGAAACAGGGCTGAGCTGGCAGCCATATCTCAGATCCGACTCTATTACCAGGAAAGAAAGGGAGACAAACTTGTGGACAGCAGTTTTTCCATTTTGTCTCATTTTTTCATTGTTTAGTTTTCTGTGCTGTTGTTGTTGTTGTTAGGAGCTGTCAAGTTAGTTCCAACGCATAGTGACAGAATGGAATGCTGACCGGCCATGCACCATCCTCACAATTGTTAAGCTTGAGCCCATTGTTGCAGCCACTGTGTCAGTCCATCTTGTTGGAAGTCTTCCTCTTTTTCACTGACCTTCTACTTTACCAAGCATGATATCCTTCTCCACGGACTGGTCCTTCCTGATAACATGTACAAAGCGCGTGAGATGTAGTCTCGCCATTCTTGCTTCTAAGGAGCATTCTGGCTGTACTTCTTTCAAGACAGATTTGTTTGTTTTTCTGACAGTCCATGGTATATTCAGTATTCTTCACCAACACCATAATTCAAATGCATCAGTTATTCTGCTGTGTACGTATCATTAATTTATCTCTACACTCACTAGTGTAACTTTAAAATCCCTCATCGAATAACTGTTGCTTGTATTTTCTCCCTGGAGATTTACCTACTGAAATTCTTCATTTTCCTGCTGCATTCTGGATTGGGTCCTCTCTGTGAGGCCTGTCATAGAGCTCCTCACCAGATTTCTTTAAAATGTCACCTGGGAATTCCCTTCACTAGTTTTCGGTGTCCTATGCCCTGTGTCTGGGATCCCCATGTCTTCTTTCATGGTTTATGCTTTCATTTTGGTGGAGCAGTTCCTTCAGTACTTCCTGAGAAAGAATATATAAAGGAAGTATTTTTTTGAGCCTTTGCATGTTTGAGAAAATCTCTTTTATTCTACTCTCATAGACTTAAGTGATAGTTTGGCTGGGGATAGAATTCTAGGATGGAAATGTTATCGGTTTAATTGTGTCCCCCCAAAATATGTGTTGTAAATCCTGATCTCTGTGTCTGTGGTTATAATCCTATTTGGGAATGGATTGCCTTTGTTATGTTAATGAGACAGGATTAGTATAGGGTATGTCTCGAGTCAGTCTCTTTTGAGATATAACAGAGATTAAACAAGCAAGCTAGGAAGAAATGGGGGATGAGAGATGCAAAGCCACATGAAGATCTCCAAGAAACCAAGAAGCAGAAGCTCAAAAGAGGCAAGGACCTTCCTCCAGAGCCAACAGAGAGAGAAAGTCTTCCCCTAGAGTCAGCACCCTGAATTCAGACTTCTAGCCTCCTAAGCTGTGAGAAAATAAATTTGTTCGTTAAAGCAACTCACTTGTGGTATTTCTGTTATAGCAGCACTAGATAATTCAGACAGGAAATAACTTTCAGTTAGGACTTTTAAGGTAGTATCCATTGTCTTCTGACTTCTAGGTCTGTTGTTAAAAGGGTGATGCCCTTTGGTTCTCCCTCGATTGTATGTAGTTCATTTGTGCTCATTGGAAGCTTTTAGAGTCTTCACTTTGTCCCCTGGGTCCTGAAATTTCATGGAGATGGGCCTTGGTATGTGTCTTTAGTTGTTCATTGATTTGTGCCCTTTCAGTCTGGAAATTATGACCTTCAAATCAGAGTGGTTTTCTTTTCTTCTTTCTTTGAGAGTTTCCTGTCCTCTGTTGAATTTTTCTTTAACTGCTGTCATGTTTTAATGCCCAAGAACTTTCTTATTCTTGGAAGATTATGTTCTGGTTTTACAAATACATTACCTTTGCTTTTCTTTCTAAGGCTGTTCATTGTAGTTTTTGAAGGTTGTTTCTGCCCCCTGTTTCCGTTTCTTCTGTGATCTCGTTTCTGTCTGCTTTGTCACTTGTTTTGGTCTTTTCTTTCTTGCTAGAAGTTTTTCTCAAAACAGTTGGTGATCGTTGACTGTCCATTCTTTTTTTATTGTGTTGAAAATATATACTACAAAACATATGCCAATTCAACAATTTCTACATGTATACTTCTGTGACATTGCTTACATTCTTTAAGTTGTGTAACCATTCTTGCTATCCTTTCCCAAATTATTGCACCACCATTAACATAAACTCAATGCCCCCTAAGCAAAAAACTCCCCTTTCCCCATCCCTCCCTCCCTTGGTGACCACTAATAATCTTTGGTTTCTATATATTTGCTAATTTCATATAAGTGAGATCATACAGTATTTGTCTTTTTGCAACAGACATTTCACTGTGGCAGTCTGCTTCTGTAAGGATTTACAGCCTTGGAAACCCTATGTGGCAGTTCTTGTCTGTCCTATAGGGTCGCTATGAGTCAGAATCAACTTGATGGCCCTGGGTTTGGGTTTTTTGGGTTATTTCACTCAGCTTCGTGTTTCCAAGGTACATCCATGTTGTGGCATGTATCAGGACTTGGTTTATCTTTATGGGTGGGTAGTATTCCATTGTATGTATTTACCACATTTTGTTTATCTATTCATCTGTTGAAGGACATTTCGGTTGTTTCTACCTTTTGGCTATTGTGAATAGTGCTGTGATGAACATTGGTGGGCAGGTTTCTGTTTGTGTTTCTGCTTTCACTTCTTCTGGATATATACTTAGGATTAAGATTGCTGGGTTATGTGGTATGATTGTCCATTCTTTTTAAAAGGCCAGCACTGATTGGAAGCCTTGTGTGCATAGGAGAAACTTGTTGACTGTTTGGTTTTGCTGTAGCCAATCAGATGGAAACCCAACCATTTCTTGTCTTGGGCAAGTCAGCTTCTCCAGAGTCTTCTCCACACCTGCCTGGGAACATGGGGGTAGTAACAGCCCGACTACCACTTCTCAGGTTGCTGGCTTAAAGAAAGGTCCCTGGGGTTCTCACAGTTCAGAATGTGAACTTTCACTCCATCCCCCCTCCGTTTTTGTTCAGCACACACGCCTGCCTTCTGTAGTGCTGAGGAGTCCTCAGCCGAGAGCCTCTCCTCCCAGTTCCCTAGAGACTAAACTTTCTGCCTTCCGCCAGGGTGGGAGGGAAGAGGTCGCCTGGCTGCGAGGAGGAGAGGGGTACTTGGAGGTCTAAGTCTTCCTCATGCGTTCTTTCCACTGGCCTCCCAGGTCAAGCCCTGCCATGGTGCTTTCCTTCCCACTCCTTTAGGGGTTCCGCAAGCCCAGTGCTGCTTCTGGTGAGCCCCGCAGAAGGCTCTCTGGGTGTGGTGTCCCCTTCCCCCCACCAAGCCATGCCCCACCTGCTTTCCGTAAGCTGGCGGTTCTTGCCCCCGGGGTCTGTGCCTTTTCCCTGTTGTCTACAGTAATGCTGAGCTTGACTGATGCCTTAATATTTTGTGAATCTCACAATAGAGTGGAGTCAGGCATTTTCTCAGTCTCTTTCCATTTGTCAGGTCATTAAATCATCACCTTACCCCTCATCCCTTGTGAAGCAGGAATGGTCATTGTCTTTGCTTTAAAGGAGCACAGTGCAACCGACAGAGAATCTTCCAGAATATGTGCTCCTGACCCCACACCCCCTTGGGCGCTCCGTCGCATTACCAGCACTCCACACTGCATGACAATGAGGGATCCAAGGCCCTGGAGGCTGGCCGGCTCCTGGGGGTGGAGGCAGATTGCACTGTGGTGGGGGCTGTTCTGAGGGCCCGGAAGGTTCTCCCACATGCCAGAGCCTTGACTCTTTGTTGTTGTTGTGAAGGACTGTGTCCTCTGCAGGATTGATTTCTCTGTCTTGGGGGATGTGGACAAGTGCCTGGTGGGTGGGGCAGGTATATGTGTGCTGACCTGTTATGTGTCTGGTTAGATTTGCAGCCTCATGAGAGGGGGCATCGCAGAACGAGGCGGCGTCCGCGTCGGCCACCGCATCATCGAGATCAACGGGCAGAGTGTCGTGGCCACAGCCCACGAGAAGATAGTTCAAGCCCTATCTAATTCTGTCGGGGAGGTAAGACTTGCTGGCTCCCTCCCACCACCTTTCTGGGACCAGGGTCTGAGTCCAGGGCCGTCTCAGCCCATATGCGGGGTGTATGATGTGCTCAGGAGAGCCATCAGCCCCACCTAGAGACAGTCTGCCCTTCTTAAGGACCGGGGAGTGTGTCTGTTTGCTGGCTCAGTGTGACCTCTGCCAGCCAGCCTCTCTAGTGGGACACTGGGCCCCAGCAGGGCTGGCCAGGCGGTCCCCACTGGGGAGTGCCTGTGACAGTATGAGCAGGGTGGCAGGCCGCATTCGGCCCTTCGGTTCTGCCTCTGTGGAACTGTGCAGCCGAACCTCTCAGCAGACTGGAGAGCAAAGGCAGCCGGATGGAGCTCCTTCTACTGTGCTTCCAGAACTGACTCATACACGCTCAGCTGGGGGCTGTGGCCCTCTGCAGCACTGACCTGCACATGGGGCCCTGGCATCATGGAAGTGAGTCCCCTGCTGCCCCACTGCCTGCCCTCTCCTGCCCACACAGCAGGCTCAGCTGTGGCTGCTTGACCCTTTCCTGCTTCGCCAGCTTGTAACCTTCCTTTCCTTCTGGCTCTTTCTGGCATCAGTCTTGTGCCAGCATGAGGATGGACAAGCATATGCAGCGGAGGGGCACAGTGTTCCTTAAGGGGCCCACAAGTAAACCAGGGTGACTCAGGGTAAGAAGACGCCAGTGAGTGAGGCCACAGCACATGGGAAGGACGCCTCACCCAGTGTCAGAGAGAGAGAGAGAGAAATGTGTGGATGTGAGTGGGGGGGGGGGTTGGTGGGTATATGAGTGTGTATGTGTCTCTGTGTGTGTGGGTGTGTATGTATGAGTGTGTGAGTGTGGGTGTGTGAGTGAGTGGGTGTGAGGGTGTGTATGTGTATATGTATGAGTGCATGAGTGAGTGTGGGTGTGAGTATATGTGTGAATGTGATGTCTATGTGTGCATCTGTGAATGGAAATGTGAGTGTGTGTGGGTATATGAATGTGTGTGATGTGTGTGTGAGTATATATGAGTGTGATCTGTGAATGTGTGTGATGTATGAGTGGGTGTGATATGTGGATGTGTGAGTGATGTGTATGGATGTGTATGTGTGATGTGTGTGGATGTTTGTGATGTGTGTGTGAGTGTGATCTGTGAATGTGATGTATATGAGTGGGTGTGATGTGTGTGGATGTGTGAGGGATGTGTATGGATGTGAATGTATGTGAGTATGATGTATGTGGATGTGTGTGTGATGTGTGGATGTGTGAGTGGATGTGTGTGATGTATTTGGATGTGTGAGTGTGATGTGTGTGGATGTGTGAGTATATGTGAGTGTGATGTGTATGAGTGGATGTATGTGATGTGTGTGGATGTGTGAGTGTGACGTGTGAATGTGTGAGTGATGTGTGTGGATGTGTGAGTATATGTGAGTGTGATATATGTGGATGTGAGTGGATGTGTGTATGATGTGTGGATTTGTGAGTGTATGTGTGTGATGTATGTGTGTGAGTGGATGTGTGGGTGCGATGTGTGGCTATGTGTGAGTGGATGTATGAGTGGATGTGTGTGATGTGTTTGGACATGTGTGGATGTGAGTGGATACATGAGTGTGAGTGGATGTGTGTGTATGCGTGTGATGTGTGTGAATGTGTGAGTGGATGTGAGTGGGTATGTGTAGAGGGTTGTGAAGGAGGTAGGAAGTGAGTGGGTTGCCCTAGGAAAAGCGTTGGTGATAGCACAGAGGGTGAGGCTGACGAGGTGGGTTGGGAGGGGGCCATTGTGAAGAGCATGGGTGCTGGGCAGGGAGTTTGGGGTGATTCTGAGGGCTGTGGGGAGCTGGGGGCATTTAAACAGGGCAGTGGCTAGCCCACACAGGTATCTGTGAGCACGCCCTCCGGTGGCTGGTGGGGAGAGGGAGTGGATTCCGGCTCTGCGGCCTATGGGGTGGGCGAGGGTCTGCCTTGGCAGCTGGGTGGGTGGTATGGGTGCTGTGTCCTGAGTGTCCCTTCAGATCCCATCCCTTCAGATCACAATTCCTGAGGCCCTGGCGGCCGGCTCCATGCTTTGGGAAACTGCCAGGGCTGGGAGGAGGCACACTTTCTCCCTGGGTTGTGGTGGCCACGGCTGCCTTTCAGGAGGAAGAGGCGCCAGGCAGGCACCATTAGCCTCCTTTTATAAATAACTCCTAAGAAAGGAGAACCCAATTTTTCTAAGTAGACTCTGGAGATGACCATCCCACCGGGTGATCAGCTACACATGGCTGAAGAAATCAGTTGAGTGCAGTCAGCTGAGAGTGAGGAAAAACGTTTCCCGCTCTTCCCACCTGAGATGAATTGATATTCATTGAGCTGCGAGAGCAGCCAGGGGCCTTGTAGCCCTATGGGCCGGGCCTCCTCAGATGTGGCTGGGACAGCTGGAGATGAAAGTGTCTGCCTGCATTTTCCATCACTCTTAGCACATTTGAAAGATTAGTCACTGATAAGATCTGAGGTTTCGATGAGTCTTGGGGGTTGGGTTTCAGACTGAGGAATTACAGGGAGAGTCTTCTGATGGAAAGAGCTATCCTGGGGTGAAGGAAGAGCTAACATTTGAAATGAACTGATCAAGGAATCCTGGGGCCAGTGTGTGGGGTGGGGGCGCATTGTGACAATACAAATACAAAAATGCATCTGCGCCTGTTTGACATATCGGTTCACTCCCTGTCTGCGTCTGGGCTGGTCACATCCGCCTGAGACCTGCTCGCCCGAGGAAGAGCAGACAGGGCAGCTGCACCTCCCAGCAGTGCCCAGGCCAGCCAGATCTGTCCGGGTGAATGCCCACCTGCGGGGTCAGGGGCCCTGGGCTAGGCTGCCCATGGAGGATGGGAGAACTGTGGGACCAAGCGGAGGAAGTGCAGGGGCCATTGGCCTGGGCTGGGGTCAGTGAGGCAAACCTTGCCTGACCTGTGTCCTGTGGAAGGGCTCCCTGACTCATTTCCCTCTGCACAGGCATGGGCTGGCTGCAGAAGCCTTTATGAGCAGGAGGACTGGGATGTCTACAGCCAAATGAAACCATACTTCCTCTGCTCAGGGTAGCACCCCGTCTGTCGTTCACTCCACAGATAGCTCCTGTGCTCTGAATTTAGCCATGTGCAGCTTAATTTCCAGTTGGAGAGAAATTGGGGCTTCAAAAGGAACAAACAAGGGGCAGGTAGCGAGAAGGTAGAGCGGGGTTCGAGACCAGGAGGTGGGGTGGGAGCCATTGCAGCTGGGCTGTCAGGGAAACAGAGATGGCCAGGGCCCTGGGTGGAGGGAGGTAAAGAGGCCAGAGAGGCCAGGCCAGGGGACCCCAGAAAACTGCCAGACAGGGCTGGTCTGGAGGCCACGACACAGGGCTGGGAGTTTATTCTGAGGCCCTGGGAAGCCTTGTTTTAGGCAGGGAAGCAGTGGGTGTGCTGTGCATTTGAAGAAGTTGTGGAGCAGAGGGGAAGGGAGGTGTGGGGATGGATGGAGGGACCCCAGTGGTCCTGGGAGAGCAGGCAGGGCATGAGGGAGAGCTGAAGCGGGTGGGACCCAAGGATGCCTCCCTCTCCCCTCGGCAGCTGTTCCTCCCTCCCTCCTTGCCGCCAGGGTTTGGATGGGAGCTGGAGCTCTTCCCCTTTGGGCTGGTTGAAGAGGTGGGGGGTGTGCCCCGTCCCCTCCTGGAGCAGTGGTGCCACCCCGACATTGGGAAGGGTCTGGGCTGCCCAGGAACCTAAACTGTCAGCTGAGCCAAGCCGAGCAGGGGTCACTGCCCACACGTGGGCAGGTCACACTTCTCACTCTGGTAGACTCTCGGGGACTTTTCACGTCAGGCTGGCCGTGGGAGGGGAGGGGGCGCAGGGTGTCCTGTGCTCAGCCTGCTCTCCACCACCAACAGATCCACATGAAGACGATGCCTGCCGCCATGTTCCGGCTCCTCACGGGCCAGGAGACCCCACTCTACATCTAGGCTGCGGCCTCACCGAAGGAGCTCCACCGCCGGGCCCCAGAGGCACTGGGCACTTGGCTGCAGCGGGAGGCCAGGATGTTGGGCCGACCCCGACCCTCAGCGTCGGAGGACTCGAGCTTCCCTGGTGGGCATGCCCCCACCCACCCTTTTTTTTTTTTTTGGCCAAGAAGGGGTATGTCTCTATCAAAGGAGAGTCACAGAAACAGAACCTTTGTAAAACATTCAAGTATTTTGCCACATTCCGAACTGTTTCCTCAGTGACTGACGAGGGTGTTGTGTGTACTCTGTGTGGTGTAGAGTGTGTGTCTTTTCTCCTTGAAGCTGTAGTGGACGTGGGTATCTGACGGATGGGCGAGGACAAGGGCCGCTGGGGAGGCCGTGACTGACTCTCTGTCCCCCCACTGGTCCCCTGGAGGCCCCTGACGGTACCAGATAGGCGGACTCTGCCACCGCTTTTCAAGAACATGGACAGCGCAGCCCCCAGGGTGACTTGTAATTAAAGTTGGGAACACGGGACTGGTTGTCATTATTTAACAGGAAAGGAGGCATTCCTGAGTTAAATAAAGAGTGATGGCCGCAACGTGAAAACTCCGTATTTATTTAGGTGATATTACTGTTTTTGACTTTAATTTTGGCAAATTGTTCTTCAGACTGAAGGGTTTTCAGATGACCTATGACCACAGCCGTTACTCCTGCCTCTCCCTATAGTCTCTGTGAAGTTACCTGGGCACCCCCCGCTCCCCGCCACAGGGCTGGGGACAGCTCATTCTCCTCCCAGGGACACGGAGAGCACCTAGTGTCTACGGTCGATGGAAAATCTACCTGGACACGCACAGCCACACACGTGCCGCCCGCCCGCCCAGATAGTCCCCCGCAGAGACCACCACCAGCTGCTGCATTCCCCGAGCAGCCGGCGATGCGTGTCGGTGACCGGGTGGGCAGGGCGCTGTCACCATCAGCAGCGTTCACGCGTGTCGGTCCACTAACACATAGTCTAGGTAGATTCATTAGAGGTCAGCGTTAACTGGTGTCATTTTGTCTGGAGCCCCTTTCTTTGGCCCAGGCCGTGAAGAATACACTGTGACTTAAGAAGCCTTACCTTGCAGTATCTAAAGCTGTAGGATTCCTGTATCTGAGGAGTAACCTGTGTGTTGCATGCAGCTGACCTTAGGAAGACTTCGCTAATATCGCCAATAAACCTGAAGTCCTGATGACTAGCTGTCCGTGTGGCTGGTTTGTTCACTGAGGGGGACCCTCCCCGCCAGCCCCTAGCCGCACCCCTTCGCATGTGGCCCTGTAAGGATGCCTTTGGGCAGCAGCTACCCCGTGAGCTCCCCAGCGAGGTCAGAGGGCCGGTGCTGCCGTCACCAGTGTCAGGATGAGCACCCCGTAGCAGCTGGAAGTGGTGGCAGGCTTACCAGGTGTGCCCTGGGTTCTCCACCCACCTGTCCTGGGGAGAAGACACGGCTCTAACTCACAGCTCTGGAGTGAAATTTAATCACCTCTGGGAGAGGTGTGTGTGTGTGTGTGAGTATATTGAGTGTATGCGTGAGTGAGTGAATGTGAAAGTTGTATGTGTGTGTTAGTGTGAAAGTGTGTTAGTGGGTGTGCGTGTGTGCCCAAGTATGTATGTGAGGGTTTGTGAGTGTGTGTACATAGCTCCCTGTCTCCGTGGCCACCCACACTGGTGCCTCCTGGTATGGAGAGGCAAGGGGGTAAACATGGTTTTGGTCAGAGGCCTGGGGGGATGGCCCAGCCTCTGAGCCTGGGGACCCTGAGAAGGTAGGACCCTTTTCTCTGGCCTTACTACAAGTGACCTGTACCCCTCCCATGACTGTTGACACAACCTGCAGGGCCTGGGATGCAGGTCAGCCTGACAACCTGCCCCTCTCCCAAAGCCTGTGAATTAAACACCTACGCTCTGTGCCGGCCAGCAGCACATAGAAGAAACAGCCTTTCAAAGCCGACCCCAGTCTGTGCTGTCCCCTGCTGAGTATGCGGCGGAGACCCAAAGAACAGCACGCAGCCGGACAGACGGCAGCATGTGGGTGCCCGCCTGCACGTGCTCTCTCCCTCTGACCATGCCGGAGGACGGAAAACAGAATAAAAGTCTTCCCTTTGCCAAGAAACAAAAGATGCTAGCCCAGGATGGCCCACAGCCTTGGGTAAGGAAAAGAAACATCGTGAATAAAAACAAGGGGAGAGACCTCCTGCCAGGAAAGCCACAGGCCTGAGGACTGGAATGGGCTCCAGAGAGGAACTCCACAGCCAGGAGGGACGACGCAGCAGCCCCCACCCCCCAAAACACACACGTAAATGGTCCACAGTAAAAAGTCCAAAGGGCACTGAGCTGTCTGTGGCTCCCAGAAGCCCTCAGTCATCCCACTCAGACAGGCAGCCGTGGACACCCAGGCGCCTGCCCTCTGCCCTCACACCCCCCCCCCCCAAGACCTGACCCTCTCCAAAGTGATGTTGGGAGACATGGTGATGCAGCCAGGATGCTTCTGCAAGCCTGTGGGGCCTGTCCCTCATGGCCGCTCACTGGCAGAACCCCCATGCTCCCGGCCCTATCACCGTCCAATGAACCCTGCAGGGACACCAAGGCCAGAAATACTTTTTATTAAAACACTGATTATTAAAACACTTTGAGGTACATTAAATAAATACAACCTTCGAGTTGTACAAATAGGTCTATTGTGGCTTGAAAACAATTTCCTATAAATTCTGCCTTAGCAGCATCTGTGAATCAGTACAGCAGAGGGGAAGGAAAAAAACTCACTGAAATGAGCTTTTCCTTATATGATTTGTTACAAGCATTTAGTCTGTATGGTGGTTTTCACGCTGAACGAAGACCTATGTCCTTATGAACGATGTGTACCCCCACCTTGTTGACCACAGAGTTGGAGTCCGGGGCCTGCCCACCTCAGCACCCCACAGCACCCCGGCCGGGGTCAGACAATCTCCCAAAAGGCATCCGCTCTTGAGGGTAGACATCATTGGGCCACTGTGTCCTGGTGGAGACCGTCTGCTTGGTCCTGTGATGTCCTCAATGCAGAGGGGACGGACGCAGGTCACGATGGAGGGGAGGGTCGCCTCCAGCCCAGCCCCAGACAGGCCATTGCAGATGCCAAAACATGGAGATGAGCAGACCCCTCAATGGGCACAGGTGCCACGAGGGCTGTGGGCCACATGGACTGCCGGCTCTGCGTGCTGCTGCTGGGGCTTCTGTCCCGGGGCACCCGAGCTGGCCGGGGGCGCCTGAGCTGAACGGTCACATGGCCAGCCATTCCCTGGCCACTGTCACCCTCGCCCCTCTCTTCTCAGGATCTTGCCTGGCATCCTGGAGCCCTCCTAGTGCCCACGCGGCCCCCGGGCCCTGAGCAGGTGCTGAGGAGGGCCCAGCCTGGCTTCTCACCTGCCCCCACAGCCGCCCCCAACAGCCCTATTTCTCGGGGCAGAAGGCCAGGTTCCAGCCCAGCAGGATAAAACCAGGTGCAGTTTCCCCATCTGCGAAGTGGACTTGCTATGACAGCAAATACAAAAATGGGTGTATGGGGGGCAGGGGTGGCGGGGAGGCAGAGTACCTCAGAACCACAGGGAGCAGAGGCAGCGGGGACACAGGCGGCGTCCACGCCACACCACTGGGGAGGCCCAGGCTGGGTGGGGCATGAGCGCAGACTGCAGGAAAGATGCACTGCTGGACTGCAGAGGGGGGAAGGCACAGAGGGCTGGGCTGGGAGCCTAGCATCTGCCGTCTTGGCCAGAGGATGAAAATACTGATGCTCACGTGCCCCATCCCTGCCGCCACCCCAGGGGTTGAGTCAAGGAGTCGCAGCCAGGTCTGAGAACTCCAGGTTCAGCCCCCAGGGGTTCAGCTAGGGACAAAGCTGTGTGAAGCCCCACGCCGAAGTGTGGACCCCTAAGCAGGAGGAACCTGGCTCCCAGCCCAGAGACTCTGAAAGTGGCCTGATTCCGAGGCTTGGGCTCCAGGATACTAAGGCTTTGTTTGTGGGCTTAGGGGTGGGGGATCTCTGACTTTACCTGCAAAGGGATTTGACTTGTCGGGACTTCAAAAGCCCTCACTTGAGAACAGTTAGGGAGTATGTTTCCCTCTTAATAGTCTGAATAAATTCATCTCATAGTATTTGTCTCTAGACTCTCTCGTGGAAAAGCTGCGATTTTGGTCAAAGGCCTGATTCTAGTTTTCTGCTGCTGTTTTAACCCCTGGGAGGCACTGACCAGCAGTACTAGTAAAGCTATGTGGATGTCACACTGGCCACAGCGCTGCACCCCACACCTCAGCTCCCGCCCGGCCCCGCACCTTAGCTACAGGGGGCTGGAAGCTGGGGATGGGGGCGAGGAGAGGCACAGGCTGCACAGAGCAGAGGGAAGGCGGGAGCAGGTGTGGCCGCTAGGGCTGCTGGGCGGCTGGGCAGTGTGGGCACTCCACCTGCACTTCCGGCTGGGCCTTGAGCTCCCAGAGGAGCCCTGGAGGGCCTGGGTGGCTTCATGCAGCCCCATGGTCCTGTATGCTGGTGGCTCCTGGTTTGACGGCACAGATGCAGGCATTGCCATCACTGCAGAGAGCTCTCCCAGAAGTGGCCGCCTCTGATGTAGCTAGAACATGAAGGGCCAGGGGCCGAACGGCCATCTGAGAGGCGGCTGGGCTGGCTGCTTCTGCATCACCAATATATTGCGTGTTTTTACGAAAATAAACGATTACAACCTCCATTCTCCAATGCAGGTGAGTTTTTTGCTGGCCTGGCTGGGAAGGGGCTGCACTGGGTCATCTGAGACTGGGTTTATCGGAAGGTTCACATGTCCCAGAAAGACGACCTCATCCCCCAGACCTCAACCCACTGAAGCCAATGGGTTATGGGCTAGATACAAGGGAAACCCCCAAATGAGTAGTGGCTCAGAGTAGGTGCTTATGATTATGGAATAAATTGCAACAACGAGTTTCCATTCCCCACTTGAATCAGTTAAAGGGTGGGAGCCAGAGGCAAAAGAGAGCACAGAGAGGAAGTGGGGAAGGGACCCCCCCACAGACGGAAGGCTAAGAAGGGGAGACCTGGGAGACAAGGCAATGGGAGGCCCATCAAAGCCCCTTGCCACACTCCTTTCTCTGCCTCCCAGGGGTGGCCAGGCCCCCACGGAGTCCAATATTGTACATCTGTTTGCACAACAGGAAACCCTGGTGGCATAATAGTTAAGTGCTTCAACTGCTAACCAAAAGGTCGGCAGTTCAAATCCACCAGCTGCTCCTTGGAAACCCTATGGGTCCTATAGGGTCGCTATGAGTCGGAATCGACTCGACGGCAACGGGTTTGGTTTTGGTTTTTTTGGTTTGCACAATAGCCCTGTAGCCACAGAGTCGAGCCCAGGCTGCCACCTATGCTAGAATGACCTATTTAAAGTTAGACTATGAGGAAAATTTGATTATAGAATGACAAGCCACCCACAGAAATGGCCTCATTACTTGATGTCAGCCTCCATCCACTTAACACTGAACTAAACTGAGGGGGTGTCCTGCTTTTGATGACCCTGGTTTTGGAGGTATCTGGGTGGTGCAAATACTTAGGCACTCGCCTACTAACAAAGGTTGGAGGTTCAAACCCACCCGGAGGAGCCTTGAAAGGAAGGCTTGGCAATCTGCTTCTGAAAGGTCTCAGCCTTGAAAACCCTATGGAGCACAGTTCTATTTTGCACACATGGTGGCGCCATGAGTCAGAATCGACTAGATGGCAACTGGTTTGGGGTTTTTTTTGGTAGGGTCTTTAAGTTACATGAGTATCGCCTGTCACTGTATTCTTTTCTGTGTTATGTGCATTAGTTCAGGGTGACACATACCCAATAAAACTGCAGAACTCACTGTGGGTACGAGAGAGTTTTTCTGTATTCTGGACTAGGTAAGTAGTGTGATCGCTGAGAAAACAATGGATCAGTCCATCTCAAGAAAGGAAGTAAGAGCTCTCTGCCCAGGTCGCCCCGGATGCTCACGTGTGCCCCCGTGCTTCTCCTCTGCCAAGTCTGCAGCTTCCGGAAAGAACGCTTGCGGCACAGGGACTGTCCATGTCGATGTGCAGACACAGGGTCCTTCACACCTGGTCCAGAACGCTGGCGCTGAAGATGGCTTCGTCTGCGAGGCGCTCATCAGGGGCGACCACGGAGTGGATGGCGCGTACCACGTGCCGCACCTCAGCAGGCAGGGTGCCACGCGCGTGCTCCAGGAACTTGGCCACCAGAACCCTGGTGTCCGTGTAGGCCTGGCTGTCCACCAGACAGCGAGGACACTGCTTGGAGTCGGGCTGCGAGGCCTCTGGCTTGAACTGTTGCTGGCTGGTTTTCCAGGCACTGCTTTGTTCTCCCAGTGGGGAAAGAGGGTGCTGATGAGCAGAGGCAGCCTCGGCAGAGCGCGACGTGGGAACTAGTAACAAAGGGGAAGACACCATTGAAAACAAGCAAAACGTCATGCAGCTGTTAAACACATTCCTTAAAAGGCAAATGAAAGCTGCTTGGGATCAGCTTTCTGCTTCTGAGACTGGCGCGCTGGGCGTGGCCCTGCTTCCTGGCCCCTTCCCCTGTGCAGCCAGGTCACCCTCAGCTCTGCATTAACCTGGAGGGGCCACGCTCTCCTGGAGGGTAAAAGGCAAGGCAGGGCAGGGGAGGATCCCCTCCAATCCATCTGTCCACTCAAGTCCCCAAGCTAAAATGCCCCCTCACCCCCCTCCCCAAGCCAAGATCTGGAAGCAGGACAGTTTCAGACTGCATGAGGGACCCTTCTCAGCCTTCCCTAGCTCAATGACCTTTTTCCTTGGGGGAGACACTGCTGTGTGACCATGGCAGAGGGGTTCCCACCTACATGTGCAAGTGTGGATAGCAGCCACCTCTCGGGGCAGCAGGACTCAGACACTAGGCCTGGGCCATCAGGCTAATGGCCAGGAAGGGGCACCATCCCCCAGCAGGGTGGCCACCGTCCATGACGATCCACAGCACAAACCCTGGCCTGATGGCACCTCGGGAAGAAGCCAACTCGGGGCAGACATCTGTGAGTGATGCACCAGGGACTAGTTAGGGCCCGACTTGTCTACACTGAGTTTCAAGTAGCCCAAAGGGAACACGTTCTGGTGGTATGGAGCATTTTTGGTGGCACTGAGCAAGCTCAGCAAGTAAACATGAAAAACTGAAAAAAACTCACTCAGGGGCCAATCAACTCCAGAGCAGACGCCCATCAATAAAGTGACATAGCAACCATATGTGCATTCAGGTAGTTGCAGCCTCTAGTAGGTTCCCACCCAGAGAGAAGGGAAATGCCCTTGATCTCAGCCCAGAGAGATGGATAACTCCCATTCCTGGGGGACACGTGGGGAGCTAGACTGGAAAACAACACAGCAAATGACCCGTGAGTCTCCCCACCTATATCTCATCAGGTGTCTGTGCAAAGTGTTAGAAAGCGAGCATCTCACCCGTCCCTCGAGCAGCCTGGCACGTCCCTGCTTCCAGATCGCGAATGCACACGAGGGTATGTAAGCAGGCACCACCTGCATCAGAAAGAAAAGTCCATTAACACATTCAAGGGAAAAATGATTTACCCACCAAACTATAATAACCCTCCCGTGGCTAAGAAATGGATTGTAGCTGCCAGACAAGCAGGAGCTAGCTCCAGAGTTTACGCTCACCTGAACACAGGCAAAGCAGGACACCCCTGCAGCTCTGCTCACCATCAGTCACGCCAGCATCCCCAGGTCCAGGTCCTTCTCCAGTCCCACCCCCACCCTCCCTGCAGCAGGCTGAGTGCCACGAACGACAGCAGTGCCCCGTGCAGGCCGGGCGTCCCTCATCTGAACACCGAGCCACATCTGAGTTCCCCAGGGCCTTGGACGTGTGGAATAGTAACAGTCTCCTCTAAGCTCAGAGAAGACAAAACATCAGGGCCGTGTGGCCGGATGCAGAGAAGGACTCGGGGCCACTTTCACAGCATCATCAAACCACCCATCCCTTCATTCTCATCCCTAAAAATGTCATGGCTCAGAGCATGAAGTTCACTTGTGGACCCTGAGCACGCCCAAACACATGGGCTCCCTCAAACTCCATGCATGACTGCAAACAAGGAGGAACACGGGTTGACCCTAACAGGGCTGAGTGAACTGTCCACTCTAACAGTCAGGCAGGGAGAGTCCCACACAAGCTCCAGGGCACACACGCAGCTCTGCCAAGTGTGCCAGGACATCGTGTTTAAAACACACCTGTGTCGCCCCACCCAACCAGCAATGTTACCAAGACATGGCCATGCCTGGCAGGGCTCCACAGCTGGGCTGGTACTGGCATTTCCAACAAGTATGCAGCCCCAGGCCACTCCTGGGTGCCAAGCCAGGAAAGGCTAACAGGAGCTGTAAGTCCGGGGTGGGGCACCCAGGCTCTGCGCTTGAGTAAGGTTAACGTTTGGGGCTGGCTGACCTGCCGAAGCTGGGGGAGCCCAGAGAGCTGCATCTCCCTAAACCCTCACACCCCCTCATCCCCTGGCCTGGGCTGTTTACTACCTCCAGGCTCAGGGTCCAAGCGTTCTGTGGTGATTTGGAGCCTGATATCAAGACCACAGTCCCAATCTCCCCACACCAGGCAGGGATCCCAAGGCCGGCCTGGGCTCTCAGAAGACACTGGGCCAGACCTGCAGCACCAGGGCAGGCCGGGCGAACCTGCGGGGACATCGGTGGGCCGGGGACACCGGTGGGCCGGGCCCACCATACCTGCCGCGGCAGATGCGCACGAGGTGGGGTCGCTGGCAGAGCGGGCCACGCGCCCGGGACCCGCCCGCACCCGTGCGCCTGCTCCGGGGCCCTCTGGGGACGCGCGGCCCGAGTGGCAGTGGGGAGGCGGGGACCGCGGCGGCGAGTGAGGGGCGCCAGGGCCATCAGGGGAGCAACAGCTCAGCTCTGGCGCGGCGGCGCGCTCGGCGGCAGGGAGGCTCGCGGGGTCCGCTGGCGCTGCAAGGCAAGACCGCACAAGTTAGGGGCGCGGCCGCCCTCCCTTCTAGATCCCAATCCTGGGTACACTCTGAAACCTTGGGGGCTTAGTAATACTGACAGAGGCTGGAAAACGCTGCTCCATGGTGTTGAAGGGCTGGGGGGCACCAGGTGACCTCCCAAGAGTCATCCCAGGAGGGACAAGGGGGGACTGACTCAAAGACTAAAAAACAGGACAGGTTTCTCCTTTTGTCATGGGGTGATGCCTCCCCAGGGATTGGAAGTTTCATATCCCCCATCCAGGCCATCCCTTGGGGTGTGGGTGGGCACCAGGATGCCATCAGGGTCACCAGGAAGCTTTGATGGGCCAGTGGGGCCCATTCAGAGAAAGGCAGGGTGCTCTGAGGGGCTTTAGGGCATCTCAGCCAGGTCCTGGGGGGGCCTGAGACTCTGCCTGCCCACACAGGGGTGTTACCCTGGACCTGGAGTACATCCCCTGCTCCGACCGGGAGAAACCCAGTTGATGGGCTAACTGCTTTGATTCTCAAAGTGCGGTCCCCGGACCAGTAGCATCAGCATCACTTGGGAATGTGTTAGAAATGCAGATTCTCGGGCCCCACCTAGCCCCATGGACTCAGGAACTCCAGGGTGGGCCCAGCCATCTGTGCTTTCACAAGCCCTCCAGGGGCTTCTGATGCCTGCTGCAGTCTGAGAACTGATACTCAGTCCAGTGATGCTGGCCCAGACTGGTAGCACTGGCTCCCCTGGGCTGCACCCCAGATAGCCTGATCGGAACCTGTTTTAGAGAGATTCCCAGGGAGTCTGTACCCACAGAGAAGTGTGAGAAGCTCTCACTTTCCCCTCTTTCTGCATCACCAGACACCTCAGAGGTCCCTGCCATGAGGCTAACTACCCCACTGGGGTAGATACTGTGAGGTGTGTGGCCTGAGTGGGGGACACTTTGTTAGAATCCCAGCAGCCTGAACTCCTCCAGGGATGGTGGCTTTGGGGTCTGTTCCTTCCATCCCTTTCTGTGGGTTCTAAGCAGGAAACCGTGGGAGAGGCCACAGCCAAAAGTGGCCATGTGTAGATGCTGGCCTTTCTGTCTCCATGCACTCCATTCCCCTGCCCTGTGTGCCTGAGCTGGGCTAAGGGCCTTTAGAGGCAATGTCCCACCTAGCCCTCACCACCCACCTATAAGCCAATCCCAGTCACTGCCACACTACAGCCCAGGAAATGTGGCTGAGAGAGGCCTCATCAGCCACCTATGAGGCAACCCCACAGTCACTCCCACTCCACAGCCCAGGAAATGTGGCTGAGAGCCCTCACCACCCACCTAAGACAACCCCACAGTCACTCCCAGTCCACAGCCCAATAAATGTGGCTGAGAGAGGGCAAGGAAAGAGGGTCACAAAGCCACTAAGTGGCTGGAGCCAGCTGGAAGCAGGCCAATTCTAGAACGCTCTTGCTTAATCACCCCCTCCACTGTCCACCGCTGCCTTCCTCGATACCTGGTGAGGGAACATTGCAGTCTATTTGGAAAAACAGAAAGATGAACAGTACTTCACACATCACAAGCAAGAAAAAAAATTCTTCAGAAAGATTAATCTTACAACCCTTGAAGTGGAGAAAGCCTTTGTAAACATGACAGAAACCATAAAACAAAAGGTTGATAAATGTGACAATGCAAAAGCTGTAAATGTGTGTATGGAAAAAGGCATCAATAATGGAGGAAAATTAAAGGACAACCTGGGAAAGCATACTGGCAATGAATTGGAAGAAGTGCTCCTCTTATACGTTATCTCATACATATGTTTAACAAATGTGCTTTTCTTATAAATCTATGAAAAGATAAACATGGCAAGAGGGGAAAAAATGGACTTAAAATTGAACTATAAATGGACAACCAAACCAAATTCGTTGCCATAGAGTAGATCCTGACTCATGGTGACCCCATGTATTTCAGAGTAGAACTGCGCTCCATAATGCTGCTGTGTTGCTGTTGTGTGCTGAAGAGTCTATTCCAACTCCTAGCGACCTTACAGAACAGAGTAGAACTGCCCTATAGGGTTTCCTAGTCTATAATCTTTACAGGAGCAGACCGCCAGGTCTTTTCTCCCACAGAGCCACTGGTGGGTTTGAACTGCCAACCTTTCAGTTAGCAGCTGAGTGCCTAACCATTCTGCCACCAGAACTCAAACTATGTGTGTGTGTGTGTGTGTGTGTGTGTTTATCATGTATGCCTATAAGGGTGATAAAGATCACCAAGAATGACAATGTCTTGTGAGCTCGTATGCTCCTGGTGGGTATGTAAACTAATGATAAAATCTTTCCAAAATGTACTTTGGCTAATATACCAAAATAAAAAATACACAGCCCCTTGGACTCAGCAACTTCACTTCTAGGAGTTTATTCTAAGAAAATAATTGAGCAAATGCTCAGAGATGAATGTGTAATGTAGAAAAGAAATAGAACTTTACCATCCTGTTAGAAAATTTCAAACCTATACATTGTGATTATTAACTTTATCAAAATTATCAAATTTTTATCAAAATGCTTAGAGTAACATAGGGGGCCAGTTACGGATACTGCCTAGACATAACCAAACACATTATGGGATTGGTTTACTAGGTTTGAAGGCTTAGGACCATAGTCTCATGGGACAACTCAGTCAACTGGCATAACATACTTCGTAAAGATAATGTTCTACATCCTACTTTGGTGAGCAGCATCTGGGGCCTTCAAAGCTTTTGAGAGGCCATCTAAGATACAACTAATGGTCTCTACTCATCTGGAACAAAAGAGAATGAAGAAAACCAAAGACTCAAAGAAGAAGCTAGTCCTCAGGACTAATAGCCCATATGAACCACAACCTCGTCTAGCCTGAAACCAGAAGAACACCATGGTGCCTGGCTACCGCTACTGACTGTCCTGACCAGGGACACAATAGAAGGTCCTGGATAGAAAGGGAGAAAAATGTAGAACAAAACTCAAATTCCTAAAAAAATGCCTGAGTTACTGGACTGATAGAGACTAGAGGAACCTGTCTTAGGCTGGGTTCTCTAGAGAAGCAAAACCAGTAAAGCGTATAAATATATATATAGAGAGAGATTATATCAAGGAAACAGCTCACGCGATTGTAGAGGCTAGAACGTCCCAAGTCCGTGGATCAGGGTAGAGGCCTCTCCCAAGTCACACAGCTGCAGAAGCTGGCAAGCCCAAGATTGGCAGGTCGGAGAGCAGGGCTCCCACTCACAGGCTGTGCAGATCGACAAATCCCAGGTTCGGCAGACAAGCTGACAGCTCAAGTCCCAAGAATGGGAGATGAGACGACAGGAAGCAGCCACAGGATCCAGAGAGAGCAAAAAGCCAGAACGTCTGCTTATATACAGATGCGGGCCACACCCCCAAGGAGACTCCCTTTCATCTGATTGGCACTCACAGTATATTCAATCATGGGAGTGATTACATTAAAACACGGAGAATCACGGCCCAGCCAAGTTGACACACAATCTTAACCATCACAGAACCCCTGAGACTATCGCCCTAAGACACCCTTTGAACTTGGAACTGAAGCCACTCCTGGTGGTCACCTTTCATCCATATAATAGATTGGCTTATAAAATAAACAGTATCACCCATGAGTACTGTTCTCCCTTAACTAATCAACTATATGAGACCAAATGGTCAACATTTACCCTTAAACAAAGATTAGAAGGTAAGGAGGGTCAGGGAAGCTAGATTAATGGAAACAGAACAAACAGAATGGAAATAATGAGAAAGCTGACACATTGTGAAGTATGTAACCAATATTATGGAACAATCTGTATAAAAATTGTTAAATGCAAACCTAATTTGCTGTGTAAACTTTCATTTAAAACACAATAAAATAATATTTAAAAATGCCTAGAGTATTTCATAGCAGTATATTAAAAATATTTTTAATAATATTCATTCTTACTGATTCCTCTTGATCCCAATTCTCTCTGAATGTCAGTGACAGTTAAATGGCTGAGTGCCTCAGGGCAATGGAGTCACGGGGAGACCGATGTGAGTCAGCTGGGAATGTATGAGTGTGGGGGTATATAAATGTACACACACACACACACACACACACGCACATACACGTGCACATACATACATATAGTAATTGAAAGTAATAGCATTAGTATAACACTATAGGAGAAGCTCATGGCCCCAAACTGGTAATTCATTTTTTTGTATACTTGCACCCAGGTTGGGTTGTGTGCCTATGTTTTTATAGCAGTCTTAATCCTAGTGGACTTCCAGTATTTCCCCTCATGGATCGCAAACATTTCTCCTCGTTAATGTATAATAATGTAGTTAGCATATGTAACCTATCTCCCCGACTCTTCTCTATTAATGGACTTCATTATTCTCCCAAGGTTTTATTATTACAAAAACACAACAACCACCATCTTCAAGTGTGGTGTTTTCTTCTTTTGCGGTACTGCCCTAGCATGGTTCCAGAAGTGAGAGCACCACATCACAGGCATAAACAATTTTATGGCTCTTTATCCAAAATGCTTTCCCAAAGAGATGGGTCAATTTATAAGTGGCCAGTCAGGACTGGTGGTAGCAGCTCCTCTCTGGCCTTGCCAGCAGCCATGTCATTACTATTTTGCTTTTTTTTTGAATTAAATTTAACTTTTTATTTTTATTTTTTGTTACTATTTTGTAGCCCTGGTGGCACAGTGTTTAAGAGCTCAGCTATTAACCAAAAGGTCAGCAGTTTGAATCTACCAGCCACTCCTTGGAAACCCTATGCAGCAGGTCTACTCTGTCCTATCGGGTCGCTATGAATCGAAATCAACTCGACAACAACAGGTTTTGGTTTTGGTTACTATTTTGCTATATTAATAGATGGAAACAAACAAACAAACAAAAAACCAGAATCTACAAGAACACTTCTAGAACCAATAAGTAAGTTCAGCAAGGTTGCAGAATACAAGATCAACACCCAAAAATGAACCAGCTTTCTATCACATAATCAATCACATATACTAACAATGAACATGCAGAAGTGGAAGTAAAAAACACAATTTAAACTAAAAATCATTTACAATCACTCCAAAGAAAATGAAATACTCAGCCATGTACTTAACAAAAACATGTATAGGATCCATATGCTGAAAATTACAAACTGTGGAAGAAATATATGAAAGAAGACACAAATAAATGGAGAGACATACCATGTTCATGGATCAGAGGACTCAACACAGTAAAAAAGTCAATCCTCCCCAAACTGATTTTTGTTTAATGCAATTGTTTAATCCAATCCCTATCAAAATCCCAGCAAGGATTTTGTAGACACAAACTTACTCTAAAGTTTACATGAAAAGACATAGCTTTTAGAATAGCTAAAATAATCTCTATCCAGTATTAACGCTTACTATATAGCTACAGTAATCAAGACTGTGGTATTGGTGCAGGGATAGATAAAAGATCAATGGAACAGAACAGAGAACCCAGAAATAGACCCATCTGATTTTTGACAAAGATACCAAAGCAATTCAATGGAGGGAGGATACCCTTTTCAACAAATGGGGCTGAAGCAATTAGACACTGTAGGCAAGAAAATGAACCTCGACCTAAACCTCACACCCATTACAGAAATTAACTGGTGGAAGGTGTCTTTTCTAAAGTTAAACCCGCTTGGCCTGCTATTCTGTGAGCTCCTGACCACCTGTCTGTGAGGGCTGCCCTGAGTCACAGGTCAAGCTATAGGTCCTGGGCAGTGAGGAGGGTTGAGCTCTACTAAGCTACTGACGGGAGCACCGAGACTCCTCCCTCCCTCTCTATCTGAATGGAGAGGATGTTCTCCTGTAGCCTCTAGGTAGCTCTGCTGTCCAAACCACATTTTCCTCCAGAACAAGGACTTCAGAGGAGTCATGAGGCTGGAATGTGGGGCTCCGCCATGGGCCCCCTCAGCCCAAACCCTAGAATGCAGCGGGCCCGTGAGGGCTACCCTGTGAGAGAGTAACTGGGACACACTGTGCCCTGGAGTAGCCCCTGGGAAGGCCATCAGTCATCACCTCTGGGATTCAGCTTCTGATGGCCCCCTGGAGCCACCAAGGGAAGGATAAGATGACTTCCAAATCCCCACACCTGCCGAGACTTGGGCTTCAGGAACCTAAAGGATGTCCCCTCCTATATCCCTTAGATGTTAACTAGGAGTTGGTGGTGGGGAAGGGAGCTCGAGAACTGTAATCGTTTTCCTTTCAGGGACCCTTGGTTATCTGATGAGTTATGTGACTTTGGTCTGAGTAAGCCCGCTCACATGGGCCTGCCTGAGGACCTCAAGAAGAAGACTCTGGAAATGCCCAGCCCTTCCTGCGCTTTGTACTGTGGCTCCACCCACTGCGGGCCAGTGGTTGGGTTTGGGATCTGCCATTTTACGTTTGTCCTTCAATGTCCTCCAGGCAGCAGGAAGCAGGCAGAGGGGCCCAGCCCATTCTCCTTCTGAGAAAGGAGCCGAGTGGATGTTGGCCTGCTACTATTTTTGCTCTGGAAAGGGTTGTTTCTGGAGCCTCACACCCCCTAGACTGAGTAGTGCTTTCTTCAAATTCATATCCCTCAAGAGAGAGAAGGGGCACATCCTCTCTAGCCCCGGGGGAATGTGTGAAGTCTCCCAGAAATACTGATTCATTGGAGGCAGGCTAAGAAAGAAATGTGGAGAATTTATATGGTACTTAGCAGGAAAGGCTGTAGCAAATTCCATCCCCTTAATGTATAAGAAATGGAGAAGGGAGTAGGGCGAGAAGAAAAAGGGGGAGAAAAAGAGACACATTTTGAAAAATAGAAACGTATAGCTTCATGTTAGCACTTCCAGTCCTGAAAGAGGGGAGATTACCTTGTGTGCTGAAGCCAGCTGTGGCATTTGGGTCCCCAGAGCTGGACTCAGTCACCTGCTGATCTATACGTGTCACCTACAGCAAGAAACATAAAGCATCAGGAGGTCTTCAGTGGGGCTTGGCTCAGGTGCACCCCGAGAAAGCACATGTACCACTACACACCATAGCAGCCCCCAGTCACACTGCTGATGTTAAAGCTGTCCTGACCGTCCCACATTCTCCTCTAATTTAGGGGTGTGTGCGAAGATGGAGGAAACCTCGTGGCGCAGTGGTTAAAGCGCTTGGCTGCTAACCGAAAGGTTGGTGGTTTGAACCTACCAGCGGCTCCGTGGGAGAAAGATGTGGCAGTCTGCTTCCATAAAGATTTATAGCCTTTGAAACCCTATGGGGCAGTTCTAACCTGGCTTTATAGGGTTGCTATTAGCCGGAATCGACTTGACGGCAATGGGTTTTGTGAAGGTGGAGACTTCCTCGCCAGACCAAAACCTATTTCTGTGACCATTTGCAATCAGAGCACCCCACATTCCCTGAAAGCCCACCAGAGCTGTGGTACCCCCTCCAGCCCACTCACCTTCCACTGATGGGCAGTTTGGAACCCACAAAGGCCCCACAGGATTCTCCGGGGTTGCCGTGCCCAGGCAGGACAGGCCTGCCCTCAGGTCCACCCACCTTCTTTCAGCTACCCTCTTCCTCTCTGTTCTCTCTCACGGAAGAGTAAGGCCAAGGGGATAAGCAGTCCTGAGCCCCATAATGTTCTGTGCTGGCAGAGTATGAACGCAGACTGGGCATTTAATAAATGGTTATTGCCTGAACCAACCTGAAACTCCCACAGAGCTTGCAGGCCTTCTCTTTCCTGTGTCCAACAGATGGGATCCAGAGGCTGCACCCCAGGCCGCCCTCCCCATTCTGACCTCAGGGCAGGGTCAGGGCTTACCCGGGGTTGGGGTCAGCTTGCACCAATGCCCACAGCCCAGGGAACATAGTACACAACCCATCACCTCGGTGGGACGGGAGCTGAGCCATTGCCATTGCAGCTTTCTTCTTAAAGCGACTCAGCACTGCCCTAGCGGAGGGGTAGCCGGCGTGTGGTGGGGCGGGGCGGGGGGGCGTCTCTGCTCTGCCTCGGCCCTCAGCTAGCACAGGGGTTCTGATCTCCACTCTAGGCCGCAGTGGCCCTGCAGCAGGCCCTGTATCTATGTCAGTCACGTGTGTGCTCCCCTGCACCCCTCTGCTATTTCAAAAAACGATTTCTGAGTCTTTGTGTTATTTCAGGATTACTTTGGGGACATGCTTACAAATAATGAGCTCCGGGGAGAGCCAGGAAGGTGCCAGGAGCCCCGAGGCTTGGTCCAATTACAGCTCAAGTAATTACATCGCGCCTCCCTTGGGGTCCCCACTTCAATCAGAGATCTGGCTCTTCATCCGCCCTCCTCAAGGCTTGCCATGGCCGCAGGTGCGCATAGCTGCAGCCCCCCACCAACACAAAGGGTGCGCAGGGCTGCAGCCCCCACCAACACAAAGGGTGCGCAGGGCTGCAGCCCTCCACCAACACAAAGCGGTGAGCCATCTGAGCTGGCAGGAGAGTGGCTCTGAGCGAGACCCACACTGGGCTCAGAGCGCTGCCAGTGGGCAGGAGACCCACTGTACCTGTCTTTGGACTCAGTGTATAGCTTTAGAATAACACCATCATACAAGCTATCATCCACCGCGGGTGATCTTTCCTGACATTCTCTTTTGGGGAGGGAACTGGGTGAGGAAGAATTAGCACCGTCCGCGTCCCTGCCTTCTCTCCTCTGGAGTCACTATATGCCAATAACCAAGTGTCTCAGTCATCTAGTGCTGCTACAACAGAAATACCACAAGTGGATGATTCTAATGAAGAGAAGTTTATTTCCTCACTGTCAAAGTAGGCTAAAAGTCCAAATTCAGGGCATCAGCTCCAGGGGAAGGCTTTTTCTCTCTGTCGGCCTTCTTCTCTTCAGCGGTCCCCCAGACTAGGAGCTTCTCTGCGCAGGGACCCCTGCCCAAAGGACGCGCTCTGCTCCCGGCACTGCTTTCTTGATGGTATGAGGTCCCCGTCTCACTGCTCACTTCTGTCTTTTATATCTCAAGAGATTGCCTCAGGACACAATCCAGTCTTGTAGATCAGGTCCTGCCTTACTAACACAACTGCCACCCATCCTCCCTCATTAACATCATAGAGGCAGGTTTACAACACACAGGAAAATCACACAGTACCAGGAATCATGGCCTAGCCAAATTGATACACACATTTTTGGGGGGACATAATTCAAACCATGACACCAAGATTGGAAATTTCTGCCAAAAATCTTCTGCTAACTCACACACAAAAGAACAATGCCCTAAACATTTGTTTCCTTCTGTATCTCTTCCCGTATCTAACTTTCTACTTGATTTTTTTTGGCATGGATGGGTGGTCACTTTGAAACCTGCTGCCAAAAAAAACTTTCTGTTAATAAAGAAACGTAAATAAAGAGAAATGAAATGCACCTTGGGACAAGGTCAGGAGGAAATTAGATTCATCTCATTTTGCAGAAGCATCACTCGGCTTCCCTGTGGCTCCCGGCAGTGGAATCTGGTTTGAGAGAAGACAGCTCCCGGGAGCACGTCTATTGCCTCTGGCAAGCAGGGTGGCCCGAGTTTAATTTGAATTTGGCCTTCCATGGTGTGAAAAGCCACTTTACTACCCTGAAGCTGAGGGGAAATGCTTCGGTTCACACAACATTTTTGATTAAATATAAAGGCAGTAGGAAAAGATGGAGAAGAAATATACTTGGGGCCTAGAATGTAAGTTGAAATGCGAGTTTAGTAGCGAAGGCTCACACACATAGCTCCTTCAGAAGGAGCAGGGCGAGAGACTGGCCAGAGAGGAGGCCCGGGAATAACCGACAACAATTCAAAGGCCCGCACGGACTTAGAAAGGCTATTTTTACTAGTCATCATAACTGAAAAACCAATTGGCATTGGGGCAAAGAAGCCCATTTTCTGTACATTCTCCTTCTTTTTAGAAAGCTCTGGGTCTGAGGCACACTGCATGGAAATTATGCCTTGTGTTCCAGGTTAGGGGGACACCTGCTGTCCAGAACCAGATTTATAAAGAGTTGTACTTTTGGAGGGGCCCTGGTGGCATAGTGGTTAAGAGCTTGGCTGCTAACCAAAAAAAAAAAACAGCAGTTTGAATCCACCAGCCGCTCCTTGGAAACCCTATGGTGCAGTTCTACTCTGTCCTATGAGTCAGAATCGACTCAACAGCAATTTTTTTTTTTTTTTTTTTTGTACTTTTGGAGTCATTACCAGCAGTCGTGGAAAATGCGAATTGAGATTTTAGGTGAATGTCTCAAGGCAATCTTTGAAGAGTCTTTGCTTACAGATTTTATAATGTAAAGTTTGGAAGTATAAGCAATAACTTGGAGCCTTCGGGGTTAGCCTGCCTGCTGTCATACTCATTGGCTTCCTCTGATAGTGGTCTCTGTACCTCTGGTTTCCCTTCTGCCCACATGTTGCCACCACATTCAATTTCCTAGAGCACTGTTGGTTCCTGTCAATCCCAAATGCCAAACTCTTCAAAGACACCCAAGTCATAAAATCTGTCCCCAAACTATTTTATGAATCCCCTCATGCACCTTCAGCTCCAACACCAGGGCTCCACGCTCTCCACCTCCACCTCTGCCTGACTCTGCCTCTCCCACGGACAGTCTCCCTCCTTCTGTACCTGCCTCCCAGTCCTACCCAAATTCCAGGACCAACTCTTCCTCTGAAGCCCCAGAGCAGCTTACGTGCACCTGTCCTACTACCCGAAGTCCTCGGGTGGTACAAACAGTTAATGTGTTTGGCTGTTAAATGAAAGGTTGGCAGTTCAAGTCCATCCAGAGGATCCTCGAAAGAAGGCCTGGTGATCTACTTCTGAAAAATCAGCCATCGAAAACCTATGGAGCACAGTTCTACTCTAACACGCCTGGGGTTGCCGTGAGCTGGAGTCAACTCTACACTAATTGGCACTGGTAGCACCACATTAAACTGTGAGTTCCACGAGGGAAGGCTTTCTAATTAATTTACCATTCTCTGTTCCTTGGAGTACAGCACAGTCTAATGGTCACTGGAATACACGCTGCCATCCAAGCAGGAATACCACACTTTCAGTGCTCAGTAACTGTCCTGCTAGAGAGACACCCACTCCTCACTGTCCTGCTGAAAGTGCAGTCTCAAGCCCTGGAGAGGAGAGCAGCATCGGCCGCTAAGGCAGAATGGAATATCAGCTGTAGCAGTTCACCCAGGTGAATGAGCCCAACAGAACATCCTCCAACATGGCGTCCTCTCCTTCCGGCAGTTGCAGCGTCTTCGGGAGAGTGGCGGCTCCGCCCCTGCACACAGAGCCTGCCGCCCATGGGCTGCTGTGCTGTCAGTCTGCCTTCCTCTTTCCCCAAACGAGAGCTGATAGGTCATTTATATTCACTTGTTCTAACAAGGGGAAGCAATTAACCTCCTTCTCTCCAGGGAAAGGGGTCGTGCGGCAAAGGGAGCTGCTCCTAGCTGTCACTGTCTATGTTCTCTTCAGGTGGGGCGGGAGAGGGCAGCTGGCGGCACAGCCTTCCCTCCGTGGAGGGTAATGGATTTCATTGACTTCCAGACGCTCAGAGGTGTCTGTGGGATTGAAAGTGTCCTGGGGCCACCAGCTCAAAGAGAACCAGCCTGTAGGCGTGGGCGGCCTCCCCCATGGCTGCAGCGGCCCCTTCCTCATCAGATGCTGCCTCCCTCCCAGAGAAACGCAACGCCGACGCGGTTGCCTCACCACCGATTCTTCGTCAAGGATGATGGTGCCAGGCGCTTGTAAACAGGAGCTTCTGAGAAAACGCACACAAATGTGAGGCAAGTGTCTGACCTTAAAGCTGGCCTCACCATTTTGTGAAAGAAATTGGAATGCAGAGAATTCCTAATCGTTTTGGAGAATGATTTCACATTGGTTTCAGAACCAGTATTATCATCCTCCAATATATTCTTCAGGGAAGTAGAATAAAATGGTGATAAAACGCCAATAACATATCTTTGTAGTGTCTGAGAGTGGTGTGGAACACCGACTGCCAATTTCAGTCTGGAAGCTTCTCTCCAGCACACATATGGATCTTTGAGCAGAAAGGGTGGCCCCCTGTCACTGTTCCTCTTCCTCCTTCTCCCTGGGCAGCAGCAGCTTTGAGGAGGGCAGTGTGCCCACAGGGCAGTGCTCAAGGTATTCCAGACCATTCTATAGAAATAGTTCTGGAAACAGGAGTAAAAAGTACACAAAGGGAGGACTGTGAGACGGACCTAAGGAGGCCCTTTTTAATCTCCTACTGCTGCTGTAATACAAAACACCACAAGTGGCTGGCTTTAAAGAACAGGAATTTATTGTCTCACAGTTCTGGAGGCTAGGAGTCTAAATTCAGGGTGTGACTCTAGGGAGGTCACTAGTCCCATGAGGTCCTTGGTGTTCCTTGGCTTCTGTCTTCCCCCATGTGTTCATCTCTGTGTCTGTTCTGGTCTTTCTGTAACTCAGAAGTGAAGGTTGAGGACCCACCCTACACTGGTATAACCTCATTAACATAACAAAGAAACTTGATTTCCAAACACGGTCACATCTACAGGTACAGGGGTCAGGAATTCAGTATGTTTCAGGGGGACACAAGTCAATCCATAACAGGCCCCCAGCAGAGCGACGCTCCTCTCCTTAAAGCGGTTGCAGAGAACCACATCCCCGGGTCTCCTGGTTCCTCCAGTCCATCTGCCTGCCGTCATCATCACGACTCCTCTTCTGGTTACAGAGCAGTCATCTCTTGCTGTGCCCCTCCCCCACCTTTTCAGGGCCTTCCCTCCATCGATGGTCCTGTCCCTGGGCCAGCTACCCCCTCACCCTGTGGCCCTTCCTCCATCTACTTTGTAACTTACTCAAGGCCCTACACCTACACTCCCCTCTAACTACTGTCCTACCTTCTCCCTCTTTGCCAAACATCTGGAAAGAGTGGTTGGAGGGGAAGGCACCCCTGAGGACACAATAGTTCAGCTGGGATCTGACGGCGCCAAGGAGGAGGGCAGAGGAGAGCACCCTGGGCAGAGAGTGGCTGAGCCTGAGGCCGGGGCAGGGCCCGGGGCAGGGTGGGGGACAGGGGCAGGGGCCGGAGGGGGGCAGACTGGAGCCCTGGGAGCCTCTGAGGTATCTGAGCATGCATGTCAGCAGTGATGTGATGTGGGGCAGAGGCCATCTGTTCAGGTGGGCTTCTTGGATTCCATGGGCATCAGAACACTGGAGAGTGTCCCTGATCATTTCAGGACCTTGGAGAGAGATTGAGATTCCCACAGAGACATCCCTGAGCCAGGGGAACCCTGGAGGGAGTGCAGTGCCCCTGAGAAGGAGGGGAACAACGTGTGGGGACAGAGCCCTGTGGGATGAAGACTTTGGAGGGGAGTAGAGGAATTCAATCCATAACAGCCCCCCCGAAAAGACAGGCTTCAGAGCAGGCTGAGCACAAGGAGTCTCCCAGAAAGATGGTAGAAGCCAGCATTCAGGTGTGGGGTGGGGAGGGACCCAGAGGCTGTGAGGGCTGACCCCTCGGTTCTACCTGGCTCATCATCAAGGGGCTGCTGGTGGCCATGAGGCAGGAGCTCGACTGCACTGGGTAGAGGATGGATGGAAGTGAGGAGGTACAGACAAGGGTGCAGACAAGTGGATTTTGACTCTAGTGCACATCAGAATCACCTGGGGGGCCTCTCCCAGAGCTTCCAAGTCAGTAGTTCGTGGTGGTGGTGGGGGCTGTGCTAAGAATCTGCATTCCTGTCGCCTTCCCTGCTGCTGCTCCAGGCCACACTTTGAGAACCCTTGGAGTTGACCAGTCTTTGAGGATGTTTGGCAGAAAAGTCAGGACAGCAGTTGGAAGGGAGTGTGGGTGTAAGGCCTCGAGGATGTCAAAAGTGCCATTTGGTACCCTGGAAGGAGGAGCATTCCTATTGCAGGTATTTCCCCTAAAGTGTGCTGAGGCTAACAGCCACTGGGCTCAGCGGCAGGGGTGTCCGGTCTTTGCTCCTGAGGATGCGAGAATTTGTCTCACAACCCCTGGCCTGTAGAGGGCACCATGCTCTTTTTCCCAGCGGCCAGAATGTAAACTGTCTCTCCATCCACAGCGGGTCTCCTACAGCTTGTGCCTGCTCAGTCAGTGGTGGAAAAGGGCCAGCCCTACCATGTGGGTACCCCCCCAGGGTCCCTGGAGCTTTCATAGGGGCAGAGAGGGCACAGGTGTGATGTCCTGGGGTCTGGGGCGGTCCGAGTCCCGCACTTACGCTGGGTGGTGACAAGGGGCCCCCTGCAGGTTGTGAGGGTGTCAGTGGAGATGCGCCTGATGTGAAGTTATCTGCACACCGTACAGGGGAGTGAGTCAGACAGGTCTGTGGATTGGGGGCAGATACCTGTTGGAAGAGCTCCCCTGGCTGCCGGAAAGCCCGGGGGCGAGGTTCTAAGAGTCTGTAAACCACACGGTGCTAGGCCTGCAGCCTTCCGAGCCTCCCCAGTGAGTTCCATCCGCTCCTCTGCTCGGAGTTTGGAGCCAATCTCAGTGTGCTTCCCCAGCTCCCTGCATCCACCATCCTGCGGCCTCCCCACAGGCTGCTCCTCTGGACTCCTGGGCTTCCCGACCACGCCAGGGCCACAGCCCTCCCTGTCATGTAACCTTCACATCTCTTGGTCTAGCTGGGATCATTCAGTGTTGATGATGATGAAGACTATGATCATAATAATACCAAAAAAGGGCAACCGAGCCTTGCTGAGCTCAGCACTTACCACACGCCATATCCCATGCTGCCACATTGGAGATGCCGTCCCCTTTCATCCTGGGAGCTTGGTTCTACTCTGACCTCACTTCACAGATGAGGAAACTGAGGCTCCAAGAACACATACTGAGTGCCTGTTAGGGGTTGTGAGCAGTGCCTGGGAACGCCCAGCTCTGAGAAGGTACCCCTGGGGGCTAAGGTACCTCCTGGCCCAGGCCAGGCCCAGGGATAGGAACTACTTTCTTACCTCCCCAGTAGATGGTGGCTGAGAAGTTCCTCTTTGCAGCCAGAGCTCCTTGGGAACTGAAGTGGGATGTCCAAGTACTGAGATCCACCCGAGGGGTCCCTGTCCTTGGGTGAGAACCTACACCAGTTCCCCTGTGTGTAACCCAGGCACATCAGCCAGTACTAAACTCAGACACATCTGAGTTGCAATGCAGGTCACAGCAGCTGAGCCGGGTAGCCCAGGGGAAAAGCACCCACATTGGGGTCCCCCAGCCGGGGCTGGCATCTCGGCAGCACACGTACCATTGGTGCCTCCTGGACAGATTCCACACCTTGTGCCTGGTGGCTCCACTACACCACGGGGCTGGGAGGAGCAGCAACCCACGGGTGCTGACAGGGCAGAGGTGCAGACGCACAGCGCCAGTACACAGCAGGCCCCGTATGAGGCAGTCCCAGTGCTACACATACAACCAACTCACACCCGGGCGCTGGACTACTGCGGCGCCAGGCCTGGAAGATCCTCAAGCACTGCACGGGACCCAGTCTTGTCTGGGACCTGGCCTCACCTGGCTGGCCGTGTTCTGACCCACCACGGCCTCGTAGGGTGGAGGGAGCTCGGCAGGGTAGAGCAGGCCAGGGCTGCTGATGGTGACATCGTACAAGGCGCTGAAGGGAGAGGGAGCAAAGTCCAGGTGCAGGCCCCTGCAAAGGAAGAAGCACACCATGTCATCCGGAGGGAGCAGTGCCCACGCTGGGGGCACCACAGAGTCCCCAGAACAGCGCCTGCCAGGCCCTCCCTTGTCCAACACTTATCACCCGTGAAATAAAAACCCAATTCACTAGGGAGTTTTAAAACTTGTTTTTTTTCTGGAAAGATATCAACATTTTCAACAGACTCTATGGTCCTGTCCATTAAAATTAAGATAATCATACAGCTGATTAAATCTTTAACAGAATTTTACAGGCTATATTAGTGAGTATAATCCAAAGGCAGTTTTGTGTTTTATTAGAACATAAGAGAACTACTCTTGGGCTGGATTTTCTTTTCCATCACACTGCAAACATACCAACAAAGAGTTTCTATTTCCAGACCACTCCTCCTTTCACCTGCCTTCTCTACTCTCATTCAACATGCTGTCATATCAGCTTGACTTCTCCACTAAAGAGAAACGTGGCTACTTCAACTGCCGACCTTCCAAAGCCTGCTTCTTATCCATCTCCCTGGCCTCAGCCCCAGACATGGAGGCAAGAGGGAGGACGAACCTCTGGGCCTCGGCCGTGGGCGTGTAGGTGTATTCTGGAGGGTAGTAAGGTGGGGGCGGGATGGGGGGGATGAACTCGTCGAAGTCCAGCGTCTGGTGGAGAACGGTGCCGTGGGGAGTCACGCAGGCAGGGTTGGCAGAATGGGGCCTCTGCGGGAGGAACTGAAAAACAGTGGGAAAGAGCCGATCAGCGTGATCCCGGACAGCTTGCGTGGCTTGTGTCTACTGAAGCTTATTATCCATAAGCTTTAATTATCCGTTTTGAATGTTTGAGATTGAAATTGTCACACCGTGACCATTAAGCACACAGTTTAAAAACCTGTCTCCACGAGGAAGCGTTGTCTCCGCAGCCTCATAATTTTGGTTCCCACAGTGCTTACACTGAATGCCTGTTTTCTGAAGAAAAACAGAGTCTGGGGAGTCTTCAGCTCTATTCCTACCACTAAGCCTGAGTACATGCCCCCAAAGGGGCCTGACGGCCACAGTTTAATACAGCATTCCCTAAGTGTGCTCCAAAACCCAGACCCACAAGATATTCCAAACCACCCCGACCCCCCCAAAAATTTCTATGTTGTTGTTATTGTTGTTAGGTGCTGTTGAGTCAGTTCCAACTCATAGTGACCCTGTGTACAACAAAACGAAACACAGCCTGGTCCGGCGCCATCGTCACAACCATTGTTATGCTGGTGCCCATTGTTGCAGCCACTGTGTCAATCCATCTCATTGAAGGTCTCCCTCTTTCTTGCTGACCCTCTACTTTACAAAGCATGATGTTCTTCTTCAGGGACTGGTCCCTCCTGGTAACGTGTCTAAAATATGTGAGACAAAGTCTTGCCATCCTCGCTTCTAAATTTCTATAGTTAAATATTTGGGGAATGCCACATACTGCACTCCCTTCTTGGAGCACTGCAGTGTGAGTGAGCTAAAGACCCCAAGAAGGCCTGTGTTGAAAAATGTCTTTAACTTTATTTAACCCAACATTGTTTAAATATTTAATTATGGACACCTTAAGGTGGCACAGTGGTTAAGTGCTCGGCTGGTAACTGAAAGGTCTCTAGTCTGAACCCACCAGCCGCTCCATGGGAGAAAGATGTGGCAGTCTGCTTCTGTAAAGATTGCAGCCTTGGAAACCCTATGGGTCGCTATGAATCAGAATTGACTCGATGGCAATGGGTATGGGTTGGACATACAATATCTATCAATATTTTACAGCTCCAGGGAATCCATACATTTTGTAGAGCATTGCTGTGAGGGAGAAGAGCTCCAGAATGTTCCAGGGGATGGCCTTAAAAACTGAAGTGGTACTTGAGTGAACTGTGAGGTAGCGATCACTTAACAAAATGCATGCTGTCTCTGCTAGTTTTCTGTTTCTGCTCATGGAAAAATCCTGACTGGTAACAGCTCAGAAACCCATCTTGGGTTTCTGCTTCCCAGATGCTACCATGGAGTGAAGATGCCTGAGACAGAGCTCCATGTCCAGTCAACAGCTCCCTGGAGTACCTCAGGTGAGAAAAGACTCTGCATTTTCCCAGCTCTCCACTCTGCCCTCAAGGGACTCCCCACAGCATGGAAGGAGGTAAGGAAGCAGCAGGGGTGGATAAGACGAGGACTTGAAGTCAAGTCTCTCAGGCCAGGCAAGGACAGCTGCATTAGGAAACAATCAGCCCTCCAAGCACTGTGCAGAAACCTGGGGTCCACAAAGGTTAATGAAGAAGATGACATTGGAATGGGTGTTGGAAGCTTGGTAGGATTTCAACAGGTAGGCTGCTAGGAAGGCATTCAGGAGCGAGAAGAACAGGTGATCAGAGAAAGGTATGTGTAACAAAAGCGATACAGAAGGCTCTACCAGTTGATTCTTAATTCTGGGGAAACTGGAAAGCCAGTGAGGGTGCTTGTCTGGAGAGCAGCCCTACTTAAGCTGTGTGGTAGGAAGTGCCTTCTACAGCACTGGGAAGTGTGGGCTGGAGTGTATGGAGACTGGGGCAGTAGAACATTTTTGCACCAGTATGGGTGAGGTCATGATCTGATATGGTCACATGCTGGGAAATACCAATGCTACCATCTGATGGAGAAAGAGCTGTGGCCACATCTACCCATGTAACACAGTCAGACTAGAACGGGTTCCTGCGTGGTCTCAGTCTTCTTAGCACACAGAGCATGGTCACTGCCTTTCCAGCTGGTCTGACCTGCAGCTTTGTCTGATTGTCTGTAATGGAGTGAAGCAATGGCTACAAACAGGTCTGGTGTGTGTCTGTCCTCCTCTATCTACCTTGGTGCTTACGGCACAAAGCTGAGTAGCTGGAACTAGGGTCGGTGTCCTTGAGTTCTAGCAGGGAAATATTTTACATTAGTCTTTATCAAATTAAAAAGATCAATAACATACTCAAGCAAAACTGATGAAATGCAGAAGGTAAAATCACACTCATATTAAAGGTACACTCTACTAAGAAGAACAACAAGCCCTTTCACGGGCATGTCTAAGAGCTCCAGCTGATCTTATTAGCGGGCTTAAGAGAGTAGACACTGCCCTGCACCAGGAGCTTTGCAAGGTTAAGCCGCAGGCTCCACACTTACTCTAAGCCCCTGACTGCCCTCCCAGTGTGTGCTGGCCGCCTTCATGGAAGCATCTCAGACTCAGCGTGTGTCACACCAAGCCTTTTACCTTTGCTCCTCAACCTCCCCAGTGAGACATCTGCCAGTCATGCTTGACATCTTCCTTCCCCTCCCTGCCATCAATGTCTATGAAATGAGGGCAAGGTCTGTCTCTCAGCCCAAGGTCACCATCTTTGCACTCTGCTCTGTGATGCTGGGACTGGAAGTCTGCAAACCACATTTCCCAGACTCCCTTGCCAGCCGGCTCCTGCTAGGTTCTGCCAATAGGAGGTGCTAGAGGGACACTAGAAGGCAGAAAGCTGGGAGAGCCATTGTTGCTGCGTTCCTGCTCCTTCCCCACTCCTTCCCTTCTGTTCGCCCAGCCCTAAGGGAAGTAGCTGCTTCCAGTTGTTATTAATCCCTGGCTAACTTCAAGCACCCCTTTTGCTCCTTCACCTTTTCACACCAGGGTAACCAACAACGTATTACCTTGTTGAAATCCTGAGGGTGATTCTTTTCCCACCTGGGTCCTGACAGCCCAGGGCCCAGTCTGTCTTACCCCACATACTCCCTGCACCTCGTCTGGTGCCTTGCTCACTGAGGAGACAACAGACTTCTCCTCACTGACACTTCCGCTCAGGCCTGTTCACCCCGTCTTTGCACGAGCATCTAACATGTCTCTCGGCCTTGATTCCTTTCTCTTGTCTCCATTATGCTAGTAGAGTTACTTTTAAACCAATCCGGTAAGGCCCCTCCCACTGGAAGCCCTTTACTCCCTCTACACCTTGCCACATGAGACCCTCGCTCACGAAATCCCAGTGAATGTCCAGCTTCCTGCCCTCCATCTAACTCGTGTCAAGGATTTTATTTTACTTGGATCCACAATTAACGACCATGGAAGCAGCAGTCAAGACATCAAAGGACATACTGCATTGGGCAAATCTGCTGCAAAAGACCTCTTTAAATGTTAAAAAGCAAAAATGTCACTTTGAGGACTAAGGTGCGCCTGACCCAAGCCATGGTATTTTTAATCGCCTCATATGCATGTGAAAGCTGGACAATGAATAAGGAAGATGGAAGAAGAACTGATGCCTTTGAATTGTGGTGTTGGCAAAGAATATTGAATATACCATGGACTGCCAGAAGAACGAACAAATCTGTCTTGGAAGAAGTACAGCCAGAATGTCCCTTAAAAGCAAGGATGGTGAGACTTTGTCTCACATAGTTTGGGAATGTTATCAGGAGGGACTAGTCCCTGGAGAAGGGCGTCATGTTTGATAAAAGTAGAGGGTCAGCAAAAAAGAGAAAGACCCTCAGTGAGATGGATTGACACAGTGGCTGCAATAATGGGCTCAAACATACCTACTATTGTGAGGATGGTGCAGGACTGGGCTGTGTTTTGTTCTATGTAAGGTCACTGTGAGTTAGAGCTATCTCGATGGCACCTATAACTAACAGCACCTTAACACATGAGACCCTCACTCACTGAGTCCCAGCGAGTATCCAGCTTCCTGCTCTTTAGCCAACTTGTGTCACAAAACTCCTTTCTGCTCTGAACACACTGTGCTCCATCACAATCCCAAATACCAAACACACTTTGTTGCCTCTTCCTGGATCTCCACTTACCTCTCTCGTGGTAACCTCCCAGCCGCCCTTCAAGACCCAGCAGAAATGCCCCTGACTCTGGAAAGCTGACCCCTTGGACATCCCACACCGTCCAGCACCCAGCAGTGCCCTGCAGCCTCTCACATTAAGCAGTTATGGCCAGGTGTGAAATGTAACTCCACCTTAGGGTGTTGTGGATAGCAAATGGCTCTAAATCGCCCCTTCCTCCCGAGCTGGTTCTGATCGCCCAGGGCCAGGTGTAACTCCCTTGTTTAATCTGTGTAGTGACCCAGGACCCCATCGGCAAAGGCACACCTATGCCTGGTGCGTGGAGTGCTGCTGGTACCTGGCTCAGGTGTTCACACACCTGCTGTGAGCATCATGGCGCCCAGGTCCCATCACTCACATGGCAGGAGGGTCCAATTTAGACCTTGTGGTGAGAGTCCCCTTCTCACACGCCAGCTCTGGAGAGAGGGAGCGCCAGCTTAGACGTGTTCCATCCTACGAGGGTGCACCTGGAAGCCAGGAAGTACTGGGAACTGATGTATCTGGCCTAGGGCAGCTTTCCAAGGCCCACTGAATACACAAAACCAAACTCCTTGCCATCATATCCATTGTGATTCATAGAGGCCCTACAGGACAGGGCAGAACTGCCCCATAAGGTTTCCAAGGAGCAGTTGGTGGATTTGAACTGCCAACCTTTTTGGTAAGCCGCCAAGCTCTTACCCACTACACCACCAGGGCTCCACACACAGAGAGCCCCTAAAATTTGATTCCATCCAAACGCTCTGAAACTGGGATCTGAGGAGGAGCACAAGGAAGTCAAGGGGCTTCAGGGCTGGAAATCAGAAGGCCAGCTCTCAAGCCCCAGCCTGACTGCTGAGGGGCCCACATGACTGTGGGCACATCACTGACCTCTTTCAGTCTCATCCCCTCTTCTCTGTCCCCACCTGAGCCTGTCATACCGAGACACACCATTTCTCAGGCACAGACCCAGGTGCCAGAGAGCCCCCATGCCATCTCCTGTAACAGGAACAGGGGTAGGATGGCTGGTGGAGTAGGGGGAGGCACTTCTGGTGGGATGTGAGAATGGCCTGGGTGTGGAGGGCTGGGGCCCCAGGGCTGGCCATTCAGCTCCCTTTGCACCCCTCCACTGGGCCTCTGACCAGCCTTGCCCTCCCTGGTTCACTGCAAAGAGCGTACCCTTCCTTAGCTCGCCTGCCACATACTGGTTCTGGAAGTGAGCCACACACTTGAGGATTTTCCGTAAGAAATACAAGGGAAAACACTTTTCCTCTACCCCTACTTAAGCTTGGCAGCAATACCAGGATGATTACTATAGTAGAAGTGTCTGAATTGACCTCCCCACAGCCAACGCTCCAGATGAGCTGCTGTCTGCCCTGATCTCCCAGCCCTAGGAGTGGTGCCCGAGGCCCCCTGCTGCCCTCTGGTCCCACCACACCTGCCGCCTGCCCAGGGGGATCCCACGCTTACCCAGGGCTGCATGTGCATTTTCCCACACAGGTCAATGTCAGCTTTAGTTACTGTTGTAACTGCTTAATAAAGTAGGACTGCAGGCAGATAAAGTTGTTCTTTCTATGAAAACCAAGTGGAACGCTTTGGAAAGATTTGATAAAGGAGAGTAGTTAAGAAGAAATGGCTGTCCAATTAGGTCTGGGCAAGACAGCAGGAAAAGAATAGAGAAGAGTCCTAACAGTCTGGGAAGTTCTGCACTCAGATTGCCGTCCACGTCTCGCTCCACTTTGAAGGAGCTGAATCTGGAAATCATAGATGGCGCAGTTTCCAGGAAGTTTATGTGAGAAATACAACCCAACACACCAAACAGGCCCATCATCAAAGAGAAGGTCATGGCCCCAAATCAGAAGACCAGTGGGTAGATGCTCGTTTACATGTTTAAAGTTGGAATAAAATGTTTATGGTGTGTGGGCACCATTGTTGTTATTGTCTGCTTTAACCAGCTCGTTAGATTAATCAGCCGCCCTTAGCCCTGGTCTGGTCCTTAAGTGGCACCTACTTCCCAGAGAAGTCTTTGCGGAGCCCAGGCCTCGAGGAAGGTCACTGTGGATATAGGAGGGCCAGCCTCAGCAGGGTGATGGATGAGGGGGAGAGGCAACAATACTGGTGAACGTGGGCTGATTCTGGGGCGCCTGAGGGTAATGTTATATCCCTGACTGGCCTATACCCCTTAGTAGCTTCTGGGTCAAGCACAGTTATCACAGCTGTGGAGGACACAGTGCCCTATTTGTACTTTCTAACGAAGCTCTACTTTATAAGGCGATGGCTAGAGGTTAAAAAAAAAAAAAGACAATAATAAAAGAAGATGTTAACAAGCAATGAAGATGCATGTAACAGTAGATGATGTTCCTTCGGCTAAAGTGGCTGCAAATAAGCTAAGTGCAGAGGAAAATAATATCATGTAAAAATGAGACTGAATTTTAAAAATGAAACAAAATGAGATTATAGACACTTCAGAGAGAAAAACCTTTCTCCACTAAACTATATCAATAAACTGAATTTTATAATCAGATTGCCTGGTGCCACCATTTCCAAACATATTAGGATAATTCTGCTTTATAAATTCTGACAGTAGGCACAGCACTTGGCATCTCCCGTATACACACTTATTCAGTCATATTAGTTCCAATAATTGCTAATTATCTAGAAATTCTGATCCACAGAAATGAGAAAGGAATGATGAGCTCTTTGGAGGACTTATTCTTGACATCTTGATTCTCTAACAGCACCTGATGTATAGCAAAACTCATAAACTGCTTGCTAATTGAATGAGTGAATAAGCAAATAAGCAAATAAAAATGAGTAAATAAATCAGCAAATAACACAAAATTGTGACTCTCCTGAAAAATTGTTATGTCTAGAATTTCATTTTATTGTGTAAATTCTTCACATATAAGCCATAGCAGAAATCATGACTGAGGTATCCTATCTAACCTTTAGGAGCAGGGAAGGGGCTGGGGAAGTGGGAGAAGAGAAAGCAGCTTGTCTTTGCACGCTTGCGTGCTGGTACCAGGCTGCCCAAGCACGCAGAGCTGCCCCTTTGGGCAAATTAGAGTGTGGTGCCCTTCCTATGGGAGGCCAGAATTCCTTGGCAGGTCCCACGGCTTGGCAAGCAGACTGGCTTTTCATCCCTGACCCCAGCACCCCGTGCAGTGAGCTGCTCAACCAGGGGCCTGGCAGGGCAGTGGACCTGGGGCCGGGATAAGGAGTATCCTGCAGGTTCTTAGACAAGATGTTCCTGCGGGGTCGCCCTCTTCTTTTCGAGAAAAGAAGTTAGCGTGAACCTATCAAGAAAGAGGTGGTAAGAGGGCTTCTCCATACTTGTTCACAAAGTGCCCTTCCCTCCAATACTGCTCTCATCATAACTTAGTGCTTCTCACTTTGAAGGCTTTAGATAAAAATAAATATCAGAAAGAAGAGTTATTACAACAGCAAGAGCCACAATTGACTCAACAGATGAAAATTTAATCAGGAAAAAAAAGTCAAAACGGGAAGATAAAGAACACAGAAATAGTAGTGAGTAGTATACCTTATATAAATTTAAATATAGAGGGGCAATGAAAATGTGATAGGTTTATGTGATTTAAATATTAAGGATTATTGAAAGAGAAGGGACATACCAGCGGGAAAAACCCTAACAGCGTAGAACTCAATGTTTTAAACTAGCCCAGGAAAACACAAGAGTTGGCCATGGTGTGGAAGAAGGAGGAGGGAAGTGAAATCACTCCAGAGGGAAGATTTGGCAAGAAAAAAAAAATCATGCTTGCAAAGGCATAAACATCAATATAATCCTTCCTTTCTGTAGTTGGGTGAGTAATGAACAAAAAAAGTTATTTAAAGCAGGGAAATACGCACACAGAGAAACATAAACAGTACATATACACTCAACACATTTTATTTTATGTCTTTTTACATATATACGTGGGCAAATTCCTAGAAAGACACAAACTAGCAAAATAGACTGGAGAAGAAATAGAAATCTGAATATATTCCTAACAAAGAAAGAGATTGAATCAGTAATCAAAAAACTACCCACAAAGAAAAGTCCAGGCTCAGATGGCTTCACAGGGGAATTCTACCAAATATTTAAAGAAGAATTAGTATCAATTCTTCAAGAGTTCTTCCGAACAAACAGACAGAGGAGGAGGGAACACTTCCAAACTCATTCTGTGAGGCCAGTGTTACCCTGATACCAAAACCTAGCAACACGTAAATAGAAGATTATACACCATGGCAAAGTGGGATTTATCTCAGGAATGAAAGGGTAGTTTAACACCAGAAAATCAATTAATGCACTACACTATATAAATAGTGTAGAGGACAAAAACCAACACCCTTTCAGGATAAAAACACTCAACAAACTGGAATAGAAGGGGGTTTCCTCATCTGATAAAGGGCACTTACGAAGAGCCCACAGCTAACATCATGCTTAACAGGGAAAGATTGAAAACTTTCCCCCAAGATGAGGAACAAAACAAAGATGTCTGCTTTCATCACTTCTGTTCAACATTGTACTGGAGGTTCTAATCAGGGAATTTAGGCAAGAAAATTAAATAAACAGCATCCAGGTTGAAAGGTAATAAGTAAATCTATCTCTATTTACAGATGACATGATCTTGTATATAAAAAATCCTAAGGAATCCACACACACATACACACAAACAAAAACAAACTACTGGAGCTAAGAAACTACTTTGGCAAGGTTGCAGGACACAAGATCAATATAAAAAAAATCATTTGTATTTCTATACACTAGCAATGAACAATCTGAACATTAAGTTAATAAAACAATTCCATTTACAATAGCATCAAAAAGAATAAGATACTTGCGATGAAATTTAATAAAAGAAGTGCAAGATGTGTATACTGAAAACTACAAAAGATTGCGGAAAGAAATTAAATAAGACCTAAATAAATGGAAAGACACCCCATGTTCATGGAAAGAAAGATTGTTGGGAGGGTGGTCTGCCTCTATGATTCCCATCCAGGCTGCCTAAGCTGAGGCCTTGGGCTCAGAATATTCTCTGATAAGGAGTCTGGAAATTGGGTCTCTCTTTCCCAGTCCCTCCTCCTTGTCAGAGAAGGCTTCCTCCCTATTCTGAGCTCATAGTAACTTTCTCTGTCTCTTGCTCATGCGTGGGCACCATATGGCATCTGGCCAACCCCACCATCTCCATAACTACTTTATTGAACTAAGTATGCACTAAGTATGCTGTTTCGCACCTGAAAAAAGACAGTGGCTAGTCCAGGTGTGCCTGAACAAAGGCTCCTTACTCTTACCCCTTTCGCCTTTCCCATTCAGTCCAGCATGTACACCCCTCTGGTTTATACTACATAAACTCCAGGCCCGAGTTCCCCTTTGTTCCGGCACCCACAATGTATTGAGGAGCATGCGTGGAGATGACTATACATCTCACCCTTGAACGGGAGCGTTTTAGGGGAACCTGGCTCATGGATAAACCTTACTCTGCTTGTCATCGTCCTGATTAATATGTAAGTTATAAAGGCCTGTGGCCATGTCAGTGAGTAGTGTGATTATTCACTCTGATCCAAAGAGCCCTGCACTGTCTGATTTATTTCACTTGGTACATCACAAAGACTTATTATTGTTAAGGCGGTAATGCTCCCCAAACTGAACCACAGAGTGAATGCAATCTTTATCAAAATCTTAGCTGGCTTTGCAGAAGCTGATGCTAAAATTCATATGGGAATTCAAGGGACACAAAAGAGCTAAACAGTCTTGAAACACAACAAAGTTCCTATTTTCAAAACTCACTACAAATGATAATAAACAATACAGTGTGGTCTGGGCATAAGGACAGACGTATAGATCAATGTAATAGAACTGAGAGTCCAGAAATAATCAACAGTGCCAAGACAATTCAATGGGGGAAAGAACAGTCTTTTCAATAAATGGTGCTGGGACAACTGGACCTCCACGTGCCATATAATAAAGTTGGACCCCCTACCTCACATCATATACAAACATTAACTCAAAATGGCTCAAACACCTAAAACTGTAAAACTCTTAGAAGAAAACATAGGAATAAATTTTCATGACTTTTTATTAGGCAGTGGTTTCCCAGATATGACACCAGAAGCACAGGCAACCAAAGGGAGAAAACAGATAAACTGCACCTCCTCAGAATAAGAGCTTTTGTTCTTTAAAGGACAGCATCAAAAAAGTGAAAAGACAACCCACAGGATAGGAGGAAATAGATATAAATCTTATATCTGATAAGGGACTTGTATCAAGAATATATAAAGAACTCTTATAACTCAATAATAAAAACACAAATGACCCAATTTGAAAAGAAGATATACAAATGAGAATGAGACGATTTCAACATCATTAATCATCAAGGAAATGCAAGTCAAAACCACCATGAGGTATCACCTTACATCCACTAGAAGGGCTGTAATTAAAAAGACAGATAATAACAAATGTTGGCAAGGATGTGGAGAAATTGGAACCCTCATACTCTGTAGGTAGGAATGTAAAATGGTGCAGCTGCTTTGGAAAATAGTCTAGCAATTCCTCAAAACAGTTATATGACCTAGCAATTCCACTCCTAGGAAATGAAAACATATGTCCACAAAAAAACAAAAAACAAAAACCTTGTACGTGAATGTTCACAGCAACATTATTCTTAATATCCAAGAAGCAGAAATAAGCAATACGTCCATCAACTGATGAACGGAAAAATAAAATGTGGTATAGCCATCCAATGGGATATTATTTGACGATAAAAAGAATGAAGTACCAATACTGACACGTGCTGCAATATGAATGAACCTAAGGAGTGGGAGGGAAATGGGTGTGCCTGTGACTGCTAAGAGTATGGGCACATGGGTGATGAACATTTATTTTGGTGATGGGTGCACTACTCTGTGACTATACAAAAACCACTGAATTGTACACTTTATGTGGGTGAATTGTATGGCACATGAACTATATCTCAATAAACCTGTTGCCCATCTCCCCCAAAAGAAAAAAAACATACAGACATTGACTAATCTTTCCATGCCCTGCTGTGAGCCAGAGTCTGCTGCTGCCGTGCCCCATGGTCTTTCCTGTATAAACTACATCTCTACGACATTATCTGACCCCTTGTTTCTGTGTTTTTAAAGTGGAGCTAGAACCTGAAGGCATCTATGAAGCGATATGTGTGCAGATGCCACTGAAATTTTTATCATTTTATCCAGGTCCCTTATAGTTGTCTTACCCACACCTAAAGTGACAGCAATATATTTAGTAAGCTTCTTTCAGAGTCTTTCCAAAACATTCAGTTTTGTTATAATAGAAGCAACTATCTTTTCGCACACATATTTCATTGGTTTATATGGTACTGGAATATGTCATTCCAATCTCAACAACAACAAAATAAATAAAATTTTAAAAATACATTAAAAAAAAAAAAAGAAATATCAAGGAAGGTTCAGGGAAGCAAAAGGGGAGGGGAAAGAGAGAAGTGGGCAAGTCAAATCCTTTGATGCTCCTTCCCCAGGGTGTGAGCTGTCCCCTCCAAACCATTCTCAGCTGCAACGTAACTAGCATGGAGAAGACAGAAGAGCATGGATATAACTACAAGGTCTACTTATGAAACAATAAGCCATTGTTTGAAAAAAGAATTACTGCAGCTATTTGTGTGGACATTACATTCTTCATCTATTTAACAAGTATTTGAGAACCTATACTTGCTAGATGTGGTCAGTGGTGGTTCAGTGGTACAATTCTCACTTTCCATGCTGGAGACCCAGTTCAATTCCCAGCCAATGCATCTCAAGTGCAGCCACCACCCATCTGTCAGTGGAGGCTTATGTGCTGCTAGGATGCTGAACAGATTTCAGTGGAGACTCCAGACGAAGATAGACTAGGAAGAAAGATCTGGTGATCTACTTCTGAAAAATCAGCCAATGGAAACCCTATGGGTCACAGGGGTCGGAACCATTGTGCGTGAGGTCTCCATTACTCAATGATGACAGCCAACAACAACAATGACAATGTGCTAGATGGGTCCCTGGATGATGCAAATGGTTAATGTGCTCGGCTGCTAACTGAAATATTGAAGGTTCAAGTCCACCCAGAGGCAACTCGGAAGAAAGGCCTGGCAGTCTACTTCTGAAAAATCAGCCATTGAAAACCCTCTGGAGCACAGTTCTACTCTAACACACGTGGGGCTGTTATGAGTTGGAACTGACTCAATGACAACTGGTTTTATGTGCTGGATATGTTAATTGCTAGTGATAGGGGAATGCGTGAGACAAACAGAGTCTGTGCCCTTATGGAAGTTACACTCCAGTGGGGGATAAAAACAAATAACAGAGAACCCTGTGGAGTACAGTTCTACTCTGACACACATGGGATCATCATGAGATGAAGCTGACTCGATGGCAACTGGTTTTATAAGTGCTTTACAGTTTATAAAGTACAGTTTATAAAGGCACCATTGCATTAGTGATCATTACGGCAACATCCTAATAACAAGCTGACATTCCCTCATCATTTAAGAATAAAAATGGTCACATTTATTCAGTGCTCACCATTAGGTCCATTTCATAGGTGAGGCTTGGGGGCACCGAGAAGCTCAGTGACGTGCCCAGAGTCATCTGCTTTGTACATAGGAGGGCCAGGACTCACACCCAGACCTGCCTGCCTTCAGACCGGCATCTCTGGGCCCACTAACACTGAACTGTGTAACAACTGCAGATTTCTGTTGTAATTGTATACTATATTATATTTACAACATATTGTATCCTTATTCAGTCGATAATTTTCATTTTAATGCGTACAACCAGGAGAATGCAAACTTTCAGTGTCTACAGCCCTTTGGTTCTGTTATTTTAGTGGGAGATTTAGAGACTGACAGTAAAACCTGCTGGGATGAGTAGAAGCTGACAGTACTTAACCTTCCCTGTATGCAACACACTGGAGAAAATCACCAACATAAAGCCTCAGTGAACAAGGCCAAAGTTCATCACTGCTGACTAACTGCTTAATTAGATACTTTTCAGAAATCTGCCACCTCCCCAAAAGGTCAGCTGCTGTGACAGCTACGTGGCTACGTACCGGGAGAGCGAGGCCGCACGCTGCATATGATTAGAGCCGAGGAATTTTTAACATTTTGGTAATGAGGCCCTTTGGCCTATACCTTGATTAACTGATGGATCGCCATGGGGTGGATGAGAAAGAAGAACAAATACAACAGCCGGCTACAAGAATAGTTTGCTTTTTCTTTCATAAGATGCATTAAGCACTGGGGAGGAGGCAGGGCAGGTCTGGAAGGAACAGTCCGAAAGAGATCCCTACCCATAGCATGAAAGAACAATATCTCCCCATCAATGACTGTTTATTGTACTGAGTTTGGTGGTAACACAGTCAACAGCGGGCTAGGTTCCATTCATGCTGAAATTACGAACAGCCTTAGTTATTTATTAAGTGTGCCTTAATAGGCATGTGTGTCAGTAAGTGTGTGATCCTCTTCTGGCCTCATCACTCTTCCTTGGGAGCTGCAGCTGTTCCTCTGTAAGATCCTGGTCACCGGGCAAAGGATGGCCAGTAGTCTGGCCCTGGGTTCTGAGCTCTGGGTTAATTGCTGTTGCCGTCGAGTCAATTCTGATTCGTAGAGTACAGACGAGCAGTTTTTCAATTTGAGAACTCATTTTCTAACAACCCTAAACCAACACGACCCAAAACAGTTGCCATCAAGTGGACTCCGACTCATGGTGACCCCATGTGTGTCAGAGTAGAACTGTGCTCCATGGGGTTTTTAATGGCTGATTTTTTGGAAGTAGATCACCAGGCCTTTTTCCCAAGGTGGGTGGGCTTGAATGTCCAACCTCTCAGCAGCCCAGCACGTAGTGTGTGCACAACCCAGGTACCCCCTAACAACCCTAGACTTCCTTTATTAAAGAGAATCTGAAACCTGAGGAAAGCGCCTTGCTCTGGAGGTGCCAGCCCCAGAAGGGATCTAGGGCTGTAGGACTTTCACTAACATTACTCAGGGTCAAATGCCAAGAGCCATTTGGGGGGATATGATGGCAGCAGGACTCTGCAAACATGGAGCTCCAACAGCTCCTAAAATAAACACAGCACACACACAAATCATCCTCCAGAGGGCAGCCAAGGGCCTCCAAGTGCCATGAGTGGTCAGGGCCCACTGACCTGACCGCTTCCTGGGCTGGAAGCCAGAAATGTCCACTGCTGTAATGGTTTCAGACTGGCTAGAGGAGGGAGTAAGTGCCGCCATGTTGAGTGTGCTTGGGAAGAAGGGAGGCTACTCACCATTTGCAGGACGTCAGAGGAGACCATCTGCATGCAGCACATGGCTGTGGCCAATGCACACACGATGGTGGAGAGGACATTGAGGGCGCACACGCTGAAGAGGAGGTCCTGTGAGGGAAGATAGAGAAGGTCAGCCTCAGCTTGGTGCCCAGCTAGTGGAATCCAATCTGCCAAGGTCCAGAATGAATGTAGTCAATTGTCTTCCTTCATGGAGGTTCTGTGTTGTTGGTTTTTTTTTTTCATAATTAAAATCGGCCCTTAGTGTACATATACCTGTTCATTCTGATCAAATTAGTTTTAGATGCTAAGTAATGTATTTTACAATTTTGAGAATGATTAGGTAGTCAATAACATGTCTAAGAAAAACTGGAAATGGCCACCATGTAAGTAGCTGGGTAATTTTTATCCATCACAATGTGCAACTCAAAATTTTGATAAATATTTAATAAAATGCCCAATTCTAAATTAAACTTTTTATTTTGAGATAATTCTAGACTCACATGCAGTTGTAAGAAATAATGCAGAGAGGCCTCATGTACCCTTTACCCAGTTTCTCCCAATGGCAACATTTTGCAAAACTATAGTACAAATCAACACCGGGACATTGACGTTGATGCCAATCAAGACACAGAACATCTCCATCATCATAAGGATCCCTCATGTTTCCCTTTTATAGCCACATCCACCTCACTCTCCCTGCTCCACCCTCCTCTAACCCTGTCAACTACTAGATGGTTCTCCATTTCTATAATTTCAAGGATGGTATATAGAGTCATCCAGTATGTAAATCTTTTGGATTTTTTTCACTCAGCATGATTCTCTCAAGATTCATCCAAGTTGTTGAGTATATCAGTAGTGCATTCCTTTTTATTGCTCAGTAGTATTGCACGGTTTGGATGCATCGCAGTTTGTTTAACCATTGACCAGCTAAAGAACATCTGGGTTGTTTCCAGTTTGGGGATATTGAAAATAAAGCTACTATGAACATTTGTGTACAGGTCTTTGTATGAACATAAGTTTTAATTTTTCTGGGATAAATGTCCAAGAGTACAATTGCTGGGTCATGAAGTAGTTGCATGTTTACTTTTATAAGAAACTGTCAAATCATTTTCCAGAGTAGCTGTACTGTTTCACACTTCCAACAGTGATGTGTAAGTGATCCAATTTCTCCACATCCTTGCTTGCATTTGGTGTTGTCACTATTTGTATTTTAGCCGTTTTGATAGGGGTGTAGTGACATCTCATTGTGGTTTAAATTTGCATTTTCCTGTGGTTAATGATGTTAGTCTTAGTTTCTGGGGCTTCCATAACAAAATACCACAAAATGAGTGGCTTTAAACATACAGAAATTTCTTTTTTCACAGTGCTGGTGGCTAGAGGTCTAAATTCAGGGACTTGGCAGGACCATACTCTCTCTCTATTGGTTCTAGGGGGAGATCCTTCCTTCTCTTTTTCAGGTTCTGTAGCCTTGGGTGTTTCTTGGTGTTCTTTGGCTTGTAAACAGATTCTCATATGGTGTCTTCTCTGTATGTGACTCTGTTTTTGTGTCTGTTCTTGTTTTTAAAAATATGTCACTCAGAAGGGATTAAAACTAGGACCCACCCTACTCCAGTATGACCTCATTTGGCTTAACCTATTTCTTCAAACATGGTACATTCACAGGTACAGGCGTTATGATTTCAATATATCTTTTGAGGAGACACAATTCAACCCATAACAATATTGCACAATCTCTCCATGTTCTCATTTGCCATTTGTACATCCTCTTTGGTGAAATACCTGTTTGTGTTTGCCCATTTTATAGTTCGATTGTTTGCATTTTTACTGTTGAGTTTTTAAAGTTCTTCACATATTCTAAATACTAGTCCTTTGTCAGATATGTGGTTTGCAAATTTCCACCCCTCAGGCTCTAGCTTGCTTTTTCATCCTCTTCACATGGGTTTTCAGGGAATAAAAGTTTTTAATTTTGATGAGGTCCAATTTATCAATTTTTGCTTTTATGGATCATGGTTTTGGTTTCAAGTCTAAGAACTCTGTCTAGCCCTAGCTCCTAAAGATTTTCTCCTATGTTTACTTTCTAAAATTTTTTTAAAAATAGTTTTACACACTTCCAGCCAAATGGCGCTCTCATGCTGTCCCTCCACAGCAAAGATCCGAAAAACTAAGCCAAACAGAGAAAACAGCAATCCCGAAACCCTAAAACATCAAATGAAGAGATAAAAAACTCAGCCAAGCACCAATGGAGTGAGAAAACTGACAGAGAACAGAGAGCGAGGAGAGATTCATGCAGAGGTCCCCTATCAGCTAGCACAGTGTGGATCCGCCATCTTGGACTCCTATCAAAGACCAGCAAATAGGGGGTATGAGAAAGCAGCTTCACAGAGCTTCCAGCGGGAGACAGAACAACTGGTAATTTGCGATATACGCTTTCCCACCCCCCACCCTTCTTCACCCCCATTCAGCCTCCTCTGCTTCCGGCAGCCACAGTCTCTCGTCTGGGAAGCATCAGCTGCTTAGATTCCACCCGCCCACATTGGCCGGCTCTCTGAGTGCTATTTGTTGGTGCTGGTGTTGCTTTTTTTCCTCTTCTTTTGATTTCTTCCTTACCTCTCACCACCTCCCCCTCCTGTCACTCAAATACCTGGCTCCGGGTTCCATCTTTGCTTCATCCTGAGGGGCTGTGGAGCTCCATTCACGTGTGGAGCTGCTTCCCAGACTGGGCTGCCATGCTGGTGGGATCCCAAGACTTTTGTTTGTTTGCTTTGAATTGTTTGTGTGTTTTATTTTCCTTTTCTTCAGTTGGGAGCCCGTTCTGGCAGGGTGGTGCTGAGCAGCTTGGCGCCTACCCCCTCAGTTTGCACAGACACCCAGAGGGATCCCTGAGAGCATTTCTTTTTTCGTGGGTTTTCTTTTTTTTTCTGTTTTTTCGACGGCTTTTCTTGTTCTTTTTTTTTTTAATTTGTTTTGTTTTCTTTCCCCTCTTTGTCTTTCTTCATTACTCAGTTTCTTGTCTCTCTATACCTTCTGTCTCTTTCTGTTCCCTGAATACCTGGCACTGAATACCTCTATGCCTTCTAGCCAGGCTGTACTGCAACACCTGAGAACAACTTCCCCAGACTTCGTAGCTGCAATGGTGGGATCACTGGGAGCTTTGGTGTTCTTTTTCCTTTCTGATTTTTTATTTATTCATTCTTTTCTTTTCTTTTTTTTCCTTCTTCTTCCCCTTTTTTTTCTCCATTTCATAGTCTCTCATCTCTCCACTCCAAGAGCAAGCTCACCCTAGCACTTTTTTTTGTTTCTTTGTATGTTTTTGGCTCCTGTTCTTCTCTCCTCTCTTCCATATCCATCCTAGCTCCACATATAACAATCTACCCCCTACATCCTGCCTACCTGCACCGTGCGCTTAACATCACACCACCAAGCAGCACAGGCACAGCCTACTGGAACCTTCTGTGCACTAATTACTGACCCGCCGTGGTGGCTGTAGTAAGTGCCGCAAACAACCCGTCCCTGTAACTCCTCTTCAGCTAGACCTGCCCTGCTGTACCATATCTGAGTGACTGACACTGCCAGTTGGAGAAGGAGACGAAAAGTATCATGCCAACAGACGAGCAAACAACAAAGAACACACAGCCCACCTGCTCAGACATAGCCAAATTAAAAAAAAAAACAAACAAAACAGGACGAAACAAATAAATCTACAACCAACAAATGAGAAAAATAACTACTTAATGCCCCGAAGACAGCAGACAATATCAAAACATTT
>NW_004443955.1:9741024-9800569 GCF_000243295.1 Trichechus manatus latirostris
AAAAAAAAAAAGGTCAAGAAGGGAGAGGGTTGACGTGTCGTGGGGTTGTTAACCAATGTCATAAAACAATATGTGTGCTACTGTTTCATGAGAAACTATTTGTTCTGTAAACCTTCACCTGAAGTACAATTAAAAAATAAATAAATAAAAAATTAAAAAAACAAAAAAAATAGTTTTACATTTAAGACTGTGATCCATTTTTAGTTAGATTTTTGTATAAAGTGTGAGATTTAGATTTTTAATTTCAGTTTTTAGTTTTTAATTTCAGTTTCCATGTGTTCATAGTTAGCATATATAAATGTGACTGATTTTAGTGTTTATCTTTTATCCTGCAACCTCACTGAGCTCACTAGTTCTAGTAATTATTATTATTATTTTGTAGATGCCTTGGGAGCGTCTCTGTAGATAGTCATGCCATCTACAAATGTTGTATTTCTTCCTTACTGATTTGTATGACTTGCATTCCTTTTTCTTGCCTATTGCACTGACTAGAACTTTGGATATTATGTTGAATAAGAGTGGTGAGAGCAGACATCCCTGTCTTGTTCCCCATCTTAGAGGGCACACTTTATGGAGTTTAAATTGTCCAAATGCAGTTCATTCCTCTTGAGGAATTTTTTTTTTAATTGTGCTTTTAGGTGAAAGTCTACAGCCCAAGTCAATTTCTCATTCAAAAATTTGTACACATACTGTTTTGTGACATTGGTTGCAATCCCCACAATGTGACAGCACACTCCCCTCTTCCACTCTGGGTTCCCTGCATCCATATTCATCTAGCTCCTGAGAGTAGAACTGCCCCAAAGGGTTTCCAAGGAGTGGCTTGTGGATTTGAATTGTCGACCTTTTGGTTAGCAGCCGAGCTCTTAACCATTGCGCCACCAGGGCCCCAACATTTAACAAACATTAAACCCGTTGAAAACCCATTGCCGTCAAGTCGATTCCGACTCATGGGGATGTCAAATCCTCAAGAGGAAGTGGGAATTGCTGCCTTCATTGACTTGCGCTGTAGCTGGGAACTGGGATGTGTCCAAACAACTGTCTAGTCTAGGAGCATTACCAGGGCTTCCCCATGTATACACAAACCCATGTCTGAACCATTCTAATCTATAGCATCCTTTAGGAAAGTTCCTCATTCTCCTGTAAATTGCCTGTTACTACAAAAGTCATTAGAATCTGTTTATTTGTTCCCAAGCCCACTGTGTGAAATAGCCAAAGGAGTGTGACTATGATAATATTACAGAGGGCAAAGTTAACATGCAGTGTTCAAACACTTTCCCAAGTTTATACAGCTCAGTGTAAATGTGAAGACAGAGAAATGGGTCTTGTTTTTAAGATTTCTCAGGAAGAAATGAAGCCGTACTCAGAACAATGTGGGAACAGGTACTATTTCCAGCCCTGTGTGAGCACCAGGCACTGCTATCTCTAATCCTTTTGGGTAGTTCTCTTCCCAGACTCAAACCATTTCTTTCTTTTTTTTGTTTAATTGTGCTTTAGGTGAAAGTTTACAGCTCAAGTTAATTTCTCATACAAAAATTCATACACATATTATTTTGTGACGTTAGTTGCAATCCCCACAATGTGACAGCACACTCCCCCTTTCCACTCTGGGTTCCCTGTGTCCACTCCACCAGTTCCTGTCCCTTCCTGCCTTCTCGTCCTGCTTTTGGTCTCGTATATCTGGTTGACTAAGAAGCACATTCCTCACGTGTATTATTTTTTGTTTTACAGTCCTCTCTAATCTATGTCTGAAGAGTGGGCTTCGGGAATGGTTTCAGTTCTATGTTAACAGTGTGTCCAGGGGACATAGTTTCAGGGGTTCCTCCTGGTCTTTTTACGTGAATTTGAGCGCTGTTCTAATTTTTCTCCTGCTCTGTCCAGGACTCTCTGTTGTGTTCCCTGTCAGGGCGGTCACTGGTGGTCAAGCCATTTCTTCTCATGCATGCGCTAATCAGCATTCAATCGAATACTCAGGGAGCCCTCTGAAGATTCCAGCGTTCTCTCTCGGTGAAGCTCTCTCCTTCCCAGCACTCTGTCCTGAGAATCTAGGTCTCTAGGTCTTGGTCTCCTTTGGTCTCTCAGCTATGTCTCCTCGATTCAGGGATCCCCGAGCTCCCCTTGCCTTCACCGTGACCTGGAAGCTTTCTCCAGGCAGGAAGCTCAGGCAATTGTCGGGCTCACTGCATTTGTTTGCCATCTCTCAGGGACCATTGTCCTCTGTTGCCTGATATTCAGTGACTCCATGCAGTCTATCTTTGTGTTAGTTGTTTCAGGTGGGAGGTAAAACTCAGTCTCTGTTACTCCATCTTGGCCAGAAGCTCTCGGTGGCTTTTTTTGTGTGTGTGTGTGTGTGTGCTTTAGATGAAGGTTTACAGAGCAACTTAGTTTCTCATTAAACAATTAATACGCATATTGTTTTATGACATTGGTTGCCAACCCCATGACATGTCCACACTCTCGCCTTGGGTTCCCCATTTCCATCTGTCCAGCTTTCCTGCCTCTCCTGCCTTCTCATCCTTGCCCCTGGGCTGGTGTGTGCACTTAGTCTCCTTTTGTTTCATGGTCCTGTCTAATCTTTGGCTGAAGGGTGAACCTCAGGAGTGACTTCAGTACTGAGTTAAGAGGACGTCCAGGGGCCATCTCTTGTGATTTCTCCAGTCTCTCTAAGACCAGTAAGTCTGGTCTCTTTTTGTGGGTTTGAATTTTGTTCTATATTTTTCTCCAGCTCTGTCTGGGACCTCTATTGTAATCCCTGTCAGAGCAGTCAGCGGTGGGAACCGGGCACCATCCAGTTGTGCTCGACTCAGTCTGGTGGAGGCTGTGGTAGTTATCGTCCATTAGTCCTTTGGATTAATCTTTCCCTTATGTCTTTGGTTTTCTTCATTCTCCTTTGCTCCAGATGGGGTGGGACCAATGGAGTATCTTAGATGGCCACTCACAAGTCTTGGTGGCTTTTTTCTTTCAATTTTCAAGTGGTTACAACAAGAGAGCTTAGAAAATTGCCTTAAGCCATCTCTGGCCATCTCAAGTGTCCTCCCTGCTCCTGAAGCCACTAAAGATGGAGCAGAATGGGAGTTCAATCATGGAGACAAGCAGGTACAGAGGGGCTAGAGAGAAAATAGAAGGCCGGAAGCGAAGGTGTTTGGGTTTTATTTTGTAGATTATGGGAGACCATTGAAGATATGCGATACGACCTATTTTTACAGTGATTGAGAAAGATGCCTTTTGCAGGGCCTAGCAGAGAACCCTGGGTATGCTCAGTGCTCAGTCAACACCTGCTGTAGTGAGAGATTGGAGGCAGGGAGGTGACCAGTGAGACGCTACAGCAGAGAGGTTAGACCAGAGCACACGAAGGAAGCATGAAGATAGGAGTCTGAGAGCGACTCTGAGGCCTAAACCGACAGGGCACGGCCATTTACTGGAGCCAGAGCAAGATGAGGAAGAAGATAGATATAGTAGCAGATGATTCTGAGGCATCACATGGTGAGTGGAGCATGACATGCCATCAGCTGTGCTAGGGGAAGGAGTAGTCTTACAAGGAGAGTCACCGATATAGTTTGAGACATGTAGGGGCTAAGTTGCCAGTAGGCCTGTCCCACAGAGCTGGTAGTGAAAGGTTGGAAATGTGGGTCTGGAGTCACATGGCGATTAGGACGGGAGGTGTGCATTAGGATTCATCCATAGGGAGTGAAAATGGGCCTTCACCTCAGGGGTGCTTGTGATGTACTTAAGGGGCTCCTGTCATTCCCCATCCCCATCTCCAGAGCCATCAGACTTCAGAGGTTAAGGTCATTTATAGGATGAAGTCACTGTTCTCATCTAAAGATTTCACACCAGAGAGTAACCAGAAAGAGTATGTAGAAATCTTAATTACATATTTTATATATCTCAGGACAATTCATAATTATAACTAAAGTACTGACATCTGTCAATGTATCATAACTAAAAATACAATAATTCCTTTATTTTGTTCTCGATCTAGAAATTTCAATTTTATTGGCCACATATTCAATTGTCATTGAAATGAGGCAAACGCTGTTTTATGTCTCATCGAGTATATTCATTTTAAACACAAATCAAAAAGGCTTCTCTATCTCTGTCTGCTCTTTAAACGCTTGGCTTTTTTCTAGATAACTGCATACCACGTGGAGTTGTCATGAGGCGTTTCTTCAGAATTCTCTCTGGCTTAAATAATGTCTCTACTTCTGTCCTTTGCCAGTTTTTTCAGAGTCCTCTACTCACACCAAAATCCATCCTCTGTAAAATCCCTTCACAGTCATCCAAAATGGCAGGTGTGAAACAAGGCAGGTCTTTCACTGTGGATACTGAGTTTTGCTGCTGGCCATTTTGCATACTTCTGAAGTTGTTTAATTACAATAAAATTAAGGAAACTGTGGGATATTACACACGTATATAACAAGAGGAGAAAAATGTTTTAGATACTTAGCAAACTTATAAATGATGAATTTTTTTTTCCTGTGGCACACTACTGTTCTTTATTCAATTTGGTTACCTTCCCCACATTCACCCCAGTGAACTCACATTCAGTGTATTTAGTTTTAGCTTTTCTGTTTATACATGATTTCTTAACCATATTGACATTATATTATTTTTGGGTTTTGTTCTGCTATTTTTTGACTGTGGTAAAATATACATAACTATATATTTGCCAAGTCAACAATTTTTACATGTACAATTCAGTGACATTGATCACATTCTTCATGTTGTATAGCCACTAGCATTATCCCTTTCCAAATTATTCTACCACCATTAACAGAAATTCAGGGCTCCCTAAGCAATTACTTACCTTTCCTCCCTGCCTCCCTCCAACCCCTGGTAACCACTAACAAACTTTGGTTTCCACATATTTTCCTATTTCAGGTAAGTGAAATAATACAGTATTTCTGTTTTTGTGACTAACTTATTTCAGTCAACAATGTTTTCAAAGTTCATCCATGTTGTGGCATGTATCAAGACTTCATTTCTCTTCTGGCTGAGTAATATTCCATTGTATGGATATACCTGAGATATATAAAATACGTAATTAAGATTTCATTCATCTGTTGACAGGCATTTAGTTTGTTTCCACCTTTTGGCTATTGTGAATGCTGCTGCACTAAACACTGGTGTACATGTGTCTGTTTGCATCACTGCTTTCAAATCTCTTGGGTATGTACTTAAGAGTGGAATTGTTCAGTCATATGGTAACTCGTACGTTTAACTTTTTAAGGAGCAGTCAAACTGTTTCCCACAGCAGCTGTACCATTTTGCATTCCCACCAGCAATGGATGAAGGTTCCAATTTCTCCATATCCTCACCAGCACCTGTTGTTTTTGAGTTTTTTGATCATAACCATTCTAACTGGGGTGAGGTGGTATCTCATTGTGGTTTTGATTTGCATCTCCCTAATGGCTAATGATCTTGAGCATCTTTTCATGTGCTTGTTGGTCATTTGTATATCCTCTTTGGTGAAATGTCTATTCAAGTCTTTTGCCCATTTTTTGATTGGGTTGTTTGTCTTTTTGGTGTTGAGTTGTAGGAGTTTTTTATATATTCTGGATATTAAAACTTTATCAGATATATGGTTCCCAAATTTTTTTCTACCAATCTTTATGTTGTCTCTTCACTTTGTTGATAAAGTCCTTTGATGAACAAAAGCATTTAATTTTTATGAGGTCTCATTTATCTATTTTGTCTTTTGCTGCTTGTGCTTTTGGTGTCGTATCTAAGAAACCATTGTTAAAAATTAGGTCCCAAAGCAATACCCCTATGTTTTCTTCTAAAAGTTTTATGGTTTTAGTTCTTACATTTAGGTTCTTGATCCATATTGAACTGGTTTTTACATATGGTGAGAGGTATGGACCACCATAACTGCTTCATTGTTTTGCATGTGGGAATCCAGTTTTTGTAGCATCATTTATTAAAGAGACTCTTCTTTCACCACTGAATAGATTTAGCACCCTGTTGAAAATCAGTTGACCGTTAAAGTATAGGTTTATTTCTGGACTCTCAATTCTATGTCATTGGTCTATATGTCTATCATTATACCAAAACCAAACCAAAACCCACTGCTGTCGAGTCGATTCCAACTCATAGTGACCCTATAGGACAGAGTAGAACTGCCCCATACAGTTTCCAAGGAGTGCCTGGTGGATTTGAACTGCTGACCTTTTGGTAGCAGCCGTAGCTCTTAACCACTATGCCATCAGGGTTTCCATCATTATACCAGTACCAGGTGTTTCTGATTATTGTAGCTTTACAGTATGTTTTGAAATCAGAAAGTGTGAGTCCTCCTACTTTATTCTTCTTCTTCAAGATTATTTTGTCTATTTGGGGTCGCTTGCCCTTCCATATAAATTTAAGCATAATTTTTTTCATTTCTGCAAAGAAGACTGTTGGAATTTTGATGGGGACTGCATTGACTTTATAGATTGCTTCGGGTAGTATTGACAACTATATTAAGCCTTCCAATCCATGAACACGGAATGTCTTCTCATTTGTTGAAGTCTGCTTTAATTTCTTTTAGTAATGTTTATAGTTTTCTGTGTACAAGTCATTCACCTTTATGGTTAAATTTTTTCCTAGGTACTTTATTCCTCTAAGATGCTATTGTAAATGGTATGGTTTCTTTAATTTCCTTTTCAGCTTGCTCATTCCTGATGTATAGGAACCCGGCTGATTTTTATGTGCTGACCTTGTACCCTGACACCTTGCTGAATTCACTTATTACCTCTAATAGTTTTGTGGAATTTTGGGGGTTTTCTATATATAGGATCATGTCCAAATGATGAATTCTTTTTAAAAGTCAATTAAAACAAAGCAAATTCTCTCCAGTCCAAGTAAATTCTGGGTATTAATAACACAATCTAACAAAGAAATTTGATAGCCATGAGACATTATAGATGGGATATTTCATTGTTCTGTTCTGAATTTTAAGTTCAGACTAGAAGGAAATGATATGCTTGGTTTCCAAATTTCCAACCAAACACATAGAAAATTTCACCTTCACCTTTAAATAAAATAATGCATAAGCAAGACTATAAAAACTCTTGTTGGTAGCATGATCAATGTGTATGTGAAAAATTTGCAACTTTTATTTTCCATAAAATTCTTCTTGAGCAATGAGACACATCTTGGAACAGATTCCAGGCCCTTTAATTTGTCCCTGTAAAAAGCAGCTCTTGCATACAGAGGTCTTTGTGGCTGGCTTGAAAGCTGATCCTATAAAAGGAGCTAAAATTAGACCGTCATTTGGAAAAGGTGAGTGATTCATGGAGGAATCTGTGTAAGCTGTAATTTCAAGAAGCTAAAATTGCATTTAGGATTCCTACAAATTTAAATCCATTTTGACTTTCTACGGCCACTGAAGCACCATCAATAACACAAATGCCTCTGCAAGGGGACAGGCTTGCTCTTCAACAGCATGTGTGGGTTGTTTAACGGTATTTTTAACTTTGAGCAAGGACCCATACGGAAACAACCACACCTTCCATGGGGTGCAGGACTGCAGCTAACTTCATCATTCGAAACGTGTCCTCTGCCCTCTGAAGCAAGAGCTGTCAGCCTTTGGTTGATGAATGTGAATTGCCTAAACTACAGTCTGTGAAAATAACTATAATTCATAGGCTAATTATTTTCTTGCAGTTTTATCAAATTTTAAAATCAAGAAAACTATTTGCTACTTTTCTGATATTTAAGGAAGGGTAATCAGGCAAAAATATGGTTTTTTTTGTATGTGTGTATATGTTTACACACACACACATTTTTGTGTGTCTGTATGTGTGTGTATATATATGTATATATATACATATGTATATGTATATATATACGTATATATGTAGAGAGAGCGAGCCCTGGTGGTGCAGTGGTTGAGTCTGGCTGCTAACGAGAAGGTTGGCAGTTTGAATCCACCAGCCACTCCCTGGAAACCTTATATGGCAGTTTTACTTTGTCCTATAGGGTCTCTATGCGTTGGAATCAACTCGATGGCATCAGGTGTATATATATATAAATACATACATACATGTAAATAAATATATGTCCATATATATATAAATACACTAAATAAATACTGTTTCTATAACTTTTGGATTCCTAAAAACCTACTTTGATCCTAACTGATTTCTAACTTTAAAAAAAATTTTCAGTCATTTTTTAAATTTTGGCATTATTCTGAATTTACATGAAAGAGAAAAAATAAGTGTTGTCAAAAAACTTTTGGAAAAGAAAATGAGCCTTTCATACATCAAATTGTACCATAAATATATAATAATTAAAATACTTTCATTTAAAACACAATTAAAAAAAATAAAATAGTGTGGCATTGGTAAAGGAACAGAAGAGAGAGTCCAGATAGAGACCCTTATATAATAAAAGTGGCACATCATGTAACTTGTGTTGGGATAATTGGCTATGTTTAAAAAAACAAACAGGATCATTTTAGATGTGAAAAGAATGAGAGCGGAAAATTCTTCCTTCTGAATCTAGGTGCAAAAATCCTAAACAAAATGTTGACAAACTAAATCCAGCAGCAAATTAAAAAATGCGTTATGACCAAATTGGGTTTATTCCTGTGTTACAAGAATGTTTTACCATAAGATAACCTATTAATGAAATATACCACATTAAAGGAAAAAAACCATCTGATCATCTCAGTAGATACAGTTGGTAGTTTTCAACACTAGTTTAAAAGCCCCTAATAAAGAAGAAATAGATGGGAGCTCCCTTAACTCAAGAAAGCCTTCAGCAAATATCAGGAAGGCGGTGCGGATGGCTGCCTTTGTTCACTTCAATTCAACATTGTACAGCAGGTCCCAGCCATTGGAATGGGACACTAAAAAGAAGTGAACAGTATACAAATTAGAAAGGAAGACAAACTGTCATTATTCTGAGATGATAGAAAACTCAGAGAATTCAGTAACATTTTCAAATATTTAAAATTAAATAAGATAGTTGACCAATGTTGCTAGATATAAAGATGGATTTGCAAAATCAATTTCATTCTCTTACACTAGCAACAAGCCGGAAGTATATTTTTTAAAAAGATGTGATTTTCAATAGCAACAAAAATATAAAGTACTCAAGAATAAATACAGAAAAAGATGAATAAAATTATTTAAAAAATTACTGAAAACAACAACAACAAAAAAAACCAAAACCCATTGCCGTCAAGTCGATTCAGACTCGTAGTGACCCTATAGGACAGAGTAGAACTACCCCATGGGGTTTCCAAGGAGCAGCTGGTGGATTCAAACTGCCGACCTTTTGGTTAGCGGCCGTAGTTCAAAATGGCAAAATACACTGTTGTCATGAACAGTAAGACTCAAGATTCTAAATATGTCGATTCTTCCCAAATTGATTTGTAAATCCAATGCAATTCCAATAAAGATCACAACAGAGCTGTGTGTGTGTGTACTGTAACAGGATGATCCTGCTATGTAGATGGTACAGCTGAAGACCAAGAATAACCAAGGCAGATTTCCACTTCAGGAAGTACAGCTGACTCCATAAGATGCGGGTCCTTCTGCTGTGAAACAATCAGATCCTGATTGCATGTTTTTTAAATGTATATCTGGTCTTGCAGAAAGCAGAGAAAAACCTCCAAACACCTCTTCATTTCCTTTCCTCCCCAAAATTAAAGGACCAACCTGTGAGCCAAAACTGGAGCTGGGCACTGTGAGCTGTGAGCTAGTGTTGAGAACAGGCTGTCTCTCAGGGTAAATGCTAACAGCAGCATTGTGATTTGGTCCCTTGGGGAGCAACAAGAAGGCGGAACTGATTAGAGACTCCAGAATTAAGCTCAGGACCTCGAAAAGGACTAATGTGGTCCCAGGTGTGCATCACTACCTGGCTCCCAGCAGATGAGAGATTGTTTTTGACAGAAAGAATCCCCAATATGGCCCACACGATTCCTATACATTAAGATCAAGCAAATACGAGTTCTCGGTCAGAAATCATCCCGTATATGTGGGCCTAAGCAACCATGAATGGGCAGTTTTGCAAACAATAAAGAACAGATTCAGATCCTCAAGGACTTCACATATTGGAAATTTCAAATATGAAGCACAGAATGTTCTTGTTGATGTTAGCTGCCTTCAAGTTCGCCTTGACTCATGGCAATCCCTGAACAAAATAGAGAGCCCAGAAAAAGTTGGAAAATACATTAAAAGTTGATGTGTGAGAAAAGAGCTAAGTAGATTTTTGTGGGAAAAATGGGCTATTCAATAAACAGAGCTAACATAATTGGCTGTTCATATTGAACCACTACTTTATAGTATACACAAAAATCAACGCCACTTGGATCACGGAGAGAAATGTGAAAGGAAAAATTTGGTAAAAAATATATGAGATTATCTTTATGTCTTCAAAAATAGGAATGGATTTCTTAAACAAGACAGAAAACAAGTCTCATAGAAATCAATAAAAAAGAAAAATAACCAATAGAAAAATGGGCAATAGACAAGAAAGGCAATTTTCAGAAGAGGAAACATGAATGGTGAATAAATATCTAAAAATATTATTAATTTCAGTAATAGCAGAGAAATGCAAATGGGGATTACAAAATACCTTCTGTACATCTGCTGAATTGGCAAAATCTATAAACAATAATGCCACATTACTGATTCAACCACTGTGGAAAGTAATTTGGTGTCATCTTCTAAAGTTAAGTATTTGCAGCATTTCTATTGCTGGTATTTTTCTCCAGAGAAGCTCTTGCCACATGTACTATGAGACATACACATAGATTCAGAACAGAACTGTTGCTAACTGCAAACAACTGGTACCCTCCAGTTGTCTAGTGTCTGTTGACAGATGAAGGATGAATAAATTGTAGTATATACACAGATGGAATATTACAGAGCAGTGAAGATTTATGAATTACAATAAGTTTTAGAAAAGTAAATATTAAAAGCCTACCCAGAATATGCTCCCATGTGTACAAAGCTTAAAAAAGCACATAATTAAACAATATTTTGTTTAGGGATATGTACATGTGATTAAACAGTAAAAAATGAGGAAAAGAAAAATACAAAACTCAAGATGCTCTTTCCCTGTTGGGGAAGCACATAGGTAAATGTGGTGGTATTGGTGCTATTCTAAGTGGGTCCCAGGGGTTTGTTTTATTATGATGCTCTATAACTAAAAGCAAAGATGTCACTTTAAGGACTAAGGTGCGCCTGACCCAAGCCGTGGTGTTCTCAGTTGCCTCACATGCATGTGAAAGCTGGACAATAAATAAGGAAGACCAGAGGAGAATTGACACATTTGAATCATGATGTTGGTGAAGATTATTGAATATACCATGGACCGCCAGAAGAAGGAAAAAAATCTGTTGTCATGGATTGAATAAGTCCTCCCAAAAATGTGTGGGTCATGATTCCCAGTATTGTATGATTGTGTACTGTTTTGTAATCTGATGTGATTTCCAATGTCATGGATTGAATTACGTCCCCCCAAAAATGTGTGGGTCATGATTCTCAGCATTGTATGATTGTGTAACATTTTGTAATCTGATGTGATTTCCTTATGTTTTGTAAACTCTATCACTATGATGAGGTTATACTGATGAGGTCTACAAGATTGTATAGTGTCTTAAGCCAATCTCTTTTGAGATATAAAAGAGAGAAGCGAGCAGAGACACATGGGAACCTCATACCACCAAGAAAGCAGTGCCAAGAGCACAGTGTGTCCTTTGGACCTGAGGTTCCTGCACAGAGAAGCTCCCAGATGAAGGGAAGATGGATGACACAGACCTTTCTCCAGAGCCGACAGAGAAAGTGTTCCCTTGGAGCTGACGCCCTGAATTTGGACTTGTAGCTTACTGGACTGTGAGAGAATAAACTTCTCTTTGTTAAAGCCATCCACTTGTGGTATTTCTGTTATAACAGCACTAGATGACTAAGACATGTGTCTTGGAAGATGTACAGCCAGCATGCTCATTAGAAGCCAGGATGGTGAGACTTCGTCTCATTTACCTTGGACATGTGCAGTGTGATTACTTTTGTGTGTGGCCTTTCTAGCCATGGTCTTGTAACTACCATCCAGGTGACTAGGTGGGACTGCGTGATAACATAATTGTGGCCCACCAAGGAGATGGGTCAGTTTTGCTTTAAAAGAGAGTGAATGCCAGAGCAGAGAGGAGGATCCTACCACCACAAAGGAAGAACAGCCACGAGCGGAGAGCGTGTCTTTGGACCAGGGATCCTTGTTCTGAGAAGCTCCTGGAAGCAGGAGACTGAGAGAGAGAGAAAGAGAGCAAGCTGTATCTCTGAAGATGGTGAGAAGCAGTGGCAGGAAAGACCTGGCAGCAGGAGATGGCACGGTGGGTTTCCCGGCCCATGGACAGAGAAAGCTGAGTGCCTCTGGGGAGAGGGCTAGGACCGGGGAGAGGTGTGCTGTGAGCATGGTTGAGAAGAGGTTGTCCTGATGGAAGAACTGTATCCTGAGTGTTCCTGAGCCTGAATTGTAACTGTTACCTCCCTAATAAACCCCATAATTGTGAGCATGGTCTGTGAGTTCTGTGTGGCCATTGCAATGAATTATCGAACCCAGTACAGAATGCTGTGAGAGGAATGGTGGGTGTCAGAATTAGTAAAGACTGTGGAGAGAGGAGGCTTGTCTGGCCTCCACCTCATGGAAGACAGGCTTGTGCTGCTGATCTTGGTTCTCTTTCCCCCTTACGGGGTTGGAGGACGTCAGACACCACCCCCATGCCAGTTTTACAACATGTTATGAGGAGTGACCAGTCCCTGGAGAAGGACATCATGCTTGGTAAAGTAGAGGGTCAATGAAAAACAGGAAGACCTTCAACGAGATTGACTGACACAGTGGCGGCAACAATGGGCTCGAGCATAACAACGATTGTGAGGATGGCGCAGGACTGGGCAGTGTTTTGTTCTGTTGTACATAGGGTTGCTATGAGTCGGAACCGACGCGACGGCACCTAACAACAACAACAACAGCATAAATTCCATATACTCTATTCCTATACCCATTATTGCATTAAAAGATGCTAAAGGGAAACAAAAGAAAAGGCAAGATAATTTGGAAGAAGAACAAGGTGAAGGGACTTGCCACACCAGTTATTAAGTCTTATTATAAAAGCAGAATCATTACGATAGGATGGAATAAATAAAAAGTACAAACAAACAACAACAAAAACAAAAAACAAAAAAAAACAGACTAGGGAGCAGAAGTAAGAGTTTAGAAAAAGAACCACATGTACATGGGAACTTGAGAATGTTAGATCAGTAAGAAAAGCACAGAATAATACTAAATGGTACTAAAACCAAAAAACAAATCCATTGCCATCGAGTCAATTCCAACTCATAGCGACCCTATAGGACTGAGTAGAACTGCCCCATAGGGTTTCCCAGGAGTGGCTGGTGGATTCAAACTGTCCACCTTTTTGGTTAGCAGCCGAACACTTAACCACTGCGCCATTAGGGCTCCAAATGGTAGTAGGATAGTGATTTATCCATACAGAATCATTAATAATTTCACACCACTCACAAAGAGGAAGAACAACAACAAAAAAACCTAAATGTGAAAAATAAAACTCTTAAACTTTTAGAAGAAAATGCGAGAGACTATCTTTACGCCTTTAGGGAAGGGAAGTATTTGTTACAAGTATTTGTTAAATAAGACATAAAAGGCATAAATCATAAGGGGAAAGATTGATAAATTCAATTATATTGAAATGCTAAAACTTGTATGTGAAAAAAGACACCATAAAAACTCTTAAAAATTAGACTGAAGACTGCCAAGAAATACTTGCAAAACATGCAACCAACAAAGGATTGTTGTTGGTGTTGTCAAATGCCATCGAGGAGGTTCCGACTCATAGCGACCTCATGCACAACAGAATGAAACACTGCCCGGCCCTTCGCCATCCTCACAATGGTTGCTATGTTTGAGCCCATTGTTGCAACCACTGTGTCAGCCATCTCATTGATGGTCTTCCTTGTTTTCGCTGACCCTCTACTTTACCAAACATGACATCTTTCTCCAGGGACTGGACCCTCCTGATAACATACATGCCCAAAGTACATCCATGCCCAAAGTGAGACTAAATCTCGCCATCCTCGCTTCTAACGAGCATACTGGTTGTGCTTCTTCCAAGACAGATATGTTTGTTCTTCTGGTCATCCATGGTGTATGCAATATTCTATGCCAACACCACATTTCAAAGACATCAATTCTTTGGTCTTCCTTACTCACTGTCCAGCTTTTGCGTGCAGGAGGTGATTGAAAATACCATGACTTGATTCAGGTGCACCCTAGTCCTCAAAGTGACATTTTTGCTTTTTAACACTTGAAAGAGGTCTTTTGCAGCAGATTTGCCCAATACAATACGTTGATTTCATGACTGCTGCTTCTGTCGGTGTTGATTGTGGATCCAAGTAAAATGAAATCCTTGACAACTTCAATCTTTTCTCCATTTATCATGATGTTGCTTATTGGCTCAACTGTGAGAATTTTTTTTTTCTTTATATTGAGGTGTAATCCATACTGAAGACTGTAGTCTTTGATCTTCATCAGTAAGTGCTTCAAGTCCTTTTTGCTTTCAGCAAGCAAGGTTGTGTCATCTACATATTGCAGATTATTAATACGTTGACCATTGACCAATTCTTTTTGGTACAGTGACTCTGTGTATTCCTTCCATCTTCTTTTGATGCTTCCTGGGTCATTCAATATTTTGTCCATAAAATCCTTCAATATGGCAACTGAAGGCTTGAATATTTTCTTAATTTGTTTCAGCTTCAGAAATGCTGACAGTTTTTTTCCCTTTTTGTTTTCTAACTCCAGATTTTGCACATTTCATTATAATATGTTACTTTTTCTTCTGGAGCTGCCCTTTGAAATCTTCTGTTCAGCTCTTTCCATCGTTTCTTTCATTTGCTTTAGCTAGTCCACGTTCAAGAGCAAATTTCAGAGTCTCTTCTGACATCCATTTTGGTCTTTTATTTCTTTCCTGTCTCATTAATGACCTTTTGCTTTCTTCATGTATGATGTCCTTGATGTTATCCCACAACTTGTCTGGTATTTGGTTGTGTTCAATGTGTCAAATTTATTCTTCAGATGATCTCTAAATTCAGGTGAGATACACTCAAGATCGTACTTTGGCGCTCATGAACTTATTTTGATCTTCTTCAGCTTCAACTTGAACTTGCATATGAGCAACTGACGGTCTGTTCTGCAGCCGACCCCTGGCCTTGTTCTGACTGATGATATTGAGCTTTTCCATCATCTCTTTCCACAGATGTAGTCGATTTGATTCCTGTGTATTCCATTTGGCGAAGTCCACGTGTATAGCTGCCTTTACGTTGTTGAAAAAAGGTATCTGCAATGAATAAGTCATTGGTCTTGTAAAATTCTCTCATGTGATCTCTAGCGTTGTTTCTATCACCAAGGCCATGTTTTCCAACTACTGATCCTTCTTCTTTGTTTCCAACTTTCACATTCTAATCATCAGTAATTACCAATGCATCTTGATTGCATGTTTGATCAATTTCAGACTGCAGAAGTTGGTAAAAATCTTCAATTTCTTCATCTTTGGCATTAGTGGTTGGTGCATAAATTTGAATAATAGCTGTATTAACTGGTCTTCGTTGTAGGTGTATGGGTATTATCCTATCACTGACAGCACTGTACTTCAGGATAGATCTTGAAATGTTCTTTCTGATGATGAATGTGACATCATTCCTCTTTAATTTGTCATTCCAGGTATAGTAGACCAGGTGAAAGGATTAGTATTCAGAATATATAACAAACCTCTAAAAATATATAACAAACCTCTAAAAGAAAAAGACAAACAAACCAATAGGAAAGTAGCAGAAAATATGAATGGATGAAGAAACACAGTGGCCCTTAACAGAGGAAGAGGCTTTCACCTCACTGTAACCAGGGAAATGCACATTACAAATTTAATGAGATGCCATGTCTCACCTGTCTTGATGGCAAAAACAGGTTTGGTGAGGACATGGGGCAAATAGAGATTCTGTTAGTTTGTCATACTGTGTTGGCTTATGTATTGCTATGCCATTGGTATTTTCAAATAATAAGAGGGTCACCCATGGTGGACAGGTTTCAGCGAAGCTTCCAGACTAAAATAGACTTGGAAGAAAGGCCAGGCAATCTACTTCTGAAAGTTAATCAATGGATCTATGAACCCTATGGGTCACAACAAAATATTTCCCAATATAGTGCTAGAAGATGAGCCCCCTAGGTTGGGCGACACTACACAATAGTCACAACAATGGACTTGAGCATACTAATGTTAGCGAAGATGGTGCAGGACCGGGCAATGTTTTGCTCTGTGGTACATGGGATCACCATGAGTCAGAGCCAACTTGATGGCAGCTAACAACAGCAACAGAAAAGTGGAAGATGCATAAACGCTAGGACCCAGCAATTCCACTTGTAGGTATGCATCCTAGGGGAATGCTCACAGAGGTGCACAGGGTAACATGTATGAGGATGTTCAGAACAACACTGAAATAAAAACAATTTTTTTAAAGAGTACAATTTTCCATCAGTGGGCGAACCAAAAAACAAACAAAAAACGTGCACACACACAACACACAAACAAACAAAAACCACGGCAGTCAAGTCAAGGGTACATAAATACTGGTATGTTCATATAATGGAAGACTATAAAGCAGTGAAAATAAACTAAAGTCAACATGGATGATTCTCATAAACATAATGCCAGATGAGGGGAATAAGTTAATGAGAATACAAATGGTATAAATCCCATTTCCATGAAATCTGAAAATAAGCAAAACGCAACAACACATTGTTTAGGGACACGTGCAGAAAAACTATGAAGAACAGCAAAGGGGGAGGGGAATCATATGCAGTTGGAGAGGGGTGCTTTTCCTGAATTGATAATACTTTCCTAATACCTATGATTGGCATATGGGAGTTAAGTGTATTATTTTTCACACAATTTTGTGTATCTTAAATATTGCCTAGTTGTAGTGCAATGGGTTTCTCTGTCTACTATATAGTCTTCCCAGCCTTGGGTTTATAATTCTGCCAAAAATAATTGGTTGGGCTACAGCCTGCCCTGTGATTGGTCTATTTTAGTTTGCAGGAAAGTTTGCAGGACTGGACAGTTTACTATGCAAGTAAGGTGCATAAAACCTTTGCAAGGATTGGTCAATTACTATGCAAACTAGATGACTGTGGTCTACCTAGGAGACTGGTCAGTTTTGCCATCCTGCTAGGTTTATAAGGACCAATCCTACAGAGGTTGAGGGGGACCTCACTACCATCAAGAAGAAAAGTCCTTTGGAATTGGGTTGAGAACCTCCTAGATCCAGGAGACAGAACTGTAACACTGGAGATGGTGTGAGATGGTGCAAGATAGCATGAGATGGTGGTAGCAGTACCAGTGGTGACAACCAGGGTGGTGGCATGAGACGGCTGAGGTGGTCTTCCTGGCCCATGGAGCAAGATAGCTGCAGTGGGCTTGCCAACACACGGAGCGAGATAACTGAGTGCCTTTGGACAGGAGGCTTGCTGATAGAGTGGGGTGCCTCTGGGCACTTGTTGGTAGAGCTAAAGAGCTGTAACACTTGCCCGAGGCTGGGCAGAGGCCAGGCTGAGCTGGCCCGGCAGCAGAGGCCAGAGCAGGTTTCGGCCTGCAGGCACAGCTAAGAAGGAGCTAAGAACTGTCCTGGTTGGAAGTTGTCCTGATTGACAAAACTGATTCTGACCTGCATTGTTTCTGTTACTTCCAAGTTGACCTCGATCCTAAATAATAGCCTGTTATTTCCTTAATAAACTCCATAACTGTGAGTGTGGTCTGGGAGTTCTGTGTGGCCATTGCAATGAATTATCGAACCCAACAGAGAAGTAAAGTGCTGTAGGGAGTACGGCTGGTGTCAGAATTGGTAAAAAGGTTGGAGAGTGGAGGTATGTTTGACTTCCACCTTACAGGAATCAGCTTTAGGCTGATGCTGATTCTCATTCTTTTCTCTTGAAATTAGACAGCTTCTGATGCTACTATGTTATACCAGTAAATAAAAATGTTAATAGTAAATCTATACAGTGGAATGCTCTAATAGCATTAAAAAGAAAGAGGTCCAACCATCCACACATCCATCCATCCGTCCGTCCATCCATCCGTCCGTCCGTCCGTCCATCCATCCATCCATCTCTATCACTCAGGGTCCCAGCAGAAAACAGCCGACATATTCAAGGTTAACTGAAGAAAGTTTAGTGAACAATCTGTGAATAGGGTTAAGAAGACCAACCGGCATGCTGAAACATCTAGGAACTAGCAACAGCAAGGAGCTGTTAACACCCTAGGCTTGAAAGTACAAAGGCAGGGAGCAATGTTACCAGAACCCATCGAAACTACAGACAAGAGAAATGGGCCTCTCAACAACAGCTGTGGCTACAGGTGAAACTCACAGCCTGGGAGAACAAGGAATTTGGAAATAAAGGTCCTGATCTCTCTTCCCACCCTCCAATCTCCTGCCAGTATCCCTCACTAGGGGAACCCACCCAGATGCCAGAGATGAGGCAGTCTGAGTGGTAAGGTATGTAGAGATCAGCTCTGAGGGACCACAGCAAGGCAGAGAAGACAGATAATGGAAATGGGTGGAGTAAACAGAAAACAACCAATAACTGCTAGCATATCTATCTGTCTGTCGGTCCGTCCGTCGGGCTGTCTGTCCATCCATCCATCTAGTTTTTGAATTTTTTACAATGGGTAGGTATTACTTTTATAATGAAAAATTTCAGTAAGGTTCTTTTGTAATCAATGGACTGTTGGGGAAAACCACTAAAATGTACAGTACAAAATTTTCAGAATAATTGCAGGCTCCGGTAAGACCACGGAGCTTAGGAGGGGCTGAAGCACGGACTGCTATTAGGAGTGAGGCATGGATGTCCCCGCTGAAAAAGGGAGGGACAGGGTGAAGCTGACACCGCAGGAAACCAGCCACACCACAGACACACAGATCCCACAATAGCTGAGAATTCAACTGGATTCAAGCGCAGGCAGGCCAGACTCCAGCCTTGGGCAGAGAACACTGCCACTTCCATCCCACCCCCCATGCCCGAGAGGGGCTAGCCCCGAGGGAGGATGGGGAAGTCTTCCAGACCTCACCCTAAGACGGTAGGGTGGACGGGTTACAAGAGGGATACGGGCAGGGGCATCTAAACCGCATGTGGAGGTGAGACTTCCCATGGAGTCACTGCAGGTGACCAGGAGGTTGGAGAAGCTGCCCAGGCAGTGTGGATACTGAAGGGATTCCGCGTGTCAGTCGATGGTGAACTACTCCTGCTGCACGCACCGAAGCAGAGTGGCGGGACAACGCCCACGCGTCCTGGGGGGAGGCCGCGCGGGGTCAGCCTGACCCCCTCACAAAAGGGAGGCCTAGGCACGGCGCAAGCGCTGCTTAGTCAAGGAACGCTCGCCATGTTGGACGACCTGACTCCACGTGGGGTGTTCCGGGAGACTAAAGGATTGCGAGGCTTTACTGACATCCTCCGGTGATCAGCACGTCCTGTGGGCAGGGCCGCTGCGCACAGCGCAGAGACACAGCGCCCCTGGGCGGGCCGGGGAGCTGGGAGCTCCACGTCCGCTAAGCGAGGTCTAGCCAGCGGCTGAGAGGAGTCACTGGAGACGGATGTCACCAAGAAGGGTTGGGAGCATGCCCAGCCATTGGGCGGTGAGAACATGGAGAGGACGCGTCAGGGCAGGAGCCCTGCAGAGCACCGCCATCTACTGCGCTGCATCCAAGAATGGCTGCTGGGGCCTCGGAAGGGCACTGCTGGGTGGGCCTGCAGCGGGGGACAGCCCACCTTGCTCAGAGGAGACTGCAGAGGGAGCGAAGAGAGGGTGGAGCAGCAGCCGGGGCCAGGCGACTTTATAGAAAGCTCGAAGTGTCCGCAGCTTTTCTTTTCCCTTTTCCCATTTATTTATATTTTTCACATGTTTTGCTTGTTTGGTCTAGTGAGACGGGCTTTTTGTTTTTGTTTTAAGCATATTATTAAAGGGAATGCGATACTCCGTGGAACCTTCTGTGCCAGTAGAAGGGAGAGCACAGAGAAAGAACACATCCCATCTGTTACCCCCAGGTTCAGGGCAGTTTGTCTAGATACCTTTAGTGAAAGGACACATAGAGTGGTGTTCACAGTGTGCCGCCAGGGATCCCTCCAGGGCCCCAAGGGCTGCTACCACACCGGAAATGCCATCCTTCTGGATTCCTGGGTTCACGTTCTGTGGTCAAACTCTAGCGAAGGGCTGAGAGGTTAGGGCAATGCACAGGTCACAGAGGGGTGAAGGTGGGGTGGATATTTTTATGACATTGGTAGCAAAACGTTTTATTTAGATGTACCATTAATTTCTTTTTCTTTTGAGATTTTAGAAATAAAGATGTGCTAGTAGAAAATAATACAGTATAACTCAATGTAATATTTACAGCTGCAAAATATTCAATCCAACACAATGTAAGACAGTAGATAAAAAAACTCATCATTAATACATTATAACTTAAATACCAAGAGTGCAGATGGTCTGAAGGAGCCCTGGTGGTGCAAATGGTTAAGTGCTTGGCTGCTAACCGAAAGGTCACCAGTTCGAACCCACTAGCTGCTCCACAGGAGAAAAGACCTGGTTATCTGCTCCGTTAAAGATTTCAGCCTAGGAAACTCTATGGGGAAGTTCTACTCTGTCATATAGGGTCACTATGGGTCTGAATCTACTCAATAGCACAGAACAACAACATAGATGTTCTGAGAAAGAATACAAATTTAATCCAATCTCATTTTAAATGCAGTGTAAATGATGGTGGGCTTTTCTAACTCTTATCACTAAAACCATCCAAAAAATGTTAGTCCTCTGCTCACAGGCCAGCTGTCCCGAGTGCTGACATGCTCAGTAGTTCTCATGATGTGGATGAGCCCATCCACAACACCTGCGGTAGAGCTACGCTACTCAGCCCCCGAGGACTGTACTGTCAGGGTCGCACCCTGAGCATGAATTCCAGAATTCACCATTCACAGCATCAACCTAAGTGGAAAGCTACTGATTACACCAAACTCCCCTCTCCCTCCTCCCACCGGCAACATTTGGAGAAAGGTGAGGAAGACATTGAAGCAAACTACTGTTTTCTCCTCCAGGTTTTTGAATTCTGACATAATGAAAATATTTTATTAACAGTAACAATCATCTTTCATTGAAATGTGACCAGATACTTATAACATGGGAGACCCTGGGTGGTGCAAATGGTTAATGCTCTTGGCTGCTAACAGAAAGGTTAGAGGTTCCAGTCCACCCAGATGCTCCTCAGAAGAAAGACTTGGCAATCTACTTCCGAAAAATCAGCCATTGAAAACCCTTTGGAACACAGTTCTATTCTGACACACATAGGGTCACCTTGAGTCGCCATCAATTTAATGGCAAGTGGTAGTGGACGCCTGTCTCCAGTATTCCGACTTCGTCAGTCATTGGTTACAATAACAATCCTGCTGGGAGGTGTTTCTCTTCTTCCATGTGGAATGATATGCAATGAAAATGTTTTAGAAAAGAAAAAGACCAAAGACTTTGCAGCCTGAGACACTGTAATGTGCACCTATCGGAAAGCCATTTAGATCTTTTTTGTATTAAAACAGTCCTGTCATTCGGAACCCTCAACGTCAAGGTCTAGAAACCAGTCTTGACCGAGGTGCACACACTACCCTCGCGTGGTGCTGCAGAGAGTATTCCTGTAACCTTGATCGACTTCAGTTACTGGGCTTCATTTCCCACAGCAAAGCAGTTCCCCAAAGAGGTAAGGAGTGGAGTGCTTTCACTCATGAAACAACCCTTAATGTACCTCTTTTTCTTGGGAATGTAAGGTCAATTATATTTGAGCTTGCTTAAAGGAAAATCTCAACAATGAAAGGAATCGATTAATGGCCCTGTAAGTCCACACTGTCCTAAGGCCAGGGATCAATATGGACTTCAGTAATTGAATCAAAAGAGCAAATGACTGCCCTATCATTATTTGTTGACTTAGCTTTCACTATGAAGGATGGTAATTTATTGAGTCATTTGTTTGGGTAATCCCCTATTAATCCAGTATTTACTCCTCTCTTCTTTAATTCGAGAGAGAGGGATCCATAGGTGGCTGGGAAGAGGAGTGCGCCCTCCAGGGTCTTATGATCTCCTGGAGGAAGCAAACACTCCTAGGCAGAGTGAGTGCCCCACTGGCCCAGCCATGGGACATAGGAACAAGGCCCAGTGAAGAGTGCTCAGATGGCAGGGTGGAGATTTAGGAGGACTTCAGAGAAGAGGAGGCATTGGGTTAGGTCTTGAAAGCAGGGTGTGGCTATAGTGCGAGATGACTCGTGCCCAATTTGGAGGAATTCCATCTGAAGAGTAGGAGGTCATCCAGGTAAGGAAAGGAAAAATCAGAACCCAGACTACAGAGCTACCCCTGGGGAAGAAGAATTGAGTCTCAACTGGAGCTGCCTAAACAGAATAAGCAGAGAGAAGAAGAAGCCCCATTACAAAGGTACAACAAGCAGAGCTTGGGGTGATAGGAGGACTGGGAAAGAAGCGGGGGCGGTGGGGGGGAGCAGAGGGGATAATAAGAACACAGGGTTTCTTGCCCTTCTACAATGTCCTTCATTCTTGCTTAACAGCAATACCACCGATGCAGTTAATCAAGCCAACATCTGTATCATTCTTGACTCCAGTCTTCCCCTCATCCACATACCCACGTCCAAACCATTAGTGGTGCCTGTCAACCCAGCTACAAACCTAGAACCTTGCTGGGAATCCATGTCCTCTTCTCACCAGCTCCACCTCTGCCTGAGCCTGACCTTTACCCTCTCACCAGGACTCTACAGCAGCCTCCGAACCCCTGTGTCCACCTCACCTTTCAACAATCATGCTCCACAGAGTGGCCAGGGCAGTTGTTTCAATATAAGTTGGTTCCTGGCACTCCCAGCTTCAGATCTTCAAAAAGACTCGCACTGCAGCTAGATACAATCTACACTCCCTGCCTGCTGCCTCCCTTGACAGCTCTCCCTCTCTCTCTGCAGACCAGCTCCCAGGTAAGCAGCTGCAACTTTTGCACTGGGACACTGGCCCAGCTCGCTCTGGGACCCAGTTCCCCACCTGGGAAGGGGCTGACAGGGTAGTTGGGCCACTCCTGGGCCAATCACCTGCAAGCAAGAAGGCAGAGTTGCACCAAGCACCATGCTGAGCAGGAGGTCCAAGGGGGACACTGTACGCTGGGTCTGCTTCTAACTGAACTTGGCTATTTGGGAGTCATCATTGGGCTGATACTGTTTAGTCCTTCTGCTTCTACATGACTATGATTGAAAATGGCACTGGGGCCAGCCCCAAGCGGACGGCTCCCTGACCAAGTCTGACCACAATTCTCTTGGAGCCTTACTGCTCACCCCACATGGAGACCCCTGGCCTGGAAGCCTCTGGCTTTGGCCCTCTGACTCCTGCATGTGTGGCTTTCAGAAGTCTCCTCACGCCTCTGAGCCTTGATTTCCCCATCTGTGACGTGAGGGTTAGCCTAGATTTCAAACTGAAGTAGGCAAACTCCTAGGATTTGGAAAGTGAATCCCTCCCTGGGAGAAGTTATGGCAGCGGGTGTGCAAAGTGGTAAGTAATAGCAAGTTGGCTCATTATAGGGAAGTTTGCATCGCAGGGGAATCACCAGCTTCTGAGAAGGCTGGGGCACAATTCATTTTGCTATCTCCTATGATTGGTTATTACATGTGGTTTTATTTCAGTCAACTCTGAAATTCATTCATAAATTCATCCATTTCACTCCAGAGGACTAATATGACCAAAATAAGGAAGTTATTTGTCTGCAAACAATATGAAGCATTTCAGATATTTAAAAGTTATAATAATTATCTATATTTAAATTACTTCCAAATATTAACTAAATTTTTTATTGTTTTAAAATATGTCTTCGAATCTTTTATTAGCAATTGCACAAGCAATTTATTACACCTATTTATAAGTGCAAAACTGCACAGTTAGAAGTAATCTTTGATAGCCATAAGAAAACCCCCTCTTTTACTTAGATTAAAGGGGAACATTGATGATTCAGGAAATAGCAGGCCTTATTTGAAGCATTATGTTAAAGGGGAAATAAAACACTCTTAACCCTTAAAGAAAAATGTGCAAATGAGGACTTGTTAAGATCACAAATTCCTCAATGAAAGACATCTGTGGATATGATGTGCTCTTCATAGGACGATATCGCTCCTGACTTTGGGACCTTGTCTTCACTCCCTACGAGAGCCTTATTTGTCACTGCTTCACTTGGGCATCTATCTGATTTCACAGAGGACACTATTAATCCATGTGTCAGAATGACAATTCATTCCTTACATGACAACAGAATGGAACTGCAAGGTGACTTCACTGACATTTTACTCAGCTGACAAAGAAGGGACAAAATGCCTTTTCCCAGGAATTTGTCAAAACTAGGAACATCTTCTACCGAGAGCCAAGAAGCTTTGTCACTGCTTCATAAAGCAAGAACTTCCCTTCACTGAGTATTTCATAGGTGGAAAGCATAACACACTAACACCTTTTACCTGGCCTGATTGGTAAAGGGAAACTTTGTGTGACAAAATATTCTGTTCAAAGAGTGTTATCATATACACAAGGTGATTTATCAATTTTCAAATTTTTACAAAGACACTGAACATAAACTATTTTGATATTTGGTAATTTCAGGAGGTAATCAGTTTCTCCCAGGGCTTCAGGCTTGTTCTGAGCATTGGTGTTCACTGTCCTGTGGCTAAGCCAAGGTCCTGGGTTGTAGTGGTATCTACGTGTCCGCTACGGATGATGGGAAGAGCTGGGCCAGACTACCTGGGCTGCAATCTGGCTTCATCCTTACCAGCTGTGTGACCTTTGAGAAGTTATTTAATTTCACTGTGCCTCAATTTCCGCATCTGTGAAATGGGGATAATGATATGGTGGACAGCTTTCAGCAGAGCTGCCAGACTAAGACAGACTAGGAGGAAAGGCCTAGTGATCTATTCTGAAAAATTAGCTAATGGAAACCATATGGATCATAACAGAACATTGTCTGAATCAGTTGCTTTGGACATGTTATCAGGAGAGATCAATTGCTGGAGGAGGACATCATGTTTGGTGAAGTAGGGGGCCAGAGAGCGGCAGGCAGACCCTCTGTGAGACAGCTTGGCATGGCAGCTGCAATTGTGAGGATGACACAGAACCAGGCCACATTTTGTGCTATTGGACATAAGGTTGCAATGACTCGGAACTGACTTGACAAAACCCAGCAATAAAAACAACAACATTATATACGTTAAATCCCATGATTTACCTTATCCCTGATTGGTATCTTGGTAGGTATGTTGATTTGATTAAAAACACAGGTCCCAGAGTATGAATTCAACAGAGGACTTTTAGGTCTAGTCCACGAATGCTTAAGAAAATAGCACTAAAAATTATCAGACGTCCATCCAAGATTTGTAGTCTAAACCGATTCTATATCGTTGTGCCATTTGTTCAACTGATCAGACAATAGAATTCTGATGTTTGCCCATCTTTCATGAGTCTACTGTTTTTCTGCCTCCTGAAAGTTCTGTCCAGGGCTACTTGTTTTACCCCTGGTGAGGTTAAGTCTGAGGGAAAGAAGCGTGATTAAAGCCCAAGCAAATTAAGAATGAAGTTAAAAGGAATGCAGATACACTTGTTGGAAATACTAACACGGCAGAAGTAATTTAAATGATCTTTTTAGCCTTTTGCCTCTTGTGTTCTTGGATAATGTTTATAACCAAAAGTAACATTTCCAATCTGTAGCCAATTTATAGTCTAACACTTCCTTAAAGATACAGGCCTGTCACTTTTCCTCATGAGTCCCAGACTAGACTTTCCTCTATAGCCATAGTTCTTGTTGGGTGACGTCAAATTGATTCTGACTCATAGCGACCCTATAGGACAGAGTAGAACTGCACCACAGAGCTTTCTAGTCTGAAATCCTTACAGAAGCAGATGGCCAGGTGTTTTCTCCTTCAGAGTGGGTGGTAGGTTGGAACCGCCCACCTTTTGGTTAGCAGCGAAGTGCTTAACCATTGTGCCACCAGGGCCATAGTAGATAGAGGAAGAGGCGAGGGTATTGTTCATTTAGCTTGACTCTGGAAGAAGGAGCCCCCCGACCCGTGTCTCCCTGCCCCCGTCTCCAGCCCCCACCAGCACCCTAATGCCTGCCCCCATGCTTTATGCAGGCTGCAGTTCTCACAGTACAGAGCTGTGAGAGCCCCCAGCACACATGGATGGGGTTTGGGGTCAAGAGCAGCAGGCTATCCTGGAAATTATCCAGTAATCTTCAGAAAGGGGAGGACAGAGTGGGAGGGACCATGGAAGAGAAGAGTGTGGAAGAGCAGAGGGGAGGTCTCCCAAGCCCAGGAGGAGTATAACGTCCCATCTGATCAGACACAAGGTAAGATGGACAGCAAGGAAGGCCCCAGACCAGAAGGAGGTGCCGTAGGCTGGCCCGTAAGTCCTCCTCCAGCCAGGGAAGCCCCCGTGAAGGGTGGCCACATGCAGGCCAGGAGCCCACAGTCCTCATGTTTATGTCCAGGTCCTGGATGAGCCCGCTGGCCAGAGGCTATGCTGCTGACGGGGGCACACCATGCTCCTTGTTGCCAAGGCCAGGGCCCAGAGTCTTCAAGATACCTTGCTTGACATCACCTCCTGGTCACCAAGCTTTACCAATTTTACCTCCTATGTAGTCACCAAGTTGAGCCTCTCTCCTCCTTTGCTGTCTGCTCTGCAGTTTTGGCCTCACTGTCTCTGCCCAAACTGGCATCTGGGCCTCTCAGTCCTGGTTCCTACTGTGGCCAGATGACCTGTATCTGTAACAAATCCAGCATCCCCAGCCCCCATGCCTGGAGGGCTCTGCACTGCCTACAGGCTGCAGCACCAGTTCCTCTGTCTGTGTCACTAAAAATTATGAAATGCCTATTCGAGAATACCCTTTTGTTGTCTAAACTGATTCTGTATCATTGTCCAAATTGTACCAAACATTCAAGACAAGCAGCAGACAAATTTTTTTCAGAGGAGGGAAAGAGGAGACTACTCTCCAGCTCATCTTTTAGGGCTAGTATAAAATGAAAGGATTCCTGGTGGAGCAGTGGTTAAAGAGCTCAGCTGCTAACTAAAAGGTTGGCAGTTCAAATCCACCAGCTGCTCCCTGGAAACCCTATGGGGCATTTCTACTCTGTCCTAAAGGGTTGCTATGAGTTGGAATTGACTTGACGGCAACAGGTTTGGTTGGTATAAAACAAAAAATGTAAAATATAAAAATATAAAATGAAAAAGTGATAAAATCAGGCAAGGAAAGTATGAAAAAGGGAAAAGTTTAGTTGACATGACTTATTAATAAAGATGAAAAATCCTTAATAAAATAAAAGCAGATTTTCACAATTATATGAAAGCATTGTCACCAAGCTTTACCCCCAAAATGCAATAATGGTTCCACATTACAAATCCATTAATGTAATTCACCACATCAACAGAAGAAAGTTATATGTGCGTGTATGTCCTATGCATGGGTGTGCGTATAGATATATACACACACATATATATGCACACACATATATGTATGTAGACATACATATACATAATACATACTTATCTCAATAGATGCAGCATTTGATAAAATTTAAAACTCTTTCATAATAAATTTCATAGCAAACTGACAATAAAACAGGATTTCTTTAACCTGACAAATACTATCTCGTACCAGAAACTTTCAGTAAACATTATACTCAAGTGTTAAACATGTTTCCTTTAAAATCAGGAATAAAGATGCCTGCAAACACAACTTCCTATTCAACACTGTGCTGGAGGTCTTAGCCAGTGCAGCAAGACAGGAAAACATTAATAACTGATGTAAGGAATGGAAAGGAAAAAAGAAAACTATCATTCTTCCCAGATAATATGACCCTCTAAGCAGAAAATCCATAACAATCTATAGGTAAACTGTTAACAAATAGACTTAGCAAAGTAACTGGATGCAAGAGCAATGAAAAAAAGATAAATGTGTTTCTATACATAAAATATTTAAAAAAGAAAATATAATTTAAAACCCTACTTTTCCAATAGTAGCAAAACCATATGATACCTAGGAATGTATCTAACAAAAGATGGTAAAGACTGTATACCAAGACTTATAAACATTTTATTGAAAAGCATAATAGGAGACCTAAATAAATGGAGAGATACACCAAGACCATGGACAGAAAAAATAAATTACATAAAAGATGACCATTCTCCCCCAAATTAACCTAAAAATACAATTACAAACAATGGTTTGTGTGTATGTATGCGTGTGAGAGAGCAAGAAAGAGTAAGTATGCATGTACAGGATCAAGAAGAGCCCAGACAATTTTGCACAAGAACAAGGTGGGGGCTTATCCTACCAAATAATAAAGAAATAGTATTTAGTACAATGTGGTACCGACAAGGAGACAATCCATAGAGCAATGAAAAAGAAAAGAGACCTCAGATACAGAAGTCCTCAAATATAGAAACTTGATATATGACCATACAAATAGGTGACCACAGGTTGGTGCTGTAATAATTGGTAATTATCTATATGCAAAGAAATAAAATGAAATAAAACTAGATCCATATCTCACGTCACACACAAAAATGAACACCACATGGATTAATGACCTAAAAATATGAAAAGCAAAGTTTTAAAACTTACAGAAACAAATACAGGGTAATATTATCATGACCTCGGAAAGGAAAAAGTATTTCCTCAACACAACACAAAAAGGACACACCATAAAGGAAATACATTTTACTGCATTAAAGCTGAAAACTTCTCTATGACAAATGACACCCAAAATAAAACTTAATGACAAGTCACAGATGGAGAGATTTTATAATGACAAAAGGTTATCATTTAGAATAAAGAATAAATACCTCAACAGGAAAAGCGACAAAGCAAGCAGTTCACAGATGAGAAACACCAACAGCCGATAACCATGTGAAGTCTGACAACATGGAGATATCTTGGTGAGGGTGTGCAGCAAGGACTTTCTTCCATCTGGCTGGTAAGAATGTGAGTTGGTGCGATCACTTTGGAGGGCAATTACAAGTACCTGGTAAAAATGAAGCTGCACTTTCCTTACAACTTGACAAGTATGCACTGTAGAGAAAATCTAATGTATAAGACTTTTCATTCTAGTACTGTTATAATAATGAAAAATTGGAACCAACTTAATGTCCATTAACATAAGCAATTATATAGTATTCATATAATGCAAAACTATACAGTTGTTAAAAAGACAGAATTAAAGCTACATATGTCTATGATTAAATAATTACCCAGTGAAAACCTTAGGAACAGCAGTGGAGCATTGTATGATATAGTGCTGGAAGATGAGCCCTCCAGGTTGGAAGGCTCTCAAAAGACGACTGGGGAAGAGCTGCCTCCTCAAAGTAGAGTCAACCTTAATGACTGGATGAAATCAAGCATTCAGGACCTTCATTTGCTGATGTGACACCACTCAAAATGAGAAGAAACAGCTGTAAACATCCATTAATAAACGGAATGTGGAATGTACGATGAATCTAGGAAAATTGGAAATAGTCAAAAATGAAATGGAACACATTAACATTGATATCCTAGGCATTAGTGAGCTGAAATGGGCTAGTGTGGGCCATTTTGAATCAGATAATCATGCTGGGAATGGCAAATTGAAGATGAATGGCATTGCATTCATTGTCAAAAAGAACATTTCAAAATCTATCCTGAAGTACAACGCTGTCAGTGATAGGATAATATCCATACACCTACAAGGAAGACCAGTTAATATGGCTATTATTCAAATTTACGCACCAACCACTAAGGCCAAAGATGAAGAACTTGAAGATTTTTACCAAGTTCTGCAGTCTGAAATTGATCAAACATGCAACCAGGATGCATTGATAATTACTAGTGATTGGAACGTGAAAGTTGGAGACAAAGAAGAAGGATTGGTAGTTGGAAATTATGGCCTTGGTGATAGAAACGATGCCAGAGATTGCGTGATAGAATTTTGCAAGACCAACGACTTCTTCCTTGCAAATACCTTTTTCAACAACATAAACGGCCACCATACATGTGGACCTCGCCAGAAGGCATACACAGGAATCAAATCCGCTACATCTGTGAAAAAAAGATAATGGAAAAGCTCCATATCATCAGTCAGAACAAGGCCAGGGGCCGATTGTGGAACAGACCATCAATTGCTCATATGCAAGTTCAAGCTGAAACTGAAGAAAATTAGAACTAGTCCACAAGAGCCAAAGTACGACCTTGAGCATATCCCATCTGAATTTAGAGACCATCTCAAGAACAGATTTGACGCATTGGACACTAATGAGTGAAGACCATAAGAGTTGTCGAATGACATCAAGGACATCATATATGAAGAAAGCAAGAGATCATTAAAAAGACAAGAAAGAAAGAAAAAACTAAAATAGATGTCAGAAGAGACTCTGAAACTTGCTCTTGAATGTTGAACAGCTAATGCAAAAGGAAGAAATGATGAAGTAAAAGAGCTGAACAGAAGACTTCAAAGGGCGGCTCAAGAAGACAAAGTATAGTATTATAATGACATGTGTAAAGACCTGGAGGTAGAAAAACAAAAGGGAAGAACATGCTGGGCATTTCTCAAGCTGAAAGAACTGAAGAAAAAATTTAAGCCATGAGTTGCAATATTGAAGAATTCTACTGGGAAAATAATAAACGACACAGGAAGCATCAAAAGAAGATGGAAGGAATACACAGTCACTATACCAGAAAGAACTGGTCAGTGTTCAGCCATTTCAGGAGGCAGCATATGATCAGGAACCAATAGTACTGAAGGAAGAAGTCCAAGCTGCACTGAAGGCATTGGCAAAAAAAACAAGCCTCCAGGAACTGACGGAATACCAACTGAGATGTTTCAACAAATGGATGCAGCACTGGAAGTGCTCACTCGCCTATGCCAAGAAATTTGGAAGACAGCTAGACAGCTACCTGGCCAACCAACTGAAGAGATCCATATTTATGCCTATTCCCAAGAAAGGTGATCCATCCAAATGTGGAAATTATGGAACAAAATCATTAATATCACATGCAAGTAAAATTTTGCTGAAGATCATTCAAAACTGCCTGCAGCAGGGAACTGCCAGAAATTCAAGCCCGATTCAGAAGAGGACGTGGAGCAAGGGATATCATTGCTGATGTCAGATGGAGCCTGGCTGAAAGCAGAGAATACCAGAAAGATGTTTACCTGTGTTTTATTGACTATACAAAGGCATTCGACTGTGTGGATCATAATAAATTATGGATAACATCCTGAAGAATGGGAATTACAGAACACTTAATTGTGCTCATGAGGAAACCGTACATAGATTGAGAGGCAGTTGTTCAAACAGAACAAGGAGATACTGTGTGGTTTAAAGTCACGAAAGGCATGCATAGAGTTGTATCCTTTCACCATACCTATTCAATCTGTAGGCTGAGCAAATAATCTGAGAAGCTGGATTATATGAAGAAGAATGGGGCATCAGCATTGGAGGAAGACTCATTAATAACCTGTGTTATGCAGAAGACAGAACCTTCCTTGCTGAAAGTGAAGAGGACTTGAAGCACTTACTGATGAAGATCAAAGACCACAGCCTTCAGCATGGATTACCCCTCAACATAAAGCAAACAAAAATCCTCACAACTGGACCAATAAGCAACACCATGAAAATGGAGAAAAGATTGAAGTTGTCAAGGATTTCAATTTACTTGGATTCACAATCAACACCCATGGAAGCAGCAGTCAAGCTGCATTGCATTGAGCAAATCTGCAGCAAAAGATCTCTTTAAAGTGTTGAAAAGCAAAGACAATACCTTGAAGACTAAGGTGTGCCTGACCCAAGCCATGGTGTTTTCAGTTGCCTCATATGCATGTGAAAGCTGAATGATGAATAAAGAAGACTGAAGAAGGATTGATGCCTTTGAATTGTGGTGTTGGTGAAGAATATTGAATATACCATGGACTGCCAAAAGAAGGAACAAATCTGTCTTGGAAGAAGGACAACCAGAATGCTGTTTAGAAGCAAGGATGGTGAGACTATGTCTTACATACTTTAGACATGCTATCAGGAAGGAGAAGTCCCTGGAGAAGGACATCATGCTTGGTAGAAGGCCAGCGAAAAATAGAAATACTCTCAACAAGATGGATTGACACAGTGGCAGCAACGATGGGCTCAAGTATAACAACAATTGTGAGGATGGTGCAGGACTAGGCAGTGTTGCATTCTGTTATACATAGAGTCGTATAAGTTGGAACCGACTCAACGGCACCTGACAACAACTACATATCTAAAACATATGGTGGGTGAAAATATGAAATTACTTATGATACCAATTATATAAAATTTCAACAATGTAGGAAAACATACAAGAGAATGGCAAAACTAACTTCAGGATATTGGTTGCCTATGGATAACTTCTATATGGAGCCTTGGTGACACAGTGCTAACCAAAAGGTTGGCAGTTTGAATCCACCAGCTGCTCCTTGGAAACCCTATGGAGCAGTTCTACTCTGTCCTATAGGTTCTCTATGAGTCAGAATAGCAATTGACTTGAAGCAATGGGTTTGGTTTTTGGTTTTATGGACAACCTCTAATTTCATATGCAGGGAGGGAGAGAGCTGTGGCTGGGGTATCAACTGGGTCTATAATAATATACAATATATATTTCTTACTTTAAAAAAAATTAGAAGCAAATATTGTCAACATAGTAAGATTGGACAAATTTGGGTGGTATTTGTTAGAGTGTTCTCATACTCATCTGTATGTTGAAATGGCTAATTTTTTTTTTTTAAAAGATGGAGTGGTCAGCTCTCAGATGTGTCCAGAGATATATAGGACAAGAACATGTTGAGGGTGTCCCATGTTTTACAAGAAATGAATCCCTTGGTGATGGAATACTTTGGAAAAGGTTAGTGAGAATAGCAGCACAACTGGAAGAATGTAATCGATGTCACTGAATTGTACATGTAGAAATTTTTGAAATGGTCTATCTTCGGCTATGTATATTTTCACCAAAAAAAAAAAAAAAGGTCCTCCAAGGTCAAGAAGGGAGAGCGTTGACATGTCGTGGGGTTGTTAACCAATGTTATAAAACAATATGTGTACTGTTTAATGATAAACTGTTCTGTAAACCTTCATCTAAAGTACAATAATAAATTTTAAAAAAGTATTATAAACACGCTGAAAAATAAATTCTGAAAAAAAAGAAATGAATCTCTGCTTGCCTACTGGTCCATTTTGATTCTTCAGGCACCACGTGTCTCTGTCTCCTAACTAAGCAGGTGGTGGTGGAAGTGGAGAAAGCACTGGATCCGGTGTTAAAGACAGACATGGGATCTACCCTCAGTGACGAGACTGCAGCTAAGTCTCTGCACGTTCTGGAGTCTGCGCTTTCTCATGTCTAAAACGGAATAATAAAATCTGCCTCGCTGGCCTTGCTGGGGCTGGGGTGGGGAGGAGAAAATAGTGTGATGGACTTAAAGTGCCGTGTGTAAACCAGTCACAAAGGATGACCACACAGAGCAACCAACCTGGGGCCAAACGTAAAATAATACTTCACGTTATCACTCCTCCCCTAAGCAGTTTCTCCTTCTACAATACATTCTGGTCCTATGCCAAATGCCATGTGTCCTTTGGCCCCTCTCATTTTGACCATCTCACCTATGGCCTTGACATATCAAGCTGCTCAAGATAATTTTGTTCAGCTCTGCCATGATTATGTTATCCCTTCCTCACCTTTCTGCAGCTGCTTGCCTGTTGTCTTATGAATCCAGTCAAATCTTTGAATTCACGCATTCTTCCATGTCTATCTTTCTTGGCTTTGCTTTTATCCCCTTCTTTACCCACTCATCTGTCACTCAAGTTTTAACAGCTTTATTGAGGTACAACTAACATACAATAAGTGCATATATTTTAAGCATGCATTTTGATGAGTTTTGACATATGTATACGTCCGTGTAGTTATAACGACAATCAAGAGAGTGAACATATGCATTGCCCTCAAGGATTTCCACTTGCTCCTTGTTACAGGTAATTTTGGGCTCTCATTTTCCCTTCTGCCATTTTATGCATTCTTCCCAACAACGTCTTCGTTTATTATTCTGAAAATTTTCTTTTATGTGTACTGCATATTGACCTCTTAATACCCCCTCTTCTCTCTCAGTTGCCTGTATTAATTTAGAGCCCTGAAAATAACAAAATGCTTTTAAAACAATCTCTAATCTCCAGGAGTGAGCTGCAGGCAGTCATCTCCAGTTTATTTATGTATAAATCATAAAATTCCCCCGAACAAGGCACTTAGCTCCTCTTGAATTGCCTTAGGTCCCTAGGTGGAACAACGATTTATGATGGACTACTAACCTAAACGAGGGTAAAGGAGCCCTGGTGGCACAGTGGTTAAAGCGATCGACTGCTAACTGAAAGGTCAGTTTGAAATCACCAGCAGCTCCACAGGAAAAAGATGTGGCAGTCTGCTTCTGTAGAGATTTACAGCCTCGGGAACCCTATGGGGTCACGATGAGTTGGAATCGACTCGATGGCAGTGGGTTTACTAACCTAAAGGTTGGCGGTTCAGATCCACCCAGTGGTGCCATGGAAGAAAGACCTGGGGATCTGCTTCTGTTAAGATTATAGCTAACAAAACGCTATGGGGGTATTTCTACTCTGTAACATTTGGGTTGCCATGAGTTGGAATCGACTTGATGACAACGGGTTTTTTTTTTTGTTGTTATTGTTGTTGGACCCCCTTATTTTCTGAATGGAAATGAGGGTGACTGGGACACTTTCAAGCGTGAAAATGGGCTCTATTAATACTTAGGTTGGGACCATCCCAGACAAACTAGTGTGTTGCTAACTCTAGTCGTATCTTGAAATGAAGGCTGTTAGCATTGCAGAGGTCTGGCAGCAGAAGGGAGCTCAGCATTCCTTATCTGGATGTCCCTGTAGTGGTGGGAGGTTGACATCCACCTGTGTGGACCAGCCATCTGCGTCCAAGATCTCCCAAGCGGCTGTCCTGAATCCAAAGGGCTCCAAAGGCAGCACCTCTTTAGTGGTGGCTCCCGCATTTGTACTTGGAGAGGCTCAGGGGCAGCGATCTGGATGGAAGGCTAGGGGCAGGGGCACATCATTCTGAAGCTGTGTTTGCAGAGCACATGGCATTAGACCTTCAAAATGTCCACTGTCCATTCAAAGAACAACAGTGCTGTCTATGGAGATTACAGGGGATCTTCAGCACCCTCCTCCAACTAAACTACCCTTTGGCACTACAACTGATTCCACATCTGGCCGAGATGTGGCCTTTCCCTATTTTTACAGGTAGGTCCTCAGTCATTTCAGTTAGGATCTGAGGTGGGGTCACAGTGAGGGTCTGTGTGTGCACGGCCAAGCACCTGTGTTCACATTATCATTGTATCCAGAACCCTGGGTGTGTTCGATTTCGTTCAAGAATAGAATACCAAATCTTTTTCATTTATCTTCCCGCCACTCAGTTTCTTAGATGTCACCAACTCCTTTCTTATAGCACCCACCCTTATCACCTGTGCATATCCAATTTTATCCATCACCCCACTCATCAAAATAACAGCCCTCCCTGAGGACAGAGCGGAGGGCTGAAGACGCTTATAATTTAATGTTAATTTCCCGTCACAATGGAAACAACGCACTGCCCTGTAATTGTCAGTGTTACTTATCTCTTTCCCCACCAGACCTGGAGGGCAGAGTCTGTGCCTTTTATTTCTGAACATTCAGTGCCCAGCGCAGAAGCTGGCCCAGAAGGGGTGCTCAAAAAATACATGCTGAATGAATGAATTAAAAACTCTCATTGATTGTGGAAAATAGTCACAGGTGACACTTGTGCCATGCCCTGGGCTGAAGCTACAGTGAGCCAAAGAGATACAGTGCTTGCCTTCATTGAGCTTACAGTCGAAAGAGGGACAGATACTAATAATAAAAAAATCACACAAATGTATAATGAAATGTGAAGAAAGCAGACGAGGAGTTATGAGAACTCAGAATAAGGGTGGCGTGATCTAATCTGAGGGATTGAGGAAAGCTGAAAGCTGGAGGAAGCGGAGGAATTAGTGTGTCAAAAGGGGAAGGAAGAATGTTCTAGATGCAGAGCATCCTGTGTCCAGACCCTGAGGCACAGAGACCCCTGCACGGTGGTCCTGGAGGCTACAGGAGGCCAGTGTGGCTTCAATGAGGAAGAGAGCAAAAGTGTCTCCAACTAACACCAGAGAGGAGGTGAGGTGTCCGGACATGTGGGTTTCTTAAGGCATGCTCCAGATGTAGGTCTCTGCCCTAAAAGCAAGCGCTGAGCTACCCAGATCTGCATTTTACCGACACTGTGCTGGGGTGTGGACGGTGGACTGAGAGGTCCGGTGGAAGGGGACAGGCGGGCTAGGAATCCATTGCACGGTCCAGGAGACAGATAGTGGGCTTAGACGAGAGTGGAGCATGGAGAAGGTTTGAAATCATCATTTTGGAGAATGAAGAGCAAGATGACCCAACTGAGGCGGGAGAAGTGGCAGGCAGTGCCGATGCCAGGTGCACTAGTCCCCGAGTGTGGACACAGGCTCACAGCTGCAGGGGGTAAGCAAGGAGAACATAGACACTTTGGTTCATCCAGGGAGTGTGTGCCAGTCAGACAGGGGCAGGAAAACAAGGGGAGAACAGGCAGCTTGGGAACTGGTCCAAGTGTTACTGAAAGGGGGTGGGGGTGCTGTGGCTGGGATGGGGGAAGGGCAGCTATGCACCGTGGGGTCAGCTGAGGCTGGAGAGTAGACACAGTGGGCGTGGGAGCTGGACAAGCAAGTTGCAGGGAATAGAGCCGTGATCCCAGAGCTAGGACGCTCTAACATGTGATTCTGGGGGAGCACTGTTTATGGAGGCTCAAGGTCAGCATGTGACCTTGGGAAGAGGCTGTGGTGGCATGGAGGAGATGTGTTTTGGAGAAGTGGGTTCAGAGGATAGGATGCTGTGTACCTTCCTTGGAGAGAGAAGGAGACTTAGGGGGAAAAGTCCGAGGGAGGGACAAAGACGAGGGAATGGCGTTCCAGAACACGCCCTGATCCCGGGCGCTAAGTGGGCCCTCCTGGGCCTGCTCACCCCCAGCTTCACTGACTGCACAGGTGAGCGCTACAGGCACCTGTAGCCATCCATCAGTCCCGCGGGGGCTGCCGGAGCAGGGCACCCCAGGAGGTTCTGCCCATCACCTCTCTGGACCAGCATGTGCTCAGTCTAAGGCGGGAGGTGGATGGCACTGCTACACATCTACCACTCAAAAGACTGCATCTCAGCTTCTGAATACTTAAAGTGCGTAGTTTCTGTACCTTGATTTCACTCAGCAGGTACAGACACAGTCACACTCTCCCATCCATGGTGGCATGTCTGCACCACTAGATTACTCAGAAGGTGTGTGATTCTACTGATGCTAAGCTGATTTGTGACTGTGGACATCAGACAGGACTCAGCATCACAGCCACACAGGGGAAAGAAGATGACATTAGAGACAGAGGTGGGGAGCGGGCTTTCAGGGACAATGGGAACCAGGGGTGGAGATGCTGTTCAGGACATGGTGGGCACCCCACCCCCATCCTGAGGGATAAGCTGTAGTCAAGAACCAGGAGAGCCCGGCATTTCTACACACTCCCTTACATGGGGCCCCACGGTTGCTAGTTAAGTGTGATAGCAGGAATTCGGTTGCTAGTTAGGTGTGATAGCAGGAATTCGGTATCCTTCTCACCCCTGGCCCATTCACCTGCGCAGAGACACCCATTCGTAACCCCTTAGGAGCCCAGGAGTGAGAAAAAGGCTGTGCAAAGACATGAGGCATCTGTCTTGCTCCGTGTAGCTGCCGACTTCCAAAAATGGAAAGGTCACTTCTAGCAGGAATGTGTGTGCATGTATGTGTATGTATGTGTGTGTGTGTGTTGTGTATGTGAGTGTGTATGTCTGTGATGTGTCTGCGAGAGTGTATGAGTGTGGGTGTTTGTGATGTGAGTGTATGTGTGAGTGCATGGTGCATGTGTGTGATGTGTCTGTGAGTGTGCATGAATGTGGGTGTGATATGTGTATGTGGGAGTGTGTGGTGTGTGTGTGTGTTGATATGTGAGTGTAGAGTGTGTGTGTGCAATGTGTGTGTGTGTGGTGTCTCACACTGCCAGTCGATGGTGCAAGTTTCATCACAAAATGCTGACTGTTCATTTATCCTTAGGATCAATTTTATTTTCTTAACATGGTTAAGAACTTACTCAAGACTAAATGATGAGTTTATTTTTCAGGTTTCTGTAGGTTTTTTAGGAAATTGTTCTGCCTCTTTTTTTCTCTTCTTTTAAATGTTCTTAGAGAAAGATAAAGCATCTCTAAGATAAGACAGCACATAAAATCAATAACTGATTGATTTTGTGGGTAACTGTTATCTCCTTGTCCATTGATAAGGTTTCTCTGAGTAATTTGGTTTACTATGGCTTGATAAGTTAAACCAGATTCATGAAACAAGAAAAAGATCTTTATTTTGAATTAGAATTAGGTCATTATAGTAAAACCATAAGGACATTCTGAAATACGGCAAAGAATTGGAGTTGGCATAGATCTAGTATCAGCATATGATGAACCATTTCCACCAGATAACGAGTCTGACTTTTGTGACCTTTTAAAATTTCTGTTAATACTGATAAGGAAAGAGTCACAATCTTTTTTTTTTAAACTGTACTTTAGATGAAGTTTACAGAACTGGTTTTTCATTAAACAGTTAGTACACATATTGTTTCATGACATTGGTTAACAACCCCACAACATGTCAACACTCTTCCTTCTCGACCTTGGGTTCCCCATTACCAGCTTTCCTGTCCCCTCTTACCTTCTAGTCTTTGCCCCTGGGCTGGTGTGCCCCTTTAGTCTCATTTTGTTTTATGGGCCTGTTTAATCTTTGGCTGAAGGGTGAACCTCAGGAGTGACTTCATTGCTTAGCTAAAAGGGTACCCGGGAGCCATACTCTTGGAGTTTCTCCAGTCTCTGTAAGGCCAGTAAGTCTGGTCTTTTTTTGTGAGTTAGAATTTTGCTCTACATTTTTCTCCAACTCTGTCTGACACCTTCTGTTGTGATCCCTGTCAGAGCAGTGAGTGGTGGTAGCCAGGCACCATCTAGTTGTACTGGACTCAGTCTGGTGGAGGCCATGGTAGTTGTGGTCCACTAGTCCTTTGGACTAATCTTTCCCTTGTGTTTTTAGATTTCCTCATTCTCCCTTGTTCCCGAAGGGGTGAGACCAGTGGAGTATCTTAGATGGCCACTCACAGGCTTCTAAGACCCCAGACGCTACTCACCGAAGTAGAATGTAGAACATTTTCTTTATAAACTATGTTATTCCAATTGAGCTAGATGTTCTCCGAGACCATGGTCCCCACAGCTCTCAGCCCAGCAATTTGGTCCCTCAGGGAGTTTGGATGTGTCCATGGAACTTCCATGACCTTGCCTTGTACAAGCTGTGCTGGCTTCCCCAGAATTGTGTACTGTCTTACCCTTTACCAAAGTTACCACTTACCTATGGTCTATTTAGTGTTTTTCCATCCCCATCCCTCCCTTGCCTCATAACCATCAAAGATTGTTTCTTTTTGTGTGTGAACCTTTTGATGAATTTTTATCGTAGTGGTCTCATACAATACTTGTCCTTTTGTGACTGACTTGAAATATGTCACAATCTTGTACGGGATTTGACTTGGCCAAGTGCAGTGCAGTGAATTACTTAATATGGCCCTTCTAACCATGCATAGTAAACCCTGGTGGTGTAGTGGTTAAGTGCTAAGGCTGCTAACCAAAAGGTCAGTAGTTCGAATCCCCTAGGCACTCCTTGGAAACTCTATGGGGCAGTTCTACTCTGTCCTATAAGGTTGCTATGCTCGAAATTGACTCAATGGCAACCGGTTTGTTTTTTTTCATAACCATGCATAGTCTTGCGACTCCCACACAATGATTGGGTGGGACTATGCAAATAAGGTGCTTGTGGCCCACCAATGGGATTGGACAGCTTGCTGCTAATGCAAATAAGGTGTATGGGACCTTGTGGGGGTGGGACCATGCAAATAAGTTGTATGAACCCCTAATGAGAGGATTGGTCAGTTTTGCCATCCTGCTAGGCTTACAGGGAGACAGAGAGAGAGAGAGAATGGAACTGTAACATGGAAGACAGTGAGGGATGGTAGTGCAGCAGTAGCAAGAGCGATAGTGGCACTAGACAGCAGGAACCAGGAGATCGGTGCTGTGGTGGGGCTTGCCCTTGCTGATCCATGGAGCCAAGAGTTATAACACTTGCCTGAGAAGACGCTGAGCAGGGTCCGGTGGCAGAGGACAAGAAGAAACTGTCCTGATCAAGGAGCTGCATCCTGAGTTGTTCCTGTTACTTCCAAGTCAATCCCGTTTCCAAGTTGTACCCTGTTACTTCCCTAGTAAACCACTTAACTGTAAGTACCGTTTGTTGTTCCTGTAAGGCATTGCAGCGAATTAGGGAATCTGAAGACAGAAGGGAGAGTACTGAAGAGAGGGGGAGCAGCTGATGTTAGAGATGATGGAGGGGTACCGCAGTTGGGAAAAGTTGGACATTTGGGACATCGTGAACGTCTGCCTCATAGGAACCGGCTTTGTGCTGATCCTTACAAAAGAAATTACTCATTTACAAAGACTATCCTTAAACTATCAAAAAATTTAAAAAAAAAATTTTATCATTTAGTCTTATAAAAGGCCAGGGTGACTTACTCTTTTGGTAGCATTTGCCCACCATTGCAAGTGCTTTGCAAAAGCAGACAGTGAAATCAGAACTTTTAGACCCTCTTTACTGGATCTTCATCATTGGATGCCCACAGCCAGGTCCCATTGCCAAGGAGCAGGGATGTGGGTCTTGGAGGGATGAGCTCTGCAGAGGAGCCCTGCCCACCACATGGCCTTGCCCCTGGCCTGCAGGAGTCACCCAAGCTCCCTCTGGGCTGCAGCCTCTTCATACACACAATGGGAGGGGGGATGGATAACAGGTGCCCCCATCCCTCTGCTCTACAATTCTCTGAATCTCTGCCTGGCAAGGGTAATTCTAGGCACCCTCTCCCCATGCCCTTTGTCCTGCCCTCATCCTGGTAGCACAGAACAGCAGGATTTTAACATGACATGAGGCATCAGGCTGAATACACTATCAATACCCTCGAGAGAGGCCTGTTTGCCCGACAGGCTCTCTGCTGAAGAAGGTGAGAGTCCAGGAGTGGGGTGGTTCGGAAGGGCTGGTCAAGAGAGAGGGGGAAGTAGTATCCAAACCACAGAAAGACAATCTGAGGGACTAGCGAAGCAATGTCTGCACCATCTTCTGGCGCCAAATGTATATTGTTCCTCATCAGCCAAGAACAAGATCGGCTTTTGCTTTTTTTTTTAAACTGATGCTGGGCTGTGCCTGTGTAACCTTCCAGGTGCTGGTGGAGGTAGGATGTGGTGCTGGTGGCAGCAAAGCAGTAAGTAAGTAGTTAGACAATCTCATTAAGTCAGTATCACTTAACTCAAGCACAACTATAATCAAAAGGGCTTTAATTTCCAAGCCAATTATATGGGATTTCCCCAGCATAAACTGAGCTCATTAGAAACAAAGCATGGCTAATCCATAATTTAATATGGAACCTTAGATGCAGAGTATTACTAATCAGATAAATAGAGCCTCAAGTCAGACGATGTAAAAGATCAATGAAACAGCTCTAATTGCTGATCAAAAAAGAGGCAGCAAGAACTAATCAAAGTAACATTTCCTTAGCTCCCTCTTTTGCTAAGTGCCAAGAATATCTGCAAGCTCTGAGGCCTGTAGGAGTAGTCCTTCCCCTGGGTGGTGCAAATGGTTAAAGTGCTCAGTTGCTAACCGAAAGGTTGGTGGTTTGAGTCCACCCAGAGGCGCCATAGGGTCGTTATGAGTCAGAATCGACTCAATGGCAACAGGTTTGGTTTTTTTTTTTCAGAGGCGCCTCAGAAAAAGGCCTGGTGATCTACTTCTGAAAAAGCAGCCGTTGAAAACCCTGTGTTCTACTCTGACACACGTGGGGTCGCCATGAGTCAGAGTGGATCCATGACAACTAGTTTGGTCTTTGCATTGGGGCCTATAGGCGACAGCTCCCATGGAAATCTGTGCAGATGAGCAGAGTAGCCTTTTCCCAGAGTGACTCAACTTCCACTCTGGTGCCCACGTGTTTAATAGTACCAGGAGAGCAACACCAGGTCCCCGGTGGAGGGAGACCCTTCACTGCAGGGAAGCCATCAAGCACAGCTTGGCTTTAACGACTTTTGAAGAATAATGATTATATTAAAAATTACTGTACCACTAGTTATTCAAAAACTAGGTAACATGGCACACAGACCCATATGAATCTCAGAGGCAGAAATACTTATATTTCTGCAAAGGAAGTACACAATCTTAATTAAGCTAAAGTCTATTAACACAGGGCAAAGTGCTGGATACAGAGTCAGTGCTTTCGGGTGAGGAATTCACTTTAATGCTTTGCAGTATTCATACACTTCAGAGAGAGATGTAAGAAATGTAAAGCACACTGAAAACCCTACGGTAATTAATTAGCTCGAGACATCTGTAGGTGGCACTGTGAGCAACCACAGTGCAAGGCAGCTGTGATGTGAGAGCTGAACACAGAGAGGTACAAGGGAAAGAGGAAGTCGAAAAGTGAACTGCCAAAACTCAAGACTGCACAGAAAGCTGGGCAAAACGAGAACACTCACCACAGAAAAAGTAGCTAGGAGGAGAGGCTTTACAAAAAATGAGCGAAAGCAAATGAAAAAGGAAGAGTTTTAAAAATCTGAGAGAAAAATGATAGTTATGAAAAACAGATAAAAGTGGTCCAAGAAATGCACAGAGATGCAGAAAAAGAAAACAGAAAAAATTCAAATCTAGAGTTCAAGAAAGCTATAAAGCAAGATGCAAATTCACAGGTTGAAAGGGCACACACTGTGTACTATGGAACAAGTGATTAAGATTGATCAATATGAAATGAGGTTAATGGATCTGATAATTTAAGACTACTATTGGCATCTGGATAAAAATAAAAAAAGCTGTCTTGTGTCAGACAGGATGGACTAGGTTATGCTGTGGTAACAAATATCCCCCAAATCTCAGGGGGTTAAAACAATAGAACTTTATTTCTCCTCATGCTACATGTCCAGTGTGGGCGAGCTACAGGGGGCTCAGCTCAATGCAGTTGCCCAGGCTGATGGGGCAGCCACCATCTATAATCTGCCACTTACTGTGCCAGAGGTCAAGAGAGCACTGGAGAAGCTCACCCCAAGCTACATGCTGCATCTTGGAAATGATACATGTAATTTCTGCCCACATGGCCCTAAGTAACAATAAAGGGACTAGGAAGTACAATCTTACCATGTAAGGAGAAGTTGAAGAGCTAGAAATATTTTTAAAGGTCGTTAATGACACCAAATACCTAAACGGCAGAAAATGTTAGGCTGACTTCAAGATTTTCCCTACAGCAATATTCAGTGCCAAAAGAATGGCACACCATTTATGAATCCTTAAGGAAAAAAAAGGAGAGTATCCCTCAAGAATTCTATGCCCAGGTCAAAAAATTATATATGGTATTATGGTTAATGAATTCCAGGTTCTGCTTAGGATGTAGAAAATGGAAAAGAACATGGATAATTTTATCAGATCACAAAATGGAAGACAACCATACAATACTAGGAACCATGGCCTAACCAAGTTGACACACATTTTAGGGGGACACGATTCAATCCATAACATGTACCAATACTTTTACAAAAAATACAATAAAAACAAATTACTAGAAAAATGAAATAATAATAAAGGCACATAAAATGCAAGCCCAATTATTTTATGATTATATTCAATGCGCATAACATTACTCTGTCAAACTCAGCTCCCTGCAAGGCCACTACTCCCTTTGCAAGCCCTTAGGGGGCAGCCTGCTCATTTGCCTAAAGCCTGAGTCACTGCTGCTACTTCCAGACCTCAATCAGAAATTCTGAGCCCCATACCATCAGCTCTGACAGTCCCTACTTCTACTTGCTATGGGTTTCTAACAAGTTCATTAAGAAGTTGGTTGGAGTCTTTCTTCTGCTGTCAACTCTTATCATCATCCTGGGCAATTTAATGTGAACATCCATGGGGATGAGCCATCCGTCTAGCTCCCTAGCCTTGACTTGAACTTCTTGACGCCAATGTGCATCACTCCCATTCCATTCTAGCCCCGTGGTTTTCTTGTCAGAGTACCAGTACAGTGACCAAGGGTGGACCACAGGGCCTGCATTCCCAGAGACAGCATAGGTGTTCCAACACCACTGTTACCTTTCAAGCCACAGTCACCTCTCAGATTTGGAGGTTCATGAAGACAGGTCCTGGGAGGTGTCCCACTCAGTGAACATGTCAAGGAGAACTCCAAAGCCTGCCTTGGGGGCATAGGCCAAAGACCCCCAACCCATCCATGGAGCAGTGCACACTCAAGCAGCCTCCAGGCCTGAAATCTGCCCCCTGGGATTTGTCAGCTCTTCGAGGGGGTAGGTGATTGAACATTTTAATTATAATTCCCTCTACTATGTTGGATTCCCTGGGTGGCACAACACATTAACTGAATGGCTGGCGGTTCCAATCCATCCATTAGCACCTCAGAAGAAAGGACTGGTAGTCTACCTTCGAAAATCAGCCATTGAAACCCTATGGAGCACAGTTCCACTCTGATGCACTTGGGGTCGCCATGAGTTAGAGTTATTATTTGTAATGTTTTTCAAATATAGAAATCAAACCTGCCCAGGTTGATAAGGCAGCATCCTTGGGAGCTGTCAGAAGGAGCCATAAGAGTGAGCAATGGCTACCTACCTCCCATCCAAGGAGGGCTGTGAGAGGCCACGGGAGGCCTTTAGCACTGAGTCCTGTGCAGACCTCATGACATCATGGGATATAAACCGTGGTCATAAGTAATATGGAACAGCAGGAAATGCCTCCAACTGTAACAGGATGGGCTCTTGAGTGCTGCAGTTCTGGGTCCTCTGGCTCTGCTGGATTGGTCACTCTGGGGGCTACCGGGACCACTGCACTTTGACCTTTCCTCCATGAGAAACAGGAGGGACCAGGGAGCCAGGCCCACTTCCCATGTAGATTAGTGCATCCTCTGTGTTTGGGCATCCTCTCTTGTCTGCCAGTTTTGAGGTGGACCAGAGAAACCAGAAGCTCACCCAGACCAGTGGTCCTTCTTGCCGGCACACCACCTGACTGGCCTCCGCTGACGCCCATGGGAGACTACTCACATGCCAGCCATTCCAGAGAGCAACACTCTCCTCTTTTTGCCCAGATGCGAGGGTGGCATGCTGTGGCGCCTCCAGTCCCCTACACCTGTAAAACAGTTTACGTGGGCCACCAACCAAGGGTTCCTTTGACCACCGTGGCACCTTTCTGAAGAATTTCAGTGCAGTTTCATTCAGGGAAAAGAGGAGAAGTGGGTTCATGGCTTATGCACATTTTAAACGGCCAATTTTAATTTTCAGGAAAAAAAATACACTTGTAGGAATAAAAAAAAAAGGAGCAATATGAACAATTTTTCCATATCATTTTCAAAGAATCAGATGCTATGTACTAGAATGGATTGCCATGGGAGATTATAAAACTTCTTTCTCCGAATATATTTTAAAATAACAAATACCCCTCTGTTCCCTGATGGCATGACAGCAAAAAGGTTCAGAGCAGCAGAATGAATCACATCGACAAATGTCAGAGGCAGGATAACGGAGTGGTAAAAATGTAAAATAAGTCTAGAAAGCAAAAGCTCCCAAATGAAAATCTATAATCCTTTGACTTGCTCTCGGGAAAGATATTCCCTCTTGCCTTGAACCTACCCAGATGAATGAGTGACGGAAAGGAGCATGCGCGCATCCTAGTGACTCTCCCTAGCACGCCTGCGCACATGGGATGGAGTGCATGGACCCAGCAGTGCCCCTGGCCGCACCTTCAACGTGAGCCGCACAGCGTTGCAGTCTTCCTGCAGCGGGTTCAGCTTCAGCGTCTCCCCAAGGTTGCTGCAGCCGGATGACTGATGCTGCATTTCACAGCAGACGCACACCTCGACACTGTCAAACTTAATCTAGACAGAGGAACACAGAACTCACAATTAAAAGGCATTCTGCCCCTGTTGCGGACCCATGCGCTACCCGATTAAGAACGCATGACAATGGCCTGTTCATCTTTTAGTAATAAAACCAAACTATCTCTGTTGACAGAAGCTATGAAAAACACAATTAGGAACTATTTTAAATACCTACTCTAAAAACAATTAATACAAAAGAAATGTTAAGAAACCTAAGCTACAAATTACTGAGAATTACAGATGAATTACAGGAGATAGAAGTAAATAAGTAAACCTGAAACTCACTCAGATTGACTTTTGCATGGAGATGAGTCATCAGAGCTCTGTGACTCCATCAGAAACTTCCAGTCTCACTGCATGGCCTATTAAACTCCTACTCATCCCTCAAGACCCAGCTGCAACTCCTCCTTGAAGCCTTGCCTGGTTTCCCTATCAGAGCTGTTTGCTTCTTCTCTGGCCAGGTCACTCCTGCCCCTGCCTCTACTGGAGACTAATCTAACAAGCTGCAGTTGTTTGTGTCCCTGTCTGTCCTGTGGGCTCCCTGAGGACAACCCCATATCTTATCATCACAATAATCACAATGCTCACCAGTTGTAAATATTCAATAAATGTTGAGCAAATAAAAATGGCATAGACCCCAAACCAAATCCGTTGCTGTCGAGTAGATTCCAACTTATAGCGACCCTATATAGGACAGAGTAGAACTGCCTCACGGGGTTTCCAAGGAATGGCTGGTAGATTAGAACTGTCGACTTTTTGGTTGGCAGCCCGAGCTCTTAACCGCTGCGCCACCAGGGCTCCAAAACTGGTATAGAAAGAAAAAAATGCAATTCAAGCATCTTGGTGGAGAGATGAAGAAACTCTCAGTATAGGGAAGAGCTTCTTCCAATTTAAAAGGTAATGTCTAAACGTAAAATTACATAAAGAAAGGAAATCAGTAAAATCGACTATAATTTTATTTAAAATGGCACATAATGTGAAACAAATGATTTTCCTTAGACCAGTAGATGCTCTACTTTTTAATAATAATAATAAATGTTTTAAACCAGCTAACTCAATGTGCAATTTTTTTCAGACACCTCCTTGGAAACTCTATGGGGCAGTTCTTCTCTGTCCTATAGGGTCGCTATGAGTCGGAATCGACTCAACGGCAATGGGCAATGGGCAATTGACCATTCTGGGGCCCTGGTTGCACCGTGGTTAAGTGCTACGGATGCTAACCAAAAGGTCAGCAGTTCGAGTCCACCAGCTGCTCCTCGGAAACCCTATGGGGGCAGTTCTACCCTGTCCTATAAGGTCACTATGAGTTGAAATCAACTTGACGGCAACGGGTTTTTTTTTTTTTTAATTGATCATTTATAACTGTGACAAATAATCTTTCATTAAATCAACAATCACCAAGGGTGATGCTAGAAAGCCTTCATGTATCAACATGTCCATCACCCCTAATACTGGCAGTGGGGTAATGCCGCAGACCAGACGTGGGAAATAGGCAGGTTTTCATCTGAAGAACTGGCTCCCTTTACCTGGGCGCTTGTCTGACATGGAAAGCCTGGGGACCCCCATGCAGGTGAGATGCCCTTTGATCACATTTGAGGCAGGCACCCCTTTATCCACGTATTTTTTCCATTAACCTTAACTGCACTGGACTGAACAACACATACACACAGTTCTTTTTACCATTTTTCTATAGGCTCTTTCATTCTCCCTATTATTATCTGTATCTGCAATTTTTTAAATAATATTTTATTATGTTTGGGTGAAGGTTTACACAGTTGTTTAGGTTCTCATTCAACAATTTCTATACAAATTGTTCAGTGACATTGGTTACATTCTTCAGAATGCATGAACATTCTGATTATTTCTGTTCTGGTTGTTTCGTTTCCATTAATTTAGTGTCCCTGACCCATTACATTCTCATCTTTGTTTTAAAGTAATTGTTGACCATTTGGTCTCATATAGGTGATTTTTTTAAAGAAGCACCAGTACTTACAGGTGATATTCATTATTTTTTGAGCCAGTTTGTTATTTAGCTACAAGGTGACCTCGGGTTGGTTTTGGTTCAAGGTTTGAAGAGTATCTCAGGGCAATAGTCTTAGGGAGTCCTCCAGTGTCAACCAGTCCAGTAGGTTGGTTTTTTTGTTTAGTTTTGTTTTGATTTGTTTGTTTTTAGGAATTTGAGATTCTGTTCCACGTTTTTCTCAAATTCTATCAGGGTCCACCTACTGTGGCCCTGATTAGAATGGTCGGTAGTGGTAGCCAGGCATCATCTAGTTCTTCTAGTCTCAGGGTAAATGAGGCCATGGTTCGCGTAGGCTATCTGTCCTGTAGACTAGTTTCTTCTCTGAGTCTTTGGTTTCCTTCTTTCTCTTTTTCTCCAGATGATTAGAGACCAATAGTTGTATCTTAGATGGCTACTTGCAAGCTTTTAAGACTGCAGACACTACTCACCAAACTAGGATATAGAACATAAACTTTATGAACTATATTATGCCAATTGACCAAGATGTCCTATGAGACTATGATCCTAATCCTTCCAACCCAGAAAGCCAATCTCTTGAGATGTTTGGTTATGTCTAAGAAGTACCTGTAACTGTGCTTTATTATATATATGAATATGTGTGCATACAGTCACATAGATGCATAGACATATGCATACACCTACACACACACACACACACACACACACACACATACACGTACCTATACACATATAAGAGGATCCCTGGTGGAGCAGTAGTTAGAGCTCAGCTGCTAACCAAAAGATTAGCAGTTCGAACCCACCAGCTGCTCCATGGGAAAAAGATGTGACAGTCTACTTCCATGAAGATTACAGCCTTGGAAATCCTATGGGGCAGTTTTGCTCTGTCTATAGGGTCACTATGAGTTGGAATCAACAGCAACCCGATTGGTTTTTGTTTGGTATACACATATATGGCTACATACATACATTTCAGAATTATATATGCCATAGCAATTTTTGCAATTGTTTTTTAGAAGTGCCTTTCCCTCATACCTTCCACTTCCGCAGGGGGACCTGGGTGGTGCAAACAATTTGCACTGGACTATTCACCTAAAGGTTGGCAGTTTGAACCCACCCAGCAGTACTGTGGAAGAAAGACCTGGTGATCTGCTTCCATAAAAATTACAGCCAAGAAAACCCTGTGGAGCAGTTCTACTCTGTACCACAAGGGGTCGCTATGAATCAGAATCAACTTGATGGCAACATTGGTTGTCTGGTTTCACTTTCCCAATTCTCCGTATTGTCTCTCCCAGTTATATCTGCATCATTCTACCTGTGACAGACAGTGACACTCAGCCCTCACCCCGCCGATGCCAGGTGGGGCATCCTGACTCCCCTTCACCAGTGGAGTGTGGGCAAAAGTGACAGGCATCTCGTGTTGTGTTTCCATACTCTCCCCCAACCCAGAACTTCCGACCTTCAGCATGAGAAGAACATGCCCAGGGAGATGCTGGCCCCCCCAGCTGGGCCCCAGAGGAGACCTCCGGGACACCTGAGACCCCAACCTGCAGCTGGAAGTGGAGCCACCCCAGCCACGCTGCAGAAGCAATGAACAGCCAGTGCTTGTCACTGTGGCCCAGGGGGACTTGTGGTGCAGCATTACTGCAGAAAGCCTGGCTGATGCAAACCCACTGCATCATGAGGACTACACTTTTCGAGTCCTGATTCACATAGCCTTACCCACCCTCATTTACTCCTTCCCCATTCCTGGTTAGTCCTCCACGTTTGTGATGGTTACGGTTGTGTATCAGCTTGGCTGGGCCATGATTCTCAGTGGTTTAGCGGTTACATAATGATGTATTTTGGCAGTTATGTAATGATGTAGCTATTCTCCATTCTGTGATATAATGTAATCATCTCCGTGATGTGCTCTGATGTGATCAGCCAATCAGTTGTAAGGGGAGTTTCCTCAGGGGTGTGGCCTGCATCCAATGTATATGGACATTCTGGCAAAGCTCACTGGCTTTTGTTAGCTCTGGATCCTGCATCCTGCTCTTCATCATCTGACCTCCAGTTCTTGGGACCGGAGCCTGCTGATCTTGGGTTTGTCAGCCCCCGCAGCTACATGAGTCAGGAGAAGCCTCCAGACTGACACCTGACCCACAGACTTGGGACTCGCCAGCTTCTAGAACCACATGAGCCATTACCTTGAGATAAATCTCTCTCTCTCTCTCTCTCTCTATATATATATATATACACATATGCTTCATTGGTTTTGCTTCTCTAGAGAACGCAGCCTGAGACAATGTTGTTGTTGACAGCTGCTGTTGAGTTGACCCAATTCATAGTGACCTCATGCATAAAGGAACGAAACATTGCCCAGTCCTGTACCATCCTCATGATCAGTTACAGATTGGACCACTATGATCCATAGCGTTTTCATTGGCTGACTTTTGGAAGTAGATCACCAGGCCTTTCTTCCTAGTCAGTCTTAGTCTGAAATCTGCTGAAATCTGTTCAGCATCACAGCAACCTGCAAGCTTCCACTGACAGACGGGTGCTGGCTGTGCATGAGGTGCACTGGTCAGGAATCAAATCCAGTCTCCTGCATGGACAGTGAGAATTCTGCTACTGATCTACCACTGTCCCTTAGTCCTCCATACTTACTGCTATTACACACACACGAAGGAAGACTTCAGAAAAGAGGAATAAAAAGGGACAGCCGCAGGCCAAATCATCACCTGTATTAACCTTTGAGTAGTTATCCTTTCCGTTTCTTTTTTACTCTTTAATTCAATCTTCTAAGATGATTACTATTGTTAGAGTAAGTGGTGCTGGCAGGACCACTTGGGTCTCCAGGACTGTCCCTGTCGTGAGTCTGCAAGTCTGCATACAGGCGGGAGGAGGAGGCCTGTGGGCGGAAGGCCGTAGGCCAGGAGGAGAGATGAACCTGCAGGAGCCACATTAGCAGTTCACTTCAGGCCTCAACTACCCCACCTGCAGCAGCGAATATGTACAGAGTTGTGAGTTGCGTCTGCAGGCTTAAAACTTTTAGAGATGTCTCCGGTCTCCGGGCTGCAGTCCAGACTGACCATGGCGCCCAGGTAAAGGAGCCGTAAGGACACCCCCCAGAGAGGCATAACTGATGCCAGACTGGGAGACACAGGCGGTACCACTCTGTACAGCATCCTCGCAGCTCGTCTCACTTGGCAACAGGCAGGAATGCCTGAGAACTCACAGACCCTTCAGAACACAGGGCCCCACGTGCAACAGTTGGGCTTTGGCTCCTGGCCCTCACATGTGCTCTGGGCAAGTCCTTGGCCAGCCGGCCAGCCAGCCAGGGCCCTGGGGAGAATGTGGTGCTGGGACTGCTGCTGCAGGGAAGCGGGGGTTATGCAAAGGCCAATGGCCATGGTTACCCATATCTCCATTCCTGTGTTATTGGAAAAGTCATCTCAGGTCTTAATAAATTGGAAAAGAAGGGTTATGACTCTCAAGGCCAACTTTTAAAAGGTAAATAACATAAAAGGTGGAATCTTTAAAATGTAAAACAAAGATGAAAAAAAAAAAAAAGGGGAAGGATAGCTCGTACAAAGTACGCTTGCCCATCAGGAGCACCGGGCTAGCCCTGTGAGCCACCTGGGAGGACACCGGCAAGGCTGTGGTCCCAGAGCTGGGGGACTGCTCCAGGTGAACACCTTGCCTTCAACAGTGTTCTGGACCCGGCAGTTTTTGCACAGAGGACACATCAGGATTTCTGGTTGAGGAGTTAAGAGTCTATAATCAGGGAAAATGTACTTTAGCTACTATATAATGCCTCAGGCAATGCCTCAGCATCAGCCACCACTTACGTAAGTGAATGCACGACCCAGCAATTTCCTAGGAGCTGTATTGCCACCCACGTGACAGGCAAGACCCACAGATGGAATCAGATGCAGTTTTGGCGACAAGGAAATTAAGTTGCGTCAAACACTTCTAGAAGATGAGCAGTGCATGCTAAGAAGCCTCATTTTTACGAACATTGGTTTACTAAACGAGTTGGCAGACATCACCGGGGGAAATTGCCTAACTGGCTATCAGAGAACAGAGAGGTGCCAGAGGGAGAACATCTTAGCGAGGATTCTGAGCCCTGGCTCACATCTCCCTAAACTGTCGAGAAGGCATCTTTGACCCTCCAGCCCTCTCTGCTTGCTGAGCCTGACATCCAGAAAACGTGGCTCAAACGCATCCTTACCAAACTTCCTTTCTTTGTCCCCCGACTCTGTCCCCTCCATCAGTGTGGGCAGCACCATTTTCCTAAAGCCCCAGGATCCTTCGTTTGCTCACACCTCTCTCCACTGGACAGTGAGCTCTTGAGGGTACAGCTGTCTGCACCTCTGACTGGCTCCAGCGCAGAGTATGGTACCAGTACACACTGAGAGCAGGGTCTGGTGCAAAGTCAGCACGGGGAACATTCTTGCTCTAGCCTGAAAGGATGAGATGACACCCAGGGAACAGGGATAAGACTGGTCTACCAGAATCCCGGGTGAGTTGCTAATTCCACTATTCCAAGCTGTTCCATGGAGACATTTGGGGGAGGGATCCTTTTTCTTTTCTTTATTGGCGTTTTAGTTCAACGTTTATTGTAATTTCTTTTTCTGATTACAAACAGAAATAGCAAATTAACAAAGCAGCAAGAAAATCACCTGTAAGCACACTCCCTCTACTCTGTGATAACTATTGTTAATGTTTGAGGATGTTCAAATTAAAATAGGATCATACCATTTTTTCATCTGTGCCTTGCACTTAATATGAAAGTTTGTCTTTCATTTTTTTATTATGAAATTCTTGTAGAAGAGTCTAAAACATAATTAAGGATCCCTGGGTAGTGTAAATGGTTAAGCACTTGACTAGCAGCCGAAAGGTTGGCAGTTCAAACCCACCCAGAGGTATCTTGGAAGACAGGCCTGGAAATTTGCTTCTGAAAGATCCTAGCCTTGGAAATTCTATGGAGCAATTCTATTCTGCACATGTGAGGTTGCCATGAGTTGGAACTGACTTGAGGACAACTAACAACAACAACAAAATTTAAGTGTTCAGTTCAAAGAATCATAAAATAAACCCCAAGTAGGTATCACCCAACTTAGAAACAGAACGGCCACACCTTTAGAAGCCTCTAGGCCCCTTCCTGATCGCACACCCGCTTTCCCTCACCAAGAAGGAGCTACTATCCTGAATTTTGTGTCAATCATTCCCTTGTTTTCATTTTTTGTCTTGACACATATCCAGGCATCCCTAAATATTATATATTTTACTTTTATCTGGTTTTGAACTTTAAAATTAGAATCATACTGTATATATTTTTATATGGTTTGCTTCTTTTATTCAATGTAATATTTTTGAAATGAACTAATGTGAATGAAGAGTGGTGGTTAATTTATTCATATTGCTGTACATTATTCCATGATAGGAATTCCCCACAACGCATATATCCGTTCTCCTGCTCATGGACATTTACGCTGTCTCCAATCTTTTGCTATTGTGAACAGTATTGACGTGAATATATTCTGGTGCATGCAGGCAAGAGTTTCTCCAGATGTACATCAAGGAGTAGAACTGCTGTGCCCTACAGCACGTGCATACACAACTTTACTAGGTAAGGCTAAACTGCTTAGAAGTTGTCTTAGTCATCTAGCGCTGCTATAACAGAAATACCACAAATGGATGGCTTTAACAAAGAGAAAGTTTATTCTCTCACAGTCCAGTAGGCTACAAGTCCAAATTCAGGGTCAGCTACAAGGCAATACTTTCTCTGTCGGCTCTGGAGGAAAGTCCATATCATCAATCTTCCCTCGGTTTGGGAGCCTCGCTGCTCAGGAACTTTAGGTCCAAAGGACATGCTCTGCTCCCAGCATTGCTTTCTTGGTGGTATGAGGTTCCCACGTGTCTCTGCTTGCTTCTCTCTTTTATATCTCAAAAGAGATTGGCTTAAGACACTATCTAATCTTGTATACCTCATCAGTATAACTGCCACTAATCCATCTTATTACATCATAGTAATAGAGTTTACAACATATAAGGAAATCACATCAGATTACAAAATGGTACACAATCATACAATACTGGGAATCATGACCCAGTCAAGTTGACAGATATTTTTGGGGACACAATTCAATCCATGACAGAAGTGTTCAAATAAATTATACTCCCACCAACAGGGTGTGATAGTTCAAATTGCTCCATATCCTAACCAATGTTTGGTAATGTCAGACTTACAAATTTTTGTCCATATGGTGGGTAATAAAATAGTATTTCATTTTGGGAGTCAGGGTTGTTCGTATCTTTTGCTCATTTTTTAAACCATTTATATTGTGAAACGTAACACATATACAAAAAGTGCACAGAACAAACATGTACATTGTATTGCCAGACAAGCACCCATGCACCCACAGCCAGCCCCTAGAAGGTCCCTCATCCCCCGCTCACTGCTGCTCCCCTCCACTCAACCAAAGCCCGTCACTTTTCTCACTGTTTGGGTAATCACTTTCATTCTTTTGTCTTTATAGTTTTTACCATTTATACAATGGTTTAGTTTTTGCCTGTTTTTCTAACTTAATATAAATGGAATCATACAATATTTTTAGTATCTGGACTCTTTTGTCATTGTGTGAAGCTGTAACTTATTCACGCTCACTGCTAAATGATATTACGTTGCATAAACATGTTACCATTTATATACGTATTCTCTTGCTGATAGATATTTGGATTGTTGTTGCCAATTTGGGGCAATTAAGAGTAAGGAAGTACATCCTATAGTTGTCTCTTGGTACATATGTGCGCACATTTCCACTGGGTGAATATATACCACACATATGCGAATATAGCTGTTGGGTCCCTGGCGATCGTCAACAGCAGTAGACAGTGCCTAACCATCTGCCAAAGCAGTGGTGTCAACTTACACACCTATCAGCATTGTACAAGGGTTCCCACTGCTCCACATCCTTGCTTACACCTGAGAGTTTCAGTCTTTTGAATTTTAGCCAGAAAAGTACTGGAGGAGTTACTGCCCCCAAATAAGGGAGTAAGCCAAGAAGAAAGGAAAAAAGGGGACCTAAGACAGGAGAGAGAGAAATGAATTCCTGGGAGGATGGAAAAAGAATGTCCTAGCATGACAAATATAGAAACTGCCTATAGATTGGCTAGTGCAGATTGAAACAGGAGACAGAATCTCAAGGAACTGTCTCCAGGAGGTAGATAAACCTGACAGAACACCTCAACGGGAGGATGATGTTCAGGAGAGATTTGCAGTTCTCTTGAGGAGTGTTAGGGTGAACGAGTGACAAGAACACAGGACAATAAGCAACAAAATAAAACAATAATTTCAGGATAAAAAACAAAAATTATACATAGTATATGGCTTAACTGAATAATAGTCAAAGTAATAGTTTTACATTATTACATTAATTGCTGAAAAGTGGTTCAACCAAAGCTGGTCATATAATTACATCGAGAAGATGAAAAAAGGAAACATGATAAAATTTTGGCTATTTCAGATAAAGGTGCTATGAACATTTATGTACAAGTTTCCATTCCTCTGGGACAAATGCCTAAGAATGTAATCGTTGGGTCAGATGCTAATTACATGCTTAGTTTTATAAAAAAACTCCCAAACTTTTCCAGAGTGGCTGGACCATTTTACGTTCCCACCACCAGTAGATGAGTGATCCAGTTTCTCCACATGCTTACCATCATTTGGTGTTGTTACTACTTTTATTTTTGCCATACTGATAGATGTGTAGGAAAACCTCGTTGTGGTTTTAATTTACATTTCACTACGAGTTGGGATCTACTCAATGGCACACAACAACGGCTAATGATGTTGAACATCTTTCCATATGTAGATTTGCCATCTCTATATCCTCTTTGGTGAAATGTCTGTTCATGTCTTTTGCCCATTTTCTAATTGAATTGTTTGATTTTTTTACTTTGAGATTGGAAAGTTCTTCATATGTTCTAGATACTATTCTGTCAGATATGTCATTTGCAAATATTTTCTCCCAGTGTGAAGTCTGTCTTTTCATTCTCTTATCAACATCTCTGGCAGAGCTGTTGTTGATGTTGTTGTTGTCAGGTGCCATCAAGATGGTTCTGACTCATAGCGACCCTATGTACAACAGAACAAAACACTGCCCAGTCCTACACTACCCTCACAATCCTTGCTGTTTGAGCCCACTGTTGCAGCCATTGTGGCAATCCACCTTGTCAATGGTCTTCCTCTTTTTAGCTAACCCGGTATTTTACCAAACATGATGTCCTTCTCTAGGGACTGGTCCCTCCTGATAACAGGACCAAAGTACCTCAGACTAAGTCTTGTCATCCTTCCTTCCCAGACAGATTTGTTTGTTCTTCTGGAAGTCCACAGCATATTTAATATCCTTCACCAACACCACAATTCAAAGGCATCAATTCTTCTTCAGTCTTCCTTATTCATTGTCCAGCTTCTGCACGCATACGGTGTGATCGAAGATACCACGACTTGGGTCAGGCACACTTTAGTCCTCAAAGTGACATCTTTGCTTTTCAACACTTGAAAGAGGTCTTTTGCAGCAGATTTGCCCAATACAAAATGTCATCTGATTTCTAGACAGCTGCTTCCGTGGACATTGATTGTGGATCCAGTAAAATGAAATTCTTGACAACTTCAAACTTTTCTCTTTATTGGTTCAGTTGTGAGAATTTCTGTTTTCTTTATGTTGAGGTGTAACCCATACTGAAGGCTGTAGTCTTTGATCTTCATCATAAGTGCTTCAAGTCCTCTTCCCTTTCTGCAAGCAAGACTGTGTCATCTTCATATCACAGGTTGTTAACTAGTCTTCCTCCAATCCTGATTCCGAATTCTTTTTCATATAGTCCAGCTTCTTGCATTATTTGCTCAGCATACAAATTGAGTAAGTATGGTGAAAGGATACAACCTTTCCTAACTTTTAACCATGCAGTATCCCCTTGTTCTGTCTGAACAACTGCCTCTTGGTCTATGTACAGGTTCTTCATGAGCACAATTAAGTGTTCTGGAATTCCCATTCTTCACAATGTTATCCAAAATTTGTTATGCTCCACACAGTAGAATGTTTTTGCATAGTCAATAAAACACAGGTAAACATCTTTCTGGTATACTCTGCTTTCAGCCAAGATTCATCATCATTCAGCATCAGCAATGATATCCCTCATTCCATGTCCTCTTCTGAATTCAGCTTGAGCTTCTGGCACTTCCCTGTCCATGTACTGCTGCAATCGCTTTTGAATGATCTTCGGCAAAATTTTACCTGTCTGTGATATTGATGATATTGTTCAGTAATTTCCACATTCTGTTGATCACCTTTATTTGGAATGGACACAAATATGGATCTCTTCCAGTCGGTTGGCCACAAAGCTGTCTTCCAAATTTCTTGGCAGAGGCAAGTGAGCACCTCCAGTGTTGCATCAGTTTGTTGAAACATCTCAATCATTCAATTCCTGAAGCCTTGTTTTTCGTCATTCCCTTCAGGGCAGCATGGACTTCTTCCTTCAGTACCATCAGTTCTTGATTATATGCTACCTCCTGAAATGGTTGAAAGTCGACTAATTATTTTTGGCGTAGTAACTAATTCTTTTTGGTATAGAACATGGTGTATCTCTCCTTACACTTTGATATTCTTTGACCTCTTTCATCAGTGCTGTATAGTTTTCAGCATACAAGTCCTGTACATGTATCATGGACTGAACTGTGTCCCCCGAAAATGTTTTCGGCTTGGCTAGGTCTTGGTTCCCAGGGTTGTGTGGTTGTCTACCATTTTGTGGCCTCGTGTGATTTCCCTATGTGTTGTAAATGTGATCACTATGATGTAATAAGGTGGATTAGTGGCAGTTATATTGATGAGGACTACAAGATTAGATAGTGTCTTAAGCCAATCTCTTTTGAAATATAAAAGAGAGAAGTGAGCAGAGAGACATGGGGACCTCATACCACCAAGAAAGCAGCACTGGGACCAGAGCACATCCTTTGGACCTGAGGTTCCTGTGCTGAGATGCTCCGAGACCAAGAGAAGACTGATGACAAGGACCTTCCTCCAGAGCCGACACAGAGAGAAAGCCTTCCCCTGGAGTCAGCACCCTGAATTTGGACTTCTAGCCTACTGGACTGTGAGAGAAACTTCTCTTTGCTAAAGCCATCCACTTGTGGTATTTCTGTTATAGCAGTGCTAGATGACTAAGACAATATGTTTGCTATATATACAGCTATGTAATATTTTTAAATGATTTTAAATAATATTGTATTTTTAATATCAGTGTTCATGTATTCATTGATAATATAAATACAATATAATATTAAAAACAACACACAGCTGTGTTTATCTTGTATACTGCGACCTTGCTGAAGTCACAGTTAGTTCTAGAAGGTTTTTTTTTTTTTAGATACCTTGGGATTTTCTACATAGACAATCATGACATCTGCAAATAGGGTAAGCTGTATTTCTTTCTTTCTGATCTTTATGCCTTTTACTTCCTTTCTTGCCTTTTGCACCATCTAGAACTTATATCATTTTGTTGAATAAACAAAAAAGCAGACTTGTCTTGTTTCTGATCTTAAGTCGAAAGCATTCAACCTTTCAAGATGAAGTATAATGTTAGCTGTGGGATTTTATTTTTGTGCTTTTTTTCAAATTGAGGAAATGAGTTCTCCTCTCTGGTAAAATGAGTTCCTTTATGTGGCCTTTCGCTTTGATTCTGGGAAAAGGAAAAAAAAAAAAAAAAGCATAAAACCAAAACACCAGCTTGGGAGGTTTTTTCCCCTAAGCCCTGAGGAGCAGTTACAGCTGCCTTGTTACCGTTGCCCTAGTTCTTTGGAGAAGCTTGTTACAGTTACCCAGGGAAGAAGACAGTCCCTGCTGGCAGAAAATGGCAGTTATTATGCAAATAGATGGAGCCACTTGTGGTCCAAAGAGGGAACTGGTCAGTTTAGTCCAGTGAGGGGATTAGTCAGTTATTATGCAAATAGTGGCTTGAAAATTCACCCAAAATGACTGAACCACTTGCCTATATAAGAAACCAACCCCACAGAGATGGTCAGAGGCAAGGAGACAAAGCAAGAAGAGAACAGAAGAGAGAAGGAGAGAGAGGGAGAGAGAGCTGAGCACCTTCCAGCAGAGGCTGGCCAGTGGGGCTGAAAGTGCTATAACCTGGGCCACGGGCTGTAACACTGAAGATGGCTGGAGGCCCAGCCCAAGAGAAAGAGCCCAGTGGCATGCACGCCAAGAAGGGGTGTGCACGGCCAAGAGGAGCCCTGTTCTGAAGGGGCTGAGAAGAGGCCTGTCCTGAGGGGGCCGAGAGGAGGCCTGTCCTGAGGGGGCCGAGAGG
>NW_004443955.1:9800669-9806407 GCF_000243295.1 Trichechus manatus latirostris
TGAGGGGGCCGAGAGGAGGCCTGTCCTGAGGGGGCCGAGAGGAGGCCTGTCCTGAGGAGGCATGCACAGCTGAGAGTGGGCATGCATGGGTGAGAGAGCTGTCTTACACTGCAGAAGGGAGGGATATACTCTTCACTTTGGGGGACCCTTGCAGACCTTGCCTATGTTCTTCCTGATGCTGATCCTGTTGTTATTCCCAAGTTGATCCTGATCCCAAGTTATAGCCTATTATGTCCCTAATGAACTATATAACTGTAAACACAGTTCATGAGTTCAGTAAGATGTAGCAGCAAATTACTGAACCCAACAAAGAGAGAAGAGAGCTTAGGGGAGGGAGAGCAGTGGATGTCACAGATGATGGAGTGGTACAGCAGCTTGGAGAAGCTGGAAATCTGGGACATGTTTAACCTCTGCCTCATAGGAACCAGCTTTGTGCTGATTCTTATTAAATAATACATTTATCTTCTATTCCTGTTTTTCTGAGTTTTTTAATTCATGAAAGGGTATTTTATTTTGTTAGATGCTTTTTCTGCATCAAATGATATTACCATGTGATTTTTATTCTTTAACCTGTTAATATTGTAGATTATATTGATTGATTTTCAAACAGGAACTAGCCTTACATCCCTAGAACAAACCCTACTTAGTCATGATATACAACTATGTTTATATATTGGTGGTTCAGTTTGCTAATATTTTGCTGAGGATATTTTGTGTTTAAGTTCTTAAGACATACTGTCTACTGTTTTCTTTATTGTCTTTTTCTAGTTTGTGTATCATGGTAATACTAAATTTGTAAAATGAATTAGAAGTATTTCCTCCTCTTCTATTTTCTGGAAAAGGTTATATAGAAACGTTGTTAATTATTCTTTAAATGTTTGGTACAATTCTCCAGGGAAATCATCTGTGCCTGGAGATTCCTTGGGGGGTGTTTTTAAATTACAAATTCAATTTCCTTAATAGTTACAAGGCTATTTGTTATCTACTCCATTTTAGGTGAGTTGTGGTAGTTTTGTTTTTTGAGGAATTGGTCCATTTCAACTAAGTTGTCAGATTTATGTGTTTAGAGTTGTTCCTTTATCATCGTTTTGATGTTTGAAGGGTCTGCAGTGATATCCTCTTTTCATTCTTGATATTGGTAATTTGTCTTATTTACTTCGTCAGTCTTGTTAGAAATCTGTCAATTTTACTGATCTTTTCAAAGAAACATTCTCAGTTTCATTGATTTTATCCATTGTTTTTCTGTTTTCAATTTTATTTGCTTCTGCTCTTATCTTTATTATTTCCTTCCTTCTGCTTGCTTTGGGTTTATTTTACTGTTCTTCTAGTTTCTTGAGGTGGGAGCTTAGTTTACTGAGTTGAGGATTTTCCTGTTTCCTAATGTATGCAATAAATGTGTTGTAAATTTCTCTCAGCACTGTTTTATTTGTGACCTTCTATTTTAATATGTTGTGTTTTCATTTTCATTGTGTTGTATGTATTTTTTTTTTTAATTTTCCTTGAAACTTCCTCTCTGACCCAGGGATTATTTAGAAATATGTTGATTATATTCCAAGTATTTGGAGATTTTCTTGTTATCTTTCTGGATTATTTAGAAATATGTTGATTATATTCTAAGTGTTTGGAGATTTTCTTGTTATCTTTCTGTTATTGATTTGTAGTTTGGTTCCATTGCAGGAGGAAAACACACTACACTATTTGAATCCTTTTAAATTTGTTTAGGTTTGTTTTGTGGCCCAGATATGGTCTATGTTTGTATGTGTTCCTTGAGCATGTGAAAAGAATGTGTGTTCTGCTTTTGTACGGCAGAGTGTTCTATAAAAGTCAAGTGTTGGTTGATGGTGTTGCTGAACTCTTCTATATTCTTGATGATTTTCTAGTTGTTCTATCAAGTGTTGAGAGACAGGTGTTTAAGTCTCCAAGAATAATTGTGGATTTGTTTATTTCATCTTTCCGTTCTATCCATTTATGCTTCATATATTTTTTAGCTCTGTTTCTTCGTACATACACATTGTAGTTTGCTATATCTTCTTGGGAGCCCTGGTGGTGTAGTGGTTAAAACTCGGCTGCTAACCAAAAGGTCAGCAGTTCAAATCCACCAGCTGCTCCTTGGAAACCCCAATGGGGCAGTTCTACTCTGTCCTATAGGGTTGCTGTGTGTCAGAACCAACTCAAAAGCACTTCACAACAATAATATCTTCTTGGTGAACTGACATTTTTACCATTATATAATGTCCCTCTCTGTCTCTGGTAATTTTCTTTGCTCTGATTTCTACTTTATCTGATATTAATTTAGTCACTCAAACTTGAAGCAGGTATAATGAAGGTCAAAGATAACAGCCTTCAGTATGGATTACATCTGAATGTGAAGAAAACAAAAATCTTCACAATCGAATTGATAAGCAGCATCATGATAATTGAAGAAGAAATTGAAGCTGTCAATGATCTCATTCTACTTGGATCAACAATTAATATCCATGGAAGCAGCAGTCAAGAGAGTAAATGGCATACTGCATTGTGCAAATGTGCCGCAGAAGACCTCTTTAAAGTTTTAAAAAGCAAAAATGTTGGAGACAGGGCAAAATGGTGAAGTGAATGGACACTTCCATTTACTCCCCCAGCAACTAACTCACTGAACAATGAATAAAAACAAGCACAGACTGAGATCCCAGAACTCTGGACAACAACTGAGCTACTGGAGAGTCAGGGTGAGTCCAGAAGCAGAGGATAGGAGAAAAGAGGTTGGCGCAGAAGCTGGGAGATCCTACCCACTAACATCAGAAGCACTCACCCATCATGGGGCTGGCTAACACCCCAACCACAGTACACACAAAAGGAGCTAATGTGAGGAAATTCTAGCTCTATTTTTTTAAGGCAACACAAATTGGTCATGGGAGTTCAAGGGTCATGCAACTGGGAGGGGATGAAGGGACACTGTGGTGTTGCATGAGAGTGCTGTTGAATCTCGCTGAGGCCCCAAACAGATGGAAACTAGGACCGGGATGAACTGCAAAGGTAGTAAGGTGAGGGGAATACTTTGGACTGACAGGGACAAAGGAAACAGCCCATAGTGAGCCACAGTGGGAGAGTCTGCGCAGGGGTGCCAATAAGGGAAAGACATAGAGAACCCCATTCCGTTGCCACAAGAAAGTTGAACACTGCTGTTTATGACAAAGACTCTGAACAACTAAATACCCTGTCTCGCACATGCGTATTGAATTTCGGAGACCAAGTATACAGAACTCTTGAACCAACACTGAAAAAAAAACCTAAGGATAAGAGTGCCTTCTACTGGTTCTCAGAAGAAGAAACCAAGTCTGCTGCTGCTGAGTGATTTTGACTCATAGTGAACTTGTGGGGCTGAGGGAAGCTGCCCCATGGGGTTCCTAGAGTTGTGAGTCTTTGAGGAGGCAGCCTGCCACATCTTTCTCCTGTGGAGTGCCTGGCGGGTATGGGCCTCGGCCTTATGGGTGGCAGCCCGGCATTGGCTGCCGTGCCACTCGGATGCCCAATCAGAAAATCCACCCACAATAAACAGAATAAAAACTTTTAAGCAAAATTTTTAAAAAGATAACAAAATGACTCAAGTTCAAATAAAGATAGTAAAACACACGAAATCACAAGAGAAGAAGGAACAATCAAAAGTAAAACATAAAGAAAAGGAAAATGCTCCTATGGAAGCCAGAATAATGCAAATAATTCATCCTTTTCAGATTATGGTACTAAATATGTTTAAAGAAGGCAAAAGCATACAGAAAATAAACTAGTGGAGTTCAGGAAACAAACGGAGGGAAAAAGACAAACTTAACAAAGAAATTGAAAACATAAAAAAAAAAAAAAACCCAAAGAGAACTACTGGAACTGAAAAATAAAACATCTGAATTAGAAAAAGCAAGAGAAACACTCAATAATAGAGTTGAACAGATAGAAGACAGAATAAGTGAAATAGAATACAAAATAATTAAACTTATGACAAAATAACAGAAGCAAGGAATACTGTGTGGCTTAAAATCAGGAAGGGTGTGCATCAGGTTTGTATCCTTTCACCACAGTTATTAAATCTGTATGCTGAGCAAAAAATCCAAGAAGTTGGACTATATGAAAAACATGGCATTAGGACTGGAGAGAGACTCATCAGCCTGCAATATGCAGATGACACAACCTTGCTTGCTGAAAGGGAAGAAGACTTAAAACTCTTACTGATGAAGATCAAACTAAGTACGGATTACACTTCAACATAAAACAAAAATTCTCACAACTGAACCAATAAGCAACATCATGATAAAAAGAGAAAAGTTTGAAGTTCTCAAGTATTTCCTCTTACTTGGATCCACAATCAATGCCCATGGAAGTAGCAGTCAAGAAATGAAATGAAAATCGTGCTCTAGGCAGAAGCATCACACTGTCTCTCCACAGCAAAGATATGAAAAACTAAGCCAAACAGAGAAAACAGCAATCCTGAAACCCTAAAACATCAAATGAAGAGATAAACAACTCAGCCAAACACCAATGGAGTGAGAAAACTGACAGAGAACGGAGCACAGGGAGAGATTCATGCAGAGGTCCCCTATCAGCTAATGTAGGACGGATCCACCATCTTGGACTCTTATCAAAGAGCAGCAGATAGGGGGTATGACAAAGCAGCTTCATGGAGCTTCCAGCAGAAGACAGAACAACTGGTAAATTGTGATATATGCTTTCCCACCCCCTATCCTTCTTCACCCCCATTCAGCCTCCTCTGTTTCCCGCGGCCACAGTCTCTTGTCCAGAAAGCACCAGCTGCTTGGATTCCACCCACCCACACTGGCCGGCTCTCTGAGTGCCATTTGTTGGCTGCTGGTGTTGCTTTTTTTCCGCTTCTTTTGATTTCTTCCTTATCTCTCACCACCTCCCGCTCCTTTTGCTCAAATACCTGGCTTCGTGTGCCATCTTTGCTTCTTCCTGAGGGGCTGTGGAGTGCAGGGAATTTGCGATATATGCTTCCCCACCCCCACCCTTCTTCACCCCCACTCGGCCTCCTCTGCTTCCCCTGTCCACAGTGTCTTGTCCGGGAAGCACCGGCTGCTTGGATTCCACCAGCCCGCACTGGTTGGCTCTCTGACTGCCATTTGTTGTTGCTTTTTTTCTGCTTCTTTTGATTTCTTCCTTATCTCTCACCACCTCCCGCTCCTTTCACTCAAATACCTGCTCCATGCACCATCTTTGCTTCTTCCTGACGGGTTGCGGAGCTCCGTTTAAGTGTGGAGCTGCTTCCCGGTCTGGGCTGCCATGTTGGTGGGATCCCGGGGCTTTTGTTTGTTTGTTTGTTTTGAATTATTTGTGTGTTTTCTTTTCCATTTCTTGAGTTGGGAGCCAGTTCTGGCTGGGTGGTGCTGCGCGGCTTGGAGCCTACCCCCTCGGCTAGTGCAGATGCCCAGAGGGATCCCTGAGGGCACTTCCTTTTTTGTGTTTTTTTTTTCTGTTTTTGGGGGGGCTTTTGTTCTTTTTTAAAATTTGTTTTGTTTTGTTTTCCCTCTTTTTACCGTTTTTGTCTTTCTTCATTACTCGGTTTCTTGTCTCTCTATACCTTCCTTCTCTTTCTGTTCCCTGAATACCTGGCGCTGAATAACTCTACGCCTTCTAGCCAGGCTGTACTGCAGCACCTGAGAACAACTTCCCCAGATCTCATACCTGCACCAGTGGGATCCCTGGGAGCTTTGCTGTTCTTTTTCCTTTCTGATTTTTATTTATTCATTCTT
>NW_004443955.1:9816343-9831087 GCF_000243295.1 Trichechus manatus latirostris
AAAAAAAAAAAAAAAGGTCGAGAAGGGAGAGGGTTGACATGTCGTGGGGCTGTTCACCAATGTCATAAAACAATATATGTACCTTTGTTTAATGAGAAACTATTTGTTCTGTAAACCTTCACCTGAAGTACAAGAAAAAAAATTAAAAAAAAAAAAAGAAATCAAATGACATATTGCATTGGGCAAATCTCCTGAAAAAAACTTCTTTAAAGTTTTAAAAAGGAAAGACATCACTTTGAGGACTAAGGTGTGCCTAATCCAAGCCATGGTCATTTTAAATAGCTTCATATGCATGCAAAAGCTGGACAATAAAAAAGGAAAACTGAAGAAGAATTGACACATCTGAATGGTGGTGTTAGCAAAGAATACTGAATATACCATGAGCTACCAGAATAACGAACAAATCTGTCTTAGAAGAAGTACAGTCAGAATGCACCTTAGAAGCAACGGTGGCCAGGCTTCGTCTCACATACTTGGACATTTTTCAGGAGGGACACTCAATAATAGAATGAAGTAGAAGTTGATGAGTGAAAGAGAGGAAGAGCCTCAACGAGATGGATTGACACAGTGGCTGCAACAATGGGCTCAAACAGCAATGATTGTGAGGATGGTACAGGACTGGGCAGTGTTTTTTTCTGTTGTATGTAGAGTTGCTATGAGTCAGAACCAATTTAGCAGTACCTAACAACAACAACAACATCGAGGTCTCAAGAGAAACAAAAGAAAGGAACCAAGAAAAACGAGTATACCCAAAAGGAAATGTAGGGTTCAATTAAGAAATCTAACATTAGAATTCCTGGAATCCCAGAGCACCATGACAACAATAAAGCCACAGAAACAATTTTCCAAAAGCTAATCAGAGAGAATTTCCCAGACCTCAGCAGAAAATCAAGCATGGCACTATAGGAAGCCACATCAACCCCAATAAGAAGAGACCAAAAAAAAAAAAAAAAACAAAACAAAAAAAACCCACTTTGCTACATATCCTAATTAAATTCTTGAAAACAAAGACAAGGAGAAAATTCTGAAAGCAGCAAGAGAGGAAAAATGCAATATAACATATCAAGGGTCTTGTATAAAAATCAGCGCAGATTTCTCTCCAGAAACTCTAGAGGCCAGAAGATAATGTAGCAACATATATAAAATACTGAACCAAAATAATTACCAATCAAAAATTCTTTACCTTGCAAAGTTGTCATTCAAAAATGAGGAAATAAAGACATTCCCAAACAAACAGAAGCTCTGGGAATTTGCCACTACCTAACGAGCTTTGCAAGTATTAGTCAAGGGAGAATTTCAAATGGAAAGGCAAGAGGATTAAGACATAAATACAAAGTAAACTTACTGAATATAGGTTGTACATTGACATTAATGGAGACACCAACAGAAAAGGGGGAGGGAGGAACATATCAGGAATAGATTCATTATGTTACAATTGTATGTTAACTGTTGTTCATATGTTAAACGCTGTTGTAATTGTAAGTTGTGAAATGTAACATATGTGGTAACCACTAAGAAATCACCAAGAAGAAACATTCAGAAGAAGGAAGATAACAAAAAGGCCCACTGCAACAAAGCACCAAAATACAAACAAAAACAGAAAAATCAGAATAAAAAAACAAGATAGAAATCACTCAAAAAACAAATACCACAATGTGTGAGGTAGACATTTCATTTTCAGTAATAGGCTTAAATGTAAATGGTTTAAATGCCCCATGCAAAAGGCAGAGAGTGGCACAATGGATAGAAACAAAACAAAACAAAAAATAACATGATCCATCCTTTTGCTGTTTACAAGAAACACACCTTAGACATAGGGACACAAACAGACAGAAAATAAAAGGATGGAGAAAAATATTCCATGCAACCAGTAAACAAAAAACAGCAGGGTGGTAATACTGATATCAGGTAAAACAGACTGTAAATAAAAATCTATTACAAGAGATAAAGAAGAACATTACATACTAAAAAAGTCAATACAGCAAGAAGATATAACAATTATAAACATATATGCACTTAACAGCGATGCACCAAAATACATGAAACAAATACTGATCAGTTTGAAAGGAGAAATAGACAACTCCACAATAATAGTAGGGGACTTCAACACACCACTTTCAATTCTAGACAGAACATCTAAAACGAAGATTACTAAGGACACTGAGAACTTAAAACCATAAGCTGATAGACCTAACAGACATATATATAGCATTCCACCCAATGTCAGAATAATACACATTCTTCTCCAGTGCACATAGATCATTTTCCAGAACAGACCATATACTAGGACACAAACAAGTCTCAACAAATTTAAAAAGATCAAAATCACACAAAGCATCATCTTTAACAATAACGGTATGAAGCTAGAAATCAACAACAGGATAAACAAGGAAAAAAGAATAAATACATGGAAACTAAATACTACACTACTAAAAAACTACTGGGTCATAGAAGAAATAAAAACTGAAATTAAAAAATTTCTAGAATCAAATGAAAATCAAAACACAACATATCAAAACCTTGGGACACAGTAAAAACAGTACTCAGAGGGAGATTTATAGCAACAAATGAGTACATTAAAAAATAAGATCCAAAATCATTAAATTAAATGAACAACTTGAATAAACAGAAAAGGAAGAGCAAAAGAAGTCAAAAGATACTGGGAAGAAAGAAACAATAAAGATCAGGGCAGAAACAAACAAAAATTGAAAAGAGAAAAACAATTCAATGAATTAACAAAACCAGAAGTTGGTTCTTTGAAAGGATCAATAGAATAGACAAACCACTGGCTAGATTAATAGCAGAAAAAAACCAGAAGAGGCAAATAACCAAATTAAGAAATGAAATTGGTAAGATTACAACCAAGCCAACAGAGATAAAGAAGATTATAACTGAATACTACGAAAAATCGTACTCCAATAAATTTGAAAACTTAGATGAAAAGGACAAATTCCTAGAAACACACTACCTACTCAAACTAACACAAACCTAAGTAGAAAATTTGAACACGCACATTACAAAAGAAGAGATAGTAGATGTTGCCAAAAAACTGTCAACAACAACAACAAAATCACAGGACCAGATGACTACACTGGAGAATTCTACCAAACATTCAGAGAAGAGCTGACACCAATTCTACTCAATCTCTTCAAAAACACAGAAGAGGAAGGAACACTACCAAACTCTTTCTATGAAGTCAGCATAACCCTGATATCTAAATCAGGAAAAGACATAATGAAAAAAGAAAAGAAAGAAAATTACAAACTAATATCACTCATGATCATAGATGCAAAATTTTTCAATAAAATTCTAGCCAATAGAATTCAGCAACATATCAAAAAAAGAAAAAGAAATCAAACACCATGGTCAGGTAGAATTCATACCAGGTTTAAAAGGGTGGCTCAACATTAGAAAATCAATCAATGTAATCTATCATATAAATAAAACAAAGGAAAAGAACCATATGATCATATGAATTGATGCAGAAAGTGCATTCAATAAAATTCAACACCTTTTCCTGATAAAAATTCTCAGCAAAATAGGGATAGAAGGGAAATTTCTCAACATACTTAAGCTCACATATGCAAAACAAATAGACAACATTATACTCAACAGAGAAAGGCTGAGAACCTTCCCTCTGAGAACAGAAGAGACAACGATGCCCATTATCATCACTCTTATTCAACATTGTACTGGAAGTCCTAACCAGAGCAATAAGACAAGAAAGAGAAATAACAGGTATCCAAATCAGAAAGGAAGAAGTAAAACCATCTCTATTTGCAGATGATGTCATCCTATACATAGAAGATCATAAAGATTCCACAAGAAAGCTGCTGGAACTAATAGAAGAATTTAGCAACGCTGCAGGGTACTTGATGAACACACAAGAATCAGTTGGGTTCTTCTGTACTAAGAAAGACTACCCCAAAAAGAAATCAAGAAAACAATACCATTTACAATAGCCCCTAAATTGATAAAATACCTAGGAATTAACCTAACCAGGGGCATAAAAGACTTACACAATGAAGATTATAAAACACTACCACAAGAAGCTAAAAAGGACCCCCAAAAATGGAAAGCACATCTTGTGTTCATAGATTGTATAACTTAATATAAGCGAAAATGTCAATCCTACCTAAAGTGATCTATAGATTCAATGCAATCCCTATAGAAATCCAAATAACATTCTTTACTGAAATGGAAAAACGATTGACTAATTTCATATGGAAGGAAGAAAAACCCAAATAGCCAAAGCAATATTGAAGAAAAAAGAACAAAGCAGGAGATCTCACACTCCACTCTCTGATATCAAAACATATTATATAAGAGGTAGAGTCAACATGGCACTATAGACAGAAGCACCATGCTGTCCCTCTGCAGCAAAGACCAAAAAAACTAAGTAAAAGGGATACAAACGTCAATCCTAGAACCCTAAGCATCAAATGAAGGGATACAGAACTCAACCAAGCACTGAATGGAATAAAAAACTGACAGAGAACAGAGAACAAGGAGAGCTACTGAGTGGAGGTCCCCTATCAGCTGACTAGGCACGAATTTGCCGTCTTGACCCCTCATCCCCCATCGTTCTTCCCTCTGCATGGACTCTACCACTTTCTGGCAGGCCATGGTCCCTCAGCCAGGGAGACGCCAACTCCTTGCCACTTGGATTCACCCCGCCCCCACCGGCAGGCTCCTTCAGTGCAATTTTTTGTTGCTATTGTCACTTTTTTGGCTTCTTTTGGTTTCTTATCTCTCTCACCTCTTTCCTTTCTTTTCTTCAGAACACCTGGTGCCATGTGCCATCTGTGCTCCTTTCTGATGGGCTGAGCAGTGCTACTTGGTTACGGAAACACTTCCCCAGTCTACGCTGCCAAGCTGGTGGGCTCCCTGGGTGCATTTTTTCCCCCTCAATTCTCGGTTTCTTCTCTCTCTCTACCTTCCTTCCTTTCCTTTCTCCCAAACGCCGGGTACTGTGTGCCATCTCTGCTCCTTCTTGACGGGCTGTACAACACTGCTCAGCTGGGTAGCCCCTTCCCTGGTCTGCACTGCTATGACGGTGGGCTCCCTGGGGGCATTTTTTTCTTAGTTTCTTGGTTTCTTTTCTCTCTCTACCTTCCCTCCTTACTTTCTCCTGAACATCTGGTACCATGTGCCATCTCTGCTCCTTCTTGATGGGCTGTGCAGCACTGCTTGGCTTGGGAGCCACTTCCCTGGTAGGCGCCACCAAGCCAATGGGCTCACTTGGGGCTTTTTAAATTTTCTTTTCTTGGTTCCTTGTCTATCTCTACCTTCCTTCCTTTACTTTTACCGAACACCTGGCTGCATGTGCTTTTCTCTATTTTTTTTTCCAGTTTCTTGTCTCTCTCTCCCTTTCTTCCTTTCTCCCACCCACCTAGCCACAGGTGTCATCTCTGCCCCTTCCTTCTTGACAGGCTGTGCCACACCACCCAGCTATAAAGCCACCAGAGGATGGCTTCCCCGGGTCCGTGCCACTTCAATGGCAGGCTCCTTCAGCAACATTTTTTTTTGCTTCATTTTTTTCTCACCTTTCCCAGACTTGAATACCTCCACACGTCACATCCTCCCTGTCCCTCTTGTCTATCTGCACCACGTGCTGAGCACCACACCCCCGAGTGGCACAGGTGAAGACAACTGGACCCTATCCTGCATTGCCCCCGACCTTGCCCTAGCGACCTCAGTATGTGCCACAAACAACACATTCCTGCCCCTTCTCCTGCACCAGACCTGCCCTGCTGCACCATAACTGACTGGCCCTGCCCACTTGGACAAAGTAGTCAGAAGTATTATGCCCACAGCCAAGAAAACAACAAAGAACACCCAGCCCACCTGCCCAGATATAACCAAACAACAAAAAAGCAGGATGAAACAAACAAATCTACAATCAATAAATGAGGAAAATAACTACTGAATGCCCCGAAGACAGCAGACAATATCAAAACATTTACAAAAACAGGACAGGATGGTTCCAGTAAGCATCCAAAATAAAACACCAGATGATCTTCTAGTAGAAGAAAAGGCACAAGAACTACCGGATAGGGAATTCAAAACTCTAATATTCAGGGATCTATAAGAAATGATGAACACAGAGAAAAATAAGAAAAAATAGACAAAATGATGAAAATTACAGACAAAATCATGGAAAAAGACAGACAAAACACTGGAAGAATTCAGGAAAATACTACAGAAAAAAATGTCAAAGTAAACACAACTAGAAACTATACAAAAACAGTAATTAGAAATCTAAAAGATAACAAGATCTCAGAAATGGATAGTGTCATAGAAGGTTTGATCAGCAAGTTTGAAACAATGGAAGACAAGATCAGTGAAATTGAATATAAATACTTGGATACAATTTTGTTTGAGGAAAAATCAGAGAAAAAAAGAATAAAAATGAAGAAACCCTGAGAATAATGTGAAAGACAGTCAAAAGCAAAAATCTGTGAGTGATCAGAGTTCCAGAAAAAGGAGAGAATATGGAAAACACAAACAGAATCATTGAAGAACTGCTGACAGAAAACTTCCCTAATATCATAAAATATGAAAAGCTGACAATCCAAGAAGCTCAATGAACCCCAGATAGGACAGACCCCAAAAGAAAATCACTAAGACATATCATAATCACACTCACTAAAACCAAAGACAAAGAAAAAACCTTGAGAGAAGCTCGAGAAAAATGAAAAGTTACATAGAGATATATAAAACCTTGAAAGAAAAACATTGCCAACCATGAGTAATATATCCTGCAAAATTCCAGCTCAAATATGATGGTGAAATTAGGACATTTCCAGATAAACAGAAATTAAGGGAATATGTAAAAAGCAAACCAAACTTACAAAAATTATTAAAGGGAGTACTTTGGTTGAAGAATCAAAAACATATGAAAAGAGCCTGAATCTAGGATTCAAGACCACATCAGCCAGATACCAATATAGGTAATGAATTCTCAAGGATAAAACAAAACTAAAAGATTTACAACAGGGAAACAGAGAGGATTATCTGTAAAGGACTTCAACATAAGAACAAAAAAGAGGGAATGAATGGTGTAGGTATAGAACTTTCAAATGGAGAGGAAGGCAAGGCGATAGCAAGTAATAAAAGACTGGTTCAAACTTAGGAAGATGGGGTAAATTTCAAGGTAACCACAAAAAAAGTTAACACATCTACTTATCAAAACAAAGAAGAAAAACAAAGTCTCAGCAAACCCAAAATCTACAAAAATGAAAGAAATGAAAAAAATCCACAAACAAAAGGAATTCAGCACAGGAGAATAAGAGGAATAAAGAAAACGTCAGCACCACAAAGAAAAAAAAAAGCATTACAAAATGACAGCAATAGACTCACACCTGTCAATAATCACACTGAATGTAAAAGGCCTAAATGCACCCATAAAGAGACAGAGAGTGAGAGAATAGATTAAAAAACAGTAACTATCATCATGGAAGCTCCATAGACACATTAAAACTACATGACGGACCGAATTGCTGGGCTGAGGGCTGTGGGGACCATGGTCTCGGGGAACATCTAGCTCAATTGGCATAATATAGTTTGTAAAGAAAATATTCTACATTCTATTTTGGTAAGTAGTGTCTGGGGTCTTAAAAGCTTGTGAGCAGCCACCTAAGATACTCCACTGGTCTCATCCCTTTGGGATCAAGGAAGAATGAAGAAAACTAAAGATACACAGGAAAGATTAGTCCAAATGACTAATGGACCACATCTATCACAGCCTCCACCAGACGGAATCCAGTACCCTAGACGGTGCCTGGCTAGCACCACTGACTGCTCTGATAGAGATTACAATAGAAGGTCTTAGACAGAGCTGGAGAAACATGTAGAAAATTCTAACTCACTAAAAAAGACTAGACAGACTATTCTGACAGAGACTGGAGAATCCTTGAGAGTGTGGCCCTCGGACACCCTTTTAACTCAGTACTGAAGTCACTCCTGAGTTTCACTCTTCAGCCAAAGGTGGGACAGGCCCATGAAACAAAACGAGACTAAATGGGCACACCAGCTCAGGGGCAGGGACAAGAAGGCAGGAGGGGACAGGAAAGCTGGTAACAGGGAACCCAAGGTCGAGAAGGGGAGAGTGTTGACATGTCCTGGGATTGGCAACCAATTTCACAAAACAATACGTGTATTAATTGCTTAATGAGAAAGTAATTTGCTCTGTAAACCATCATCTAAAATACAATTAAAAAAAAAAAACCAAAAGGACAAATATTGTTTGAGACCACTATTATAAAAACTCAAAGTAAGGTTTACACACAGAAAATATACAATCTTTGATCGTTATGAGAAAGGGGAGGGTGGGGAGGTGAAATCACTGACTAGACGGTAGACAAGTGTTAACTCTGGTGAATGGAAAGACAACACACAATATAGGGGAAGTCAGTACAAATTGACCAACGCAAAGTCATAGAAGCTTCCTATACACATTAAAATACCTTGAGGGACTGAGTTGCTGGGGGTGAGGGTTGGGGCTTATGGTCTAAAGGAACATCTAAGTCAATTGGCATAACATAGTTTATGAAGAAGATGTTCTACATCCTACTTGGATGAGTGGTGTCTCGGGTATTAAAAGCTTGCAAGAGGCCGTCTAAGACACATCTATTGGTCATATCTCTTCAAGAGCAAAGGAGAATGGAAAAAACAAAGACACAAGGAAAATATTAGTTCAGAGGACTAATGGACCACATAAACCACAGCCTCCACCAGCCTGAGCCCAGAAGAACTAGATGGTGCCCTGCTACCACCACCAACAGCCATGACAGGGTTCACAAGAGAGGGTCCAGGACAGAGTGGGAGAAAAACGTAGAACAAAATTCAAATTCACAAAAAAGACCAGACTTTCATAAAAAAGACCCATGATCATAAAAGAAATAGGGAAGCCCAAAATGGCATCTTGAACTTTAAGGAGGAGATAATTCCTATGATTTTAAATGTTTTCTCTTTATGAAGCTAATAACCTTAACCGCAAATTCTGTAAAAGACAGTATCCTTTCCCAAATAAACAAAAGACAAAAGTTCAATTTCTCCATCTTAAAAAAAAAAAAATTGTTCTAAGCAATATATTAGCTAATTGAGTCTAATGATATATTAGAGGAATTATATTCCATGGTCATATTAAAAAGTACTCTTGACTGCAAATTAAAAAACACAAATACCATATATAGAAAATACTAGAGTCCACAAAAAACTTCTAGAGCTAACAGAGGAATTCAGCAAAATTGCAAGGTACAGGGTCAACAAACAAAAGTCAGTTGGGTTTCTATACACCAACAATGAGAAATCTGAAAGGGAAATCAGGGAAATAATTCCATTTACAATAGCCATCTAAGAGAATAAAATACTTAGGAATAAATCTAACCAAGGACGTGAAGGCTTATACAATGAAAATTATAAAACACTTCTGAAAGAGATTAAAGAAGACTTAAATAAATGGAACGATATTCCATGTTCATGGATAGGAAGACTTAATATTGTTAAGATGTCAATACTACTCTAAGCGACCTATAGATTTAACACAATCCCAATCAAAATTCCAACAGCCTTCTTTGCAGACAAAGAAAAACCAATGCTCAGCTTTATATGGAATGGCAAGAGGCCCTGAGTAGCTAACACAATTTGAAACAGAAGAACAAAGTAGGAGGACGCACATTTCCTCATTTTAAGATATACTATATAGCTACAGTAATCAAAATAGCTATTACTGGTATAACAATAGACACACAGACCAATGGAATAAAAGTGAGAGTCCAGAAATAAATCCACATATCTATAGTCAATTGATTTTCGACAAGGGTGCTGAGACCATTCAATGGGGAAAGAAGAGTCTTTTCAATAAATCGTGTTGGGAAAATAGGATTTCCACATGTAGAAAAATGAAACTGGACCCATGCCTCAAATGAAACACAGAAAAAAATTCAAAACAGAGTAATGACCTAAATGTGCAAACCAAAACCATAAAATTCTTAGGAAAAAACACATGGGCAATGCTGTCAGGCATAGCTTTTAACAATGGATTACCTAATATAGTAACAAAAGCACAAACAGTAAAAGACAAAATAAATAGGATCTCATAAAAGTTAAAAATTTTTGTTCATCAGAAGACTTTACCAGGGAGGTGGAGCCAACATGGCGCTACAGACAGAAGCATCATGCCATCCCTCCACAGCAAAGACCCAAAAAACTAAGTAAAACAGAGACAAACGTCAATCCTGGAACCCTAAGTGTCAAATGAAGAGATAAAGAACTCAAACACCAAATGGAATAAGACACTGACAGAGAACAGAGAGTGAGAAGAAACACGAGCAGAGGTCCCTGTCAGCTAATGCAGCGTAGATTCACCATCTTGGACTCCTTTTGGAGATTGGTGGACAGGGAGTATGGGAAAGCAGCTTCACGGAGCTCCCATCAGGGGACAGAGCAGCCAGTAAACAGCGGAATATGCTTTCCCACCCCTTTTTCTTCTTCCACCTGCTCGGCCTCTGCCGCTTCCTACCTGGCTGCAGTGGATCAGCTGGCTGGGAAGTGCTGGCTTCACGCCGCTTGGATTCGCCCTGCCCACAACAGAGATCAGTGGACAGGGAGTACGGGAAAGCAGCTTCACGGAGCTCGCAGCAGGAGACAGAGCACCTGGTAACTAGTGATACATGCTTTCCTACCCCCGATCCTTCGTTCCCCCTGCTCAGCCTCCACCACTTCCCACCAGCTGCAGTCTCTCGGCCAGGAAGTACTGGCTCCGTGCTGCTAGGATGCGCCCCACCCACACTGGACGGCTCCGTTAGTGCCATTTCTTTGTTGCTGGTGCTGCTTTTTTCTGCTTCTTTTGGTTTCTTCCCTGCCTCTCACCTCCTCCCCCTCCTTTCTCTGGAATACCTGGCTCCGTGTGCCATCTTTGCTTCTTCTTGACAAGCTGTGAAGTGCTGCTCAGCTGGGGAACTGCTTCCCCAGTCTGCGCTGTCACACTGGTGGGATTCCTGGGGCCTTTTTTTGGTTGTTTTGTTTGTTTGTTTTCTTATTCTTTTCATGGCTTTGGAGCCCCTTCTAGCCGGGCTATAAATGTGTGGCTTGAGAGCTACTCCTCCAGTCTGTGCAGCCACGCTGGTGGGATTCCTGGGGGCATTTCTTTCTTTCTTTTTAAAATTTTTTTATTTATTTATTTTTTTCCTCTTTTCTTTTTGTTTGTCTCCATTTCTCAGTTTCTCATATCTCTACTCCAAGGGCAAGCTCCTTCAGCACTTCTGTTTGTTTGTTAGCTTGTTTTATGGCTTCTGTTTGTCTCTCCTCTTTCTTCTTTCCCATGCTCAACTTAGCTTCACAAATAACAACCTCCCCTCTCCTTCCTGCCTACCGGCACTGTGTGCTGAACATCACATTCCTGAGCAGCAAAGGCATAGCCTACCAGAACTTGTCCTGCACTGACTACCAGCCTGCCCTGTCAGCCCTAGTACGTGCAACAAACAACCCATCCAAGCTCCTCCCATTCATCTGCACCTGCCCTTCTGACCATAACTGAGCAACTGACCCTGCCCATTGGATAAGGAAGTGAAAAGTATCATGCCCACAGACGAGCAAACAACGAAGAATGCACAGCCTGCCTGCTCAGACATAAAGAAATAAAACAAAAAAGAGGACAAAACAAACAAATCTACAATTGATAAATGAAGAAAATAACTACTGAATGTACCGAAGACGGCAGACATAGCAAAACATATTTTAAAAAGGACAGGGTAGTTCCAGTAGGCGTCCAAAATAAAACACCAGTTGGCTTTCCAGTAGAAGAAAAGCCACTAGAACTACCTGACAGGGAATTCAAATCTCTAATATTCAGAGCTATCCAAGAGTTGAAGCAAAAAGCAGACAAAAATGAGGAAAAAATAGACAAAATCATGGAAAATACAGACCAAAAAAATGGAAGGATTCAGAAAAATAATACAGGAACGAAATGTCAAAATACATTCACAACTAGAAATCATACAAAAAAACAACAATTAGATATTCAAAAGATAAACAAGATTTCAGAAGGAGACAGTATCACAGAAGGGCTGAGGAGTAAGCTTGAAACAATGGAAGACAGGATCAGCGAAACTGAAGACAAATAGTTGCATAAAACTTTGAGGAAATACCATTTAAAAAACACAAAGAAAAATGAAGAAACCTTGAGAATTATGTGGGATACAATCAAAAGCAATAATTTGTGAGTGATCATTGTTCCAAAACAGGAGAAGATAACGGAAGACACAGAGGCGATCACTGAAGAATTGCTGACAGACAACTTCCCCAGTAACATGAAAGATGAAAAGCTGACCACCCAAAAAGCTCAACGAACCCCATATAGGATAAACCCTAAAAGAAAATCACCAAGACATATCATAATTACACTCACTAAAACCAAAGACAAAGAAAGAATCTTGAGAGCAACTCAAGAAAAATGAAAAGTCACATACAGAGGGGAAACAATAAGACTAAGCTCGGATTATTCAGCAGAAACCATGCAGGTAAGAAAGCAATGGGATGACGTATATAAAACCTTGAAATAAAAAAAAAAATTGCTAACCAAGAATAATATATCCTGCAAAATTCTCATTCAAATATACTGGTGAAATTAGGACATTTCCAGATGAACAGAAATTAAGGGAATATGTAAAAACGAAACTAAACTTACAAGAATTATTCAAGGGAGTCCTTCAGTTTGAGAACAAACAACACCAGACCACAGCCTGAATCTAGGATGCAAGATGGCACCAGCCAGATGCCAACCTAGGAAATGAACTTTCAAGGACTATCTAAAACCAAAAAATTTATAACAGGCAACCAGAGAGGTTAATCTGTAAATGACAACAATGTCAGAAAAATAAAAGAAGGAATAAATGGTATAGGTATAGAACTTTCTAATGGAGAGGAAGGCAAGGTGATATCAAGTAACAAAAGATTGGTTCAAACTTAGGAAGATAATGGTAAATTTCAAGATAACCACAAAGAAAGTTAACAAACCCACACATCAAAATAAAGAATAAAACATAAAGTCTCAGTAAAAACAAAATCTACATAAACAAAAAAAATCCACAAACAAAAGGAACTCAGCATAGGAGAGTAAGAGGAACGAAGAAAATATGTGCACCACAAAAAAAGCACGACAAAATGACAGCAATAAACTCACACCTATCAATAATTACACTGAATGTAAATGGCTTAAATGCACCCATAAAGAGACAGAGAATGACAGGATGGATTAAAACACATGTTCCATCAGTATGTTGTCTACAAAAGACATATCTTAGAAACAAAGATGTAAATTTATTAAAAACCAAAGGATGTAAAAAAATACATCAAGCAAACAGCTAACAAAAAAGAGCAGGAGTGGCAATACTAATCACGGATAAAATAGGCTTTAAAACAAAATACACCATAAAAAACAAAGAAGGAAACTATATAATGATTAAAGGGATGATCAGTCATGAAGACATAAACCGTAATAAATATCTACCCTCTCAATGACAGGGCTCCAAAATACACAAAAACAAACTCTAATAGCACTGAAAAGAGATACTGAAAGTTTCACAATAATACTAGGAGACTCCAACACACCACAATCAGTGAAGGATATAACATCTAGAAAGAAACTCAACAAAGTTACAGAAGATCTAAGGGCCACAATCAGCCAACTTGACCTAATAGACATATATAGAACACTACACCCAACAGCTGCAAAGTACACATTCTTTTCCAGTGCACGTGGAACGTTCTACAGAATAGCCCACATCTTAGGCCAGAGAGCAACATTCAACAAAATCCAAAACATTGAGATAATACAAAGTATCTTCTCTGACCATAATGACATCAAAGTACAAATTAACAACAAGAAGACTCAGAAAAAAAATCAATTACATGGAAACTGAATACCACCCTGCTTACAAACCACTGGGTAATAAAAGAAATCAGAGATGGAATCCAAAATTTCCTAGAATCAAATGAGAATGTAAACATATCATACCAAAACCTTTGGGACACAGCAAAGGCAGTGCTCAGAGATTAATTTATACCAAACGATGCACACATCAAAAAAGAAGGGACAAAATCAAAACATTAACTACACAACTTGAACAAATAGAGAACGACAAAAAAGCCCACAGCCACCAGAAGAAAGGAAATAAAAAGATCAGAGCAGAAATAAATGAAGTAGAGAATAGAAAAACAATAGAATCAAGAAAACTAAAAGTTGGTTCTTTGAAAGGATCAACAAAATTGACAAACCACTGGCCAAATTAACAAAAGAAAAACAGGGGAAGATACAAATAACCCAAATAAGAAATGAAATGGGGGACATTACAACAGTTAATAAAAAGGATCATAACAGGGTATCATGAAAAACTATACTCCAACAAATTTGAAAACCTAGAAGAAATAGACAAATTTCTAGAAACACACTACTTACCCAAACTAACACAGAATGATGCTGAAAATCTGAACAGATGCATAACAAGAGAAGAAATTGAAAAGGTAATTTAAAAATTCCCAACAAAAAAAGAGGCCTGGCCCAGAAGGCTTCACTGGAGAATTCTACCAAACATTCAGAGAAGAGCTTACACCAGTACTATTGAAACTATTTCAGAACATACAAAAGGAAGCGAGACTTCCAAATTCATTTTATGAAGCTAGCATTACCATGATACCAAAACCAGGCAAAGACATCAAAAAAAAAAAAAAAAAAAAAAAAA
>NW_004443955.1:9831187-9835834 GCF_000243295.1 Trichechus manatus latirostris
CATTCTACCAAACATTAAGAAGAGCTCACACCAGACTACTCAAACTATTTCAGAGCATAGAAAAGGAAATGATGCTTGCAAATTTATTCTATGAAGCCAGCATAACCCTGACACCAAAGCCAGGCAAAGACACTACAAAAAAAAAAAAAAGAAAAGAAAATTACAGACCAATATCTCTCATGAATATAGATGCAAAAATTCTCAACAAAATTCTAGCCATATCAAAAAAATAATACACCATGATGAAGTAGGATTCATGCCAGGTATGCGAGGATGGTTCAACATTAGAGAATCAGTCAATGTAATCCGCCACATAAATAAAAGAAAAGAATCACATGATCATTTCAATCGATGCAGAAATGTCATTCAACAAAGGCCAACACCCATTTCTGATAAAAACTCTCAATAAAAGAGGCATAGAAGGGAAATTCCTCGACATAAGGGTATCTATACAAAACCAACAGCCAACGTAATTCTCAAAGGAGAGGGGCTGAAAACATTCCCCTTGAGAACAGGAACAAGACATGGATGCCCTTTATCACCACTCCTATTTAACATTGTGCTAGAAGTTCTAGCTAGAGTGCTAAGGCAAGAAAAAGAAATAAAGGGCACCCAAATTGGTAATGAAGAAGTTAAACTGTCCCTATTCACAGATGACATGATACTATACATAGAAAACCCTAAAGACTCCATGAGAAAACTACTGGAACTAATAGAAAGATTCAGCAGAGTAGCAGGATACAAGATAAACATACAAAAATCAGTTGGATTCCTATACACAATAAAGAGAATGATGAAAAGGAAATCAGGAAAACAATACCAATTATAATAGCCCCTAAAAAATAAAATACTTAGGAATAGATCTAACCAAGCATGTAAAAGACCTATACAAAGACAACTAAAAACACTAATGCAAGAAATCAAAAGAGACCTATATAAATGGAAAAACATACCATGTTCATGGATAGGTAGACTCAACATTGTAAAAATGTAAGTTCTACCCAAAACAATCTACAAATACAACGCAATCCCGATGCAAATACCAACAGCATTCTTTAAAGAGAGGGAAAAACTAATCATTAACTTCATATGGAAAGGGAAGAGGACCTGGATAAGTAAAGCACTATTGAAGAAAAGAAGAAAGTAGGAGGATTCACACTACCTGACCTCAGAACCTACTATACAGCTACAGTAGTCAAAACAGCCTGGTACTGGTACAATGACAGATACATTGACCGGTGGAACAGAACTGAGAACCCAGATCTATATCCATCCACCTACGGTCAACTGATCTTTTACAAGGGTCCAAAGTTCATCAAATGTGGAAAAGACAGTCTTTGTAACAATTGATGCTGGGAAAATTGGATGTCCATCTGCAAAAAAATGGACTAGGACTCATACCTCACACCATACACAAAAACTAATTCAAAATGGATCAGAGACCTAAGTCTAAAAAGAGAAAATACAAATATCATAGAAGAAAAAATAGGATCAACACTAGAGGCTGTAATACACGGCATTAACAGGATACAAACCATAAATAACAACACACAAACTCCAGATGATAAGCTAGAGAACTGGAATCTTCTAAAAACTAAACACTTATGCTTATTAAAGGATTTCACCAAAAGAGTAAAACAAGAACCTACAGACTAGGAAAAAAAATTTGGCTATCACGAATCCATCAGAGGTCTAATCTCTAAGATCTAAAGGAAAATCCAACACCTCTACAACAAAAAGACAAATAATCCAATTTAAAAAAGGGCAAAGGAAATGAACAGACACTTCACAAAGGAAGACATTAACAGGCACATAAGGAAATGCTCGCAATCACTAGCCATTAGAGAAATGCAAATCAAAACCACAATGAGATACCATCTCACCCCGGCATTACTGGCACGAATCAAAAAAACAGAAAATAAGAAATGTTGGAGAGGCTGCCAGGAGATTGGAACACTTATGCATTGCTGGTGAGAATGCAAAATGTTACAACCATTTTGGAAAAAGATATATTGCTTCCTTAGAAAGCTAGAAATAGAAATACCATATGATCCAGCAATCTCAATCCTAGGAATATATCCTAGAGAAATAAGAGTCGTCACAAGAGTAGACGTATGCACAGCCATGTTCACTGTAGCATTGTTCACAACAGCAAAAAGATGGAAACAACCTAGATGCCCATCAACAGATGAATGGATAAACAAAGAATGGTACATACACACAATGGAGTATTATGTAACCATAAAGAACAATTATGAATCTGCAAATCATCTCATAACATGGATAAATCTGAAGGGCATTATGCTGTGTGAAATAAGTCAACCACAAAAGGACAAATATTGTATGAGATCACTACTATAAAAACTGATGAAAAGGTTTACACACAAAATCTTTGATGGTTATGGGGGGGGTGGGGATGGAAAAACACTAACTAGACATTAGATAAGCGATATCTTTGGTGAAGGGTAAGACAGTACACAACATTGGAAAAGCCAGCACAACTTGTACAAGGCAAGGTCATGGAAGCTCCATAGATACATCCAAACTACATGAGGAACCGAATTGCTGGGCTGAGGGTTGTGGGGACCATGGTCTCAGGGAACATCTAGCTCATTTGGCATATCATAGTTTATAAAGAAAACGTTCTACATTCTACTTTGGTAAGTAGCTTCTGGGGTATTAAAAGCCTGTGAGTGGCCATCTGAGATACTCCACTGGTCTTACCCCTTCAGGATCAAAGGAGAATGAAGAAAACTAAAGATAGGAGGGAAAGATTAATTGAAAGGACTAATGGATCACATCTTCCATGGCCTCCACCAGACTGAGTATAGTACAACTAGATGGTGCCTGGCTACCCCCACTGACTGCCCTGACAGGGATCTCAATGGAGGGTCCCAGACAGAGCTGGAGAAAAATGTGGAACAAAATTCTACCTCACACACACACAAAAACAGACTTACTGGCCTGACAGAGACTGAAGAAACCTTGGGAATATGGCTACCGGACACCTTTTTAGCTCAGTACTGAAGTCATTCCTGAGGTTCACCCTTCATCCAAAGATTAGACAGGCCCATAAAACAAAATGAGACTAAAGGGGCACACCAGCCCAGGGGCAAGGACTAGAACGCAGAAGGGGAGAGGAAAATGGATAATAGGGAACCCAAGGTCCAGAAAGGAGAGTGTTGACATGTCATGGGGTTGTTAACCAATGTTATAAAACAATACGTGTACTGTTTAATGAGAAGCTAGTTTATTCTGTAAACCTTCATATAAAATACAATTAAAAAAAAACTAAAGCCTACCAAAAAAGTGAAAAGAGAAGCTACAGACTGAGATATCTTCAGAAACCATACATCTGACAAGAATCTAATAACCAAAATACATAAAAAAACTTCTACAACTTAACAAAAAAAAGACATATAACCCAATCATAAAATGGGCAAAGGACTTGAACAGACATTTCACTACAGAGGACATTCAAATGGCCATCAGACATATGAAATGATGCTCAGCATCATTAGCCATTAGAGACATGCAAATCAAAATCGCAATGAGATACCATTTCACTCCAATATGATGATTAAAATTAAAAATAAAAAACAGAAAATAACAAATTGTAGGTGGGGAAATTGGAACCCTCAATCCATTTCTGGTAGGAATAAAAATGGTACAGTGTTGTGGAAACCAGTGAGGTAGGTTCTCAAAAAACTGAAAATAGAACTACCATATGACCCAGGAATTCCACTTCTAGGTACATACCTGAAAGACTTAAAAGCAGACTCAAACAGAGATATTTACATCAATGTTCACTGTAGCACTACTCACAATAGTCAAAAGGTGGAAACAACCTAAATTCCCATCAGCAGATTAATGGATAAAGAAACTGTGGTACATACATACTATGGAATACTACTCAGCCAGTAGGAGAAATGGAGTCTTGATACATGCTACAGTATTAATGGAGCTTGAAGACATTAAGCTGAGTGAAATCGATTACAAAAGGACAAATATTGTATAACCTCATCTATATAAAAAGAAAAGATAAATGTACAGAGACCAAAGTTTATTAGTGATGTGATTATTTAGGTTGTGTGTCAACTTGGCTGGGACATGACTGTCAGTGATTTGGCGATTATGATGTAATCACCTCCATGATGAGATCTAATATAACGTGTTCACCTCCATGACGGGATCTGTGTGAGTAGCAAATCAGTTAAAAGGGAGTTTTCTTGGGGGTGTGGCCTGCATCTAATATAGGTGGACTTTTCTGACAAGGCTCTCAGGCTTTTGCCCACTCTCTATCCTGTAGCTGGCTCCTGTTTATCTGATCTCCGGTTCTTAAGCAGCTCACCTGCCGATTTTGGGATTTGCCAGACTCTACAGTCTGTGAGCCAGTGGCCTGCCAGCTTACGTGCTGATCTTTGAATTTTTCAGACTCTGCAACCTGTGAGCCAAAGGCCTATTGTCTGACCTGCTGCTATGGGGTTTGCCAGTCCCTGCAGCTACATGAGTTAGGAGAAGCCTCCAGCCTGACCCACACACTTGGGATACTCCAGCTTCTACAACCACGTGAGCCATTTCCTTGATATAAATCTCTCTCTCTCTCTCTATGTGTATACATATATATATATATGTAGGACCAAAACT
>NW_004443955.1:9835934-9866508 GCF_000243295.1 Trichechus manatus latirostris
GTCAGTTTGTTGTACTGTGGGGGCTTGCATGTTGCTGTGATGTTGGAAGCTATGCCACCAGTATTTAAATACCAGCAGGGTCACCCACTGTGGACAGGTTTCAGCTCAGCTTCCAGACTAAGACAGACTAGGAAGAAGGACCTGACAGTCTGCTTCTGAAAAAAATTAGCCAGTGAAAACCTTATGAATAGCAGCAGAACATTGTCTGATATACTGCCAGAAGATGAGCCCTTCAGGTTGGAAGGCACTCAAAAGATGACTGGGGAAGAGCCGCCTCCTCAAAGTAGAGTTGAACTTAATGACGTAGATGGAGTAAAGCTTCGGAGACCTTCATTTTCTCATGTGGCACAACTCAAAATGAGAAGCAACAGCTGCAAACATCCATTTAAAAAAAGTAGAATGTAAGAAGTATGAATCTAGGAAAATTGGAAATCATCAAAAATGAAATGGAACACATAACTATTGCTATCCTAGGCACTAGTGAGCTAAAATGGACTGGTATTGGCCATTTTGAATCAGACAATAATATGGTCTACTATGCCTGGAATGACAAATTGAAGAGGAATGGCATCATATTCACCATTAAAAAGAACATTTCAAGATCTATCCTGAAGTGTAACACTGTCAGTGATAGTATAATATTCATATGCCTACAACGAAGACTGGTTAATATGACCATTATTCAAAATTATGCACCAACGATTAAGGCCAAAGATGAAGAAATTGAAGATTTTTACCAACTTCTGCAGTCGGAAATTGATCAAACTTGCAATCAAGATGCATTGGTAATTACTGGCGATTGGAATGCAAAAGTTGGAAACAAAGAAGCAGGACTGGTGATTGGAAAATATGGCCTGGGTGATGGAAATGATGCTGGATATCACATGACAGAATTTTGCAAGACCAACGACTTCTTCATTGCAAATACTTTTTCCAACAACATAAACGGTGACTATACACGTGGACCTTGCTAGATGGAATACACAGGAATCAAATCGACTACATCGGTGGAAAGAGATGATGGAAAAGCTCCTTATCATTAGTCAGAACAAGGCCAGCGGCTAACTATGGAACAGACTATCAATTGCCCATATGCAAGTTAAAGTTGAAGTTGAAGAAAATTACAAGTCCATGCAAGCTGAAGTATAACCTTGAATATATCCCCCCTGAATTTAGAGACCATCTCAAGAATAGATTTGATGAATTGAACACTAATGACTGAAGAACAGACGAGTTGTAGAATGACATATAGAACATCATACGTGAAAAAAGCAAGAGGTCATTAAAAAGACAGGAAAGAAAGAAAAGATCAAAATGGATGTAAGAAGATACTTTGAAATTTGCTCCTGAACACAGAGTAGCTAAAGCGAAAGGAAGAAATGATGAAGTAAAACAGATGAACAGAAGATTTCTAAGGGTGGCTTGAGAAGACAAAGTATTATAACGAAACATGCATAAAAGTGGAGATAGAAGACCATAAAGGAAGAACATGCTCGGCATCTCTCAAGCTGAAAGAACTGAGAAAAAAATTCAAGCCTTGAGTTTCAACACTGAAGGATTCTATAGGAAAATACTAAATGACAAAGGAAGCATCAAAAGAAGATGGAAGGGGAGACTTCCAGGCAACATGACACTACAGACGAAGCACCACGCCGTCCTTCCACAGCAAAGACCCGAAAAACTAAGTCGAACAGAGACAAACATCAATCCTGAAACCCTAAGTATCAAATGAAGAGATAAAGGACTCAGCCAAGCACCGAATGGAATAAAAAACTGACAGAGAATAGAGAGCTAGGAGAGATAAGTGCAGAGGTCCCTAATCAGCTAACACAGCACTGATTCGCCAACTTAGACTCTGGTCAGATATCGGTGTACAGGAGTACGGGAAAGAAGCTTTATGGAACTCCCAGTAGAAGACAGAACAACTGGTAACCAGTGATATATGCTTTCCCATCCCTCACCCTTCTTCACCCCAAATCAGCCTCCTCTGCTTCCTGTGGCCACAGTCTCTTGGCCGGGAGGCACCAGCTTCAGTCCTGTGCTGCTGGGATTCCATCCACCCACAATGGCTGGCTCCCTGAGTGCCATTTGTTTGTTGCAGGTGTGGCTTTTTTCTGTTTTTTTTTTTTTTTTTGTTTCTTCTATACCTCTCACCACCTCCCTCTCCATTCTCTCAAATACCTGGCTCTGTGTGCCATCTTTGTTTCTTTCTTAAAGGTTGTGAAACGCTGCTTGATTGTTGAACTGCTTCCTGGCCTGTGCTGCCACGTTGGTGGGATCTATGGGGCTTTTTAATTGTTGTAGTTCAAAACAAGTTTACATTTCAAGTTAGTCCCCCATACAAAAATTTATACATACATTGTTATGTGACCCTAATTGATCACCCCATACTGTGATAGCACACTCCTCCTTTCCACCCGATTCCACATGTCCTTTCAACCAGCTCCTAACCCTCTCTGCCTTCCAATCTCACCTCTGGACAGAAGCTTCCCCTTTGGTCTCTTGTATCTACTTGAGCTAAGAGACACACTCCTCATGAGTATCACTTTATGTCCCACAGTCCAGTCCAGTCCCTGTCTGAAGAGTTGGCCTTGGAAATTGTTTTAGTTCTGGGCTGATAGAGAATCCAGGGGCCATGCTTTCTGGGGTTTCTCCAGTCTCAGTCAGACCATTAAGTCTGGTCTTCTTACTAGAATTTGAGTTGTGCACCCCACCTTTCTACTGCTCCATCAGGGACTCTCTGTTGTGTTCCTTGTCAGAGCAGTCATTGGTGGTAGCCAGGCACCATATAGTTCTTCTGGTCTCAGGATGATGAAGTCTCTGGTTTATGTGGCCATTTCTGTCTCTTGGGCTAATACTTTCCTCGTGTCTGTGGTGTTCTTCAGTCTCCTTTACTCAAGGTGATTGGGACCAATTGATGCATCTTAGATGGCCGCTTGCAAGCTTTTAAGACCCCAGATGCCACTCACCAAACTGGATGCAGAACATTCTCTTAATAAGCTTTTTTATGCCAATTGACCTAGAAGTCCCCTGAAAGCATGGTCCCCAGACCCCTACCCCTGCTACTCTGTCCCTCACAGTGTTTGATTGTATTCAGGAAACTTCTTGGCTTTGGTTTAGTCCAGCTGTGCTGACTTCCCCTGTAGTGTGTGCTGTCCTTCCCTTCACCTAAGGTAATTCTTATCTACTATCTAGTTAGTAAATAACCCTCACCCTCCCTCCCAACCCTCGTAACCATCAAAGAATGTTTTATTCTCTGTTTAAACCTTTTCTTGAGTTTTTATAATAGTGGTCTTATACAATATTTATCCTTCTGTGACTGACTAAATTCACTCAGCATAGTAAGTTCCAGCTTCCCCCATGTTATGTGTCACGGCTTCATCATTGTTCTTTATCATTGTGTAGTATTCCATTGTGTGGATATACCATAATTTGTTTATCCATTGGTCCGTTGATGGGCACCTAGGTTGTTTCCATCTTTTTGCTATTGCAAACAGTGCTGCAATGAACATGGGTGTGCATATATCTATTCATGTGATGGCTCTTATTTCTCTAGGATATATTCCAAGGAGCGGGATAGCTGGATCATATGGTACTTCTATTTCTAGCTTTTTAAGGAAGTGCCAAATCGATTTCCAAAGTGGTTGTACCATTTTACATTCCCACCAACAGTGTATAAGTGTTCCAGTCTCTCCACAACCTCTCCAGCATTAATTATTTTGTGTTTTTTGGATTAGTGCTAGACTTGTTGGGGTGAGATGATATCTCATTGCAGTTTTGATCTGCAATTCTCTAATGGCTAATGATCGTGAGCATTTCTTCATGTGTCTGTTAGCCGCCTGAATATCTTCTTTGGAAAACTGCCTGTTCATATTCTTTGCTCCAGGGCTTTTTTGCTTATTGTGATTTGTTTGTTTTCTTTTTCTTTTCTCGGCTTGGTATCCCTTCTAGCCAGGCTGTACTGTGCAGCTTGGGAGCTACTTCCTCAGTCTGTGCAGGTGTGAGGTGGGTTCCTGGGGACATTTCTTTTTTTTGTTGTTGTTGTTTGTTTTCTTTTCTCTCTTTTTCCCTTTTTGTCTTTCTTAATTTCTCAGTTTCTCATCTCTCTATACTTACGCTTTCTGTTTCCTGAATAACTGGCACTGTATGGCACCTCTACCCCTTCTAGCCAGGCTGTATTTTGTGGCCTTGGAGCCACTTCCCCAGTCTTTGGTCTGAGAACAAATAACATCAGACCACAGGCTGAATCTAGGATGCAGGATCATACCAGCCAGATACTAACCTAGGAAATGAACTCTCAAGGACTATCCAAAATCAAGAGACTTACAACAGGAAACCAGAGAGATTAATCTGTAAATGACAACATCAGAACAATAAAAGAGGGAATAAACAGTGTAGGTATAGAATCTTCTAATGGAGAGGAAGGCAAGGTTATACCAAGTAATAACAGACTGGTTCAAACCTAGGAAGATAAGGGCAGATTTCAAGGTAATCACAAAGAAAGTTAACAAATCTACTCATCAAAATAAAGAAGAAAAACATAAAGTCTCAGGAAAACCAAAATCCACATAAACAAAAGAGAAAAAAATCCACAGACAAAAGGAATTCAGCACAGGAGAGTAAGAGGAACAAAGAAAATCTTAGCACTACATCATGGATTGAATTATGTCCCCCCAAATATGTGTGTATCAATTTGGCCAGGCCATGATTCCTAGTGTTGTGTGGTTGTCCTCCATTCTGTGACTGTAATTTTACATTAAAGAGGATTATGGTGGGATTGTAACACCACCCTAACCCAGGTCACATCCCTGATCCAATGTAAAGGGAGTTTCCCTGGGGTGTGGCCTGCACCACCTTTTAACTCTTGTAAGAGATAAAAGGAAAGGGAAGCAAGCAGAGAGTTGGGGACCTCACGCCACCAAGAAAGAAGCACCCGGAGCAAAGCGCGTCCTTTAGACCCGAGTTTCCTGCGCAGAGATGCTCCTAGTCCGGGGGAAGACTGATGATGATGACGACCTTCCTCCAGAGCCGACAGAGAGAGAAAGCCTTCCCCCAGAGCTGATGCCCTGAATTTGGACTTCTAGCCTACTACCTTGTGAGAAAATAAATTTCTCTTTGTTAAAGTCATCCACTTGTAGTATTTCTGTTAGAGAAGCACTAGATGACTAAGACATACCACAATAAAAGCACTACAAAATAACAGCAATAAACTTACACTTATCAATAATTACACTAATGTAAATGGCCAAAATGCACCTATAAAGAGACAGAGAGTGACAGAAAAAAAAAAAAAAAAGGATACATCAGTATGCTGTCTACAAGAGACACACCTTAGAAACAAAATGTAAATTTATTAAAAATCAAAGCATGGAAAAAAATCTATCAAGCAAACAGCTACCAAAAAAGAGCAGGAGTGGCAATACTAATCTTGGATAAAATAGATTTTAAAACAAAATACGCCATAAAAGACAAAGAAGGACACTATATAGTGATTGAAGGGATGATCCACCATGAAGACATAACCATAATGAATATCTATATGCCCAATGGCAGGGCTCTGAAATACATAAAATAAACTCTAACACCACTGAAAAGAGAAACTGACAGTTCCACAATAATAGTAGGAGACTTCAACACATCACTGTTGGTAAAGGACAGAACATCTAGAAAGAAACTCAACAAAGATACAGAAGACCTAAAGGCCCCAATCAGCCAACTTGACCTCATAGACGTATATAGAACACTACACCCTACAGCTGCAAAGTACACACTCTTTTCCAACGCACATGCAATGTTCTCCAAAATAGACCACATCTTAGGCCACAGAGCAACCCTCAACCAAATCCAAAACACTGAAATAATACAAAGTGTCTTCTCTGACCACAATGCCATCAAGGTAGAAATTAACAACAGGAAGAGAAAGGAAAAAAATCAATTACATGGAAACTGAATAACACCCTGCTTACAAACCACTGGGTAATAGAAGATATAAGAGATGATTTAAAAAAATTCCTAGAATCAGTTTTTCAGGACTCTGCACTTGCCGGGCATGTTGGCTGAAGACCGCTCCGTAGGCAAACCGTCTCAGTGACCATTTGTCAATTCTTCCTTCAAGGCTGGTGCTGCCTTGGAGACCAGTGCTGGAATGAACTTCCCGGCGCCAGGGGTACGAGTAGGGGATGGCAGCAGCCTCAGCAACAGCCCTCAGGTAGTAACAAATGTGGATGGAATGCCACCAGCCAGAGATACTCCGGTGTGATACAGCCATCCAGTTTCTCCAAATCCACACCATGGGGAGTGGGCAGCAGAGATTAGGGTAAGTCATCATTAGGTTCCTTTGAGTCTGGAACTTCAGCTAGCAGGGACAGGGAGTTTGGATTGTCTCAGAACCCATCTGCTTCACTTAGCCCTGATGAACAGAAAGAAGAAAAGAAATTTCCGGAAGGAATTGTAAAATATATGGAGGTTTGGAAATCTTCATGGCAGTGGATGTTTTCTGTTTATTCACCAGTGAGAAAGGAACCTAATATTTCAGCCTGACAAATTCCTGACAAATACTTTAGAAACCTAGTATTAAGTTTTCTTAAAGGGATAAAGGAAAACACAGAAAAAGTTCTAGAAGAATTCAGGGAAACAATACAAGAACAAAATGAGAAACTCAGTAAAGAGAAGCCTTAAACGGAAAACAACTAGAAATTCCAAAGCTTAGTAATAAAATAACAGAACTAAACAATTCAATGGAAGAACACAGAAGTAGAATTGAAGTACTGGAAGGAGGAGTCAGCAAAATAGAAGACAAAACCTCTGAGATTACCCAATTTGAGGAACAAATAGAAACAAGAATGAAGAAACATGAACAGAACCTAAGGGTTATGAGGGACACCACCAAGAAAAACAATATACACATAATGGGAATTCCAGAAGACAGTAATAAAAGTTCAGAAAAAATTCTTGAAGAAATAATGGCAGAAAACTTCCCAAATATCATGGAAGACAAGAAGATTTTCATTGAAGAAGCTCAGCGAACTCCATATAGGTTAAACCCTAAGAGAAATACACCAAGACATATCATAATCAAACTTTCCAGAACCAAAAATAAAGAATTTTGAGAGCAGCACGAGAAAAGCGAAGTATCACTTACAAAGGGGCCTCAATAAGATTAACTGCTGATTTTTCATCAGAAACTATACAGGCAAGAAGGCAATGGGATGATATATACACAGTATTGAAAGAAAAGAACTGTCAACCAAGAATAATATACCCAGCAAAACTGTCATTCAAAAAACGAGAGTGAAATTAAGATATTCCCAGATAAACAGAAATTAAGGGAATTTGTAACCACCAATCCAGCCCTACAAGAACTATTAAAGGAGTCCTCCAGAAAGAAAACCAATGACGCCAGCCAACAACCCAAAGTAATGACACTTAACAGTCGCCTGAATACATATAACAACAAAATAAATTTAACACGAGATTATAGGGAATCTCAAAGTTATAACTGATGACAACGTCAAAATAAAAGGGAAGATGACTGGTGTAGATATAGAATTTTCACATGTTGTCGAAGTTGAGGCAGTTTCAAGATACAACAAATCATTTCAAATGTAGGATGTTAAATTTAAACCTCATGGTAACAACAAAGTAAATAAATCTATTCACCAAAATAAAGAAGGGAAATGATAAGACTCAGTAATCACAAAAACAACAATAATAAATAAAAGGGAAAAAATTTATATTTAAAGATAACTCAGTACTGAAGGTAAAGAGGAATCAAGAAACCATTAACCTCACAAAAAGAAAAGTATAACAAAATAGCTGAAGTAAATCCTTTATCGGTAATTACAGTGAATGCAAATGGATTCAATGCTCCAGTCAAGAGCAGAATGGCAGAATGAATTAAAAAGTGACCCATCCATATGTCGTCTACAAGAGACACATCTTAGACACAAAGACACAAATAGGTTAAAAGTCAAAGGATGCAGAAAAAACATACCAAGCAAACAGTACTCAAAAGAGAGCAGGAATAGCAATATTAATAACTGACAAAATAGATTTAAAATCAAAATTCATTATGAGAGACAAGGACGTTATATAACGAGAAAAGGCTCAATTCATAAGACATAACAATTACAAATATCTATGCATCTAATGCCAGAGCCCCAACATTTATAAAGCAAACTCTAACAGAATTAAAGTGAGAAATATATCTGCAATAATGGTAGGAGACTTTAATACACCACTTTTGATGATGGATGGAACAACTAGAAAGAAAATGAATAAAGAAACAGAAGACCTCAATAACATCATTAACCAACTGGACCTAACAGACACATATAGAACACACCAACCAGCAGTAGCACAATGCACATTCTTCTCCAATGCATATGGATCATTCTCCAGAAAAGACCCTATTTTAGGACACAAAGCAGATTTCAATAAACCTAAAAAGACTGAAATCATACAAAGCATCTTCTCTGACCTTAATGGAATGAAGCTGGAAATCAATAACAAGAATAAGGAAAAATAAATGAATCCATGGAAACTAAATAACACACTACTAAAAGACCAAATGGGTCACAGAAGAAATCAAATGTGAAATTTAAAAAATACTTAGAATTAAACTAAAATGGAAACACAACATACAAAAACCTTTGGGATGCAGTGAAAGCAGTGCCCAGAGTGAAATTCAAAGATATTTTTATAATAATACTGAGACATTAATTGCTGTTTTTACTGTGTTGACATTTGCACTGATGGTGCCAAAAGTATTGGTGAATAAAACAGCTTGACTCTTAGCCCAAATCATGGCAAAGGCACCAAACTATACTATTATAGTAGTCACAATTAAAAAAAAAATTTTAATGCCAGTTTCACTTAAAAATGTAGTTGATGAAGAGGTAAAAATTATTTTATTAAATATTGACCCTAGAGTACACACCTTTTTAGTATCATGTGTGACAAAATGGGATGTGCACTTAATGTGCTTTGCTGCATACACAAGTATGGTAGTTAAATTGCAGAAAAGCACTTGTGTGATTGTTTGAGTTGTGAGTTGACCTAGCTACTTTTTTTACAGGCCATTTTTGCTTAAAAGAATGACTGACAGAAAAACTATGGCTATTCAAACTTAAGCATTCGGCAGACGTTTTCTCAAATGAATAAAACGTGTCTGTTACTTCAAAAAGCAACTGGCAGTGTTTATTGCCAATGACAAAATTCAAGGTTTCAGGCAAAAATCAGGACTATGGAGAACTCTTTTCTGCCTTCATGAACTTGACAGCTTCTCTTCTGATGTGACAGGTGATGACATTAAAAAATGTGAATTTTTTGATATTGTAAAATGTTATATGTCAACATTTAGAAGTTCTATACAACTTACTGAACCAATATTTTCTGAGTGACTGATGCATGATGTTACAAAATTATGCATGACTAAAAATCCATTTTAAGTGAGATAGAGACCAGTGGATTTTAATGTAATAGCCCAGAAGTTTATTAATGCACTTTGAGTTCTCATTGTAACTAACCTTTCAGAAACTATTATTTGTCAAGTTTTGGTGTAATATCAAAGAAGTATATTCACAATTATCTGGAATGATATTAAATTCTTCCTTTTCTCCTAAACAAAAAATAGCCCCTGGAGTCTTTATAAAACCAAACAATAGTTTACCTTAACTAGTAAAGAACGTCTGCCTTGAACATTGTGCTCTTTTAAGAACTATATGGGATCAAACTGACAATAGTAACTTGAAAGATTAGACAGGAACCTTAGGGAGCATTGAGTTTATATTAGTGGGGGAAGAACAACTCAGAAAAGGAAAGTGAGAATGGTTGCAGAACTTGAAGAATGTAATCAGTGAATTGTACATGTAGAAATTGTTGAATTGTTGTATGTTTTGCTGTGTATATTCTCAACAATAAAATTATAAAAAAAAGAATCTTAGAATCAAATGAGAATGAAAACATAACATACCAGAACCTTTAGGACACAGCAAAGGCAGTCCTCAGAGGACAATTTATGGCAATAGGTGACACATCAAAAAAGGAGAAAGGGACAAAATCAAAACATTAACTACACAACTCAAACAAATAGAAAGAGAACAGCAAAAAAGGCTCACAGCCACCAGAAGAAAGGAAATAATAAAGATCAGAGCAGAAATAAATGAAACAGAGAATAGAAAGTATCAACAAAACCAAAAGTTGGCTCTTTGAAAGGTTCAACAAAAATCAACAAACTACTTGCCAAACTGACAAAAGAAAAACAGGAGAGGAAGCAAACAACCCAAATAAGAAATGAAATAGGGGACATTACAACAGACCCAACTGAAATAAAAAGGATCATAACAGAGTATTATGAAAAACTATACACCAACAAATTTGAAATCCTGGAGGAAATGGATAAATTTCTAGAAACACACTACCTACCCAAACTAACACAAAGTGATGTTCAAAATCTGAACAGACCCATAAAAGGAGAAGAGACTGAAAAGATAATTTAAAAAAACTGCCAACAAAAAAAAGGCATGGCCCAGATGGCTTCAATGGAGAATTCAACCAAAAAGTCAGAGAAGAACTTACACCAGTACTACTTAAACTATTTCAGGACATAGAAAAGAAAGCGGCACTTCCAAATTCATTCTATGAAGCCAGCGTAATCCTGATACCAAAACCAGGCAAAGATACCCCCAAAATAAAATTATAGACAAATATCTCTCATGAATATAGATGTAAAAATTATTAACAAAATTCTAGCCGATAGAATTCAGCATCATATCAAAAAAAAAAAATACACCATCACCAAGTGATTCATACCAGATACGCAAGGATAGTTCAACATTAGAAAATCAATCAATGTAATCCACATAAATAAAATGAAAGGAAAGAATCACATGATCATCTCAATCAATGCAGAAATGGCATTCGACAAAGGCCAACACCCATTCCTGACAAAAAAACTCAATAAAACAGGCATAGAAGGGAAATTAGTCAACATAATAAACAGCATCTATGCAAAAACAATGGTCAACATCATTCTTAATGGAGAGAGGCTGAAAACATTCCCCTTGAGAACAGGAACAAGACAAGGATGCCCTTTTTCACCACTCCTATTTAACATTGTGCTAGAAATCCTAGCTACAGCACTAAGGCAAGAAAAAGAAATAAAGGGCATCCAAATTGGTAATGAAGAAGTTAAACTGTCCCTATTTGCGGGTGATATGATACTATAAATAGAAAACCCTAAAGACTCCACGAGAAAACTACTGGAACTAATAGAAAGATTCAGCAGAGTAGCAGGATATGAGATAAACACACAAAAATCAGTTGGATTCCTACACCAATAAAGAGAACGATGAAAAGGAAATCAGGAAAACAATACCATTTAAAATACCCGCTAAAAAATAAAATACTTAGGAATAAATCTAACCAGGCATGTAAAAGACCGATACAAAGAAAACTACAGATTACAAATACAATGCAATCTCAAACCAAATACCAACAATATTCTTTAAAGAGATGGAAATACTAATGATTAACTTTATATGGAAAGGGAAGAGGACCTGGATAAGTAAAGCACTATTGAAGAAGAAGAATAAAGTAGGAGGACTCACACTACCGGACCTCAGAACCTACTATACAGCTACAGTAGTCAAAACAGCCTGGTACTGGTAAAATGACAGATACACTGACCAGTGGAACAGAACTGAGAACCCAGATGTAAATCCATCCACCTATGGTCACCTGATCTTCAACAAGGGCCCGAAGTCCATCAAATGGGGAAAAGACAGTCTTTTTAACAAAGGGTGTTGGAAAAACTGGATGTCTACCTGCAAAACAATGCACTAGGACCCATACCTCACACCATATACAAAAACTAACTCAAAATGGATCACAGACCTAAATATAAAGCCCAAAACTATTAAGTTCATAGAAGAAAAAATAGGATCAACAATAGAAGCCCTAATACATGGCATTAACAGGATACAAACGACATCCAACAACACACAAACTCCAGAAGATAAGCTAGATAACTGGGATCTTCTAAAAATTAAACACCTATGCTCATCAAAAAACTTCACCAAAAGAGTAAAAAGAGAACCTATACACTGCAAAAAAAAATTTTAGACATTACAAGTCAGACCAAGGTCTAATCTCTAAAATCTACAAGAAAATCCAATGTCTCTACAACAAAAAGACAAGTAATCTAATTAAAAAATGGGCAAGGGAAATGAACAGACACTTCACCAAAGAAGACATTCAAGCAGCCAACAGACACATGAGGAAATACTCGTGATCACTAGCTATTAGAGATATACAAATCAAAACCACAATGAGATATCATCTCACCCCGGCATTACTGGTACGAATCTAAAAAACTGGAAATAACAAATGTTGGAGAGGCTGTGGGGAGATCGGAACTCTTAAAGACTGCTGGTGGGAATGCAAAATGATACAACCATTTTGGAAAATGATATGGCACTTCCTTAGAAAGCTAGAAATAGAAATATCATATGATCCAGCAATTCTACTTCTAGGAATACATCCTAGAGAAATAAGAGCCGTCACACAAACAGACATATGCACACCCATGCTCACTGCAGCATTGTTCACAATAGCAAAAAGATGGAAACAACCCAGATACCCATCAACAGAAGAACGATACACAAACTTTGGTACATACACACAATGGAGTATTATGCAAGGATAAAGAACAATGATGAATCTGTGAAGCATCTCATAACATAGATGAAACTGGAGGACATTATGCTGAGTGAAATAAGTCAATCACAAAAGGACAAATATTGTATGAGACCACTAATGTAAAAACTCATGTAAAGGTTTACACACAAAAAGAAATAATCTTTGATCGTTACGAGGGATGGAAGGGGTGGGGAGGGTAAATACTAAACAGACAATAGATAAGTAACTTTGGTGCAGGGTAAGACAGTACACAGTACTGGGGAAGCCAGCACAACTTGACCAAGGCAAGGTCATGAAAGCTCCACAGACACATCCAAATTCCCTGAGGGGACTGAATTGCTGGGCGGAGGGCTGTGGGGACCATGGTCTCAGGGAACATCTAGCTCAGTTGGCATAACACAGTTTATAAAGGCGATGTTCTACATTCTACCTTGGTGAGTAGTGTCTGGGGTCTTAAAAGCCTGTGAGCAGCCATCTAAGATACTCCAGTGGTCTCACCCCTTCAGGATCAAGGGAGAATGAGGAAAACAAGATACAAGGGCAAGATTAGTCCAAAGGACTAATGGACCACATCTACCATGGCCTCCACCAGACTGAGTTTAGTACAACTAGATGGTGCCTGGCTACCACCACTGACTGCTCTGACAGGGATCACAACAGAGGGTCCCAGACAGAGCTGGAGAAAAATGTAGAACAAAATTCTAACTTACAAAAAAGACCAGACTTACCAGCCTGACAGACTGGAAAAACCCCAAGAGTATGGCCTCCGGACACCCTTTCATCTCAGTAATTAAGTCACTCCCGAGGTTCACCCTTCAGCCAAAGATTAGACAGCCTCATAAAACAAAACAAGACTAATGGGGCACAACATCCCAGGGACAAAGACTAGAAGGCAGGAGGGGACAGGAAAGCTGGTAACAGGAAACCCAAGGTCGAGAAGGGAGAGTGTAGACATGTCGTGGGGTTGTTAACCAATGTCATAAAATAGTATGTGTACTAACAGTTTAATGAGAAACTATTTGTTCTGTAAACCTTCATCTAAAGTACAATAAATAAAAAAAACCCGTAGGACTGTATAACACACAGAGTGAACTCTAATGTAAACTATGGACTTTAGTTAATAATTATGTAGCAATTTTGGTTCATCGCTTGTTACAAATATACCACAGGACTGCAAGATGTTAATAATGGGAGAAACAGTGTTCAGTGAGGATGGGTGTATATAAGAACTATTTGTACTTCCTGTACTATTTTCCTATACATCTACACTTGTTCTCAAAAAGAAAATCTATTAAAGAAAAAAGAAGATGGAAGAATACACAGAGTTACTGTACCAAAAAGAACTGGCTGACATTCAACCATTGCAGGAGGTAGCATATGCTCAAGAAGCGATGGTACTACCGGAAGAGGTTCAAGCTGCACTGAAGGCATTGGCAAAAAACAAGGCTCCAGGAATTGATGGAATACCATTGAGATGTTTCAACAAACAGATACAACACTGGAACTGCTCACTTGTCTATGCCAAGAAAGTTGGAAGACAGCTACCTGGTCAACCAATGGGAAAAGATCCATATTTGTACCCATTCCAAAGGAAGGTGATCCAACAGAATGCACAAATTATCAAACAATATCATACACAAGTAAAATTCTGCTGAAGATCATTCAAAAGCGGTTGCAGCAGTACACTGACAGGAACTGCCAGAAGTTCAAGCCAGATTCAGAAGAGGACGTGGAACAAGGGATATCATTGCTGATGTTAGATGGATTATGGCTGAAAGCAGAGAATACCAGAAAGATGTTTACTTCTGTTTTGTTGACTATGCAAAGGCATTCGACTGTGTGGATCATAACAAATTATGGATAACATTTCGAAGAATGGGAATTTGAGAACACTTAATTGTGCTCACAAGCAACCGTACTTAGACCAAGAGGCAGTTGTTCGAACAGAATAAGGGGATGCTGAGTGGTTTAAAGTCAGGAAAGGTGTGTGTCAGGGTTGTATCTTTTCACCATACTTATTCAATCTTTATGCTGAGCAAATATTCCAAGAAGTTGGACTATATGAAGAAGAACAGGGCATCAGGATTGGAGGAAGTCTAATTAACAACCTGTGATATACAGATGACACAACCTTGCTTGCTGAAAGTGAAAAGGACTTGAAGCACTTACTGATGAAGACTAAAGACTACAGCCTTCTGTATGGATTGAACCGCAACATAAAGAAAACAAAAATCCTCACAACTGGACCAATAAGCAATATCATGATAAACGGAGAAAAGTTTGACATTATAAAGGATTTCATTTTACTTGGATCCACAATCAAGGCCAGGGAAGCAGCAGTTAAGAAATCAAAGGACACACTGCATTGCACAAATCTGCTGCAAAAGACCTGTTTAAAGTGTTAAAAAGCAAAGATGTCACTTTAAGGACTAAAGTGTTTTCAATCGCCTCATATGCATGTGAAAGCTGGACAATGAACAAGGTAGGCTGAAGAACAATCGATGCCTTTGAATTATGGTGTTGGCAAAGAATATTGCATATACCATGGACTACCAGAAGAACGAACAAATCTGTCTTGGAAGAAGCACAGCCAGAATGTTCCTTAGAAGCGAGGATGGCGAGACTTCATCTCATGTATGTTGGACATGTTATCAGGTTGGACCAGTCCCTGCAGAAGGACATCATCCTTGGTAGAGTAGAGGGTCAGTGAAATAGAGGATGATCCTCAACGAAATGGACTGACAGTCACTGCAACAACGGGCTCAAGCATAACAAGGATTATGAGGATGGTGCCGGATCGGGGCAGTGTTTTGTTCAGTTGTACATAAGGTCGCTGTAAGTCAGAACTGTGTGGACAGCAGCTAGTTAGAGTCTTCATTAGAGAACCCAACCTAAGACAAGTAGTTACCAAGGACAGGAGGAAGCGGAAAAAGGGGGGTTAACACTGATGGAAAAACTGCATTATTAAGGGTAGTGTTGCACGGCCGATTATTGTAATTGCTGTCAATAAACTATACACGTGTTAAATGCTGAACTGGCAAAAGTTGTGTAGGAGATATGTTTACGACAACAAGAAAGAGTAGCTGCTGAGGCTGCTTATGTACAACCAAATACCTCATGGGATTTGGCTCCTTGGTTTGGAAGTTTAGGGTCATGGTTTCAGGGGATATCCCAGTTAGTTGGCCTAATAATGTGTTTAGTGCTTTTACTCTATCTTCTAGTTCACTACATAGTTCCTAGGGTCTTAAAAGCTTGCAAGCAGCCATCCAAGGCACAATGATTGGTCTCTATTCACCTGGAGCAACACAGAAAGAAGAAGGGCCAGGACTAGAAGGAGGATATGGAATGTGTGGCTAATTGCCTCCATGAACAACTACCTCCTTTGCCATGAGACCAGAAGAACTGGATGGTACCCAGCTACCGTTACTGAATATTTTGATCAAATATTCCATAGAAGAATCCTGATCAAAAGGAGGAAAATGTAGACCAGAATTTCAAATTCTCATGGACTCTGGACTTTCTGGAGTCATGAAGGGTGGATGAACCCCTGAGACGATTGCCCTGGAGATAATCTTTAAACCTTAAACAAAAAAATATCCCCTGAAGTCATCTTAAAATCGAACAACAGTTTAGCTTAACTAGTAACAAAGGTCTGCTTTGAGCATTATTCTATGGGATCAAATTGACAACATCAACTAGAAAGATTAGATAGGAACCTCAGGGGACAGTGAGTTTATGTTAATGAGGGAGGAACAATTCAGAAAAGGATGATGAGGATGGTTGCACAACTTGAAGAATGTAATCAATGTCACTAAATTTTACATGTAGAAACTGCTGAATTGGTGTATGTTTTGCGGTGCATATTCTCAACAACAATAACAACAAAATAAAATTAAGAGAAAAATCCTATAATATCATTATACTATTTAGTAATAATAGTTCTTTAATATCATTAAGTATCTGTGTTCAATATTCAAAAATAAAAAAAGTTCCTAAGCAAGAAAGGGAATTTGTAGGTTTATGAAACTAAAGAGTCCAGAGTTTGGATTTCAGGCATGGTGGTAACCAGGCGCTCAAACGTCACCAGTGCTGTCTCTCTCAGTCCCCTGGCTACCCTTTCCTTGGGGTTGGCTGCATGTCCAAAAGGCACTCCAGAAAACACATCCAGGAGCTCAAGACTCACAACCTAGAAGCTTAGCAGCCTCAGTGGTATGTGTTCTGATTGCCCGAGGCCCAGGCTGCCTAGCCAGTGTCCTCCACAAGAAATTTTTGATGGACATGTAGCATGAGGGAGAAATAAAACCTTCTTGTGTTAAGCATTTTTTATAATTTGTTTTCATAGGTTCATTCTATAAATAGAATTTTAGAACATTGGTAAATCTATCAAGAAAATTGTTCCATCAACAAATTAAAAAAGAAAAATCATACGATCCTATAAATAGATATGAAACCCCTACAGAAAATTTATCAAGCATTCATAATAAACACTCCAAGTCAATTAATAATGGGAGAAACTACTTAAACATGGTAAGACTTTTACCACAAATTAAAAGCAAACATCGTCGTAACTGGAGAAGTACTGAAGGCAATTGCACTAAAACCAGGAATGCCACAGAGCTATCCATGTCCATCACTAAAATTCTTCATCGTTTTTGGGGCTTTAGATAATTCAATAAAATATGAAAATATTGTAAGGTGTGTAAATATTAGAAAAGATTTGTCTTTATTTTCAAATGACATGATTAAATATCTAAAGTATCTAAAAGACTATTCTGAAAACTCCTGGAAGTGGTTAAGCACTTGGCTGCTAACCGAAAGGTCAGCAGTTCAAACCCACCCAGTGGCACCATGGGAAAAAAAACCTGATGATCTTCTCCCATAAAGATTACAGCCTAGGAAACCCTATGGAGCAGTTCTACTCTGTCACTTGGGGTTGCTCCCTATGAGTCCAAATCAACTTGACAGCTATGGGGTGGTTTTTTTTTTTTTTTTGATGGGTTTGTGTTAAGGTGATTGTAATAAATACGGTAAGTATAATTGATAGCTTTACTTCATACTAGTTATAATCAGTTAAAAATAAAAATGGCAAAATTACCCATCCACAGTAACAGTAACAAATATAAAACAAATAAGTTACCAACAAAATTAAATAACCGATATGAAAATATGTATAAAATGTTATTAAAGGGCAAAATCTCAGGTGTGGGTCATTGTATTTCTGGCCACCATGACTATTGAGCCCTCTTCCTGTTTGGGGAACCCCCACCTTATGAGCGCTCCGCTTTCTCCTGAAATGCTTTCTCAGTCTGCCTTGCAATGAGGGTACAAGCGTGGTACCCAGACTCCACTTAAGAGACAGAGCAGTGCCAGACTTACACAGGAGCTTGAGACATGAAGAGGCAGGCAGCGAACATATTCCATCCTGGAGGTGACAGCAGACACATGCAGAGGGGTTAAAGACTGAGGTTTTGGAGGCACTGTCGGCAACACGCTGACAGCCGGGTCTCAGCTCAGTGGTGATGATGGGGTTTCCACCAAAGCAGTTCTTTATATGATCTGGGGTATTGTTCCTTTATGGCATTGCAGACTCCAGACTTGGTTTCCAGCCATCCTAGAGACTCTGAGCTATTTGAGGTCCTATCATAATTCTTCCTGGTGTAAGTTAGCTAGAGTTGGTTTCTTGGCAACTTAGAACCCTGTCTGACACCTGTGGCCACAGCCCTACTAGCTGGGAAGCTTCAGTCCTCCCCAAGGGATGCACAGATGAATGGTATTCCAATCAGAATCCCGATAGAGCACATGGAACTGAACAAAACTGTCTTAAAGACTTTATGGAATAATAAATGTGTAAGAAATATCAGAAACTTCTGAAAAATAATAATGGGAGAGGCAGTTGCCTTCACATATAAACTTATTATCAAGGTTCTACAATCAAAACACTAAAGTAATAGTTTAAAAATAAATAGATCAGTGGGATAGAACAGAAAGTTTCAGAAATAGAACAGATTATAGGAACTTAATACATTAAGAAAACAGCATTTCAATTCAGTCGGAAAAAATAGTTTACTTAATAAAGGGCACTGGCATGATAGGTTATTTATCTATAATTGTCTCATACCAGATAAAATCTATTTGACTAAGAATCTAAATTAAAGTAATAAAAATATAAGATAATGTGAGAATCTCTGAAGCTATAAAGTTTCTAAACAAAATACAGACCAGGAAAAACTCTTTGAACCCGTATAATGGACGAAGAGTCAATATCCCTAATAACATTAGGGATGAAAAGGGGGACATAAATACAATGCAGAAGGGATTAAAAATGAGAAGAAAATGCCGGGAATAATGTTATACCAATTAATATGAAAATCTAGGACAAATAGATGGTTTTCTATGAAAATATAAATTAAAATTGACACATGCAAAAAAGAGAGGCTTACAAAAGCATGCATAGACTAAGTACTATGTAAGTAATCACAAAGGTTGTCAAATGTCTAATCTTAGAAGGCAATAGCCAAGGGTTATGGATTGAATTATGTCCTCCAAAACTGTGTGTTGGAATCCTAACCCCTGTACATGTGGGTGTAATATAATGCAATTACTTTACATGTAATGTAATGACCTTCCACAATGCAGTCTAATGTAATGTAATCACTTGCCATGCAATGTAATATAATCAATCAATCAGTTAAGGTCATATCAGTGTAGAGTCGATCCTAAACCTAATCACTTCTGACTTATATAAAAAGAAGCAGAGACACACATGCACACAGGGAAACAAACGCCATATGAGGATTGTCTACAAGCTAAGGAACCAAGGAATGCCCAGGACTACCTGCCAAGACCAACTTTTAGCCTCCAGAACTGTGAAAAAATAAATTAATCTTATTTAAAGCTAACCACTTGTGGTATTTCTGTTATAGCATCACTAGGAGGCCTTGGACACCTGTTGCTGATGTGTGCTGTCGAGTTGTTTCTGACTCATAGTGAACCTATATGACAGACCAGGACTGCCCCAGAGGATTTCCTAGGCTGTAATCTTTATGGGAGCAGTTCCCCAGGTCTTTTCTCCCATGGAGCAGCTGCTGTGTTCTAACCACCAATCTTTTGGTTAGCAGCCAAAAGCTTAACCATTGCTCCACCAGGGCTTCTTTTGGATACCTAGTTGGCCTGAAATTCATGACATCTCCTTTACATGCCACAGCCTGGAATGAAATACTTCATTTTCCCCTCCTATCAGCTACTCTATTAAAGTTCCCAAGTCCCTGAAGAAAAAGTCCAGCTGGGACAACAGAGTTCATGTACCTGCCTCTTGGCTGAGTGAGAGCTGGCACCAAGAATGCCCAGTACGGAAGATGTACCGCACAGAGGAAAGCAGGCCAGATGGTCCTCCAAAAAGGTCCCTCTGGCTTACAGTCTTATCAACTCATCAAGACAATCCAGTAGAAATTTACCAAAATGTTTTTTGTTTGTTTTCTTTTCTTTCTCCCATGGAACTCTATATTAATACAAAACAGTAAACTTCCACTCTGTAAAGTTTGCACCAAGACAGAACCATCGACCAGCAGCACACAAAGTTATGTCAGAATTAGGGACTCTGGACTGGTGAGCACTGCCTTTGGCTTCAGCAGTGTGATGGTTAATTTTATGTGTCAACTTGGGTAGGCTATTGTTCCTGGTTGTTTCGCCAAACACTAGTCTAGTTGCTGTCATGGAACAGCATGTGATTAAATCAGTTGACATTGGGTAAATCACATTACCTTCTATAATGTGATGTAATGTAAGTATCTTACATCTAATAAAATGTAATCACCTCCTATAATGCAATCTAACATAATGTAATCAATTACTCAGTTGAGGTCATACCAGAGTAGGGTGGATTCTAAACCTAATCACTTCTGAGTTATAAAAAGACCAGAACAAACACAGACATACACAGGGGAAAACAGACAACATGTGAGGATTATCTACAAGCAAAGGAATACCGAGGATTGACAGTAGACACCAGAAACTAGGAAAGAGGCTCACAGAATGAATTGACACAACTGAGATCGTAATTTAGACTCTTAGCCTCCAGAACTGTGAGAAAATAACTTTTTCTTCTCTAATGCCCACCACTTGGTATTTCTGTTACAGCAGCGCTAGGTAATTAAGACAAGTAGTGTTCCTTTGCTGTTATCAATTGTGCTATTATCACACCTCAAAAATATGTAAGGAATGATTTTATCTGATGCCATATCTAAGCTTGGCATTAATGACCGAAGTAGCTGATGTAAATGGCAAGACAGTTTCCTCAGTGAAGGATTATCCAGCGAAAAGGAAGGGAGTGATCTGAAGCAGGCGGGGGAATGCAGTTTATCATGTAAAATAACCCTTCAGTGACCCCAGGGCATAAACATCAAAATAAATCTTTTCCATCAGTTATTTCACTGAGCTTGTGATTAATTCTAAGAAAAATTCTGGAAACCTCCTGATTAGTTCTCTGACCTCGACATCTTGGTGTGCAGGAGGCTGACAGATTTATTTCAGGAGTGCCCCTCAGTATTTGGGTCACTGGGAATGACACAGCAGAGCTTTGTATATGAAGCCACAGTAATTTTTCATGAATCTCTTCGGAGCGTTTAAAAGTTAGCCTGCTTTCCTTATTTATGGTACATCAGCCTGTCTGGGAGCGGGAAGAGCTTAGACAAGAAAAAGAGATGGATGCCCTGCAACTGGATGGATGACCTTCACAGACACTTGCGACAGCAAGGCAGGGGTGAGGGCTCACCCTGGAGACCCCACTGTGAGGCCTAGGAGGGAGGCAGAGCAGGCAGAGCAGGGCAAGGAGGCAAAGAGAGAGAAGACTATGGCCTCAGAACCCATAGTGGGAGACCAACGCCAGACATCTTGAGTAAGACGAGCCTGTTGGGACAAGGAAGCAGCACTGCATGGGGGCAGAGCATGTCCTGTCTGTTGTGGAGTGGTCCAGGACAAGCCACTTAACCTCTGCTATGGATTGAATTATGTTGAAACATCTGTTGAAAAATATATATTAAAATCTTAACCCCTATACCTATGGAGCCCTGGTGGCACAGTGGTTAAAGCATTTACCTGCTAATCGAAAGGCTGGCAGTTCAAACCCACTAGCCACTCTGTGGGAGAAAGATATGGCAGTATGCCTCTGTAAAGATGTACAGCCTTGGAAACCCTGTGGGGCAGTTCTACTCTTGTCCTACAAGGTTACTATGAGTTGGAATCGACTAGCCAGCATTGGGTTTGTTTGTTTGTTTTTTGGAATGCCTATGGATGTGATTCTGTTTGGCAACAGAGGTTTTCTTTTTGATATGTTAATGAGGTCATACCAGAGGGGGGTGGGTCCTAAATCTAATGGCTTCTGAGTTATAAAAGAACAGAATAGACAGAGAGGCACACAACACACTGGGGAAGACAGACACCACGTGAGGACTCATCTAGAAGCATGGCCAAGACTCTGATTTGGACTTTTAGCCTCCAGAAAGATGAGAAAATAAATTACATTACATTAGCCACTCACTTGTGGTGTTTCTGTTACAGCATCACTAGGTAATTATGACAACCTCTCTGAGTTTCAGGTGCCTGGGGTCACAGTGAGGATCAGATGAGGTTGTGGAAGTAAAAGTGCAAAGGGCAAAAATGTTCGTTGTTGGTACATTATTTGGGAATAAGTTTTCAAAAACTGGACCTCGTTTGTTTTTTTTTAATTGTGCTTTAGGTGAAACTTTACAGCTCAAGTTAGTTTCTCATACAAAAATTTATACACACATTGTTATGTGACCCTAGCTGCTATCCCTATAATGTGACAGCACATTCCTCCTTTCCAACCTGGATTTCCCATGTCCATTCAACCAGCTCCTGTCCCTTTCTGCCTTCTCATCTTGCCTCTGGACAGGAGCTGCCCATTTAGTCTCATGTATCTACTTGAACTAAGAAACACACTTTTCATGAGTATCATTTTACGTCTTATACTCCAGTCTATTCTTTGTCTGAAGATGGCTTCAGGAATGGTTTTAGTTCTGGGTTAACAGAGAGTCCAGGGGCCATGTCTTCTGCGGTTCCTCCAGTCTCAGTCAGACCATTAAGTCTGGTTTTTTTACTACAATTTGAGTTCTGCACCCACTTTTCTCCTGCTCCATCAGGGACTCTGTTGTGTTCCGTTTCAGGGCGGTCATTGGTGGTAGCCAGGCATCATCTAGTTCTTCTGGTCTCAGGCTGATGGAGTCTCTGGTTTATGTGCCCACATTTGTCTCTTGGGATAATATTTTCCTTGTGTCTTTGGTATTCTTCATTCTCCTTTGCTCCAGGTAGGTTGGGACCAATTGATGCAGCTTAGATAGCTGCTCACTAGCTTTTAAGATCCCAGACACCACTCATCAAATTAGGATGCAGAACATTTTCTTAATCAACTTTGTTATGCCAATTGACCTAGATGTCCCCTGAAACTATGGTCCCCAGACCCCTGCCCCTGCTACTCTGTCCCTCAAAGTATTTGGTTGTGTTCAGGAAACTTCTTAGCTTTTGGTTTAGTCCAGTGGTGCTGACTTCCCCTGTATTGTGTGATATCCTTTCCTTCACCTAAGATAATTCTTGTCAATTATCTAGTTAGTAAATTCTTCTCTCCCTCCCTCCCCACCGTCGTAACCATCAAAGAATGTTTTCCTCTCTGTTTAAACCTTTTCTTGAGTTCTTATAATAGTCGTCTCATACAATATTTGTCCTTTTGCGACTGACTAATTTCACTTAGCATAATGCCTTTCACATTCATCCATGTTATGAGATGTTTCGAGGATTCATCGTTGTTCTTTATCTTTGCGTAGTATTCCATTGTGTGAATATACCATAATTTGTTTATCCATTTGTCCATTGATGGGCACCTAGGTGGTTTCCATCTTTTTGCTATTGTGAACAGTGCTGCAATGAATGTGGGTGTGTGTATATCTACTCGTGTGACGGCTCTTATTTCTCTAGGATATATTCCAAGGAGTGGGATTGCTGGATCATATGGTATTTCTATTTCTAACTTTTTAAGGAGGTACCAAATCAATTTCCAAAGTGGTTGTACCATTTTACACTCCCACCAACAGTGTATAAGTGTTCCAGTCTCTCCACAACCTATCCAGCATCTATTATTTGTGGTTTTTGGATTAATGATAGCCTTGCTGGGGTGAGATGGTATCTCATTGTAGTTTTGATTTGCATTTCTCTAATGGCTAATGATCATGAGCATTGCCTCATGTAGATACCTGAATAGCCGCCTGAATGTCTTCTTTGGTGAAATGCCTGTTCATATCCTTTGACCATTTTTTAATTTGGTTGTCTTCTTGTGGTTGAAGTTTTGCAGTATCTTGTAGATTTTAGAGATTAGACCTTAATTGGATATGTCGTAGCCAAAAAATTTTTCCCAGTCTGTAGGTTGTCTTTTTACTCTTTTAGTGAAGTCTTTTGATGAGCATAAATGTTTGATTTTTAGGAGCTCCCACTTATTTCCTCTCTGTTTCTCTTCTTGTATTTGTGCATTGTTAGTCATGTTTTGCATTCTTTTTATGCCATGTATTAGGGCTCCTAGCATTGTCCCTATTTTTTCTTTCATGATCTTTATCATTTTCAATTTTATATTTATATTTAGGTCTTTGATCCATTTTGAGTTAGATTTTGTGCATGGTATGAGGTATGGGCCTTGTTTCATTTTTTTGCAGATGGATATCCAGTTATGCCAGCATGGACTCTGGTTTTGAATACTTCTAGGATTCTACCACTTTCCAAACATTCTTATAACTCTATTGATACCTGACTAACCCAATAACTTGATCCCATTGCCTGGAGAATAACCTCCTTAAAGGAGGAACACCTTTTTCATTAGTAAGTTTTATTCTTAAACCAATTCAGTTACTGTGATACACTATAAAGATGGACTTATCCTTGGAAAAATTCTTTCTGTAATTCTGTCAAAGAATCTAAAAATACGGTACAGTTGGAAATATCTAGATTCTCAAGAAACACAAAGTGAAATTACCTATGCCAATCACAGGCTTTAAAACGGAAAGCAAAAAAAAAAAAAAAAAAAAGAAGAATAGGAAGAAAAAGTAAGGTGCACCTGACCCAAGCATGGTGTTTTCAATTGCCTCAAATGCATGCAAAAGCTGGACAATGAATAAGGAAGATGGAAGAAGAATTGATGCCTTTGAATTATGGTGTTGGCGAAGAATACTGAATACACTATGGACTGCCAAAAGAACGAACAAATCTGTCTTGGAAGAAGTACAGCCAGAATGCTCCTTAGAAGCAAGAATGGCGAGACTCCATCTCACATAGTTTGGACATGTTATCAGGAGGGATCAGTTCCTGGAGAAGGACATCATGCTTGGTAAAGTAGGGGTCAGTGAAAAAGAGGAAGACCCTCAATCAGATGGATTGACACAGTGGCTGCAACAATGGGCTAAAGCATAAAAACGACTGTGAGGATGGCCGCAGGACCAGGCAGTGTTTCGTTCTATTGTACATAGGGTTGCTACGAGTCAGAACTGACTCAACGGCACCTAACAGTAACAACAAAAAAGAAACATAATATTCTAAATTTAACATTTTTTTGAATTGTTATATGCTTATATATACCCACACATGCTTTACCTTACATATAAGTTGAAAGAAAACCATTGTGTTCTGATGAATAATTAGTACTTCTATGATAACATGACATTTATTGATGGCTTAGCATGAGCTGTGCACCTTGAATATCATTCACTAGGACAATCCCTCTTTACATACGAGGAAACTGTGGCTCAGAGAGTTTACATGACTGTCCAAGGTCTCAGAGCTGATCAGCACAGGAGCCAGGAATGAATCTGGAACTGTACTCATAAGTCCACACTGCCCTTTTTCCACATTGCATATGATTCAGACACATCAAAGTGCTTACATTCCTGAGACAAGCTGAGAGTTTTCAAACCCTGGCCTTTATTAATAGTATTCCCTCACCCGCACCGGTGTCTTCAATCTACCCTTCCTGATCGCATCCCTCAAGGAACAGCTAAACTGCCTCCTCCTGTGTGCAAACGTTCCTGATTCCACAGTGAGGTTGAAAAGCTCTGTCCTCTCTCCTCCCAGACCAGGCTGCTCACTTTTTTTTTTAACTTTTTTTTTTATTGTACTTTAGATGAAGGTTTACAGAACAAATAGTTTCTCATTAAACTGTTAGTACACATATTGTTTTATGACAATGGTTAACAACCCCACGACATGTCAACACTGTCCCTTCTCAACCTTGCATTCCCTATTACCAGCTTTCTTGTGCCCTCCTGCCTTCTAGTCCTCGTCCCTGGACTATTGTGCCCCATTAGTCTTGTTTTGTTTTATGGAGCTGTCTAATCTTTGGCTGATGGGTGAACCTCAGGAGTGACTTCATTACTGAGCTAAAACAGTGTCTGGGGGTCATACCGTTAGGGTTTCTCCAGTCTCTGTCAGGCCAGTAAGTCTGATTTTTTTTTGTGTGTGTGTGAGTTAGAATTTTTTTCTACATTTTTCTCCAGCTCTTGCAGTACCGTCTGCTATGATCCCGGTCAGAGCAGTCAGTGGTGGTAGCCAGGCACCATCTAGTTGTACTGGATTCAGTTTGGTGAAGGCCGTGGTAGTTGTGGTCCATTAGTCCTTTGGACTAATCTTTCCCTTGTATTTTGTTTTCTTCACTCTACCTTGCTGCCGAAGGAGTGAGAGCACTGGAGTATCTTAGATGGCTGCTGACAGGCTTTAAGACCCCAGACACTGCTCACCAAGGTGGAATGTAGAACATTTCCTTTATAAAGTGTGTTATGCCAATTAAGCAAGATGTTCCCTGAGACTATGGTCCCCAGAGGCCTCCGCCCAGCAATTCAGTCCCTCAGGGAGTTTGGCTGGGTCTACGGAGCTTCCATAACCTTTCCTTGTACAAGTTGTGCTACCTTCCCCAATATTGTGTGCTGTCTTACCCTTCACCAAAGTTAACACCTATCTATTCTCTGTTTAGTATTTTCCCCCTACCCCTCCCACCCCTCATAACCAACAAAGATTGTTACTTTTTGTGTGTAAACGTTTTCATGAGTTTTTACAGTAGAGGTCTCAGACAATGTTTGTCCTTTTGTGATTGACTTATTTCACTCAGCATAATGTCCTCCAGTTTCATCCATGTTATGAGATACTGCACAGATTCATCATTGTTCTTTATCGTTGCATAATACTCCATTGTGTGTATGTACCACAGTTTGTTTATTCATTCGTCTGCTGATGGGCATTGAGGTTGTTTCCATGTTTTTGCTATTATGAACAATGCTGCAATGAACATGCTTGTGCATATGTCTGTTCATGTGATGGCTCTTATTTCTCTGGGATATAATCCTAGGAGTGGGATTGATGGATCGTATGGTATTTCTATTTCTAGCTTTCTAAGGAAGTGCTGTATCATTTTCCAAAATGGTTTTATCATTTTGCATTCCCACCAGCAGTGCATAAGAGTTCAGATCGCCCTGCAGCCTCTCCAACATTTATTATTTCCAGTGTTTTTAATTCCTTCCAGTAATGCCCAGGTGAGATGGTATCTCATTGTGGTTTTAATTTGCATTTCTCTAATGGCTAGTGATCGCGAGCCTTTCCTCATGAGACTGTTGGCCACTTGAATGTCTTCTTTGGTGTTGTGTCTGTTCATTTGCTTTGCCCAATTTTTAATTGGATTATTTGTCTTTTTGGTGTAGAGGTGTTGGATTTTCTTGTAGATTCTAGATATTAGACCTTTGTCTGACTTGTAATGTCCATAATTTTTTTCCCAATCTGTAGGTTCTCTTTTCACTCTTTTGGTGAAGACTTTTGATGAGCATAAGTGTTTGATTTTTAGAAGATCCCAGTTATGTAGCTTATCTGCTGGAGTTTGTGTGTTGTTGGTTATGGTTTGTATCCTGTTAATGCCATGTATTAGGGCCTCTAGCGTTGATCCTATTTTTTTCTTCTAAGAACTTTATATATAATTTTTGGCTTCATATTTAGGTCTTTAATCCATTTTTAATTAGTTTTTTTATATGGTGTGAGGTATGGGTCCTGTTTCTTTTTTTTGCAGATGGACATCCAGTTTTGCCAGCACCATTTGTTAAAAAGACTGTCTTTTCCTCATTTGATGGATTTTGAGCCCTTGTTGAAGATCAGATGACCGTAGGTGGATGGATTTACATCTGGGTTCTTCATTTGGTTCCATTGGTCAATGTATCTATCGTTGTACCAGTACCAGGCTGTTCTAGCTACCGTAGCTGTATAGTAGGTTCTGAGGTCAGGCAGTGTGATTCCTCTTAGTTGATTCTTCTTCAATAGTGCTTACTTATTTGGGGGCTTCTTCCCTTTCCATATAAGGTCAATGATTAGTTTTTTCATCTCTTTAAAGAATGTTGGTATTTGGATCAGGATTGTGTTGTATTTGTAAATTGTATTGGGTAGAATTGTCATTTTCACAATGCTGAGTCTTGCTATCCATGAGCTTGGTATGTATTTCCATTTATATAGATCCCTTTGGGTTTCTTGCAGTAGTGTTTTGTAGTTTTCTCTGTATACATCTTACATCCTAGTTAGATTTATTCCTAAGTATTTTATATTTTTAGGGCTATTATAAATGGTATTGTTTTCCTGATTTCCTTTTCATTGTTCTCTTTCTTGATGTATAGGAATCCAACTGATTTTTGTATGTTTATCTTGTATCCTGCTACTCTGCTGCATCTTTCTATTAGTTCCAGTAGTTTTCTCATGGAATCTTTTGGGTTTTCTATGTATAGTATCATATCATCCACAAACAGGGACAGTTTAACTTCTTCATTACCAATTTGGATGCCCTTTCTTTCTTTTTCTTGCCTTACCACTCTAGCTAGAACTTCCAGCACAATGTTAAATAGGAGTGGTGATAAAGGGCATCCTTGTCTTGTTCCTGTTCTCAACAGGAATGTTTTCAGCCTCTCTCCATTAAGAATGATGTTGGCTGTTGGTTTTGCATAGATGCCCTTTATTATGTTGAGAAATTTCCCTTCTATACCTATTTTCTTGAGAGTTTTTATCAAGAATGGGTGTTGGATTTTATCAAATGCCTTTTCTGCATCAATTGAGAAGATCGTGTGACTCTTCTCTTTCCTTTTATTTATGTGAATTACGTTGATTGATTTTTTAATGTTGAACCATCCTTGCATACCTTGTATGAATCCTACTTGGTTGTGGTGTATTATTTTTTTGAAATGATGCTGAATTCTACTGGCTAGAATTTTGTTGAGAAGTTTTGCATCTATATTCATGAGAGATATTGGTCTGTAATTTTCTTTTTATGGCATCTTTGCCTGGTTTTGGTATCAGGGTTAGGCTGGCTTCATAGAATGAATTTGGAAGTTTTGCTTCCTTTTCTATGCTCTGAAATAGTTTGAGTAGTACTGGTATAAGCTCTTCTCTGAATGTTTTGTAGAATTCTCCAGTGAAGCCATCTAGGCCAGGGCTTTTTTTTTTGTTGTTGTTGGGATTTTTTTTTTTTATTACCTTTTCAATCTCTTGTTATGGGTCTGTTCAGATTTTCAATATTATTTTGTGATAGTCTGGGTAGGGAGTGTGTTTATAGAAATTTACCCATTTCCTCTAGGTTTTCAAATTTGTTGGAGTATTGTTTTTATTTCAGTCGGGTCTGTTGTAATGTCCTGCATTTCATTTCTTATTTGGGTTATCTGTGTCCTCTCCTGTTTTTCTTTTGTCAGTCTGGCCACTGGTTTGCCTATTTTGTTGATTCTTTCAAAGAACTAACTTTTGGTTTTGATGATTCTTTCTATTGTTTTTCTATTGTCTATTTCATTTATTTCTGCTCTGATCTTTATTATCTCCTTTCTCCTGATGGCCGTGCAGGTTTTTTTTTTTTTTTGCTGTTCTCTTTCTATTTGTTTGAGTTCTGTAGTAAATGTTTTGATTTTTTCCCTTGCTTCTTTTTTGATGTGTGCATCTATTGCTATGAACTGTCCCCTGAGGACTGCCTTTGCTGCGTCCCGAAGGTTTTGGTATGATGTATTTTCATTCTCATTTGATTCGAGGAATTTTTTGATTCCATCGCTGATTTCTTCTGTTACCCAATAATGTGTAAGCAGGGTGTTATTCAGTTTCCATGTAATTGATTTTTTTTTTCTTTGCTCTTCCTGTTGTTAATTTATACCTTGATGGCATTGTGGTCAGAGAAGATACTCAGAATTATCTCAACGATTTGGATCTTGTTGAGGATTGCTCTGTGGCCTCAGATGTGGTCTATTCTGGAGAACGTTCCATGTGCATTGGAAAAGAATGTGTACTTTACAGCTGTAGGGTAGAGTGTTCTATATACATCTATGAGGTCAAGTTGGCTGATTGTGCCCTTTAGGTCTTCTGTATCTTTGCTGAGTTTCTTCTTAGATGTTCTGGCCTTTACCAAGAGTGGTGTGTTGAAGTCTCCTACTATTATTATGGAACTGTCAATTTCTTTTTTCAGTGCTGTTAGAATTTGTCTTATGTATATTGGGTGTGTAGATGTTTATTATGGCTATGTCTTCATGACTGATTGTCCCCTTAATCATTATATAGTGCCCTCCTTTGTCTTTTATGGTGGATTTTGTTTTGAAGTCTATTTTATCTGAGATTAGTATTGCCACTCCTGCTCTTTTTTGATAGTTTCTTGCTTGATATATTTTTTCCATCCTTTGATTTTTAATAAATGTATGTCTTTGTTTCTAAGGTGTTTCTCTTGTAGACAGCATATTGATGGATCCTGTTTTTTTATCCATTCTGTCACTCTCTGTCTTTTATGGGTACATTGAGCCCATTTACATTCAGTGTAATTATTGATAGGTGTGAGTTT
>NW_004443955.1:9867458-9886659 GCF_000243295.1 Trichechus manatus latirostris
CTTCATTCTTTTTTCTGATTTTTCCTCAAACAGAGCTGTATCCAAGTGTACGTCTTCTTCAATTTCGCTGATCCTGTCTTCCATCATTTCAAACCTGCTCCTCAGCCCTTCTATGACACTGTCCATTTCTGAAATCTTGTTGTTTCTCTTTTGGATTTCTAATTGTTGTTTTTGTATGATTTATAGTTGTCAATTTATTTTAGCATTTTGTTCCTGCATTGTTTTCCTGAATTCTTCCTTTTTTTGTCTGTATTTTCCATTAATTTGTCTGCCTTTTCCATAAATTTGTCTATTTTTTCCTCATTTGTGTCCGCTTTTTGCTTCATCTCTTCGATAGCTCTGAATAGTGGAGATTTGAATTCCCTATCCAGTAATTCTAGTGCCTTTTCTTCTACTGGAAAGTCATCTTTTGGACACCTACGGAAACCATCCTGTCCTGTTTTTGTAAATGTTTTGATATTTTCTGCTGTTTTCGGGGCATTCAGTAGTTATTTTCCTCGTTTATTGATTGTATATTTGTTTCATCCTGCTTTTTTGTTTTACTTGGTTATGTCTGAGCAGGCAGGCTGTGTGTTCTTTGTTGTTTGCTCGTCTGTCAGCGCGATATTTTTGCCTCCTTCTCCAATTGGCAGGGTCAGTCGCTCAGATACGGTATAGCAGGGTAGGTCTAGCTGAAGAGGAGCTGCTGGGATGGGTTGTTTGTGGCACGTATTAGGGCTAACAGGGTGGGCTGGGAATCAGTGCAGGGCAAGTTCCGGCAGGCTGTGTCTGTGGTGCTTGGGGGTGTGATGTTCACCGCATGGTGCAGGTAGGTAGGATGGAGTGGGGAGATTGTGATGTGTGGAGCTAAGATGGGTTTGGGAAAGAGGAGAGAGAGGAGAGAGGAAAAGGAGCCAAAAACACAGAAACAAACAAAAAAGAGTGCTAAGAGAGCTTGGCATTGGAGTGATGAGAGACTGAGAAATAGAGAAAACCAAAAGGAGAAGAAGAAGAAAAAAAATGAATAAATAAAAATTAGACAGAAAAAAGAAAAGCAAAGCTCCCAGGGTCACAATGGTGCAGCTCTGAGGTCTGGGGAAGTTGCTCCCAGGCCGTGAAGTACAGACTGGCTAGAAGGGGTAGAGGTGTCACTCAAGGCTGCTCACTTCTTAATTCTCACACTCACTTTTTGCTTTTGAGGTATTTTAACCCTACCTTTTGTTTTCCTTGTAAACCCTGGTGGCGCAGTGGTTAAGAGCTAGAGCTGCTAACCAAAGGTCAGCAGTTCGAATCCACCAGGTGCTCCTTGGAAACCCTATGGGACAGTTCTACTCTGTCCTATATAGTTGCTATGAGTCAGAATTGACTGGACGGCAACGGATTTGTTTGTTTGTTTTTCTTTTGGTTTTGTTTTCCTTAAAAACCTGCTGTAAAATCCATGAGAACCAGGACTGACTTTCATGTCCCCACAGCAGCGATATAGAATACATACACACATTCCACCATTTGACCCTCTTTTGCTCATGATAAACAAAGCGTTGACACTTCCCTACCGAGGCCAGATGTGGCCTCAGAATCCCTCTCAACATACTGCTGCAGGCTCTTACCATCACAGGATGGAAGCTAGCAGATGAGGTGAAGCATATTTGCCACCCTTGCCCTATTCATAAGTGTTATTGTTAGTTGCTGTTTAGTCTGCTCTGACTCATCACGTCCTTGTGTATAATGGAATGAAATGCTGCCAGGTCCTGCACCATCTTCTTGATTGGTGGTATATTTGAGTCCACTATTGCTGTGGCTATTGTGTCAATCCATTTCATGGAGAGTTTCCCTCATTTTCCCTGACCCTCTATTTGCAAACATGATGTCATTTTCTAGCAACTGGTCTTTCCTAATGATGTGTCCAAAGTAAAAGAGCTGAAGTCTTGACATTCTCACTTTTAAGAAGCATTCTGCTTGCATGTCTTCTAAGACTGATTTGTTCGTTCTTCTGGAAATCCACGATACTTTCAAAATTCTTCACTAACACCACAGTTCAAATGCATCAATTCTTCTTCTTTCTTTCTTTTTCATTGTCCACCTTTCATATGCCTACAGGTTGATTGAAAAGACCATGGCTTGGGTCAGTGACGTCTTTGCTTTTTAAAACTTTAAAGAGGTCTTTCACAGCAGATTTGTCCAATGTCATACATTGTTTGATTTCTTGACAGTTGCTTTCATAGACATTTATTGTTCATCCAAGTAGAATGAAATGACATCTTCATTTTTTTTTTCCATTTATCATGATGTTGTTTATCAGTTCACTTGTGAAGATCTTCATTTTCTTCATGGTCAGTAATCCATACCGAGAGCTGTAGTCTTTGACTTTCACCATTAAGCGTTTCAAATCATCTCACCAAAACAAAACAAAAAAACTGCCTCCAACTGAATGTATATGAGTATACTGTAAAATGTTAATGCTTATTAAGTGGGAATCAGCTTATTCCTTAAGTATGCACAATATACTTTGAAATTATTAAGAAATGTTGGCATTGAATAGGGCTTCTTATTTTCCCAAAAGATAACATGGGTGCCTCTGAGACCTCTCCCGTCCCCTGCCCAGCAGCTTGAGAAGGGATTCTCATCCAAGTCCATCTGCAGGAAGGTACAGCTGAGGTTTGGGGCAGACACAAATGCACAACACATGTCAGATTCCTAAGCAAATAGAACTTTCATACATTCCCAGCGGGAGTGAAGATTAGTACAAATCACTTTGGTAAACTGTTTGGCAGCATCTGCTAAAGCTAAACATATATGTATCCTATAACCTAGAAATTTTACTTCTAGGCGTAACACACAGAAAGGCATACAGATATTCATCAGAAGAAAAGTACCAGTATATCTATACCACACCTTCCATAATAGCCTCAAACTGGAAAAAAAAAAAGTTGATCAAGAGAAAAGTGGAAAAATAAACTGTAATATATTCATACAATGAGAATTAAATGATAGCTACTTGGAATGATAACAGAGCCCTGGTGGTGTAGTGGTTAAGAGTTCATCTGTTAACCAAAATGTCAGCAGTTTGAATCCACCCGCCACTCCTTGGAAACCCTAGGGGGTAGTTGTTCTCTGTTCTATAGGGTCGCTATGTTTGGAATTGACTCAACGGCAATGGGTTTGCTTTTCTTCGTTTGTTTCTTGCAATGATAAGAATGAATCTAACCAACATGTTGAATGAAAGAAGCAAGAAACAAGATGGTGCATAATGTATACTTCTATTTATACAACGTTTAAGCCAGAAAGAGTATTTTGTGCAGGTGGAATTAAGGATAGTGGTTCACTTTGGGGAAAGTAAGTGACGGAAAGAAGGAACAGCGGGGCTTCTGCAGATGTGGTGGATGTTTCTGGATCTGGTTGTGGGATCCACAGGCTTCATGCACTCTTCTTGTATATGGCTGAGCTGACACAAAGGATTTATTGAAAGGAAGTAAATAAACAACCCAGGGATGACTGTCTGTTGCCTGAGTGAGTGGATCTCAGGGCCTGCCTCAGTGTCACCCAGAGCAGGATCATGGCCCCTAAGAGATCTTCAATGGGTGGTGGGAAACAAGAAGGAAAGTTGCATTTTTTAAAGAGTATAAGTAATCTCATTGATTTCCAAAATAACAGCTTTTTTTAAATTAATTTTTTTTGTTGTTGTGACCATCACCACTATTTATTTCCAAAACATTTTAATCACTCTAGCTAGAAACTCACGCTTGGGAAAAGGACATCATGCTTGGTAAAGTAGAGGGTCAGTGAAAAAGAGGAAGACCCTCAGCAAGATGGTTTGACACCGTGGCTACAACAATGGGCTCAAACATAGCAATGATTGTGAGGATGGCGCAGGATTGGGCAGTGTTTTGTTCTGTTGTACACAGGGTCGCTATGAGTCGGAATGGACTTGACAGCACCTAACAACGACAGACAGAAACTCAGTACCCCTTGATCAATAATTTCTCATTCCCCCCTCCCTGCAGCCCCTGGTAACCACTAATAAACTCTGGTCTCTATGCAACTGTCTTTTCTAGATATTTCATAAAGTGGGATCAAGTAATATTTGTCCGTTTGTGTCTAATTTCACTTAGCATAATGTTTTCAAGGTCATCCACAAGTAGTATGTACCTGAACTTCATTTCTCTTTATGGCTGAATAATATTCCATTGTACGGATAGTCTACATTTTGTTCATCCATTCATCTGTTGATGGACACATGGGTTGTTTCCACCTTTTGGCTGTTGTGAATAATGCAGCAATGAACATTGGTGTACAAGTATCTGTTTGAGTCTTTGCTTTCGATTCTCTTGGGTATACAAGTAGGGGTGGAATTGCTTGGTATATGGTAATTCTATATTTAATTTTTTGAGGAACTGCCAAACAGTTTTCCACAGTGGCTGTACCATTTTACATTCCCACCAGCAATGTGCAAGGGTTCCAATTTCTCTACATCCTTACTAAAATTTGTTATTTTCTATTTTTACTGATAATAGCCATACTATGGGGGTGAAGTGGAATCTCATTGTGGTTTTGATTTGTATCTCCTTAATTATTAATGAGCAACTCTTCATGTGCTTTTTGGCCATTTGTATATCTTCTTTGGAGAAATGCGGAAAGTTGCATTTTGACTTTGGTTCCTCACATTCTGTTTCCTCCACCAGGAACATGCGTGCCTCACACTATTGCCACTAACCAAAGTGAAGAACACAGGGAAGGACAGATTTTTTTTTCAAGACTCAGCACAAGCGTCCCCTACTCCAAGTGTCTCTGAATCATAAGTTTCCATTCTCCTCTTGCAAATCTCTCTCAGAGCCCTTGTCGTCCTGCAGGGCCACTCTGCTGGGGTGTCACCTTATCAGAGCATAAACTGGCCCAGGACAAGGACTGCAGAGACAAAGAAAAGTCTCCTCATCCTCCACAGCTGCACAGGGCCAGGCACATGGAGGCCAGTCACAACGTGACTCTGAAGTGAGTGGGAGGATGAACAGTCAGGATACTAAAAAGTTTGCTGCTCAAGAAAGAATGAAGAAAACCAAAGACACCAGGGAAAGATTAGTTCAAAGGACTAATGGACCACAAGTACCACAACTTCCACCAGACTGAATCCAGCATAACTAGATGGTGCTTGGCTACCATCACCGACTGCTCTGACAGAGCAGTAGAGGGTCCTGGACAGAGCTGGAAAAAAATGTAGAACAAAATTCTAACTCACACACACACACAGAAGACCAGACTTACTGGTCTGACAGAGACTGGAGAATCCCTAAGAGTATGGCCCTTGGACACTCTTTTAACTCAGTACTGAAGTCACTCCTGAGGTTCATCCTTCAGCCAAAGATTAGACAGGCCTGTAAAACAAAATGAGACTAAATGGGCACACCAGGCCAGGGGTAAGGATGAGAAGGTAGAGGGGACAGGAAAGCTGGTAACGGGGAACCCAAGGTCGAGAAGGGGAGAGTGTTGACATGTCACGGGAGTAGAAACCAGTGTCACAAAACAATATGTGTATTAATTGTTCAGTGAAAAACTTGTTTGCTCTGTAAACCTTCATCTAAAATACAATAAAAAAAATGCTATAAGTTGAAAATGCCAGAAAAAAAAAAAAAAAGTTGGCTGCGAAGTGTCATTTTGGTTAATTCAATCAGATTTTAAAGACTTCAAGAAGGATTGCAAATTAAAGCATGATAAATCCTTTCTAATCACCCCTTGCCCTAATTCACCTCTTTTGTAAGTATCTTTTCGATAAATATCTACTTCAAAATAGTAATGTGTCTCCTAGAGTGAAATTCATGGATATTGAATATGCAAGTATTACTTCCAATCCCTAAGAGCATACGATATTTACTAAAAAATATTCTTTTGTAAAATATGCAATGTTATTCAAATTACTACACAATAATGGGAAGAGTGAAAAAATATTTCTCCAATCTTTCCCTCAAATGATTTCCACATTTTGTTTTTATTGCTAATATAGCCTATTCAAGTAGTAAAACACCAAAAATATCCACATTATCTCTTCCGCAGTGAAGCAAGTGGAGTACCTGTGTCCTGGGATGGTGGCCTGCTGGGCTGCAGCAGCCCACCTGAGTGTTCACAGGTGCCCAGGACCCCCAGGAGGAGGGGAGGAGGAGAAGCAGCCGGCTCCAGAACCTTCCTGTGAAGAAAAGGCCACTCATCGGCCCTCACTCAGGCCTGTCTAGCGTGGCTCCTGCTGCTTCCGCGGGCCACTTCTTGACTTGGGCTGGGGCCCTGGGGATGCCTGGAAGCCGGGCCAGGATATTATTCCTGCTGGCCTGGGCTGTAGGCACTGCTCCAGGAGCCCCTCCACAGCCCAGCCTCACCCTCGGTCCAGTGGCTTTAAATCTATGTCTCACTTCACCTGTGAATCCTTTAGTACAACTTGTCTTCAAACCTGCGAAAATAAAGCCTGGGTTAAGTAGAGACTAGAGAAAGCAGGCCAGGGGCTGCTACACTCTACCACCCTTGGCAGCTGGGTAGTTAGGCCTGGCTTGGACCACTTACTTAAGAGGTCAGGCTGGGCAACCCCTGGGCTGTCCCTGCTCCAGCACCCTTCCCCCTGCTCCAGAGGCTCAGCTGGTCCCCCAGGCCAGGACTGACTAGTTCTCATATTGTGGTTAGGTGCCATCAAGTCGGTTCTGACTCATAGTGACCCTATAGGACAGAGTAGAACTGCCCCATAGGGTTTCCAAGGAGCGGCTGATGGATTTGAACTGCTGATCTTTTGGTTAGCAGCCGAGCTCTTAACCACTGCGACACCAGGGCTCCAGTTCTCATCTAGCACGTTAATTCATACTCCAGGATCACAAAGTCTCCTATTAGGCTTGTTCTTTCCACTCCTTGCAAGCTCAACAGAATTAAAATTTCTACCTTTAAAATGACGGATTTTTTTGTTCCCACGTTGCTTTCATTATGATATTTTATGCCATCAAAGAGGCCTGGCAGTTATGACAGATCAATGTTTCCCAGTTTCACTTTTCATATAATTAAAGTACCTACATTAGCATACAGGCACATGGTCCAGGGAATGCATTTATGTCACTGATGAAAAGATAGAGCTACAAAAGGCCCTGCGTTTAATTGTTCTTTGCAACACGCGCCACGGGGATGGAGAGACTCGTACACCAACAAAATACTCCTTTAAAATGCTGGATCTAATGAGATAAGAATCTAGAGTTCTTATTTCCTTCTGTCTTCCCTCTCTTACTCCCTTTCTTCTTTCCTTCCTTTTTGTGGCTAAAAAACAAATTAAGGATAAAGTTATCTAATTCCAGAAGATAGGACTTTTCTTATAGCTTTTATTATATAAATCACAGAATTAGCTTTATAACCTTCCTTGACCTTTTAGGGAAAACACCAGCTTCTTTTTATTTTAGATCATAAGATATTGTACCTTTATCTTGGTCTTTGTTTCATCATCTTCTGTGTATTTCCTGACTGATCTGTTGCCCCTGGAATAGAGCCCCGTATTATTTGTTAAAGAGTAAATCTAACAGAGTCACAGGCTTTTAATTTTTTAATAAACTTTATATTTTATAGCAATTTTAGGTTTATAGAAAAATTGTGTAGAAAGTACAGAGTTCCCATATCCCCCTTCTCCCGTCTGCACATTGTTTCTCTTATTACTGTTGTTGTTGGGTGCCGTCAAGTCGGTTCCGACTCACGGCAACCCTGTGTACAACAGAACGAAACACTGCACGGTTCTGCACCATCCTCATAATCGTTGTTATGCTTGAGCCTATTGTTGCAGCCACTGGGTCAATCCATCTTGTTGAGAGTCTTCTTCTTTCTCTCTGACCCTCTACTTTACCAAGCATGATGTCCTTCTCCAGGGACTGATCCCTCCTGATAACATGTTCAAAGTATGTGAGATGGAGTCTCGCCATCCTTGCCTCTAAGGAGCATTCTGGTTGTACTTCTTCCAAGACAGATTTTTTCGTTCTTTTGGCAGTCCATGGTCTATTCAATATTCTTCACTAACACCATAATTCAAAGGCATCAATTCTTCTTCTGTCTTCTTTATTCATCGTCCAGCTTTCGCATACATATGAGGCAACTGAAAACACCCTGGCTTGGATCAGGCGCACCTTAGTCTTCAAGGCGACATCTCTGCTTTTCAACACTTTAAAGAGGTCTTTTGCAGCAGATCTGCCCAACGCAATGCGTCGTTTGATTTCTTGACTGCTGCTTCCATGGGTGTTGATTGTGGATCCAAGTAAAATGAAATCTTTGACAACTTCAATCTTTTCTGTTTATCATTTCCTCTTATTATTCGCATCCCGCATTTGCGTGGTACATTTGCTACAATCAATGAACCAATGTTGTTGTTGTTAGTCACCATCCAGTTGGCTCCAACTCATGGCAACCCACGTACAAGACAGACGTTGCCCCGTCCTATGCCATATTCAGTTTTTATACCGTTGCTGAGGCCACTGTATTTTGAGTGCCTTCCAACTTGGGAGGCTTATCTTCCAGCACTAGAGCAAACAGTATTCTGTTGTGATCCACAGGGTTTTCACTGGTTAATTTTCAGAAGTAGATTGCCAGGCCTTTCTTCCTAGTCTCTTAGTCTGGGGCTCTATGAAACCTGTCCACCATGTGTAACCCTGCTGGTATTTGAAATATTGGTGGCATAGCTTCCGGCATCATAGCAATACACAAGCTACCACAGTATGACAAACTGACAGATGGGTGGTGGATGAACCAATATTAATACATTACTACAGTGGTTAATCAAAAGTGGTTGATCAAAAGGTCAGCAGTTCGAGTCTACCAGCCACTCCTTGGAAACCCTGTGGGGCAGTTCTACTCTGTCCTATAGGGTCACTATGAGTCAGAATCAGCTTGATTGTAAAGGGTTTTCTTTTTTTTTTTTTTGGTATTATTAATTAAAGTCTATAGTTTACATTAGGATTCAGTCTTTGTGTTGTACGTTCCTATGGGTTTCGACAAATGTATAATATCATGTGTCCGTCACTACAGTGGCTTTTAATTTTTCACCACACGTGTGCCATCCTGACCAGAGAGAGAAATCTTATATCTAAGGAGTTGGGGAATACATAGAGGTCAATCACAGTATTCCTGCCAGGGAGGCAAATGGTCCAGTGAGACCACAAAGCCTTTTTGAAGGTCATCTCCATGGGACATGGCAACAGTTTCTACAGTCGTGGGAATTTTTACAAGACCTTTTTGTTCAAATGTCACTTTCAAGGACAGTGTATGTTGATAAGTTATGAACGTTCACACCAGACTCCCTGCTGAGCAGGAAAACAAGACTGCCGTTCTTGAGACTATTCTTATCACTTTCGAGGCACTGAATTCGTTGGAGGGACTCCGCTTCCCCTGTAACTGCGGGGGAGGGGCTATTCCCTTGTCTCCTTCTAAGACTTCTGTTCCTGACGAAGACTTGCATTTTTAGGCCAGACTATGAAATGTTAGCATCGTAATCAAAGTGGAGCTGGAGAAAGGGCTGAATAGAATTGTGCTGGTTGAGAGGAAAATTAGCATGTAGCCTTTTTCTTCCAGGGAGACGAAAGCAATAACATTTGCAGCAGCAGTGTTTGGAATAACAAAATAATTGGAAAGAACTTAAATGAGGTTCTGTCGTCAAATTGAGTTAGGAAATAGTGTTTAAGAAAATTAAACTGGGTTCTCTCCTGCACGGCTTCTCAGAGTTTTAATTCTAATGCATGTCGTGACTTTCCATGCAGGCAACTAAGCAAGCTGAGCTGAGCACATTCTACTCCTCTTACTCCTTCTATCCCTCCTCTTCCTCCTCCTCTTCTCTTTTCCCTCCCCCTCATCCCCCTCAGCCTTCTCCTTTCTCGACTAGCATGGATTCACATCTGCTGGGACTACTGCTCAGGAGAGCACACTGTGATACATGCATAATGAGCTCAGGAGAGGCTCCCTCGGGTCCTGCTAGACCCTCCAGCTTTAGAGGGGGCAACCACAGGGCTGCCAGCTCCCTCACGCTTGGTCCCTCCAGAATCATTCTCTGTACAGACCCAAATGCTTGGCGACTAGTATTCACTCCTAGAACATAACATAAACATAAACCAACAAAGAATACAATTTCTATTCATCTTAAAATAATTCTGGCTCTCAAACATAATGCTATGTGATACAGTCTTGTGACTTTCAAAGTTGCTCACAGTGTTGTGTGGTTTTAGGTAATACTGAAAACACTGAGACAGCACTAGGCACCTAACAGGACCTTAACAAATCATTTTCAGTTGATCACACTTAGCAATCCTTCCAACAGTGTGACTACATCAAATAAAAGGGGAGGGCATTACATAACAGTTGAGAGAGGAAAGTTGCCACCAGACAACCCTTGGGCCAACAGACAGTGATTTTTATTTTTACTTTATTTTATTCTCAACAGGGGGCTCACATAGTGTTCGAGGGTAAAATGGGAGACTTCATATAAAATCTCGATTTCTAGCTTCTGTTGAAAAGTTCCGGGCTCTAGCCACGCTAGGCCTTCCCAGGCAGCCGCTCCCTCAGGACAGGTTTCCTAGGTCCTCCCGGGCTTCCCCCTCTGCAGGCCAGGGGCTTCTGCTTTCTCCTGTCCATGAATTGAGGTGCCCTCTCCATTTGCCTTCCTTCTTGCCCTGTGTGGACGCCTCCCCAAGGTCACTCCAGTGCCTGCTCCCCATTTACTGACATGCTCGTGGGGTTTCCAGAGGACACAAATGCAGGGGTGAATCAGCTACCTTTACCTGGGTGCCCTGGTCAGCTTAGCTACTAACACCCTCTTAAAATGAGTAGTAAATCTTGAAAGGTTTGATCATCATTTTTCCCTCTAGAGATCACCCTTCTAGCAGATACTGAAGCCCTGCTAAATACAATGCTGGCCCAATAGGCCTGGCTGCAGCAGATGCCTCTGGGGCCAGGGGGAGGGGGGGACAGAAAGGTCCCTGGGAGACTGGTCCCAGGCACCAGGACCTCCAGCTCCCTCCCCAGCCTCCCCTCTCCACACCCTACAGAAAGGCAAGCACTCTCTGGAGAGGACACAGCTGACAGAGAACAGAGGAGGCAGAGGAAGTCCCAAAGGGGGATCAAGTGGAAGTTTGAAGCCTGCTCACCTCCGGCTCCCTCCCTGTCTGTCCCCACACACACAGTGACCACCAACCATGTATTCAGAATACTGGAGGAGTCAACTTGGGGGTCCACCGGGCTGCTACATCACACATCAGAGTTGAGACTGTTGGGTTAGGGTTAGGGTTAACGTTGTGTTTCAGTGAGCAGTTGTGGGAGGCTGGGCAGTGACACACTTCCACCCCCAGCTCACGCAGGCTTTCGACAGCAATGATGATGACACCTTTTCTAACAGGTGGCTGGAGTTTTGGAAAGACAGTGAAAGGCTCACAAAATGCATCAGCCACGGAGTCCCAAGAGCCAAGGCAGCAGAGGGTGGCTCGGCAATCTCCGCCCAAGAAGGCAGGTGTAAAGTCACAGTTCAAGCGCCTGGTGATGGATCCCACGGAATCAGGGGGGACCCAGCGAGGGCGAAAGCTGCAAGTTCTGGGGCCCACAGCCCCAGTACCTCTCCCCAACCACAGGGCTCCAGCTGCATGGGTAGCTTGTTACTGTTCTCCAAACCCATCAAGCTAGCCTCGTGCCTGCCGTTCCCTGTGACTGAACATCCCCTTGGTTCCTCCACGCAGCTTCCTGGTATTATTCAGACCTCCGCTCAATGTCACCTGCTCAGAGAAGCACCCGGCCACCTCCATCCCATTTCCCTGCTTTTTTTCTTTGTAGCGCTTCCCACTGCCTTAAACTGCACCCCGAATGGCCTGTCTGTCATCTGCCTCTTCTTTTAGAACAGCTGCACTGAGGAAGAAGCAGCGCCAGGGCTCGTTGGTCTTGTCGCTGGTGTGTCCCCAGCAGCAAGAGCACGCCTGATATGTGGCATGTCTCTATAAAAATGTATTGATCCAATGAATGAAAGAATGAGTGCATGTGCAGAGTAAACAGATAAATATTTGTATAGAATCACTGTTGGTTTACTTAAGTATCAATTTTTATTTTGCTGGGAATGTTTCCTTTGCTAGGAAACTTTGGGATTTGTAATCAACTTTCATAGCTGCTTTAGCTATACCAAAAAAAAAAAAAAAAACAACCCATTGGCATGGAGTCGATTCTGACTCACAGCAAGCTATGAAATCTGTTTATTAACGATAATGGCAAATTCACAGGAAGATTAATTGAAACAGAATTATATTCCTACGAAGCAAAAAATTGTGTTTAATCATGACAAAACACAAATGGCAATCAAATGTTAAATTTCTTGTGAACCAAGAGGGGGCCAAGAGTATTCTTGACCCATGATTATTGGAATCAACAATTGAAATGTGACTGAGACAATGGCTGACAAAGACTGAAGTGGGACTGTGTATTTCAGTCAAGTTTTCCTTCATCTTTAAAACTAGATGTCTCAGACAGGCACAGACCAGGCTGTGGCCTCTCGTCATTTATTATTCATCACGGTGGAGTTCAATCAGTGTTGCCCTGGTTACTGTGGCGGCTCTTCTGAGGGTGGTGGATAAATAACTGGTGTTGGCTTGGTTACTGGGTGCTTTCAATTCTGAGATTAGGGTGCTGGTAATAAATGTGCTATAAGCCTCAAGAAGAAATTCTAAGAGCCTCCGGAAAGAATGAGAGGGTCCCAGAATTGAGGTCTTCCTCCAAAATGTGCCCTTGAGCATCTCAACATGTGGTCCTGAAGACTCTGCTATAATAAATAAAGTAATTGGCTGGTAAAAATAATAGATGACTTTCCTAGCAATAAAGAACTGAATCCTGAAACTACTTAGTAGGCTATCTTGGCTACTTGAATTGGACTGTCAGGTTACGAAGTTTGCTAAAGATCCTGCTCAGACCAACATTCAGCAAATGTTTCCGAGTCCCGCCCTGGCCCCAGGCTGGACACAGAGAGGGGCAAGAGTTCTGTGGAGCAGCCACTTGGAGGACTGGCCAGTAGGAATGACATAGGATGCTGCCTAAGAACAGATTTCCAAAATGAGAGAGTAATGTCTTGAACAGGCAGGAAGAAGAGGACTGGAAGGTCAGACTTGAGCTTAGGTTCCTTCTCAGGGGCCTAGCCACCCTCACGCCCTGGCTTCAGGCTGAGAATACGGGAGAGGGATTATCAGTTGCAGCTGAGTCAATTTCCACTCATAGCAACCTGATGTGCGTCAGAGTAGAATTGTTCCCCATAGGGTTTTCAATGGCTGATTTTTTCAGAAGAAGATTGCCAGGCCATTTTCTGAGGCACCTCTGGGTGCACTCAAGCTTCCAACTTTTCGATTAGCAGCCTATCACATTAACCGTTTGCACTAACCAGAGACTCCTGAGGAGACTACAGAAAACCCAAACAGATTTGCAAGCATCTGGGGATTTGTGCGTTGAGTCCTGTTTGGAGTTTGGTCTTTAGGGTGTCCAAAGCCAACAAGAGGTGACTCCAAGACAGTAAAAGCAAAGATGTAGCATGTTTAGGATAAGACGGTTTGAGATATTGCCCCTCACATCCATTCCCATGGTCCATAAGGGACATGAGGAGTCCCAGAATTCCTTTGTGCCTGGGTGGCCCTTGGAAGAGCTGGGAGAATCCCAAACAGCTAAGTCTTGAGACAGGGCTCTGGTAGGGATCTCAGACACAGTAGCTGAAGCAGCACACACTCATCACCGGGATGGGCCCCGGGTTACCACCAGTGTAGTCATCAAGGGCTTAGAGGTCAGAGCACAGAGCAAGATACTCTCCACAAGGGGCCCCACTGAATTCTGTCTTAGTCATCTAGTGCTGCTATTAGAAGAAATACCACAAGTGGACAGCTTTAACAAAGAGAAATTTATTTTCTCACAGTCTAGTAGGCTTCAAGTCCAAATTCAGGACATCAGCTCCAGGAGAAGATTTTCTCTCTGTCGGCTCTGGAGGAAGGTCTTCATCGTCATCAATCTTCCCCCAGACAGGAGCTTCTCTGCCCAGGAACCTCAGGTCCAAAGGACGCTCTCTGCTCCTGGCACTGCTTTCTCAGTGGTATGAGGTCCCCAATTCCCTGTTTGCTTCCCTTTCCTTTTGTCTCTTGTAAGATAAAAGGTGGCGCAGGCCACACCCCAGGGAAACTCCCTTTACATTGGCTCAGGGATGTGACCTTAGTAAGGATGTTATACAATCCTACCCTAATCCTCTTTAACATAAAATTGCAATCACAAAATGGAGGATAACCACACAATACTCGGAATCATAGCCCAGCCACACTGACATACATATTTTTGGGGGGACATCATTCAATCCATGACACTCATGGTCCATAGGGACATGGGGAGTCCCAGAATTCCTTTGTGCCTGGATGGTCCTTGGAAGAGTTGGGAGAATCCCAAGCAGCTAGATCTTGAGATAAGGCTCTGGTAGGGATCTTAGACACAGTAGCTGAGGCAGCAAACATTCATCATCTGGATGGGCCCAGGGTTACCACCAGTGTAGTCATCAAGGGCTTAGAGGTCAGAGTACAGAGCAAAATAACCTCCACACCAGCCCCCACTGTGGTGATGCCATATCTGCTTTCCACACACCCAGATGCCAAGAAAAAAAAAGAAGATAGAGAAGTGCTGAAGGGATAAATATCTTCTAGGAACAGACAGAGTTAACCTAGGGAGACTATGTTAAACTGGTAGAGCCTGAATCACTCTGCAGTGGTAAGAGTCAAATTTATTTTTCCTAAATCAGTGGGCACGTGCCAAATGAAGCTGACTTGCAGAAAATGAAGAACACATTTCTTTAGTTCTGAGTCATAATATGGAAGCTTTCCCATAATATGGAAAAGACCAAACTTTTGTCATAAACATAAATATAAATAGGCTAAACTTACTAGTTAAAAGAAAAAGACTCTCAACTTTATTAGAATGATGTACCATTTAACTATTAAGTCCAATAAAAAAAAAAAAGAGAAAGCCAAAATGTACAAATCATCAACAAGACAATAGATAAAATCTCACATACACAGGAACACAAAATATTTACAAAAGAATACTATGGGGAGTGGAGGGAACATGGCGCTATAGACAGATGCACCATGCCGACCCTCTGCAGTAAAGACTCGAAAAACTAAGTAAAACAGATACAAACGTCAATCCTGCAACACTAAGCATCAAATGAAGGGATAAAGAACTAGACCAAACACTGAATGGTATCAGAAACTGATGGAAAACAGAGAATGAGGAGAGAGAGAGTGGAGGTCCCCTGCCAACCAACATGGCACAGCTTTGCCATCTTGGAACACAGCCAGCAAGGACCTCAGATGGGGAATATGGAAAGGCAACTTTACGGAGCTCCCAACAGGAGACAGAGCACCCGGTAACCAGAGAAACATGCTTTCCCAACCCTCACCTTTTGCCCCATACTCCACCTCTGCCCCTTCCTGTCAGGTCATGCTATACCACTAGGCTAGAGAACCACTGGCCAGCCGACATCTCAGGCCCACCCCGCCCCTACTGGCAGGCTCCCATTGCACCATTTTTTAAATTTTTTTTCCTTTCTTCCTTTTCTTTCTCCCTTCCACCTAGCCCCAAATGCCACCTCCACAACTCCCCGATGGGCCAAGCCATGCTGCTTGGCTAGAGAGCCACCGGACAACTGCCACCTTGGGTCTTCTCTGCCAACACTGGTTGGCACCTGCTGCACTATTCTTTTTCTTTCCTTTCTTCCTTTTCTTTCTCCCCTCCATCTAGCCCCATATGCCATCTCTACCCCTTCCCAATGGGCAATGTTGCACCCCTCAGCTAGAGAGCAACCAGAATGACACCACTCTGGTCCACCACATCCCTACCCACTGGCTACCAAGACACCATTTTTACCCCTTTCTTCCTTTTCTTTCTCTCTCTTATCTAGCCCTATACACCATCTCTACCCCTTCCTGAGGGGCCATGCCACACTGCTTTGCTAGGGACCCACCAGCCCACTTCCACCCCGTCTCTGCTTCGCCCCCACCTGCTGAATTCCACCAGATCATTTATTTTATTTTTAAATTTTTCCCATTTCTTCCTTTTCTTTCTCCCTCCCACCTAGTCCCGTAAGCCATCTCCATCCCTTCCCACCAAGTCACACCACGCCACACCACTCCAGTTAGAGAGCCAACAGTCTGTTGCTGCCCTTGGTCTGCCCCACCCCCATCCGCTGACTCCTGCCATACTGTCATTTTTTTTTCTTCTCTTTATTTTCTTTCCCCCTCCCACATAGCCCCATAAGCTACTTTCTCTCCCTTCCTACTGGTTCTCAGGTACACCCAGCCTTCACTTGCCAGCCCCCACCACGCAGCAAGTTTTTTAAAATTAATTTGTATTTTCTTATTGTTTTATTTTTCCTCTCTTTCTTCCTTTTCTTTCTCTCTCTCATCTGGCCCTGTATATCACCACCCCGCTTCCTCCAGACCCTATCATGCTGTCATGGCAAGAGAGCCACTGACATACCAGCTTGCTGCTGCCCCGGGTCCATCCTGCCCCCACTGGCCAGCCCTCAACATGCCACCATTTTTTTCTTTACTTTATTTTCACTTTTTCTTTTCTCTCTCTTCCTTTTTCTTTCTACCCCCACCCTCCATCTATCCCCATATGCTACCCCCCTTCCTGCCTGCCCCTGCTGGCCCCTGCATATCGCTGTGGCTACAGCACCCCTGGCACTGAGGCCAGCCACTGCATCAGGCCCGCACCACCCCTCCCTACCCACCACATAACCGGCTGCTGAATTATGGGAAGTGAGCCAGTACCACTCCTCGTAAAACACCCCTGTCCCTCTGGCAAGGGGTTGTGAACACTCCCACACTGCAGGAGCAACATAAGGATGCAGATAGTGCTTGCCCAGTCGGCCCTCAGCCACCTCACCAACCAGTGTACAGCAAAGTGGGCTGGCCCTGAACGATGCTGCCCTGCCCACAAGAACAAGGTGGTGAGAGGTATGTGCCCACAGAGAAGCAAGCAGCAAAGCATGTCTGGCCCACCTGCCCTAACATATCAAAACAAAACAAAAAGCAGGATGAAACCAATGAACATAAAATCAATCAATCAATAAAAAAAAACCTTAATGTCTCAGAGACAGCAGACAATGTCAAAACATACTTTTTTTAAAAAAAGGACAAGATGGCTCCAGAAAGTGACCAAAATAAAGAATCAGATGATCTTCAGGTAGAAGAACGGGCAGTGGAACTACCTGATATGGAATTCAAGACTAACATTTAGGGATCTCCAAGAGATTAGGAAAGAGATGAAGGAAAACACGGATAAAAGCAAGGAAAAAATAGACAAAAACATGAGAAACACAGACAAAACCAATGAAAACACAGCCAAAATCAAGGAAAACAGACAAAGCAATAGAAGAATTAAGAAAAATAATACAATAAAAACATCAAAATAAACAGACAATTAGAAATCATACAAAAACAGTAACTAGAAATCCAAAAGATAAACAACAAAATTTCAGAAATGGACAACTCAATAGAAGGTCTTAGCAGCAAATTTGAAACAAAGGAAGAAAGAATCAGCAAGGTTGAAGACAAAGCCATGGACACCTTTTTGTAGGAGAAAAAAAAAATCATAGGAAAGAATGAAGAAAACCTAAGAACTATGTGGGACACAATCAAGAGCAAAAGTTTTCACATGATTGGAGATCCAGAACAGGGGGAGAAAATGGAAAACACAGAAGATAGTTGAAGATTTGCTGGCAGAAAACTCCCCAAATATCACGAAAGATGAAAAGCTGACCATCCAAGAAGCTCAACAAACTCCATACAGGACAGACCACAAAAGAAAGTCACCAAACCATATCATAATCATATTCATCAAACCCAAAGACAAAGAAAGAATCCTGAGAGCAGCTCAAGAAAAACAAAAAGTCACGTACAAAAGGAGAAACAATAAGACTAAGCTCTGATTACTTAGCAGAAATTATGCAGGCAAGAAGGCAATGGGATGACACATATAAAACCTCGAAAGAAAAAAACTGCCAACCAACAATAACATCCTGCAAAACTCTCTCAAATATGGTGGCAAAACATTGATATTTCCAAATAAACAGAAATTAAAGGAGTCTGTCAAAACCAGACCAAAGTTACACGTAATACTAAAGGGAGTCCTTCGATTAGAGAACCAACAATATCAGACAACAACCATAATCCAGCACCCAGGACAGCATCAGTCAGATACCAACCTAGGTAAAGAACTCTCAATAATAAAATAAAGCTAAAAGACATAAAACAGGGAAGCAGAGATGCCAATCTGTAAATTATGACAACATCAAAACAATAAAAAGGAAATAAATGGTGTAGGTATAGAACCTTCAAATGGATACAAAGTCAAGGTGAAAATAAGTAATAAAAGACTGGTTCAAACTTAGGAACAAAAAGGTAAATTTCAAGGTAATCACAAAGAAAGTTAACAAATCTACTCATCAGAATAACAAAGAAGAATATGTTTCTCTCTGATCACAATGCCATAAAAGTAGAAAACAATAAATGGAAGATTATGGAAAAAAATTACATTGAAAGTGAATAACACTTTGCTTAAAAACAACTGAGTAATAGAAGAAATCAAAGAGGAAACAAAAAATTTCTAGGATCAAATGAGAATGAAAATACATCATGCCAAAACCTTTGCGACACAGCAAGGCAGTGCTAAGAGGTCAATTTACAGCAGTAGACAAACACATCAAAAAAGAAGAAAGGGACAAAATCAAAACATTAGCTACATAACTTGAACAAATAGAGAAAGCAAAAGAAGTCCACAGCCACCAGAAGAAAGAAAATAATAAAGATCAGAGCTGAAATAAATGAAACAGAGAATAGAAAAACAATAAAAGGAATCAACAAAACCAAAAGTTAGTTCTTTGATAGGAAATCTGAACAGATCTATAACAAGAGATTGAAAAGGTTAAAAAAAAAAAAAAAAAAAAAAAACCTCCAAACAAAAAAAAGCCCTGGTCCAGATGGCTTCACTGGAGAATTCTATCAAACATTCAGAGAAGAGAGCTTACACCAGTACTACTCAAACTATTTCAGAACATTGAAAAGGGAGAGATCCTTCTCAACTCTTTCTATGAAGCCAGCATAACCTTGATAACAAAACGAGGCAAAGACACCACAAAAAAATAAAATCACAGACCAATATCTCTCATGAATATAGATGCAAAAAT
>NW_004443955.1:9887559-9890855 GCF_000243295.1 Trichechus manatus latirostris
ACATACCATGTTCATGGATAGGTACACTCAACATTGTGAAAATGACAATTCTACCCAAAGCAATTTACAAATACAATGCAATCCTGATCCAAATACCAACAACATTCTTCAAAGAGATGGAAAAACTAATCATCAACTTTATATGGAAAGGGAAGAAGCCCCACATAAGTAAAGCACTATTGAAGAAGAAGAATAAAGTACGAGGACTCACACTACCTGACCTCAGAACTTACTATACAGCTACAGTAGTCAAAACGGCCTGGTACTGGTACAACAACAAATACACTGACCAATGGAACAGAATTGAGAACCCAGATGTAAATCCTACAGTCACCTGATCTTTGACAAGGGCCCAAAGTCTACCAAATGGGAAAAGACAGTCTTTTTAATAAATGGTGCTGGCAAAACTGGATGTCCATCTGTAAAAAAAAAAAGAAACAGGACCCATACCTCACACCATACACAAAAACTAATGGATCAAAGACATAAATACAAAGCCAAACACTATAAAGATCATAGAAGAAAAAATAGGATCAATGCTAGAGGCCCTAATACATGACATTAACAGGATACAGACCATAACCAACAACACACAAACTCCAGAAGATAAGCTACATAACTGGGATCTTCTAAAAATCAAACACTTACACTCATCAAAGGACTTCACCAAAAGAGGAGACAGAGAATCTACAGACTGGGAAAAAATTTTTGGACATTACAAGTCAGACAAAGGTCTAATCTCTAAAATGTATAAGAAAATCCAACACCTCTACAATAAAAAGACAAATAATCCAATTAAAAAATGGGCAAAGGAAATGAACAGACACTCACCAAAAAAGACATTCAACCAGCTAGCAGACATATGAGGAAATGCTCCCAATCAATAGCCATTAGTGAAATGCAAATCAAAACCACAATGAGATACCATCTCACCACAACATTACTGGAATGAATTAAAAAAAAAAACACAGAAAATAACAAATGTTGGAGAGGCTGCGGGGAGACTGGAACTCTTATGCACTGCTAGTGGGAATGCAAAATGGTATAACCGTTTTGGAAAATGATGTGGTGCTTCCTTAGAAAGCTAGAAATAGAAATACCGTATGACCCAGCAATCCCAGTCCTAGGAATATATCCTAGAGAAATAAGTGCCGTCATAGGAGTAGACATATACACAGCCATGTTCATTGCAGCATTGTTCACAATAGCAAGAAGATGGAAACAACCTAGATGCCTATCAACAGATGAATGGATAAACAAACTATAGTACATACACATAATGGAGTATGATGCAATGATAAAGAACAATGATGAATCATCTGCAAAGCATCTCACAACATGGATGACTCTGGAGGGCATTATGCTGAGTGAAATAAATCCATCACAAAAGGACAAATACAGTATGAGACCACTACTATAAAAACTCATGAAAAGGTTTACACACAAAAAGAAACAATCTTTGATGGTTACGAGGCAGGGGAGGGGTGGCGATGGAAAAATACTAAATAGACAATAGATAAGTGGTAACTTTGCTGAAGGGTAAGCCAGTACACAATACTGGGGAAGCCAGCACAACTTGTACAAGGCAAGGATATAGAAGCTCCATAGACACATCCAAACTCCCTGAGAGACCAAATTACTGGGCTGAGGGGCTGCGGGGACCATGGTCTTGGGGAACATCTATCTCCATTGGCATAATACAGTTTATAAAGAAAACTGTTCTACATTTTGTTTGGTGAGTAGCATCTGGGGACTTAAAAGCTTGAGAGCAGCCAGCTAAGATATTCCACTGGTCTCACCTCATCAGGAGCAATGGAGTATCAAGAAAACTGAAGACACAAGGGAAAGATTAGTCCAAAGGACTAATGGACCACAACTACCACAGCCTCCACCAGACTGAGTCCAATGCAACTAGATGGTGCCCGGCTACCATCGCTGACTGCTTTGACAGGGATCACAATACAGGGTGTTGGTCAGAGATGGAGAAAAATGTAGAACAAAATTCTAACTTACATAAACATACCAGTCTTACTAGCCTGAAAGACACTGGAGAAACCCTGAGAGAATGGCCTCTGGACACCCTTTAAGCTCAGTAATGAAGTCACTCCTGAATTTCACGCTTCAGTCAAAGATCAGACAGACCCATAAGACATAATGAGACTAAAGGGACACACCAGCCGAGGGTCAAGGACTAGAAGGCAGGAAGGGACAGCAAGGCTGGTAATAGGGAACCTAAGGTCGAGCAGGGAGAGTGTTGACATGTCTTGGAGTTGGTAACCAATGTTACAGAACAGTGTGTGCAGTAATTGTTTAATGAGAAGCTAGTTTGTTCTGTAAACCTTCATCTAAAGTAGTATAATTAAAAAACAAAATGTACTAGATTTTATCAAATGCCTTTTTCTGCCTCATATGGCTTGTTTCTTTTGTTCTATTAATGTGGTGTATTACATTGATTGATTTTCTAATGTTGAACTATCCTTGCATTCCTGGAATAAATCCCACTTGGTCATGGTGTATGACTTTAACATGCATTCTGTTCACTAGTATTTTGTTGAGGATTTTTGTGTCTATATTCATAAGGGATATTGGCCTGTAATTTTCTTTTCTTGTGGTGTCTTTGTCTGATTTTGGTATCAAGCTTATGTTTTCTTCATAGAATGAGTTAGGGTATATTCCTTCCTTATCTATCTTTTGGAGGAGTTTAAACAGCATTGGTATTAATTTTTCTCTAAATACTTGGTAGAATTCCTAGTGAAGCCATGTTGTCCAGGACTTTTTGTTGTTGTTGTTATTGGGAGGTCTTTGCTTACTGATTCAATCTCTTCGCTTGTTATGGGTCTGTTGATATTTTCTGTTTTCTCTTGAGTCAGTTTAGGTAGGTTGCATGCTTTTAAAAATATGTCCATTTCATCTAGGTTATCCAGTTTGTTGGCATATGTTTGTTCATAGTATTGTATCATAATTCTTTTTATTTCTATCAGGTCAATTGTAATGTCTCTGCTTTCATGTCTTATTTTAGTTATTGGGATTTTTTTTTTTTCTTTGTCAGTCTAGCTAAATGTTTTTCAATTTTACTGATCTTTTCTAAGTAATAACTTCTGGTTTTGTTGATTTGATCCATTATTTTTCTGATTTTGATTTCATTTATTTCCTCTCTGATCTTTGTTATTTCCTTTCTTCTGGGAGTTTTAGGCACACGCCTCACGAGTATCACTTTATGTCCCACATTCCAGTCCAATCCCTGTCTGAAGAGTTGGCCTCGGAAATTGTTTTAGTTCTGGGCTGATAGAGAATCC
>NW_004443955.1:9891484-9899016 GCF_000243295.1 Trichechus manatus latirostris
TTCTATATATATTTATATATTTAGATGCTTTATGTATTTATGCTTGTTAAACCTTCTTAATGAATTTACCCTTTTATCACTATATAACGTCTGTTTTTATACCCTCTAAGAGATTTTGTCTTAAAGTTTATTTTGTCTGATATTAAGATTGCCACCCCAGTCCTCTTTTGGTTATTATTTGCATGGTATCTTCTCCCATCCTTTTACTTTCAATCTGCTTGTGTCTTTGGGTCTAAGGTACGTCTCACTAGAAGTCTTTTTAATCATACCTTTCCATTATATGTCATAGGCTTAATCAGGAAACTTTTTTTCAGCATGATTAAAGTCTAGATACTTGCTTTCTGAAAAATATAGCCTATAAAGCATTTTATATCACAACTCTGTCCAACAGAGCTAAGGTTTTGTTTTTGTTTTTTAAAATATATTTACCCAAACCATATAACTCCATAAACAAGTTGTTGTAGTGCACCCAAAATATACTGAGATATAACCTATCCTCAACCGTAAAACAAACTGCAACAAGTTTAAAAGAACTGAATTCATACAGAGTGTGTTCTCTAACTACAATGGAATCAAAATAGAAACCAATAACAGAAAGATAACAGGAAACGCTTCAAACACCTGAAATCTAAACAACACAGTTCTAAATGATCCATAGGTCAAAGAGAAGTCTCTCTCACTCTCTCTCTATATATATATATAAAATACATAGAACTTAATAAAATGGAAACACAGCATATAAAAATACATGGGATGCAGCTAACACAAGGCTGAGAGAGAAGTTTATAGTGCTAGATACTTACATTAGAAATGAGGATCAATAACCTAAGTACTACCTCAGGAAACTAGAAAAAAGAAGAGCAAAATAAACCCAAAGCAAGTAGAAGGAAGGAAATAATAAAGATAAGAGCAGTGATCAATCAAATTGAAAAGAGAAACACAATGGAGAACATCAATGAAACTAGGAGTTGGTTCTTTGAGAAGATCAATAAAATTGACAGACCTCTAACAAGAATGACAGAGAAAAAGAGAAGACACAAATTATCAATATCAAAAATGAGATAATACAGACCCTAAAAGCATCAAAATCATAATAAGAGAATACTACAAATAACTCTACACACATAAATTTGACAACTTAGATCAAATGATCAATTCTTCAAAAACACAAACTATCACAACTTACCCAATATGAAACAGATAATCTGAATAGCCCTATAGCTTAAGGAAATTGGATTTATAATTTAAAAACTCCCAAAAAGAAATCTCCAGGACCACTGGTGAATTCTATCAAGCACTTAAAGAAGAATTAACACTAGTTCTCCACAATCTCTTCCAGAAAACAGACGAGGAGGAAAACCTTTCCAACTCATTTTATGAAGCCAGTATTACACTGATACCCAAACCAGACACAGGCAGCACAAAAAAAAAAAAAAAGAAAACTGAAGACAAATACCTCTCATGAATATAGATGAAAAAAAAAAAAAATCCTTACCAAAATATTATCAAACCAAATCCAACAATGTATAAAAATATTTACATACACTGAGATTTATTCCAGATACATAAGGTTGGCCCAACATTCAAAAATCAATCAATGTAATCCACCATATAAACAAGCTAAAGAACGAAAATCAAACGATCATATCAATTGACACAGAAAAAGGATAAGACAAATTCAAACACCTGTTCATTACAAAAACTGTCAACAAGTTAGTAATAGAAGGCAATAACCTCATTTTGATAACATGATAATAACATTTTGATAACAGCTAACATTATACCTAATGGTGAAAAGCTGACTGCTTCTCCCTAATATTGGGAACAAGGCAAGCACATTCACTATCACCACACTTATTCAAAGTAGTACTGGAAGTTCTAGCCACTGCCCAAAGGCAAAAAAAGAAAAAAAATGTATATATACCAGAAAAGATTAATATCACACACAACTAAAATTTTGCTGAAGGTCATTCAAAAGTGGTTGCAGCAGTACACCAACAAAGAACTATCTGAAATTCAAGCCAGATTCAGATGAAGACACGGAATGACGGATATTTAGCTGAAAGCAGAGAATACCAGAAAGATGTTTACTTGTGTTTCATTGACTATGCAAAGGCATTTGACCATGTGGATCATAACAAGTGCTGGTTAACAGTGCAAAGAATGAGAATTCCAGAACACTTAATTGTGCTCATGCAAAACCTGTACATAGACCAAGAGGCAGTCGTTTGACCAGAATAAGGGGATACTGCATGGCTTAAAGTCAGGAAAAGTGTGCATCAGGGTTGTATCATTTCACCATACTTATTCAATCTATATGCTGAGCAAATAATTCACGAAGTTGGACTATATGAAGAAGAATGGGGTATCAGGATTGGTGGAAGACGCATTAACAACCTGTGATATGCAAATGACACAACTTTTCTTGCTGAAAGTGAACAGGACTTGAAACACTTACTGATGAAGATCAAAGATTACAGTCTTCAGTATGGTTTGCACCTCAACAAAAAGAAAACAAAAACCCTCACAATGGGACCAATAAGCAACATGACAAACAGAGAAAAGATCTAAGTTGTCAAGGATTTCATTTTACTTGGATCCATAATTAACATCCATGGAAACAGTGGTCAGGAAATAAAACGATGTATTGCATTGGGCAAATCTGCTGCAAAAGACCTCTTTGAAGTGTTAAAAAAGGAAAGATGTCACTTTGAGGACTAAAGTGCACCTGACCCAAGCCATGGTGTTTTCAACTGCCTCAAATGCATGCAAAAGTTGGATGATGAGTAAGGAAGACCGAAGAGGAATTGATGCCTTTGAACTATGGTGTTGGCAAAGAATATTGAATACCATGGACTGCCAAAAGAATGAACAAATCTATCTTGGAAGAAGTACAGCTAGCATGCCCCTTTGAAGCAAGGATGGAGAGACTTTGTCTCATATACTTTGGACATGTTATCAGGATGGACCAGTCCCTGAAGAAGGACATCATGCTTGGTAAAGTAGAGGGTCAGTGAAAAAGAGGAAGACTGTCAATGAGATGGACTGACACAGTGGCTGCAACAATGGGCTCAACATAGCAAGTATAGTGAGGATTGCACAGGACCGGGCAGTGTTTTGTTCTGTTGTATATAGGGTTGCTGTGAGACAGAACTGACTTGATGGCACCTAATGACAACAATATTGGAAAGGAAGAAATAAAACTATGTCTTTTTGCAGAGGCCACAACTGACTATGTAGAACTTCCAAGAACTCTATCGAAAAACTTGTAAAACTAATAAGTGGGTTAAGTAAGTTCACAGGATACACAATCAACACACAAAAATCAATCCCATTTCTATATACTAACAATGAACATGCAGAAACTGAAAATAAAAACACAATATTATTTGGTATAACTCAAAAAAAAAAAAAAAAAGAAAAACTTAGGCATCATACACTTAACAAAATATGGACAGTATTTGTATGCGGAAAATTACAAAATGCTGATAAAAAAATCCAAGACTACAAATAAATGGAGAGGCATACTGTGTCCATAGATTAGAAAACCCAACATAGTAGAGACATCAATTCTCCCCAAAATGATCTATATGTTTATTTCAATTCCTATACAAACCCCAGCAAGAGTTTTTGTATATATACACAAACTTATTCTAAAATTTATATAGAAAGGCACAGCCTCTAGAATAGCCAAAATAATCTTGACAAAATAGAATAAAATGGGAGAAATTATTCTACCTGATATTAAGGCGTACTGTACAGCTGTAACAATGAAGACAGTGTAGTATTGGCAGAGGGATAGATGGAGATCCATGGAGAGCAGAGATAACTCAGAAAGACACCCATAAAAATATTCTCAACTGATGTTTTACAAAGTGCAATACCAATTTGATGGAGGAAGGATACCCTTTTCAATAAATGATCTGAAGCAACTGGACGTCCACAGGCAAAAAAAACAAAAGAACTTTGACCTAAACTTCACATCTTATACAAAAATTAACTCAAAATGAATCATGGACTTAATGTGAAACATAAACCCATAAAAACTTTTAGAAAAAAGCATAGGAGAGGGGTGGGGCCAAGACGGCAGAGTAGTCAAATGCTTCTGGTGGACCCTCTTACAACAAACACTGGAAAAAACAAGTGATTCGATTGTATATGGCAACCTGGGAGCCCTGAACATCAAAGGCAGAGTTGAGGAACTATACTGAGCGGCGGGGGGAGAGACAGTTCAGAAGCAGCGAGGACTTGCCAGACCTGACCTGGCGAGAGCCTGAGCACTTCAGGCTGGAGCAGCTCACAGGTGAGTGGTGAGGCAGGCAAGTAGCCGAGCTTGGGAGGTGCATTGTCCACACCGGGATAGAACCAGAATCAGAGATTCTACACGGCCACCCAGAACCAGTGAGAAGCAGCCCTCCATGAAAGATATGTAGTTGCCTACGGCCTACCGTGTGGATCAAAAGCACCCCCTTAGAGATACACCTCTCTCCCATTTACCTCCCCACTCCCTGCTCTGCGCTGGACCAGCTTCAGCAATTGTCGAGTTCCCTTGGGCAGAAGTAGGATCCGTCCAATGCTCAGAGCCATTCACTCTGCCTTGGAGAGTGAAAAAATTAAAAACCAGGGGAAAACAATAAACTGACACCTCCCCTAAGCCAGGAACTCAGGGTAGGCACAGTTCCTTTGCCTAGGTACAGGCATAAGGGATCCACAGGCTTTGAGTGCCTTTCCCCTGCATAGACTTGTGTGAGCCCATCTCAGCTGCGAAGGCCCTCACTCCCACAGTACAACAGGGTATATATATCTGAACTCTAACTTCAACTGTTTCAGCTGTGAAGTGGCAGGTTCTTGACATTTGACACTGTTCTGCCCATTAAGCAGGGTCTGCACCTACACACATCAGGGGCCTGAGGACTTGTGGCTGCCCCCACGCCACCTAGCCACCTGACATAGGGGCCCATGAATAAGAGGTGTCTCCCAGTCCTTACAACCAACAGCGTTAGGTACTCACAGTCTAGCTGCAAAATCCACCCACCTACGTGCTCTAGGGAACAGGAACATGCCTTCTTCCTGGACAATTGGGGGTGGCTGTTAGCCCCCTGCCTTGCTCAGAGTGTGTCCCCCTGCTGCAGCCAGATGCCTGTGCCTACACCAATCACCCATGCCTGTCTAGGACTGTAAGTGAGAGCCTACACCACACACTTGGTGGTTATCTACCTGGGTACCTGAGCTGAATCCATACAGGACGAGTGGGCGGACTCCTGAGCTCACATACCTAGTAACAGATCTAACCACCTGGTGGCAGGACATTAGAGCTTCTAAGGTGCCAATAATCAAACTAGCTCAGACAAGCAGCCTATCTGGGCATATCAAAACAAAACAAGAAGCTAGGACACAGTAAGCCAACATGAAAGAAATAAATATAATAACTTATTGATGGCTTGGAGACAACAGTCAATATCAATTCACATAAAGATGCAATCCATGATGGCTTCAGCAAGCTCCCAAAATAAAAAAAAAACTAGAAACTTTCCAGAGAAGGAAAATTTCTTGGAATTACTGGAGGCAGAATACAAAAGATTAATATACACAACTCTTCAAGAAACTAGGAAGGAAATTAAGCAAAACGCAGAACACGCAATAGAGGATATTAAAAAGAAGAGAGAAGAGCATAATGACACATCAAACAGGCTGCAAGAATCCATAGAGAGACAGCAATCAGATATCCAAAAGATTAACAATAAAATTTCAGAATTAGACAACTCAATAGAAAGTCATAGGAGCAGAATTGAGGCAATGGAAGTAATAATTAGTGAGATTGAAGATAAAGCACTTGACACCAAGTTATCTGAGGAAAAATCAGAAAAAGGATTAAACAAAATGAAGAAACCCTAAGAATTACATGGGACTCTATCAAGAAGAATAACCTATGAGTGATTGGAGTACCAGAACGGGGGGGATAACAGAAAATTCAGAGAGAATTGTTGAAGATTTGTTGGCAGAAAACTTCCCTGATATCATGAAAGATGACAAGATATCTATCCAAGATGCTCATTGAGCCCCACATAAGATAGATCCCAAAAGAAAGTCACCAAGACATATTATAATCAAACTTACCAAAACTAAAGATAAAGAGAGAATTTTAAGAGCAGCTAGAGATAAACGAAAAGTCATCTACAAAGGAGAGTCAATAAGAACAAGCTCGGACTACTCAGCAGAAACCATGCAGACAAGAAAGCAATGGAATGACATATATAAAGCCTTGAAGGAAAAAAGCTGCCAGCCAAGAATTATATATCCAGCAAAACTGTCTCTCCAATATGATGGTGAAATTAGGGCATTTCCAGATAAACAGAAGTTTAGGGAATTTGCAAAAACCAAACCAAAATTACAAGAAATACTAAAGGGAGTCCGCCGGTTAGAAAATCAGTAACATCAGATAACAACCCAAGACTAGAACACAGGACAGAGCAACCAGATATCAACCCAAAAAGGGAAGTCACAAAAGTAAATCAAAGCTAAAACACTGAAAATAGGGAAACAGATGTCAATATGTAAAAGATGACAGCATTAAAACAAAAAAGAGGGACTTAAAAAATGTAGACATAGATTTTTCATATGGAGAGGAAGTCAAGGCGCTATAAAGAAATATAAGACTGGTATAAACTTAGAAAAACAGGGGTAAATATTAAGGTAACCACAAGGGAAACCAACAATCCTACAAGTCAAAATAAAAAACTAGAAAAATATAAAGACTCAGTAAACACAAAATCAACAACAATGAAAAAAATGAAAAGAAAATACATAAAGAAAAATGACTCAGCACAGAAAATTAAGTAGAACAAAGAAACTGTCAACAACACACACAAAAACACATCAAAATCACAGCACTAAACTCATACCTATCAATAATTACGCTGAATGTAAGTGGACTAAATGCACCAATAAAGAGACAGAGACTGGCAGACTGGATAAAAAAATACGATCTGTCTATATGCTGCCTACAAGAGACACACCTTAGACTTAAAGACACAAATAAACTAAAACTCAAAGGATGGAAAAACATATCAAGCAAACAACACTCAAAAAAGAGCAGAAGTGGCAATATTAATCTCTGACAAGATAGACTTTATAGTAAAATCCATCACAAAGGATAAGAAGGGACACTATATAATGATTAAAGGGTCAAGACACCAGGAGGACATAACTACAATAAATATTTATGCACCCAAAGACAGGGCTCCAAAATACATAAAACAAACTCTAACAGCACTGAAAAGAGAGATAGATAGCTCCACAATGGTAGTAGGAGACTTCAACACACAATTTAAATAGAACATCCAGAAAAAAGCTTAACAAAGACACATAAGAGCTAAATGCTACAATCAACCAACTTGATCTCATAGACATATACCGAACACTCCACCAAACAGCAGCCAAGTATACTTTCTTTTCCAATGCACATGGAACATTCTCCAGAATAGAGTACATATTAGGCCATAAAGCAAGCCTTAACAAAATCCAAAGCATCA
>NW_004443955.1:9899840-9901110 GCF_000243295.1 Trichechus manatus latirostris
ATAATTCATCATGATCAAGTGGGAGTTATACCAGGTATTCAGGGATGGTTCAACATTAGAAAACAATCAATGTAATCCATCACATAAATAAAACAAAAGACAAGAACCACATGATCTTATCAATCCACGCAGAAAAGGGATTTGACAAAGTCCAACATCCATTCATGATAAAAACTGGCAACAAAATAGGAATAGAACGGAAATTCCTCAATATAATTAAGTGTATTTATACAAAGCCAAGAGCCAACATCATCCTAAATGGAGAGACTTTGAAAGGATTCCCCTTGAGAACAGGAAGCAGACAAGGATGCCCTTTATCGTCGCTATTATTCAACATTGTGCTGGAGGTCCTAGCCAGAACAATTAGGCCAGAAAAAGAAAGAAAGGGCATCTGAATCGGTAGGGAAGAAGTCAAAAAGTATCTCTATTTGCAGATGATCTTATACACAGAAAACCCCAAAGACTCCAAAAGAAAACTACTGGAACTAAGAGAAGAGTTCAGCTAAGTTTCAGGACACAAGAAAAACGTAGAAAAATCAGTTGGATTCCTTTACACCAACAAAGAGAACCTCAAAGAGGAAATCACCAAATCAATACATTTGATTTACAATAGCCCACAAGAAGATAAAATACTTAGAAATAAATCTAACCAGAGACGTAAAAGATTTATACAATGAAAACTACAAGACACTACTGCATGAAACCAAAAGAGACTTGCATAAGTGGAAAAACATACCTTGCTCATGGATAGGTAGACTAAACATTGTGGAAATGTCAATTCTACCCAAAACGATCTACAGACACAATGCAATCCCGATCCAAATTTCACTGGCATTTTTTAATGAGATGGAGAAACAAATCACCAACTTCATATGGAAAGGGAAGAGGCACCCAATAAGTATTACTCAAGAAGAAGAACAAAGTGGGAGGCCTCACACTACCTGATTTTAGAAACTATTATACCGCCACAGTAGTCAAAACAGCCTAGTACTGGTACAACAACAGATACATGGACCAATGGAACAGAATTGAGAATCCAGACATATATTCATCCACCTATGAGCAGCTGATATTTGACAAAGGCCCAAAGTCTGGTAACTGGGGAAAAGACAGTCTCTTTAACAAATGGTGCTGGCATAACTGGATATCCATCTGCAGAAAACTGAAACAAGACCCATACCCCACACCATGCACAAAAACTAACTCAAAAGGGATCAAAGACTTAAATATAAAATCAAAAATGATAAAGATCATGGAAGAAAAAATAGGG
>NW_004443955.1:9901563-9911700 GCF_000243295.1 Trichechus manatus latirostris
GGAGAGGATGTGGAGAGACTAGAACACTTATACACTGTTGGTGGGAATGTAAAATTGTACAACCACTTTGGAAATCAATTTGGCGCTTCCTTAAAAAGCTAGAAATAGAAGTACCATACGATCCAGCTATCCCACTCCTTGGAATATATCCTAGAGAAATAAGAGGTGTCACACAAATAGATATACGCACAGCCATGTTCATTGCAGCACTGTTCACAATAGCAAAAAGATGGAAACAACCTAGGCGCCTGTCAACAGACGAATGGATAAACAAATTATGGTTTATCCACACAATGGGATACTACACAACGATAACGAACAATGATAAAGCCGTGAAACATGGAGGAATCTGGAGGGCATTATGCTGAGTGAATTTAGTCAGTCACAGAAGGACAAATATTGTATAAGACCAGTATTATAAGAACTCAAGAAAAGGTTTAAACATAGAAGAAAACATTCTTTGATGGTTACGAGGGTAGGGAGGGAGTGTGAGGGTTATTTATTAACTAGATAGTAGATAAGAACTATCTTAGGTGGAGGGGAGGACAGCGCACACTACAGGGGAAGTCAGCACAACTGGACTAAACCAAAGTTAAGAAGTTTCCTGAACACAGTCAAACACTTTGAGGGACAGAGTAGCAGCGGTAGGGGTCTGGGGACCATGCTTTCAGGAGACATCTAGGTCAACTGACATAAACAAAGCTTATTAAGAAAATGTTCTGCATCCTACTTTGGTGAGTGGTGTCTGGGGTCTTAAAAGCTTGCAAGCAGCCATCTAAGATGCATCAATCGGTCCCAACCACCTGGAGTAAAGGAGAATGAAGAACACCAAAGACACAAGGAAAGTATTAGCACAAGAGACAGAAAGGGCCACATAAACCAGAGACTTCATCAGCTTGAGACCAGAAGAGCTAGATGGTGCCCGCCTACCACCAATGACTGCCCTGACAGGGAACACAACAGAGCGTCCCTGATGGAGCAGGAGAAAGGTGGGGTGCAGAACTCAAATTCTAGTAAGAAGACCAGACTTAATGGTCTGACCGAGACTGGAGGTACCCTGGAACGCATGGCCCCTGGACTCTCTATCGGCGTAAAACTAAAACAATTTCTGATGCCAACTCTTCAGACAGGGATTGGACTGGACTGTGGGACATTTAGTGATACTCGTGAGGAGTGTGCCTCTTAGCTCAAGTAGACACTGGAGACTAAATGGCAGCTTCTGTCCAGATGTGAGATGGGAAGGCAGAGACGGTTAGGAGCTGGTTGAATGGTCATGGGGAATCAGAGGTGGAAAGGAGGAGTGTGCTGTCACAGAATGCAGAGAGCAATTAGAGTCACATAACAATGTATGTATAAATTTTTGTATGGGAAAAATAAAAAATTCCTGTGGGGAATAAAAGCATAGGAGAAAATTTTCAGGATCTAGGGCTATACAAAGAATTCTTCAACTTGACACCTGTGATGGTTAAGATTTTGTGTCAACTTGGCTGGGCCATGATTCTCAGTGTTTTAATGTGATCACTCCCATGATTGAATATACTGTCAGTAGCCAATCAGATGAAAGGCAGTCTCCTTGGGGGTGTGCCTGCATCTGAATATAAGCAGACGTTCTGGCTTTTTGCTCTCTCTGGATCCTGTGGCTGCTTCCTTTCGTCTCATCTCCCGTTCTTGGGACTTGAGCTGTCAACTTATCTGCCGAACCTGGGATTCATCAATCTGCACAGCCTGTGAGCAGGAGCCCTGCTCTCCGACCTGCTGATCTTGGGCTCGCCAGCTTCTGCGGCTGTGTGACTTGGGAGAGGCCTCTACCCTGATCCACGGACTTGCGACATTGTAGCCTCTACAATCGCGTGAGTTGCTTCCTTGATATAATCTCTCTCTATAAATATATTTATACACTTTACTGGTTTTGCTTCTCTAGAGAACCCAGCCTAAGACAATACCAAAAGTATGACCCATAAAAGCAAAACCAAACAAATCTGATCTCATGAAAATTGAAAACTTTTGTTCTGTGAAAACCCATGAAGATGAAAAAACAAGCTATGGAGTGGGAGAAAATATTTGCAAACCACATGTCCGACAAATGACTAGTATCTGGAGTACATAAAGAACTCTCAAATCTCAACAGTAAAAATGCAAACAATTCATTTAGAAAATGAGGGAAACAACAAACAGACATTTCACCAAAGTGGATATACAGATAGCAAATAAGCACAGGAAAAGATGTTTAACATACTCCAAAAACAAACAAACAAACACACAAACTTGTTGCCATCAAGTCGATTCTGACTCATAGCAACCCTATAGTGTAGAGTAGAACTGCCCCATAGGGTTTCCAAGGAGCAGCTGGTGGATTCGAACCGCCAACCTTTTGGTTAGTCTTCGTAACTCTTAAACACTGCACCACCAGGGCTCCTGAACATCACTAGCCACCAGTGAAATGCAAATTAAAACCACAATGAAAGATCACCACCTACCCATGAGAATGGCTAAAGTAAAAAAGAGTGACAACATCAAATGCTGGCAAGGATGCAGAGAAACGGGATCACTCATACATTGCTGGTGGAAATGTAAAATGGCGCAGCCACTCTGGAAAACAATTGAGCAGTTTCTTATAAAACTAAACATGCACTTACCATATGATCCAGCAATTGCATCTTGAACGTTTATCCCAGAGAAGTGAAAACTTATGTTCACACAAATCCTGTGCACAAATGCTCATAGCAGTTTTATTTGTAATAGCCCCAGTTTGGGGGAATTAGCTGGAATTAGCCCACATGTCCTTAAAAGGTAAACGGAAAAGAAACTGCAGTACATACAAACTATGGAATGCTACTAACAATAAAAAGGAACGAAAACAGTACAAACTATTAATACATACAACTTGGATGAATCTCTAGAGAATTATGCTGACTGAAAAAAGTCCATCCTAGATGGTTACATACTATTGGATTCCATTTATGTAACATTTTTGAAATGACAAAATTTTAGAGATGGAGGAGGATTAATGGTTGCCAGGGGTTAAGGACAGGGTGGAAAAGACACGGGTGTGGATATAAAAGGTCACCGTGAGGGATCTTTGTGGTGTTGGAACCATTCAGACTGTGGGGGTTGCTACACAAACCTACATAGGTGACAAAATTGTATGAAATATACACACATGATCACACACATACACTCTTATACACAGAAAGACAGACAAACGAATTCGTGTAAAACTGGAGAAACCTGAATGCGACTGGTGGATTGCATCCATGTCAATACCCTGGGTATTACAGTTTTGCAAAATGTTACCATTGGTGGTAACTGGGAAATGCCCTGGGGCTTTAATGCACTGGGGCTTTATCTGTACTATCTCTGACAACTGCATGCAACTCTGTAATTAGCTCAGTAAAAATTTCAACTAAAATTTAAGAAGTTCTCCATTAACAACTCTAACCCTCCCCTTTCTTCTACAAATAGAGCATTTATGTGTGAAGTTTCTATAGTTGCTCATTGTAAAGTAGCTTTAAATACAAAATGAGTCTTTGTATCCATTTTCACAGGTTCCTTGAGAAGAGATTTTCAGATCCAGAAAGTGGAATAAGAGTAAAGGATTTGTGGTGAGTGTGACTTACATAAGTTACTGATTTATACAGACAGCCCTGAACTCCTCTCCCATTTCTAAAATGAGAGGGTTAACCGAAGACAACGTCTAAGTCTCATTCTTGCTCTATAATTCTGTTTACTCTACTCCAATCTCAGTGAGGCATTTGATTTGTCTTTATGCAGAATTGAAACAAGCAGAAGTTGATTCGTAATTTATTCTTTCTTGACACTGTCATCTTTTCTTTTGCTCTAAATCTTAACATCCTCTTGAATTGCCTCCTAGCAACCACATTTCAGTGCTGTTATTTTCCATTGAGCTGGCTCTGACTCATGACGACCTTACGTACAACAGAACAAATATTGCCTGGTCTTGCACCATTTTCATGATCATTGGTATGTTTGAGTTCACTGTTGTGGTTATTGTGTCAATCTATCTCATTGAGAGTTTTCTTCATTTTTGCTGACCCTCTACTTTACAAAACATGATGTCCTTCTCTAGCAACTGATCTTTCCTGATGACATGTCCAAAGTAAGGGAGCCAAAGTCTCGTCAACCTCACTTCTAGGAAGCATTCTGGTTGTACATCTTCTAAGACTGACTAGTTCATTTTTCTGGCAGTCCACGGTACATTCAATATTCTTCAACAACACCACAGTTTGAATGCATCAATTATTCTTCTGTCTTCTTTTTCATTGTCCAGATTTTGCATGCATATGAGGCAACTGAAAATACCATGGCTTAGGTCAGGTGCACCTTAATCATCAAAGTGACATCTTTGCTTTTTAACACTGTAAAGAGGTTTTTTGCAGCAGATTTACCCAATGCAATACATTGTTTGATTTCCTGACTGCTGTTTCCATGGACATTAACTTCTGATTCAAGTAGAAAGAAGTCGTTGGCAACTTCAGTTTCTTCTTCATTGATCATAATGTTATTTACCAGTCCAGATGTGAGGATTTTTGTTTGCTTGATGTTCAGCTGTAAGCCATGCTTCCACCTTCATCAGTAAGTGCTTCAAGTCATCTTCATTTTTGGCAAGCAAGTTTGTGTCATCCATACTGTAGGTTATTAATGAGTCTTTCTACAATCTTCATGCTGCGTTCTTCTTCGTATAGTCTGGCTTCTTGGATTATTGGTTCAGCATAAAAGTTGGATAAGTAAGGTGAAAAGCTACAACCCTGTTTCAAGTTTAGCCACCCTTTAAACCAAATCACTTAATTTCTTTTCTTATCCCTGGAGAACTCCTTGGTAATTACCTGAGAAATGAGCCAGGTCAGAGATGGAATAGAAGTATGGAAAACTGCATAACTGTTTTTGGGTTATAGGTTACAAGGGAAACATTGGAGGCCTGACTCAAGTGTAAACAGTAAAAATTAATTTGCTACTCAAGGTAATAAGTTTGGGGACTGAAAACTTAGAATTAACTACAATAATGCTTTCTCAATTTAGCCACGAGCAACCAAAAGCTAAGAAAATAATTCTAAACAGTTCAAATAAAGCTCTATATTATTTTTCCAAGTGGCCTGGAATACACGTTAAACAACAAGACAGAGGTAGATACATATACAAACACAAGCATATTCGCTCTAACGATACTCATAGCCGAGTAGCATTACATATAAAAACAAGTCTATGTTACCATGTTTCTGAGCATGGTCGATTATGAAACTCTGGCTAATACTTTTGTCCTGACTCCAGTGATAATGTCCAAGCGAGGCTCCAGTGCACTTGTGGTATTTACCCAAGGAAGAAAAGATCTGCTTTTCTCTTTCATCATTCACTCATTAACTTTTTTGGGAGGATAACAGAATTTGTGACAAGGGAATGTGGGCCAAGGAGGAGATAAAAGAGCCAAGTTGGGGTGGGGGAGGGTGGGGTGGGAAACGCTGAAAACGAAGAGGCTGTACAGGTAAAGGAGAATGGCGTGTTAACGGATGGAACAAGAAGAAAGGGAATCAACGGAGAGCACTCTAGGACAGTGGTGTGTTGGTAAATGTTTAACAACTGACTCTCCAGGAAAAAAAAAAATATATATATGCTTATTACAAATTTTAATGATATAGATGATATGTCACACATGATTTACAAGTAATAATAAAATAAACAAAACTCTTTATAATCACCTGTAACTTCAGTGTAACTTGCTCTTTCTTACATAATTCATGATCTGTTTTTATTATTCTCTTGCCAACAATAGTGTTATAAAATCAGACTATGAATAAATGCTTGATAACTATCCACTTCCACAAAGAAGTCACTCACATCCCTGATGACAAATTTAATTCCAATGTAAATACTGGTTGGTACTTGTATATACATTAACCATTAAGATGAAACAACAAAGGCATTTCTTGGAACTTCGTTCAAGGTATAAGCAACTTCTTTGCTGAATCATATCACAGATTTTGAAGACCAGGAGAACATATCCTTGGGGTTTTTTGTTTTTTGTGCTACTTACATTGTAAACATAAAAAGTATCATGTAACAGACTTGACACTTTTTATGTTTAATTTGCACTATTAACATTTTTTCCACCACTTTCTTAAATCTAGATTAGCATTCAGCAAACTATGTACAACGGGCCAAATCCAGTCCGCTGTCTGTTTTCATAAATGAAATCTGATTGGCACATAGCCCACCCATTTGTTGGCTTATTGTCTATGGTTGCTTTGGTGTTACAATGGTAGAAGTGAGTAATTAGTAATTACAACAAAGACCGTATGGATCACCAAAGTCTAAATACTATCTGGCCCCTTACCAAAAAAAAAGAAAAGAAATATACATATATACACATTTCCTGTACCCGATCTAGACAATCAATGCAACAATAAATAAATCAAGTCCTGATTTTGGAAGAGGCTGCATAGGCCCGGCTCACTATTATTGACTCCCTGTTGCTAACAGCCACGTTGTCTCATGATCTTGTCCTTCCCTCCAGTTCCAGTCTCTACAAAGGTTTAAGATTAACCGACGCTCTTCCTTGGAGGGTGGAAAACAAGTGATAATGATCTGAGGATGAAAAACCGAACAAAGCACCCATCTTGTGACAAGAAAACCAGGACGTCGTCAGATAACCCCCAAGAATACCAGTAGATTAACTCATCTGAGACGTGACCACCTCAAGGGGGAACTAACACAAACTTCTAAGACCCAGAATCCTGTCCCTATAAAAGCCTTCAGCGAATCTCCAGTTGGGGAGATGGGTTTTTTGGAGGAATCTATTCCCCTCTGTCTCCTATATATTGATATATAATAAACCCCTTGCTGCTCACCTCACCCTTCTCAGAACTGGGTATTGCGGCAGGCGGCTCCAATTCGCATTATTGCAGTAACAATCTGAAGTGTTTGTCGAGTGCCATGGTGAAATTCTCCTACCATGGCTGGTGGTTCCGTGGTAGAATTCCAGCCTTCCATGCAGGAGACTCACTTTTGATTTCTGAACACCGCATCTCACGCACAGGAACGACCCAACTGTCAGTGAAGATCTGTGCGTTGCTATAATTCCTAACAGGTTTCAGCGGCGCTTCCAGACTAAGACAGACTAGGAAGAAATGCCTAGCAGTCTACTTCCAAAAATCAGTCAATGAAAACCATATGTATCACAACGGTCCAATCTGCAGTCAATCATGGGGATGGCGCAGGACTGGGCAGTGTTTTGTTCCACTGTCCACAGGGTCACAACGAGTCAGGGGCTGACTGGATGGCAGCTATCACTAACAACAACAATGTAACATCACCAAAAACAGAGCTGGGAGATGTGCAGCAGCCACCACTGGAAAGCATTTCCAGCATACATATACAACAGATGTAAATCACCTCAAGAGCATGGAGAACAGTAACATGTAGTTAAAAAAAAAAAAAAGCAGGAGATGAGTTCTGAGCACATAATATCTTTGTTTTTAATGTGGTTTATTTAATTGTAACTTACATCATTTAATCTTTATACTGGCTGTTTAATAACTGGGTTGCAAAATCTAAAATTTAATAAGACGCTATACCAAGCCAATTTAAGCCTGCTCCAGCACACCCCTGCTTGAGGAGATGTGAACACACCAAAGGAAGGACGTTGTCTCTCCTCAAAATCACAGTCGCTTCCACAGCTACCTAGATGGATGTGGAGAGGAGGTCCAAGGTGGAAGTTAAAATTCCCAAGCACATCATGCCTTCTTCCTTGCTACAAAATGCGTGTTTTGTCCTTCTCATCTGTTCCCCTGGGTTTTATGAGAAGACCTTTGTTAATTATTTTTAGGAAATAGGGCTGCACTCAGCTTCACCTACCAGAAATTACACGTCATCATACCTGTGAAGCACACACATGGGAGACCCTGGTCAAGCCCGCCAATCAGAAATGTAAGCGGACAAGAAGGAAGAAGAAAGCGATCTCCATTCCATTAAAAACTCGTGCCCATATGCTGCATCTCCTGAAGCCAGCCCTCATTCGTCTGGAACACGAGTACATACGAGAAAGCTGGACAGACACTACAGAGATGCCCCTTATTGTGTAGATCACGGGTGCATCGGGGCCGGGACATCCAGGCCTCACATCTGACAAGGACATCTTTTCTGAAAACCCTGTCCCTGCAGTGTGATAAACCTTAGTTAAGACAATTTTGAACCTGGAAAACGCTCATGTGGCCACAGGTAAGCACAAAAGTCATGTTGTTTACTTACAGTGAAAAATAATCAACCCAGTTACACACTTGATGTGGCTAAAAATATTTCTTCCAAAACTGCACGCTGTTTTTACATCTCTTTGCTGTGACACGTACGTTTCAGTTTGTTGTTGTTAGCTGACATTGAGTTGGCCACCGACTCACGGAGACACCATGAGAAATGGAACAAAATGCTGCCTGGAAACGCGCCATCCCTATGACCGGTTGTGGGTTGGACCATTGTGATCCACAGGGTTTTCACTGGCTGATTTTCAGACGTGGATCACAAGGCCTTTCTTCCTAGTCCATCTTAGTCTGGAAGCTCCACTGAAACCATCACAGCAAGATGCAAGCACTGGCCCAAGCTGTTTATTCTTCACAGCAAACTGAGGCCTGGTGGCTCCCTGCTCACTCGCCTCTGGAAGGCCTCCTGCTGTGGGGGGCCGCCCCCTCCATGCAGCTGCCAATGTGCCAGCCCCAGTGAACAGCTGGACGTGCAAGGCCGCTATCTCATGGTCATATCTTTTTCCCTGCTCAGCCCCAAATTCCCTCAGACTCACTACAACCCATCAGAACCCCAGAAAACCTCCCAGATCAGAGGTGGCAAACCAGAATGGTGAGCCAGCTATGCATGCTGGTGGTTACTCAGAAGACAACAGAACAGCTGCTCAACCCACCTGCTTTCCCAGACCCACCCCCAAATCAGAGTGAAGAGCTCTAATGATGTGGGACTGAAAGTGTGGGCACTGGGCGGAGACGGAGGTGGCCTCCAGCCCCAGGACAGGCAGAGCTCCTGGACCCAGTGGATGAGAGCCAGGTGGCCACAGGCACCCACACAGCCTGCCCAGAGTTCCAAACCAGCATCACCACCTGCCTCTGGGAACGAAAACTGACGGTCCTGGGTGCTAAGGACACTCCCCACTTACCAGGGATGATGAGGCTGCTGTCCACAAACAAGGAGCAAAAGATACTTTAGGAATGGCAACAGCACCAAAGTGCTGAGACGGGACCCATGCCCGAGGAAAATGCAGACAAGGCAACGGAAGGTTAATTAGTATCATCTGAGAGATGTGAAATTCAAGAAAACCGGACATGCTGCTGTCAAAATGAAGCAATCAGAGAACTCAAAAAAACGTGCCTAGAAATTAAAAACACGGTTGTTGAAATAAAAATTAATTGGAGGAGCGACGAAACAAAAATTATCTGGAGGAGTGACCAGTAGAAGGATACGGCTAAACTCTGAACTGCTGATCTGGGAAATCAGAATGAGAGTCTCTCCAAACATGACAGGACAAAGAAATGAAGATGATAGAAATGCTAAAAGACATGGATGTTTAACCTTCTCAAAGGGAGTTACAGAAAAGTGAACTACAGGTCCTGGTAAAAACACGATTGGGAAAAAAAAAAAAAAAATGGGGAGAGCCTGGGGGAAAGGTAAGTGAGAATTCTTTGCAATATTCCTGCAACCTTCCCACGAGTCTGAAATTATTTCAAAATGAAAATTAAAAAAGAAAGATTCACAGCAGCAATTAAATGGCAAACACAATCTAGTACAACAGCAATTAAACCCATAAAACATCTAGAAATAACCTTTAAAAAGTACACAAGACCTAAATGTCTCTTTATACCCACAAATGATAAACCTTTACGGATAAATATGGAAGATCAGAATATGTGGCAAGATATGTCATGTTCTGAGATGGGAAAATCAATATTGCGAAGATGTCAATTCTGTAAGTAAACTTATTGATCCAGATAAAAGCCAATCAAAATAACACCAGGATTTGCTCTTACAGGACTTAAGAAGCTGATTCTGTCGTTCATGTAAGATGGAAAATTCCCAGCAACAATCAAGAATTTTTTTTTTTTTTAATATTTTATTGTACTTCAGGTGAAG
>NW_004443955.1:9911800-9921208 GCF_000243295.1 Trichechus manatus latirostris
AATGTTTTGTAGAATTCTCCAGTGAAGCCATCTGGGCCAGGGCTTGTTTTGGTTGGGAGAATCAAGAATATTTTGACAAAGAAAAAAACTGAAAGGAAACTTGCCAACAAATCAATCAAAGGTGACAGAGTAGAGAAACAGACCTATGTAGATATAGGAGTTTATATTGTGATAAAGGCGGTGTTACAAACTGGTGTTGGAAGGGATGAACTAGGGGATACATCGAGCTGGGAAGACAGACCACCCCTTTAGGAAAAAGAAAGTTCTATCTCTTCCTTGAACAGATATAAGAGTAAATTCCAGATCACTTAAAGAAACATAAAAGATGATCTAATATTAGAAAAAACAATTAGAAAATATTCAAACTCTTCCAAACAAAGCACAAACTCAAGATGTCGTAAAGGAAAAAGAGTCATATTTTGGGCTATATAAACATTTTTATATATGATTCTTTATGATCTTTTAAAAAATCATGAACAAAGATAAAAGTCAGATAAATGACAGTCTAGGATAAATTACTCATAAAATAGGAGTATAAATTTATAATTTGGCTCCTTTTAATAAAGTTTAACTTCAACTTTTAGGTATCTTTCTAACAAAAAAATCATGTGTGCAAGAAATGTATGCACAAGAATATATGTTCACTGTAGTCATACCTGCAGGAGCAAAAGATGTGGGGATGGTCTAACCGCCTCTCAGCATGGGTAGATACGGTACATGATGGGGAAGTACACTCTCCTGCCTTTAAATAAACGAGGGACCCCTATACATACTTTCATGGGAATGTCTCTACAATGTATCTTTGGGTAGGGAAAAAGCCAAAGACCAATATAGACAGTCTGTGCTTATTTGTTTAAAAATAAAACCATATATAAATACACTTGCATACCAAAGCACCTAGATCTACCATGAACCGTGATGGCCGCTGTGATAGGGAGCGTGAGGGAGAGCCTGGGAGGGGAGACTCAGTTTTTATCCCAATAAATATGTACTGCTTGAATCTTTTATGATGAGAATCTCTTAATATTTCATATTAAAAGAGGAAAAAAGAAAGGGAAAACAGTGTCTTTTCACTTAGCATGAAATACTGACAGACACAGATGATGTGTGTTACATTGGATTACATTTAAAAAGCATTTTCTTTCATTTAAAAACACAGTTAAAGAAGTGTGAAAAGAAACAAAACTTTTGCAGAATAAATTGAAAGAACTGGGTCATAAAAAGGCTTTTTACAAATATTTGATGTTGTAATATTTTAAAGGACCTTAAAGCCCCAAATTAAACAAAACACGAGCTGGCCTTTTAAAAGGCATTTGAAAACAAATTTAAAACATGTTTATAGCTAACTTCGCTGAAGCAGCATGTTGCCTTCAATCACGGAATGATTTTTTACCTCACTGAGGGGGTGTCAGGACACACCAGGTGGGACACGCACTCACGACTCACTGGCTGTGTGCCAGCACCAGCAGACCCCGGATATACGAGGCACAGCACAGACCCAGCCTTCTCCCTGGTGCCCCTTTGCTGCATAGGGGATGATTAGAAAATGCCAGTACTTGGAGAGAAACTGACAGATGCTGAGAAAAAGAGAGGTGGGCGCTTGCCTGGATGGACAGAGTGATCAGGGACGCCCTTCCACTAGGTACCTCGGTACCTCTTACTCATCAATCTGGAGGAAGAGAAGGAGCCACCTGTGGGAAGGCTGGAGGAAGGCCACCTCAGCACAGGGCACAGCAGGAGGAGCAGCTTGAGGAACAAGGAGCCTGGGATTCCAGTGTGGCAGAACGGCAGGGATGGGGGAGGCCAAGGGGCTCCACGGGGAGGGGAGCAGGGAGGACAAGGGCACGGGGGTGGGCGCGGGGGGCTACAGAGGCAGGGGAGGCCGAGGGGCTCCGGGGGTGGGGGGTGGCGCCACAGGAGGCTGTCGAGGCAGGCAGGGCCAGGTCAAGCAAGGACTCACAGGCCACAGGAGGACTCCATGCTGTATTCCATGTGCAGTGCGAAACACATGACTGAGTTTATATTTTAAGAAGCTCTGTCTCCACAGACACATACACAGACACACAAATATGTGAACGACTTCTGAAGCCAACGAACAGAATATGTGTTTCTTAAAAGCCTATAAAACATCCAGAAATTATTCCCATACTAAGTAACAAAGAAAATTTTGTTATATTGTAAATAGTAGAAATCAGAGGCCAGATGCCCTCATGCAATAAAACTAGAAATTAATAGTAAAAGGATAGCAAAAAAACGAAAAGTGTAGCCACCTAGAAAGTTAAGAATGTCAATTTAAATAATGCTTTGAATAGAAAGAAGGCGGAAAATGAAATCACAAACTACTGTGAATTAACTCAAGGAGAGCACCAGGCCTCAGTAGTTCCCGCAGGAAGACCATCCAGTGTTAACCACAATCACTCATCTGAAAACGCAGAAGATGAACAAGTAAGTCTTAAGAAATTAGGAGTTAATCAAATGAATGCATAATCAATGAAACAAAAAGTAAAAAAAAAAAAGATAAATAAAACCAAGAGCTGATTCTTCAGGGGAAAACAATTTTTTTTAAAAAGATCAACTTTACGTCAATCGACAGAAAACAAAATTTAACACTAGAAATTAAAGCAAGCATATCAATCAATTAAAAGATTATTTTTATTATAATCACTTTATTGAGATATAATTCACATACCATACAATTCACCCGTTTAAAGGGTACAATTCAATGCTTTTTAACATATTCACAGTTGTGCAACCATCACCACAATCAATTTTAGAACATTTTCATCACCTCAAAAAGAAACCATGTAAATTTCCCCATTCTCCCAAAACTCCCTTTCTCCCCAACCTCTCAGCCATAGGAAAGCACTAATCTACCTTCTATCTCTATACATTTGTTAAAAGGTTATTTTTTTTTTAATTAGAAAAGAATATTATCTAATTTAGACAATTTTAGAAAGACATATAATAACAAAAATTACCCAAGAAAAGAAAGAAAGCATAAATGACCTAATGAATGTAGGAAAATTTTAAAAAGCAGTCAAATCAACTCCCAAAAATGCAACAAACCAGGTAATTCCTAGGTTATTTAAACCGTTACAGAGCACAGGTCAAACCAAAATGGTCCAATTTCATTCTGTAAAGTAAGTATAGTTCTGATACTAACACTAGACAAAGACAGCGGCGAGAAGTAAACTGTGGGCCAATCTCACTTGTGACTTTAGATGCAAAACTCTCCAATAAAATACTAGCAAAATGAATGCAGCATAATATGTATGCTTTAAAGGTACCAGGACCCAGGAGGGCCATTTATGTAACGCAAGGATGGTTCGGCATTAGGAAATCCATGAACAGAAATCACTATATTAATAAATTAAAGGAGGACAACTATATGATCATGTTTACAAATGAGGAAAAGACAATGACAAAATTTACATGCATTCTTGATAAAAAAAAAATGGGAAAGTCAGGATAGGAGGGAACGCTCTTAAGCTAACAATGGCTCTGTCAGGAGTTGACAGGAAACCCCACACTAAATGGTGAGCCATCAGAGGCAACCCTGTGCAAGTCAGGAATAAATCAAGGGTATAAAAAGTACCATTATTAGTCAACACGTTTTCCCTGACAATCCCAAATGTGAGCAAAGGGTTCACACTGACCTCGCTGATGCAGATTTGCCTGCAAAAGTGACCTGAAGTTGTCTTCTCGCGTCACTGTTTTCTTGGACATAGAGTGTGGCAGAGTATTGGGAGTCCCTGGGTGCTGCAAACAGTTAACACGCTCAGCTGCTAACCAAAAGGTTGGAGATTTAAATCCACCCAGAGGTGCACTGGAAAAAAGACCTGGCAATTTACTTCCGAAAAATCAGCCATTGAAAACATTATGGAGCACAGCTCTACTTTGACACACTTGGAGTTTTAATAAGCTAGAATAAACTTGATGGCAACTGGTTTGATTTTTTTTTTTTTTTAATCTTGTTTACCACTATACCCTCAGCACTAAGCTCAGGTCCCAGAAGCAGTAGTAGCCAACTGATATTTGCTGAGTAATAAATGTGCATGAAGGGTAATCTGTTCTGCCATGTTTGTTTTAGTAAAAACTAGAAACATCCCTAACCTATGCTTCATCAGGAGGTAGTTAGATAAATTATCTCACATCTATCCAGCAGGATACTCTGTGCTACTTCCCAGCCGGGATGATCTCCAAGTGCTGCTGTGGAAATGCCACCAAGCTACATGGTGGACTGGGAAAAGCAGAGTGGATAACAGTGTGTAGAGCAGACCCCCATGCATGTAAAAATGACACAAACACAAAATGATGCACAAAAAATGTCTGGAAAGGTACTCAGATAAAACTGTTAGTAGTGGTTACTTCTGGAAGGAGGTGTCAGGGGTCTGGAACAGACGAGAGATTTACTCAGGTTTACATATCCTTTTCAAAAAGACATAACTAGTTAATTTTTAATTATTCAGAGGAAAAAGACATGAACACTCACACACATGATAAGGGAATGCACTAGATATACTAAAGAAAAACAAAAACTGCCCTCAGAGGACAAAAAGTCAATTTGAATAAACCATACACACACAGTGTTTGCACACACACCCACGGAAAGACATGGTATTGTTAAAACGTCAGTTCTTCCCTCAAAGTAATCTACACATTTAATGTAATTCCAATTTAAATCTCAAACTGATTCCTTTTGAGTCTTGACAAACAAAATTAAAACTCATCAGGAAGACTAAGCATTTCAGAACAGGCAAGAAATTAAAGTCTAGGATTGGGGGGAGGTAGGGCTTAACCTACCAGTCATAAAAAAGTGTTTTAAAATTAAAGAAACTAGGAGGCAGAGCCAAGATGGCAGAGTAGTCAGATACTTCCAGTGGTCCCTCTTACAAGAAAGACTCCAAAAAACAAGTGAATTGATTATATATGACAATCTAGGAGCCCTGAACATCAAAGACAAAGTTGAGGAATCAGACTGAGTGGCAGAGGGAGGGAGAGACGGTCCAGAAGCAGCGAGCAGTTGCTAGATCTGACCTGGCCAGCACCAGCATCCTGCAGGTTGGATTGGCTGATGCAAGCGGTGAGGCAAGCAGTGGCACTCAGGATGCATTTTCCACATCAGGAGAGACGGAGTGGTGGAGAGTCTGCTCAAACTTCCAGAACCAGTGAGAAACGGCACTCACTCAGTGAAAGATTAGTACAAATGTCTAACCTACGGCACAGACAAAAAAAAAAGTTTTGGGAAGTACCTCTCTCCCATTTACCTACCCCCTCCCTGCTCTGCTCTGGATCCTGGTCTGCTTCAGCAATTGCTGGGCTCCCTGGGCCAGAAGTAAGACCTGTCTCGAACACTGAGCCATTGTCCCAGCTTTGGAGAGAGAACAAATTAACAAAGAGGAAAAAATACTCTGCCAGCTCCCCTAAGCCAGGAACTCAGGGCAGATGCAGCCTCTTTGCCTAGGCACAGGCATAAGGGGTCCATGGACTTTGAATGCCTTTCACCCCTGCATACACCTGTGTGGGCCCATTTCAACAGCTTAGGTGCTCATTAGCACCGTATAACAGGGTATATACCTGAAGCCTATTTTCATCTCTATTCTGCTATAAGAAGGATTGCAGATTCATGACATTAGTCATCACCCTGCCCATTAACCAAGGTCCTCACCTACCCACATCAGGGGCCTGAGGGCTGGAGGCTCCACCCACTCCACCGAGCCACCCACAACAGGGCTCTAAGAATAAGCGGTGACTCCCTGTCCTCACAGCCAACAGCATTGGGTACCCACAGTCTGACTGTAAAACCCACCTACCTACGTGCTCTAGGGAACAGGGACAAGCCTTCTACCCAGACACTCAGGGGCAGCAGTCAGCCCCCTGCCTTGATCATCGCATGACCCACTATTGCAGCCATATATTGTGCCTACTCCAATCACCCTTGCTCATCTAAGACTGTAGGTGAGAGCCTGCACCATAAACTCAGTGATCGATGACCTGGACACCTGAGCTGAATCCACACAAGAAAAATACACGGACTCCTGGGCTCACATACCTACTAACAGCTCTAGCCACCTGGAGACAGGACATGAGAGCCTCAAATACACCAATAATAAAACTAGCTCACAAAACCAGCCTATTTGGGCATATCAAAACAAGAAGCTAGGACACAGTAAGCAAACACAGAATAAATAAATATAATAACTTATTGATGGCTTGCAGATGAGAGTTAATATTAAATCACATAAAGAGGCTGCCCATGATGGCTTCAGCAAGCTACCAAAACAAAGAATCAAGAAACTTTCTGGAGAAAGATAACTTCTTGGAGTTACCTGAAGTAGCATTCAAAAGACTACTATACAACTCTTCAAGATATCAGGAAGGAGATCAGAATGAGCCAAGAAACACATACACAAAGCAACAGAGGAACTTAAGAAAGTCATACAAGACCATAATGACAAATTTAATAGGCTGTAAGAATCTATAGACAGACAGCAAACAGAAATCCAAAAGATTAACAATAAAATTTCAGAATTAGACAACTCAATAGACAGTCATAGGAACAGAATTGAAGCAATGTAAGTCAGAATTAGTAAGACTGAAGATAAAGCACTTGACACCAACTTATCCGAGGAAAAATCAGATAAAAGAATCTAAAAAAAAGAATAAACCCTAAGAATTATGTGGCACTCTGTCAAGAGGAATAACCGACAAGTGATTGGAGTACCAGAACAGGGGGGAATAACAGAGAATACAGAGAGAATTATTGAAGATTTGTTGGCAGAAAACTTCCCTGATGTCATGAAAGAAGAGAAGATATCTATCCAAGAAGCTCGTCAAACCCCACACAAGGTAGGTCCCAAAAGAAAGTCACCAAGACATATTCAAACTTGCCAAAATCAAAGATAAAGAGAGAATTTTAAGAGCAGCTAGGTCCCTACAAAGGACAGTCACTAAGACTAACCTCTGACTACTCAACAGAAACCATGCAGACAAGAAGGCAATGGGATGACATATATAAAGCCTTAAAGGAAAAAAACTGTCAGCCAATAATTATATATCCAGCAAAACTGTCTTTCAAATATGATGTGGAAATTAGGGCATTTTCAGATAAACAGAACTTTAGGGAATTTGTAAAAACCAAACCAAAATTGCAAGAAATACTAAAGGGAGTCCTCTGGTTAGAAAATCAATAATATCAGATATCAATCCAAGACTAGAACATAGGACAGAGTAACCAGATATCAACCCAGACAGGGAAGTCACAAAAATAAATCAAAGTTAAAACACTGAAAATAGGAAAACAGAGACGTCAATATGTAAAAGACGACAACATTAAAACAAAAAAGAGGAACCAAAACATGTAGTAACAGATCTTTCATATGGAGAGGAAGTCAAGGCGATATAAAGAAATAAAAGATTGGTTTAAACTTAGAAAAACAGGGGTAAATGCTAAGGTAACCACAAAGGAAATTAATAACCCTACACATCAAAATAAAAAACATAAAGACTCAGCAAATACAAAATCAAAAACAATGAAAAAGATGAAAAGAAAATACACAAAGAAAAATGACTCACCACAGAAAATTAAGTGTAACAAAGAAACTGTCAACAACACACACACAAAAAAAGACATGAAAATGAAAACACTAAATGCATACCTATCAATAATTACACTGACTGTGAATGGACTAAATGCACCAATAAAGAGATGGAGAAGGCAGAATGGATTAAAAAAACATGGCCTGTCTATATGCTGCCTACAAAAGACACACCTTACACTTAAAGACACAAACAAACTAAAACTCAAAGGATGGAAAAAAAATATATCAAGCAAAAAACACTCAAAAAAGAGCAGGAGTGGCAATATTAATCTTTGACAAAAGAGACTTTAAAGTAAAATCCACCACAAAGGATAAGGAGGGACACTATATAATGACGAAAGGGTCAACACACCAGGAGGACATAACCATAATAAATATTTATGCACCTATCGACAGGGCTTCAAAATACACAAAACAAACTAACAGCATTGAAAAGAGAAACAGCTCCACAGTAATAGTAGGAGGCTTCAACACACCACTTTTGCTGAAGGACAGACCATACAGAAAAAAGCTCAATAAAGACACAGTAGACCTAATTGCCACAATCAACCAACTTGATCTCCCAGACATATACAGAAAAATTACCCAACAGCAGTCAAGTATACTTTCTTTTCCAATGCACATGGAACATTCTCCAGAACAGATCACATATTAGGCCACAAAGCAAGCCTTAAGAGAATCCAAAGCATCAAAATACTACAAAGCATCTTTTCTGACCGTAAAGCCATAAAAGCAGAAATCAGTAACAGAAAAAAAGCAAGTAAAAAAATCAAATACATAGAAACTAAACAGTACTTTGCTCAAAAAATACTGAGTTATAGAAGAAATTAAAGACGGAATAAAGAAATTCACAAAATCAAATGAGAATTAAAACACATCCTACCAGAACCTTTGGGAAACAGCAAAAGCAGCACTCAGAGGTCAGTTTATAACAATAAATGCACACATCCAAAAAGAAGAAAGGTCCAAAATCAAAACATTAACCTTACAACTCAAACAAGTAGAAAGAGAGCAGCAAAAGAAGCCCCTGGGCACCAGAAGAAAGGAAATAATAAGAATTAGAGTAGAATTAAATGAAATAGGGAATAGAAAACAACTGAAAGAGCTAACAAGACCAAAACCTGGTTCTTTGAAAAGATCAACAAAATTGATAAACCACTGGCCAAACAGACAAAAGAAAAACTGGACAGGGAGCAAATAACCTGAATAAGAAATGAGATGGGCGATTTCACAACCGACCCAACTGAAATTCAAAGAATCATAACAGAATACTATGAAAAACTGTACCCCCAAAACATTGAAAACAGAGAGGAAAAGTACAAATTTCTAGAAACTCACTACCTACTTAAATGAACACAAACAGACTTAGAACTAATTAAACCTATAACAAAAGAAGAGATTCAAAATGTAATTAAAAAACTCCTGACAAGGTGAGATGGGAAGGCAGAAAAGGTTAGGAACGGGTTGAATGGAGATGGGGAATCAGGGGTGGAAAGGAGGCGTGTGCTGTTGCAGTATAGGGGAGAGCAATTAGGGTCACATCACAATGTATGTATAAATTTTTGTATGGGAGACTAACTTAAAATGTAAACTTCATTTAAACTACAACAATAAAAAAAAAATTTGACAAACAAACAAACAAAAAACTCCCGACAAAAAGCTCTGGCCCTGAAAAGGAAAGAAAAGAATCACATGATCATCTCAATCGATGCAGAAAAGGCATTTGACAAAGTCCAACACCCATTCCTGATAAAAACTCTCAATCAAATAGGTATAGAAGGGAAATTTCTCAACATAATAAAGGGCA
>NW_004443955.1:9922536-9976061 GCF_000243295.1 Trichechus manatus latirostris
AAAATAATTCACCACTACCTAGTGGGATTCATATCAGGTATGCAGGGATGGTTCAACATTAGAAAAACAATTAATGTAATCCATCACATAAATAAAACAAAAGACAAGAACCACATGATCTTATCAGTGGATGCAGAAAAAGGCAGTTGACAAAGTCTAACATCCATTCATGATACGAACTCTCAGCAAAATAGGAATAGAAGGGAAATTCCTCAACATAATAAAGGGCATTTATACAAAACCAACAGTCAACATCATCCTAAATGGAGAGAGTCGGAAAGCATTCTCCTTGAGAACGGGAACCAGATAAGGATGCCTTTTATCACCACTGTTATTCAACATTGTGCTGGACGTCCTTGCCAGAGCAATTAGGCTAGAAAAGGAAATAAAGAGCATCCAGACTGATAAGGAAGAAGTAAAAGTATCCCTATTTGCAGATGATATGATTTTATACACAGAAAATCCCGAAGAATCCACAAGAAAACTACTGGAACTAATAGAAGATTTCAGCAAATATCAGGATACAAGATAAACATACAAAAATCTGTTGGATTCCTCTACTCCAACAAAGAGAACTTCCTAGAGGAAATCATCAAATCAATACCATTTACAATAGCCCCCAAGAAGATAAAATACTTAGGAATCAATCTAATCAGAGACGTAAAAGACCTATACAAAGAAAACTACAAGACTGTACTACAAGGAACCAAAAGAGACCTACATAAGTGGAAAAACATACCTTGCTCATAGATAGAAGACTCAATATTGTGAAAATGTCTGTTCTCCACACAGTAATCTACATATACAATGTAATCCCGATCCAAATTCCAATGACATTTTTTACGGAGATGGAGAAACAAATCACCAACTTCATATGGAAAGGGGAAGAGGTCCCAGATAAGTAAAGCATTACTCAAGAAGAAGAACAAAGTGGGAGGCCTCACACTACCTGATTTTAGGACCTACTATACCGTCACAGTAGTCAAAACAGCCTGGTACTGGTACAACAACAGATAAATAGACCAATGGAAGAGAATTGAGAATTCAGATGTAAATTCATCCACCTACGAGCAGCTGATATTTGACAAAGGCCCAAAGTCCGGTAATTGGGGAAAAGACAGTCTCTTTAACAAATGGTGCTGGCATAACTGGATATCCATCTGCAGAAAACTGAAACAAGACCCATACCCCACACCATGCACAAAAACTAACTCAAAATGAATCAAAGACCAAAATATAAAATTTAAAATGATAAAGATCATGGAATAAAAAATAGGGACAATGCTAGGAACCCTAATACACAGCATAAAAATAATAGAAAACATAACTAACAATGTACAAACACCAGAAAAGAAACTAGATAACTGGGAGCCCCTAAAAATCAAACACTTATCCTCATCAAAAGACTTCACTAAAAGAATAAAAAGACAACCTACAGACTGGGAAAAAATTTTTGGCTACGACATATCCGGTCATGGTCTAATTTCTAAAATTTACAAGATACTGCAACATCTCAACAACAAAAAGACAACCCAATTTAAAAATGGGCAAAGGATATGAACAGAAAACATTCAGGCAGCTAACAGATACATAAGGAAATGCTCACGGTCATTAGCCATTAGAGAAATGCAAATCGAAACTACAATGAGATACCATCTCACCCCAACAAGGTTAGCATTAATCCAAAAAACATCAAATAATAAATGTTGGAGAGGTTGTAGAGAGACTGGAACACTGTTGGTGGGAATGTAAAATGGTGCAACCACTGTGGAAATCAATTTGGCGCTTCCTTAAAAAGCTAGAAATAGAAATACCATACGATCAAGCAATCCCGCTCCTTGGAATGTCTTAGTCATCTAGTGCTGCTCTAACAAGTGGATGGATTTAGCAAAGAGAAGTTTATTCTCTCACAGTCCAGTAGGCTACAACTCCAAATTCAGGGCATCAGCTCCAGGAAAAGGCTCTCTCTCTCTTTCGGCTCTGGAGGAAGGTCCTTGTCATCAGTCTTTCCTTGGTTTGGGAGCATTTCAGCGCAGGAACCTCAGATCCAAAGGATGTGCTCTGTTCCTGGCACTGCTTTCTTGGTGGTATGAGGTTCCCATGTGTCTCTGCTCACTTTTCTCTTTTATATCTCAAAAGAGATTGTGTTAAGACACTATCTAATCTTGTCAACCTCATCAGTATAACCTCATCACAGTGACAGAATTTACAACACATAAACAGATCACATATAATCTCATCATAGTGATAGAATTTACAATACATAAGGAAATCACATCAGATTACACAATCATACAACACTGGGAATCATGATCCAGCCAAGCTGACAGACATTTCTGGGGGACACAACAGAAACAAGAGCCATCACACGAATAGATATACTCACACCCATGTTCATTGCAGCACTGTTCACAATAGCAAAAAAATGGAAACAACCTAGCTGCCCATCAATGGATGAATGGAAAAACAAATTATGGTATAGTCATACAATGGAGTACAACACAAAGATAAAGAACAACAATGAATCCTCGAAACATCTCGAAACATGGATGAATGTGGAAGGCATTATGCTAAGTGAAATTAGTCAGTCGCAAAAGGACAAATATTGTATGAGACGACTATTATAAGAACTCAAGAAAAGGTTTAAACAGAGAAGAAAACATTCTTTGACGGTTACGATGGTGGGGAGGGAGGGAGAGAGAAATTTACTAACTAGATAATCGACAAGAATTATCTTAGGTGAAGGAAAGGATATCACACAATACAGGGGAAGTCAGCACCACTGGACTAAACCAAAAGCTAAGAAGTTTCCTGAACACAACCAAACACTTTGAGGGACAGAGTAGCAGGGACAGGGGTCTGGGGACCATAGTTTCAGGGGACATCTAGGTCAATTGGCATAACAAAGTTGATTAAGAAAATGTTCCGCATCCCAATTTGATGAGTGGTGTCTGGGATCTTAAAAGCTAGTGAGCAGCTATCTAAGCTGCATCAATTGGTCCCAACCCACCTGGAGCAAAGGAGAATGAAGAATACCAAAGACACAAGGAAAATATTATCCCAAGAGACAAATGTGGGCACATAAACCAGAGACTCCATCAGCCTGAGACCAGAAGAACTAGATGATGCCTGGCTACCACCAATGACCGCCCTGAAACGGAACACAACAGAGTCCCTGACGGAGCAGGAGAAAAGTGGGTGCAGAACTCAAATTGTAGTAAAAAAACCAGACTTAATGGTCTGACTGAGACTGGAGGAACCGCAGAAGACATGGCCCCTGGACTCTCTGTTAACCCAGAACTAAAACCATTCCTGAAGCCATCTTCAGACAAAGAATAGACTGGAGTATAAGACGTAAAATGACACTCGTGAACAGTGTGCTTCTTAGTTCAAGTAGATACACGAGACTAAATGGGCAGTTCCTCTCCAGAGGGGAGATGAGAAGGCAGAAAGGGATAGGAGCTGGTTGAATCAACACGGGAAATCCAGGGTGCAGTTACATTATAGGAATAGCAACTAGGGTCACATAACAATGTATATATAAATTTTTTCATAAGAAACTAATTTGAGCTGTAAAGTTTCACCTAAACGACACACACACACAAAAATTAAAGTAACTATAATAATGTTGTTCTAGAATATGAATAAACTGACATAGGAATGGGATGGAATGAAAAGTCTAGAAATAGATGGACATGAGTATCTATGTATGTGTATGCATATATATAATAATGTAAGTAGAGTAGATGTTGGCTTTTTCTTTATTACCTAGCATACATTTCCTGCCTACCCCTATCCCCAAGCCTTTATAAAAGCATCTAACTTCCTTTTTGGGAATTACCTCTTAAAACCCATTGGATTGAATCTGGTAGAACAGTTAACTAGACTCCCTGTCCTGCCCTAGCCAATCAAATGCTCCATCCTTGGATTTGACTCTTGAGCAAATGGACAAGGAAGACCACTGGAACCACTGGAGCTGCTCCCTTCTGCAGAACCTGGCCCTAGTGAATCCAAGGTTCTTGCTGTAGGCCCCACTGCAGGTAAGGCTTCTGGGTCCACAGAAGTTTCCTTGGAACCACGTTTCCAAGTCTGATATCTAGCCTCCTGGGTTGCGGTATAGGCTCCACCATCCTCCCAATAAATGTCCTTTAACTTTGTCAGCATTTGTAACTTGCCACCAAAGAACTTAATGATTCAGGTGACGTTTTAAATAAGCAGGGAAATGCTAGGTTACTTGCGGAATAGTTTTAGAAAAACTAGTTAGCCATTTGTGGAGAAAAAGTTAAATTCATCAAATAAATTCTAGAATCATTAAATATTTGACTGTAAAAAATAAAAGCACACCATTATCTGGGAAATTACTGGAAAATATGATCTAGCGAAGGTCTTTTTTTTTTAACTTTTTTTTAATTGTACTTTAGATGAAAGTTTACAGAACAAACTAGCTTCTCATTAAACAATTAGTACATGTATTGTTTTGTGACATTGGTTGCTACCCTGTGACATGTCAACACTCTCCCTTCTCGACCTCAGCTTCCCTATTACCAGCTTTCTTGTCCCCTCCTGCCTTCTTGTCCTTGCCCTGGGCTGGTCTGCCCACTTAGTCTCGTTTTATTTTATGGGTCTGTCTAATCTTTGGCTGAAGGGTAAACCTCAGGAGTGACCTCATTACTGAGCTAAAAGGGTGTCCGGGGGCTATATTCTTGGGGTTCCTCCAGTCTCGGTCAGACCAGTAAGTCTGGTCTTTTTTGTGAGTTAAAATTTTGTTCTACATTTTTCTCCAGCTCTGTCTGGGACCCTCTATTGTGATCCCTGTCAGAGCAGTCAGTGGTGGTAGCCAGGCATCATCTAGTTGTGCTGGACTCAGTCTGGTGGAGGCTGTGGTAGTTGTGGTCCATTAGTCCTTTGGACTAATCTTTCCCTTGTGTCTTTGCTTTTCTTCATTCTAGGGGGAAGGTCTTTTTAAGCATGGCACCAAGGTAAAACTACAAAGGAAAATATTGCTAGATTGGAAAACTTTCACTGTGGCACTGTGGGTGGGTTTTTGGTTTGATCTGGACCTCCCCAGTCCTGGGGCTTCCGTCACCCCAATCTGTCTGTCTCCCACACACAAGGCCTTGCATTGGAAAATGGGGAGCAGAGAAAAAAATGAATGGTCAGTCCCTTGTAGGTTCCAGATTTTAGTATATCTGCAGGCACCTAGTATTAGGAATAAAGAGGCTGACCAAGTTATGGACAGAATATGGCAGTCTTCCCTTTCTGATGGAGATGGGGATCTTAGTAATCCCAGGGAAGACTGCACTGTACCGAGGATACATGTATGTCCATCATATTGGGGATAAAAGCTGATCGGTGTTACCTAGGCCATACCGAACAGAAAATGGCAAGATTAAGCACTAACAGTTAGTTTTTAGAACTCAGTAGGTGCTTCAGGATTGAAGCTGTGCCAACTTACAGTAGCTCTGCCAGCCTTGGTAGATCAGTAATTAGAGAGTGGCCGGCTTCCCAACAGCTACCCCTTTGAATCCAAATGGCATGGCTATGAGAAAAGTAGGCATGGCCTTGCTACAGGAAAGCTTCAGGTAACTCAGTATAGCTACTGACTTCTCAGAAATGACAGTCGTTGGAAAACAAGTGGATGGGCAGCTGTGGAGGAACATGGCTCTACAAGCTAGCCCTGTGAAGTCTCTGAGATACAGAAACAAAGCCAGCACCACTGCACCCAGCAGCTATGGTCACATCAGGTCAAACCACACCCATAGCTGCATGCAGCCGGGCACATCTTAATTGTTGTCCCAGCCAAAGACACGTACTGTAGTACCACAAGCTAAGTCATCTCAGAATGGCAGTTCTATCCAACAAACCATTTCTTGATCCTTTACAATGTCTACACACTGTCTATATACAGTTTTCCTGGGCCTAATAGACATGTATCTTTTTAACTGAAACCTGAGAACTATATTGTTTTGATGCTGTCATTATCAAGTTTATATTTATACTAGCACTTAAAATTAACTTACCAGACTGATTTTTAAAAACTCAGCGCAAATAAAAATCAATGCAACAAATGATAATAAATTACAAAGACATGTATTCAAAACATAATTCTATGCTGTGATTCTTTGAAGTATACTGACTACTAGTAATTCATTTATTTACCAGCAGAACAATTTTGTGTGTGTCGGGGTGGGCTGGGGGGGAACAAATAAGGTAATTTTAAAAATTTAAAGTGAACAATTTGGTGGCATTTACTACATTCACAATTGTGCACCACCACTTCTATCTATTTCCAAAACATTTTCATCATCCCAAAAGAAAACCCCTTACCCGCTACCCCAGAACAAGTTTTAATTTAGGGGATTTTTTGTAGAAATGAATCCACTTAAATTCTTTACACAACCAGAAAATATCATAATTAAATGGAAAGATTGCATAAAACTTAAGGATACAATAAATTACTTTGAAATTGCTCTCATGCAAATTCAAAGCCCTTGTCCTTTACTAAAAGGTCTGTATTTTGTCACTCACCAACTGACAGCCTTCTAGGGAGTTGACCAGCTGAGCATTCTGACAGGAGAGAATTGAACCAGCCAAGTTCAGCATTACACACACTGCAGAAAGCAGCATGAAAAAGGTTATCTGGAAACAAACCAAACAATAAATTGATTATTCACTCGAAGAGGCTTGAAGGAAAAACAATTTGACTTTAAAAAAGCTTTTAGTTGATAAAATAATTACGTGGATAAGATTTTTATGTTTTAAAGGAAAATATTATTTTTTCAAAATTTCAACGTCATATTGTACTAGAAAAAACTAGAAAAAACAAAATCACTGAAAAGCTATAGCAAGCTTCCATGATTATATCTGAAATTTATTATGACTAAATATTGTAGAAGCCAAAGTTGAAAATACTATGCATTACAGAGTCTCAAAGTAGGATTGCTGGACCAAAGGATGAATGAATATTTAATTTTGCTAGACACTGCCAAATTCCCCTCCACAGGAGTTATAGTATTTTTAATTCCCACTAGCAATGTATGAGAGTAAGAAAGTCTTAATTTTTTTGCTAAAGCCTAAAAAAAACTTTTGGCTAAATTAAATTTAGCAACAATTGCTATTATTATTGTCTACCATAAATGTAATGTATCTCCCCCAAATGTAGCAAAATTTACTTTTCCTTAAAAACTCACATGTACGATATAACATGAAAGAGGACATTTGTTCATTTAGGAAACATTTCAACTTCATAATATTTGCAATATTTCAGCAATGGTTTTAGCTGCGGATCTACTTTCCTTTTGCTACTCTAGTCCATGTAAATCTCTAGTCCATGTAAATCTAGTTCACTAAAAACTCTCCTCAGTCCGGCCTCTAGCAAGAAATGAAAACATGTCCTAGCTGAGTGCAGGGCTATTGATACTTTGCCACAGAACTGCTTTAATTCCACTTCGGTTTCATGAATTTTGTCCCTAGAATTGGAAAAAATATTCTGATCATCTTAGATCCTAAGTTTCTAACCATGAATTTGAGTTTTTAGGCAGATTGTTGATGTTGTTAGTTGCTTCAAGTCTCCTCGGACTCATGGTGACCCCATGCACAACAGCAAGATCGAAACATTGCCAGGTCCCAGGCCATCTTCATGATCATTGGTATGTTTGAGTCCATTGTTGTGGCTATTGCGTCAATCCATCTCATTGAGGGTTTTCTTTAATTTCATTGGTAGATTAAAACTCACATTAAAAAAAAAAAAACCCATTGCCATCGAGTCGATTCCAATTCATAACGACCCTAGGACCGAGTAGAACTGTCCCACAGGGTTTCCAAGGCTGTAATCATTACAGAAGCAGACTGCCACATCTTTCTCCTGCGGAGCAGCTGGTGGGTTCCAACTGCCGACTTTTCGATTATCAGCTGAGTGCTTAACCACTGCGCCACCACTGCTGTTGGTAAATAGCATCAAAGCTAATTAATCCTTTAAAATATAGTTTAGCAAACAAAATAGATCAAACATTAGGAAATGAGGTAGGTAAACAGATCCGAGTACATAATGAGCTAAATGTAAATACAAAGTAACACGGGAAAAAGTCAATAAATGATTAGAGTTAGAGTTGTCATATATCAATAATTTCTTATAGAAGTTAGTTTATTATTATTATTATGCCTAGTAATGAGCAGTCAGTGCCTGCTGCTCCCACAGCTCTAATAAATGGTTGGTTACTGTGAAATGGTAGTGTCCAAGATCAACCCAAAGTTGATTCCTATGAGGTGGAGGTCAGACATACCTCTGCTTTCCAAGCTTTTTACCAGTTCTGACAACAGCCGTCCCTCCCACAGCACTTTCCACTTCTTTGATGGGTTTGATAATCCATTGCAATGGCCACACAGAACTCACAGACCATACTTACAGTTAAGTGGTTTATTAAGGAAATAGCAGGGTATAACTCGAGATCAGGATCAACAGAAGCAGGATCAGAAAACACACAGGCAAAGTCTGGAAGACTTCCCTGAAGGGTGGAGCACGTCCCTCCCTTTTTCAATGCAGGACAGCTCTCTCAGCTCCTCTCAGCTCTGCAAGCAAGTGGGCCCTTCTCTCTGCCGTGCTCACCCCCTCTCAGCCATGCAGGCCTCCTTTCAGCCCCCTCAGGACAGGCCTCCTCTTGGCCCCCTGAGGATAGGTTTCTTCTCAGTCCCATCCCTGCTCAGGACAGGCCTCCTCCCAGCCGCCTCAGGATAGGCCTCTCTGCCTTCAGCTTCCCTGCCACCGGCCTCTTCACTGCTAACTGACCCAACTCATAGTCAGTGTAGCAGTTTTGTTCCGCTCTCTTAGCTGCATTCCTAACAGCAAGTTTCTGCCATTACCACTGACTCTGCCGCAGGGCCCTTTCCAGGCCTATCACTGCCGGCTTGGCCAAAGGGCCTCTTTCTGGTCTCTCATTGTCTTCAGCGTTACAGCCCTTGACCTATGTTACAGCTCTTTTAGGACGTCCATTGCCTCCTCTCTTTCTGCTTCTTTTCTCTTCTCTCCTCTTCCTTCCTCTGTCTTCTTCCTTCTTTCTGTCTGTTAACTTCTGTGTGGTTGGCTGCTTATATAAGGAAACTCCTCATCAGTTTCAAAGCATGGCCCTCCAACCAGGGCCACGAACTGACCAATCTCTTCTTGGTAGACCACAGATACTTCATTTGCATAAGCATGCTATAGTCACTTCATTTGCATGAGTATATTGACCAGTCCCTGCAAGGTTTATAAAACAGACCAATCACAGGGCAGGCAGAAGCCCACGGCCAGACAAAAAGTATCAAACCACAAGTTGTTTACAGTTTATCCAGGAAATGTCAATCAATCTAGAGAAAAGTAACAAACCCTCTAGGGTAGAAAACTAGGGCAAAGGCAACTCCTCAGGTCTTAGGGGAAAAATCTCTTAAGCTGTTTTTCCAAAGAATCGGGCAGAGAGCCACATAACGGAACTCATTTTATGACAGTTACATTTAACTACAATACCTTCTATATGAGGCGAAGAGACAATGACAATTTTGTTTCTTTAAAATAAAAGAAAAGCTTAGGGTGGGGAGTCCAAGATGGAAGCATAGTCAGAGACCTCATAATGTCCTTCTTACAACTAAGACTGGAGAAAACAACTAAATCAGATATAGACGACAACATTGGAACCCCAAGCATCAAAGACAAGGCTGAAGAATCAGACCAAGTGCCAGGTGGAAGGAGAGACTACAAAAACAGCAGACACAGAGAATTACATATCATCAGTGTTCTTCCAGCCAAACCTGCACAGCATGGCCATATTAAGACAAAGCAAGCAGCATTCCCAGCCAAAGCCCCCATCTCCTGGTGCAGCCAAGCAGGAGCGACTCTGCACCCACATGCAGAGCCAGGTAGGAGTGCTCCCTGCCCTACAAAAGTTAAGTGCACTAACTTCATCTACCATGCCATCTCCAACCCCCATGTTGGAGGCCCATGGACCTGCAGTGCCCCCCTACCACCATCATCCATCCCCTCCCCTGCATGCAATTTCAGTCCAGTGGCACACACCACCACCCCATCCCCTAAGGCAGGGGCCCACAGACGAGCGGCTCCCACCCCTTTGCTCAGCCACTTGTGCTTGTGACCCATGGACCAGTGGCACCTGCCTCTCTGCCTGGCCGCTAGCACTGGGGATCTGTGGAGCAGCAGCGTCTGCTTCTCTGCCCATCCACCCATGCCAGGAGCTTGAGGTCCAGCAGCAACCCCCTTCTGCCCACCCACTGATGCTGGGGGCCTGTGGACCAGCAGTGCCTGTTCTTAAGCCCAGTCACTCGAGCCAGGGTTCGTGGACTGGTGGCACCCCCTCTTCCTCCCAGCCAACTGTGCCAGGGGCCCGAGAATTGGTGGCACTCGTTCCTACATCCAGCTGCCTGCACTGGGGGCCCATGGACTAGTGGCACCTGCTCCTCTGCCCAACCACTGGTGCCAGGAGCCCGCAAACAAGGGGTACCTGCTCTTACACCCAGTCATCCATGCCAGGGGCCTGCAGGCCAGTGGCATCTTCTACTCCCTCCAGTCACATGTTCTGGGGGCCAAAGGACCAACAGCATACCCTCCCCCCATGTTGCACTCTAGTGGACAGGGGCACATCCTGCTAGTGGGCACCCATGGACTGGTGGCATTCCCCCTGCCTCATCCTCCCCCCACCGCCCCCTCCTGCAACAGGAGGCTACTGCCTACTCTGACCACGCCCATCCTACCCACCTGGGACCATCAGTGAGAGCTTCCATACCACACAAGCGGTGAATGGTGACTCAGGCACCCTTGTCCAAACCACCTGGCAACTGGCACTGCACACACACAACATCTAACTCAGCAACCAGTGAGAATGTTTCCTGCATCCATACCCAGGGGACTGGCTTAACAGACACATCACCTCACCAGCAATGCCAGCTATATCCTTAGCCATCCCGCAAGACCAGAGAACAGAGATCTGCATTCACACACCCAGCTGCTGCTCCATCTACCCAGCGACAGGTTGTGAGCGCTCCAGTGTGGCCAGACAGAGACCAGAGTAGCATGCATGCACCGCCTACTCTGATATATAAAAACAAAAGGAGAGAAAAATCAGGACACAGCAAACGAACATACAATAAGTAAATAAATACAATAACACCTTAATGTCTCGCAAACAACAGACAATGACAAATCACATAAAGAATCAAGACAAGATGGCTCCAGTAAGTGACCAAAATACACAATCAGAAAACCTTCCAGAAGAAGAAATGGTAATGGCACTACTAGATAAAGACTTTAAAAGACTACTATATAGGGTTCTTCAAGAGATCAAGGAAAACACAAAGCCAAGGAAAACACAAAGCCAGGGAAAACACAGATAAAGCAATAGAATTCAGGAAAACAATACACAAACAAAACTACAAAATAAACAATTAGAAACCATACAAAAAGAGTGACTAGAAATCCAAACTATTAACAATAAAATTTCAGAAATAGACAACTCAGTAGAAGGACATAAGAGCAGAATTGCATCAACGGAGGACAGAATCAACAAAATAGAGGACAAATTCCTTGACGCCAATTTGTTTAAGGAAAAATCAGAAAAAAAAAAAAGAAGAAAGCCTAAGGATGATGTGGGACCCTATTAAGAGGAAAAAGTTACGAGTGACTAGAAAAAAAACACACAGAGAGAACTGTTGAACATTTGCTGGCAGAAAACTTCCCTACTATCATGAAAGATGAGACAATATCCATCCAAGAAGCTCAATGAACCCCATACAGGATAGACACCAAAAGAAAGTCACCAAGACATATCATAATCAAACGACAAAACCAAAGACAAAGAAAGAATCCTGAGAGCATCTCAGGAAAAATGAAAAGTCACATACAGAGAGGAACCAATAAGACTAAGCCCTGATTGCTTGGCAGAAACCATGCAGGCAAGAGGGCAAAGGGATGACATATACAATACCTTGAAAGAAAAAAATTGCCAACCAAGAATTATATATCGAGCAAAACTGTCTCTCAAATATGATGGTGAAATTCAGATAAACAAAAATTAAGGAAATTTGTAAAAATCAGACCAACCTTACAAGAAATATTAAAGGGAGTCCTTCAGACAGAGAATCAAAACTACAATGAGATACCATCTCACCCTGACATTACCGGCACTAACCAAAAAACAAACAAACAAACAAACAAAAACAAAACAGAAAATAGCAAATATGTTGGAGAGGCTGTGGGGAGATTAGAATTCTTATACATTGCTGGTGGGAATGTAAAATGGTACAACCACTATGGAAAATGGTATGGTGCTTCCTTAAAAAGCTAGAAATAGAAATACCATATGATCCAGCAATCCTACTCCTAGGTGTATATCCTAAAGAAATAAGAGCTGTTACACAAACAGACATGCACACTCATGTTCATTGCAGCATTACTCACAATAACAAAAAGGTGGAAACAACCTAAGTGCCCATCAACAGACGAATGGATAAACAAACTGTGGTACATACCACAATGGAATACTATGCAACCATAAAGAATAATGATGAATCTGAGAAATATCTCACAACATGGATAAATTTGGAGGACATTATGCCGAGTGAAATAAGTCATTCACAAAAAGGCAAATATTATATGAGACTACTATTATTTGAAAAAAGAAAAAAAACAAGAAAAGGTTTACACACTGAAAAAAAAGATTTCTTTAATGGCTACCGGAATAGGAGGGGGAGAGAGGGAACATTACTAACTAGACAGAAGACGTGTTAATACTGGTGAAGAGAAGGGCAATACACAATATGGGGGAATTCAGCACAACATGACTAAGGCAAAGGAAGACACTGAGAGGAATGCTAAAATAAAGGGCAACTATGGTAATTACCATAACACAGACAATCCTGCAACAATATTATTAACAAACAATTATTTATGAATGGATACATAGGCAGGTAGATATGCTAAAGAGGTGTGGGAGGGTGTAAGGGAGCACACCCAACTGCAGAAATAGGTTTGGTTGTGGATATTTCTACATACATAATTGGAGGTGTTGCAGGTATATTAACATAGACAATAGAGCACACAAGGGGCACAATCATGGAAACTTCTTAGACATAACCAAACACCTCACGGGATGAAGCTCCTAGGCTCGAACGTGAAGGACCATAGACTCGGGGGATATCTACGTCAGCTGGCACAACATAGTTCATAAAGATAATGTTCTGCATCCTACTTTGGTAAACAGCATCTGGGGTCTAAAAAGTTTGCAAGTAGTCATCTAACATACAACTACTGGTCTCTTCCCATCCAGAGCAAAGGAGAGTGAAGAAAACCAAAGACTCAAGAGAGCAATTAGTCCAAAGGACTAATGGACCTCATGAACCACAGCCTCCACCAGCCTGAGACCATAAGAACTAGATGGTGCCTCACTACCACAACTGACCACTCTGACTGGGATCATAACAGAGGGCCCTGGTCAGAGGGGGAGAAAAATGTCAAACAAAAAACCAAATTCCCAAAAAAGACCAGACTTAACTAGTCTGACAGAGACTAGAGGAGCCCCCAAGACTATGACCCTAAGACACCCTTCTGACCTGAAACTAATGGCATTCCCAGATGCCACCTTTCAGCCAAGCCATAGACAGCCCCATAAAATAAACAATAGCACCCATGAGGAACATGCTCCTTAGAACAATCAATTACATGAGATCAAAAGGGCAACATATTCCCAAAAGCAAAGATGAGAAGGCAGGAAGGGGCAGAAAATCAGGATGAAAGGACAGGGAAACTAGGACAAAAATGGGGAGGTGGTGACACATTGTGGGGAATCAAACCAATGTCATGGAACACTCAATGTATATATAAACTATCGAACAGAAAACTAATTTGCTCTGTAAACTTTCACCTAAAGCACAATAAAAAAATTAAAAAAAAATGCTTACAAATGAGAATCCAAATTATAGAGTATTTGTGTAGGCCTGCTCTTTTCCAGTGGGAAAAAAGTCATAAAAAGTATAAAACAAAGTAACTACCAGGAAAGAAAAGATTCACCATGAAACCACAGGCATTCTCTCATTCTGTATGGTAACAGACAAACCCGTTGCCGTCGACTCATAGCAACCCTATAAGACAGAGCAGAACTGTCTGTCCAAGGAGTGCCTGGTAGATTCAAACTGCTGACCTTTTGGTGAGCAGCCATAGCTCTTAACCACTACACCACCAGGGTTTCTGGTAACAGACAGGTTGATCTCTGTTTTCTTTATTAAAAAAAAAAAAATTCAGCTGAAGATCAACAGTAGAAATTAGCTGGGTCTGCAATCTTAAAATGGTATCATTAAAATAATTCTATATAGTTTGTATTTCTTCATACTGCACAGCAGTTAACTCTTCTCAAATGTCCTTCCCAGATGTAACAAAAACAACATATGCTAGCCACCCACTAACACTTACGGAAGCCCACCGCATTCCTCCAGACTCTGAGGACCTGACAGTGATGTACGATTAGAACTCAAAATTCTGAGCCTCAGGAACTTTGGAGTTTCCAAAGGCTGGTAGTTGCAACACAGCTCAAAAATGGCCATTCAATTTAATATTTCTTATGTTAAATATATGGGGATGAAATCATTAAAAATACAATTTTTCTCATCACATAAGCATTACAATAGGATTCTTCCAAGGCTGAAAATTTTTCATGTAGTTCAACAAATAAACCACTGTTCCATTTATATGCTAAAAATAAAGATATGTGCTAATTTTAACCTACAATGTATATTCTATTAAAAACACTAGGAAACTAAAGTATATCTATGGGAAATTATACTGTCACTGAATATCACGTTTAATTAAGTTTGATGAGAAACAAGGAGATTTGATGTGCATTATGACAGACTGGGTCAAATGATCATTTCAGGTTAATTATAAATGGAGCCCTGATGGCACAGTGGATAAGCGTTTGGCTGCTAACCAAAAGGTCAGCAGTTTGAATCCACCAGCTGCTCCTTGGAAAGTCTATGGGGCAGTTCGACTCTGACCTATAGGTGGCTATTAGTCGGAATCTACTCAAAGACAATGGGTATAATTATGAATAAATAGAAAATGATTGTCAAATTTGGGTAAGTTAAAAAGTCTTTGGAGACCGGGTGGCTCAAGTGGTTTGCAATTGGCTGTTAACTAAAAGGTTGGCAGTTTGAACCCCCTCAGCAGCTCCATGGAAGAAAGGCCTGGCAAACCGCTACCATAAAGATTACAGCCAAGAAAACCGTATGGAGCAGTTTTACTCTATAACAGATCGGGTCGCATGAGTCTGGGGCCCGCTTGACGGCAGCTAACAACAACAGCAAAGTCTTATTAGATTATAAACTATAGAAACCAAGTCAATTCATTTAGTCAACAAATATAGTCACAACTTTCCCTCTAGGAATTTTCCCAAGTCACTTCCGTCTGTCGGTCGCCTTACTTATCGTGGTGCCAGCGTTTCGTGCTCAGGTGTTTGCACAATTCCCTTCAAGCTCACTTTCCTTTGCCCTCTCTCTGCCCTGGTGTAGACATGAAATCAGTTCTGGGCAGCCTCACATCTGCCACATCTGCTCTTCCACATCTGGGAACCAGCAGCACTTCTCTGTCTGACCAACCCTTTATGCCAAGGTGCACGTTCCTCCACCCAAGGGCTCTGGCTGTGAGCACAGTAAAAGGTATTAAGCCAAAAACAGGCTGGAAGACTAACTGACCTTGTTATCATTATCAACAAGCAATAACTTGTAAACAAAAAACGCCACCAAATGAACAGTTGTTATGTAGCGTGGCATACAGTGACTGTTTTAATGGAGGGTTTTTATGTTTCTGCTTTAGGCCAGGGAGGAAACACTGCTTCTACCATGTCACACGTGCTGACTGACATTCACATGTGGGACACAATAAACATCATTCTTGGTGCTCGAAATGACATCCCACCCCTTTTTCTCATAACACAAGCAAATACCTGAGACCAGAAGCGAGTAAGGCAGATATACTGTAGTGAACCCCCTTGAATCTACACTAATTTCTTTTTTATTTTTAATTGCTATCTAATTCACATACCATAAAATTCACCATGTTAAAGTGCACAATTCAGTGCTTTTCAGTATATTCACAAGGTTTTGGAACTATCACAGCTATCTAATTCTAGAACATTTTCATCTCCCCAAGAAGATATCCTGTACCCATTAACAGTCACTGTCCATTCTCTCCTCCTCCAGCCTCTAGTAACCACTAATCTACCTTCTGTCTCTATGAATTTGCCTAATCTGGACATTTCCTATAAATGGAACCATACAATATGTAGTCATTTGTGTCTGGCTGCGTTCACTTGGCATATTTTTTTTAAGGGTCATCCATGTTGTAGCACAGATAAGTATCTCATTCTTTTTCCTTGTGTAATAATATTCCATTGTATGGATATATTGCTTTTTATTTACCCATTCATCAGTTGGTGGACATTTGGATTATTTCCACTTTTTGGTTGTTATGAATAATGCTGTTACGAACACTTGTGTACGTGTTTTTGTGTGAATGTATATTTTTGTTTCTCTTGGGTTGAATTGCTGGGTCATATGGTCACTCTGTTTAAACTTTTGATGAACTGCAAAGCTCATTTCCAAAGGAGCTGCACCACTGTACTTTCCCACTAGCAGTGGTGTAACTTTTTGTCAACATCTTCACCAACACATGTCATTATCGTCATCTGTCTTCTTTACTGTAGCCACCCTAACAGGTGCAAAGTGGTTTTGACTTGCATTTCCCATATAGCTAATGATGTTGAGCATCTTTTCACATGCTCATAGGCCATTTGTATACCTTCCCTGGAGACATATCTATTCTGATCCTTTGCCCATTTTTTAAATAAGGTCATTGGTCTTAATTACTGAGTTGTAAAAGTTCTAGATACAAGTCCTTATCAGATACAAGTCCTTTATCAGATTTGCAAAATTTTTCTCCCATTCTGTGGGCTGCCTTTTCAGTTTCTTGATGGTGTCCTTTGAAGCACAAGTTTTTTATTTTGATGATGTTCAGTTTATCTTTTTTTTTTTTTTTTTTGTCACTTGTGGTTTTGGTGTCAATCTAAGAAACCAATACCTAATCCAAGCTCACAAAGATCTACCCCTATGTTTCCTTCTAAGAGTTTTATAGTTTTAGCTCTTACATTTAGGTCTTTGTACCACTTTGAGTTAATTTTTGTATATGGCGAGAGGTAGGGGTTCAATTTCATTATTTTGCATATGGATATTCAGCTGTCCCAGCATCACTAGTTGAAAAGATTATTCTTTGAATAATGATCTTGTTACCTTGTGGAAAATCAATTGACTATCTATGTATGGGTTGATTTCTGAACTCTCAATCATATTCCATTGATCTATACGTCTGTCCTTATGTCAGTACCACAATGTCTTAATTACTACAGCTTTGTAGTAAGTTTTGAAATAAGGAAGTGGAAGTACAACAACTTTGTTCTTTTTTAAGGTTGTTTTGGCTATTCTGGGTCCCTTATGTTCCCATATGAATTTTAAGATCAACTTGTCAATTTATGCAAAAAAGTCAGCTGGGATATTGATAGGGATTGTGTTGAATGTGGAAAAAGATGGACATTTTTTAGTGTATTAAAATAAAAAATATTGCTAGGCCAAAAGTACCTTAAGAAAAGTAAAAAGATAAATAATAAACTGTGAAAAAATATATGCAAGTGATATCACCAATAAAGGGTAGATTAGATATCCTTAAAAATAGAGAAGAAAAAAAAATAACATCATAGAAACATTAGCTAGAGATAGGAATAGATAGTTCATAGAGAAAAAAAATCCAAATGGCTCCTAATTACATAATAAGTTGCTCAGCCTTATGAAAAATAGGAAAAACGTAAATTAGAACCACACTGATAAACCATTTTTCATCTATCAGATTGGCAAAAATCCAAGTTAGTCAACATTCTTTATTGGTAGGCTGGAAGGCAAACAGGTACTATCATATTGCAGGAATGAAAAATGACATAACTTGTATGCAGAGGAATTTGGCAACATATAGTAAAATTTCATGTGCATTTTTCCTTTGATCTAGCAAGCTGAATTACAGGATTTTTTTGAAAAAAAATTTTTGATACATTGCCCTCCCCGCCCCCAAAATGTATGAACAAGGCTATTCACTGTAGCACTATTTGCAATAGCAAAATACTGAAAATACTCTAAATGTCTATCTACAGAGAATTGATTGAATCAACAATGGTTCAGCCATAGAATGGGATACTATATAGCTGTAAAAAGGAATCAGGATCCAATATATAGACAACCTCAAAGAAACCACAAGGAAGCTTCTAGAGTTTAGAAATTAGCAAAGTTGCAGGGTGAGAAGTCAACGCAAAAAAATAATAATAATAATCTGTTGAGTTTCTATACACCAGCAATGAGCAATCTGAAAAGAAAATTTAAAAAAAATCCATTTACAATAGCATCTAAAAGAATAAAATACCTAGGAATAAATTTAATCAGGGATGTGAAAGACTTACATGATGAAAACTATAAAACAATGCTGAAAGAGATTAAAGAAGACCTAAATAAATGGAAAGACATTCCATGTTCATAGATTGAGACTTAACATTGTTAAGAAATCGGTACAATCCAAAACAATCTATAGATTCAACACAATCCTGATCAAAATTCCAAGTCTTCTTTGTCACAAAAACCCATTGCCGTTGAGTCAATTCCGACTCGTAGCGACTCTGTAAAACAGAGTAGAACTGCTCCATATGGTTTCCAAGGGGCGGGTGGTGGATTCAAACTGCTGGCCTTTTTGGTTAGCAGCCAAGCTCTTAACCACTGTGTTCCCAGTCTTCTTTGCAGAAAAGGGAAAACTAGTCCTCAACTTTATATGGAACTGCAAGGGGCCCTGAAGAGTCAAAGCAATCTTGAAGAACAGCAAAGCAAGAGGACTCACACTTCCCAACTTCAAAACATACTATAAATCTACAGTAATCAAAGCAGTCTGGTACTGGTATAATAATAGATATATAGACTAACGAAACAGAATTGAGAATACAGAAACAAGCCTATACAGTCACAGTTAATTGATTTTTGACAAGGGTGATAAGTCCATTCAGTGAGGAAAGACTCATCTCTTTCATAAATGGTGCTGGGACAACTGAATATTCACATGAAAACAATGAAGCTGGACTTATACCTCATCTGTAACCCATTGCGGTCAAGTCAATTCTGACTCATAGCGACCCTACAGGACGTAGTAGAACTGCCCCACAGAGCTTCCAAGGAGCACCTGGTGGATTCGAACTGTCAACCTTTTGGCTAGCAGCCGTAGAAATTAACCACTATGCCACCAGGGTTCCCTATACCTCATACCATATACAAATAATTAACTCAAAATGGATAAAGCCTCTAAATGTAAGAGCTACCATAAAACTCCTAGAAGAAAACATATGGGTAAGGTTTTGGGACCTAGTTCTTAATAATGGATTCTTAGATGAGATATTAAAGCACTAGCAACAAAAGAAAAAATAGATAAATTAGACTTCATCAACATGAAAACCTTTTGAACAACAAAGGACTGTAACAACAAAGTGAAGAGACAACCTACATACTGGAAGAAAATTTTGGGGAACTATGTATCAGTTAAGAGCTACAGCTGCTAACCAAAAGGTCAGCAGTTCAAATCCACTAGCCACCCCTTGGAAACCCACGGGGCAGTTTTACTCTGTTCTATAAGGTCGCTATGAGTAGGAATCCACTTGACGGCAAAGGGTTATATATTGGATAAGGTTTAATATCCAGAATATATAAAGAACTCCTAGAACTTAACAACACAGACAAACAACCCAATCGAAAAATGGGCAAAGGATTTGAATAGACATTTCACTGAAGAAGATATACAAATAGTCAACACGCACATTTAAAAGAATATGTAAATCAAAACCACAATGAGATATCACTTCACTCCCACTATGATGGTTGTCTTCAACGGAATTATGTCCCCCAAAAAATGCGTGTATCAATTTGGCTGAGCCATGATTCCTGGTACTGTGTGATTTTCCTATATGTTATAAATCCTGCCTCTATGATGTTAATGAGGGAGGATGGGTGGCAGTTGTGTTAGTAAGGCAGGACTCAATCTACAAGATTGGATTGTGTCCTAAGGCAATCTCTTGAGATATAAAAGACAGAAGTGAGCAGAGAGACAGAGGGACTTCATATTACCAAGAAAGCACTGCCAGGAGCAGAGTGCATCCTTTGGACGTGGGGTCCCTGTGCTGAGAAGCTCCTAGTCCAGGGGAACACTGATGAGAAGAAGGCTGACAGGGAGAGAAAGCCTTCCCCTGGAGCTGATGCCCTGAATTTGGACTTTCAGCCTACTTGACTGTGAGAAAATAAACTTCTCTTTGTTAAAGCCATCCGCTTGGTATTCCTGTTATAGCAGCACTAGATGACTAAGACAGAATTTTAAGATAAAAAACAAAGAAACCAACAAACAGAAAACAACAAACGTTGGCAAGGATGTGGACAAATCAGAACCCTTCTACATTGCTGGAGGGAATGCAAAATGATACAGCCACTGTGGAAAACAGTTTGGCAGTTCCTCAAAAAAGTTAAACATAGAGCTACCATAACCTACTGCCATTGAGTCAATTCCGACTCATAGTGACCCTACAGAGCTACCATAATACCCAGCAATTCCACTCCTAGGTATATTCCCAAGAGACTTAAAAGCCGTGACGCAAACCCATATGTACACCAATATTCACTGCAGCACTACTCACAATAGCTGTAAGGTATAAACAACCAAAATGTTCATCAACAGATGAATGGATAAACAAAATGTGGTCTAGATACACAATGGACTATTACTCAGCCATAAAGAGAAATTAAGTTTTAACACATGCTACAACATGGATAGACCTTGAAAATATTATGCTGAAATAAATTCGTCACAAAAGGACAAATATTTTATGATCCCACTTACATGAAATATATAGAATATGCAAATGTATAGAGACAAAAGTTTATTAGTGGTTTCTGGGGGTGGGAGGGTGAGGGAAAGAGGGAGTCATTCTGTTAGGGGTGATGGAAAAATTTGGAAATGAATAATGGTGATGGTTGCACAAGATAATAAACATGATTAATGTCACTGAACTGTACACATGAAAAATGTTGAAATGGCAAATGTTTTGTTTTATATATATATGTATGTGTGTCTATAGATACATATATTTACCACAATAAAAATGTTTATTTAAAATAGAAATGAAACAGAAACAAATTAATAGTATTAATTGAATGTGACAAAATGCTTTTTTGCTGAACCTAAACCTGACATTGATGCTGTAGGATCTTTCAGATTTGCTACCATGTGTTCAATAGTCCAACTATTTTTTTCTCTATTAAAGTGCAGTCATGTGCCACATAACGTCCGTTCAGGCAACGTCCAACTGCATATACATCCATGGTCCCATAAGGTCATAATAGATTTCAGAAATCCCAATCGGAGAATGAAACGTAGCGGATTTAGGCATGCCACACTAGACAATCACGACGATCCTGAAAAACAAAGAAAAAATTCTCCAAGCTGCTAAAAGATCAGCTCCACTAACAGCTGGGAGGCTAATGAAAATGTGAGAGGGATCTGTATCAGATACGGAGAAATTGCTAATGACATGGATTTAGGACCCAACACAAAAGCAAGTCCCTCTCAGGACATTGATGATCACTGCTAAGGTATGAAGCTGGATCGAGATGCTTAAAGAAAAAGCAGGACTAGACTATAATATCGAGTTTGGTGCTAGCTCTAGGTGGTTCAAGCGCTTCAAATGTTTTTCATTGCATACTGTGAAAGTGAGCGGTGAGTCCGTGAGTGCTGATGTGAAGGCAGCAGAAGAATTTGTTGAAATAAACTAACTGGAGAGGAAGGTTATTTGCCCCAGAAAAATTTTAATATAGAAGAAACCTCCTAATTCTGGAAGCGAATGCCTGGAACGACCTTCATCCATAATATGGTGTTTGCACAACATCCAAATCACGTAACATCCTATTTCACAGAATGCATTGTGGACGTAAGTGACACACGACTGTACTTCAAAAACTGGGTGGAGGGAAGGGAGGAATCTCTAAATAATGAAAATAAATGTAAACCAAGTAACCTGTTTTATCCAGGTCCAGTTGGTAACATTATCACAGAGATCTATTTCAAGTGATATTAAAACATATGTTATAGATTGAAGTGTGTTCCCCAAACATATGTGTTGTAAATCCCAACCGCTATACCTGAGCCCTGGTGGTGCCAATGGGTTAAGCACTTGCCTGCTAACCGAAAGGTCGGCCACTCACTCACTGCTCTGTGGGAAAAAGATGTGGCCAGTCCACTTCCTTAAAGATTTCAGCCTTGGAAACCCTAAGAGGCAGTTCTACTCTGTCCTGAAGGATCGCTATGAGTCAGAATCAACTCAATGGCAATGGGTTTAGGGTTTATACCTATGATTATAATCCCATTTGGGAATGGGTTTTCTTTGTTATGTTAATGAGGCATATTAGTGTAGGGTATGTATTGAGTCACTCTCTTGAGATATAAAAGAAGTAGATAAAGCAAGCAGAGATGGGAGAAGATAGAAACCGTGCCGGGTAAAGATCACCAACGAGCCAAGGAACAGAAGAAGAGACAAGGATCTTCCCCCAGAGTCAACAGAGAGAGGAAGCCTTCATCTAGAGCCAAAGCCCTGAATTTAGGCTTTGAGTCTCCTAAACTGTGAGAAAATATATTCATATTTGTTAAAGCCACCCACTTGCGATTTCTGATATAGCAGCACTAGATAAATAAGATACATAGTAATTGGACTATACATTCCTGGCAGGATATAACCTAATGACAAAAGAGAACTACAATGAAAGGTTATACTGTGTTTCTTTTTTTTTCATTTTTTTCAGTTGTCATATTTTTGATGGGTAGTGTTGGCATTGCTATTCTGAGACTGTTGTGAGTGGACTGTGAGATGAATCAAACAAGTAATTATTTTGGCATCATTGAGAACAAAGATTTTTAGCATGGTTTAAATGAAATATAGATATATTTCAATGGGGTTAAGTACAACCCTGCAGACCTGAATTTAAATGGCAACATCAGGATGAAGTAATGATATTTGATATCCTTTTAAAAAAATTTTAAAATACATATTTTCTAGGTTTGTCCTCTGAAAAGCCTGGAAGTAATGACCAATTCAGTATCACCGGGACCCTAGTAACCACAGTATGTTTTCTAAACACCATTTCCAACTAAAAGGAAACTTGCTCCTTGGAGAAATGACTGTGTCCAGACTGGGGCAGGAAATGTATGAGCCCGGAATATCTTATCATACCAGACAGGAAGGAAGCTATCAATACATTAAATAGATGAAAACACATCAACTGTGTTTAAATCAATGTGTTGCTACCAGCCGTTCAGTCAGTTCCGACTCATAGCGACCCTATGTACAACAGAACAAAACTCTACCAGGTCCTGCACAATCCTCACAATCATTGCTACGTTTGAGCACACTGTTGTAGCCACTGTGTCAATCCATCTCTTTCAGGGTCATTCTCTTTTTCCCTGACCCTCTATTTTACCAAACATGACGTCCTTCTCCAGGGACTGGTCCCTCCTGATAACATGTCCAAAGTACATGACACGAAATCTCGCCATCCTTGCTTCCAAGACAGACTGACTGTTGCTTCTTCTGGCAGTCCACAGTATGTTTGATATTCTTCACCAATACCACAATTCAAAGGCATCAATTCTTCTTCAGTCTTCCTTATTCATTATCCAGCTTTCACATACATATGATACAATTGAAAATATCATGACTTGGAATAGGACCATCTTAGTCTTCAAAGTGACAGCTTCGCTTTTCAACACTCTAAAGAGGTCTTTTGCAGCAGATCTGCCCAATGCAATACACAGTTTTGATTTCTTTAGTGCTGCTTCCTTGGGTATTGATTGTGGATTCAAGTAAAACGAAATCCTTGACAACTTCGAACTTTCCTCCGTTTATCATGATGTTGCTTATTGGTCTAGTTGTGAGGATTTTTGTTTCCTTTATGTTGAAATGTAATCCATACTAAAGGCTGTAGTCTTTGATCTTCATCAGTAAGTGCTTCAAGTCTTCTTCACTTTCAGCAAGTAAGTTTGTGTCATCATCTGCCTATCGATGGTTGTTAATGAGTCTTCCTCCAATCCTGATGCAGAGTTCTTCTTCATATAGTCCAGATTCTCAGATTATTTGCTCAGTATACAGATTGAATAGGTATGGTGAAAGGATACAACCCTGACACACACCTTTCCTGATTTTAAACATGCAGTATTCCCTTGTTCTGTTCAAACGACTGCCTCTCGGTCTATGTACAGGTTCTGCATGAGTGCAGTTAAGTGTTCTGGATGAGTACATAATGATTTTAAAAAAACTTAATTAATCAACTCTAGAGGACAGTAGGGACCCTGGTGGTTAAGCGTTTGGCTGTTAACCAAAAGGTTGGCAGTTCAAATTCACTAGCTGCTCCTTGGAAACTCTATGGTGCAGTCCTACTCTGTCCTACAGGGTCGCTATGAGTCAGAATCAACTCGATGGCAGTGGGTTTGGTTTTTGGTTTGGGGGATAGCAGGAACCAACTTGTTGTTTTGAAAACTGGTGAACAGTGGGAAATATGATCTGTATGTCACAGTAACTAAATATTTAATGAAGGGAAGTTTCTCTGTACAGAAATAATCCAACTAACAAACGATGAAATGATAGAATACTCCCATTCTGTATCTCCTAATGAATCAGTGCATCTAGGCAATGATCATCACTGGCTGATAACATCTCAAAAGGAGAGACAATCAGACATTAGATATCTCCTGGTGAAATACGTAACACTGCTTATGAAGTTGTTTTGGGAAAAAAAATCAAATCTGAATTTAATCAAACCTCTAGTTCTAACTACAAATTTATAGGAAATATAAAGGAAAGAGGAACAAGTTGAATGATACCATGAGAGTGTAAAGTACAAAATCTAGACTGTAATATTATACAGGATGAACAACCTGGTTTCTTCAACAGAAGACTGTGAAGAAAACAACAAACCGAACATAAAGGCTAAACCTATAGATTATAAGAAAGACAGAGATATAGTAACCAATTGCAACAGACAGAACTTATATGAATTCTGATTCAGGCAAACCATAAAAAATTGCAACTCAGTCAGAGTAAATATGAACATTGATTAAATATGTAATGATATTAAGAAATCATCATTTTTGTGATAAAGGTATTATTATGTCATTATGTTTTTGATGGTTAAGAGTCCTTACCTTTTGGAGATACTTGCTATATGGAAGAGTCAAATCCCACTTCTCTGACACCAAATGTGTTGAACAATCAAAATCAATTTATTATCAATCCTGTCCCTTCTATTCGACTTCTGTGCTAATACCAGTTGCACATGCAACACTTTTTCCTCAGACCCTTGCCACCCAGAGATAGATCAGATCTCACAAACTAAAGAGCACAGTCCTCCAGACTACCAAGTCTGCTCAAAATTTTAGATGCCTGGAAGACCCCAAACACCCTCACTTCTGACATGATGGCTACAAATGTGGGGTTTTCCCACTACCTAGCCATAAACTCAGGAGTCCCCAGGGCCCCCCTCACTGCTGACCTTCTGGCCCCCACTACTCTCTTGCGTTTGATAATTCGCTAGAACAACTCACAAAACTCATTGAAAGTGCTACAGTTTTATTACAACAAAAAGGATATCAATGAAAAGACATACTGGCAAGGTCTGGAAGTATTCCCAACACAGAGCTTCCAGCCCAAAGAGGGACACAATATCCCTCCCACCCTTCCATCAACCAGCGAGCCCATGGAGCTTCTGTGTCCACAGCCTTTACTGGAGCCTGATTATGTAGGCATGATTGATTAAATCAAGCCCCTCCCCACACTCCTTGACGTTGGCTGATATCATATCGTGGTCTTTCTAACCTGGCCAGCCCCCACCTGAGTCACCTTATTATCATAAAACCTCAGGTGCGGTCTGGAGGCCTATAGATAACAAAAAACCCAAACCCACTGCCATCAAGTCAATTCCAGCTCATAGTGATCCTATAGGACAGAGTAGAACTGCCCCATAGGGTTTCCAAGGAGTGGCTGGTGGATTTGAACTGGTGACCTTTTCGTTAGCAGCCGAGCTCTTAACCACTGTGCCACCAGGGCTCTGTAGATAACAAAGGTACCTCAATTACTCAGGAAATTCCAAGGGTTTACAGTTCGTCTCAGGAACCAAAGACAAAGATCAAATTCTTTGGGTAAAGTTAGATTCTTTACCCTACACATGCCAAAATATTTACAGATGAATTGTATGATATACAGGATTTGCTTCGATATAATTTGGCCTGGGTGAGGGAGTAGATGGGGATACAGATGAAAGAGGCTGTCTATGAACTGAAACCTGTTATACTATCTTTTTACTTGTATGTATGTTTAAAATTTTCTAAAATAAAAAGTTAATGATAAAAATAAAGAGATGGGAAGATATATCAGCAGGATACTGAGGAAGAAATGAAGGCAAGAAAGAAGAAAGGAAGGAAGGGGGGAGGGAGTGAAAAAGAGAGAGAAAGAAAGGAAAAAAGGGAGGGAGGGTGGGGGGGGAGAGAGTGGGGGAGGGAAGGAGTAAGAGAGAGGAAGGAAGGAAGGAAAAAAGATGGAAGAAGGAAGAGAGGGAAGGATGGAAGATATATTACCACCAGTTGCTGTTGAGTCAACTCCAACTTATGGCGACTCCATGCGTGTTAGAGTAGAACTGTGCTCCACGAGGTTTTCAGTGGCTGATTTTTTAGAAGCAGACTGCCAGGCCTATTTTCTGAGCACAACTATATAGACTCAAACTTCCAACCTTTAGGTTAGCAACCAAGCATGTTAACCATTTGCACACTGAGGGACTCTGAAGATACATAAGTATAATATTAAATTGCCTTTAATGCAAAAAAGCATCATTAGGTATAAAGACGATCATTATTTGAATGAAACAACTCACCAGGTAGATATGATAGTCTTTAACCTGTTTAGTCTTTACAAATATAGCCTTGAAATATATAAAGTAAAAAATAACATGAGAAAATTCAAAAAATCTGATGGGAGATTTTTAACATTGTTCAAAAATTGATTTATCAGACAGGAAAAAACAGTAAGAATACATAATATTTGAATAACACAGTTAAAAGCTTGAGTTAATGAATATCCTGGGAACACACAGGAAACACTCATAGAATACACGTATTTTTTAAGGATACCTGGTATGTATGAAAAGTTGACCATATATTCAGCCACAGAAAACATCTTAAGAAATATCTTAAAATTGATTTTATATGGACCATTTTATCTCACTTAAAATAATTCTTAAAAATCAAAGATGAACAACAGAAAAGAATGCCTCAAAATCCAAACATTTGGAAATTTTTCAAAAATTACTCCTTTATCGGGGGACATCTAGGTTAACTGGCATAACATAGTTCATAAAGAAAATATTCTACATCTCACTTTGGTGAGTAGTGTCTGGGGTGTTAAAAACTTGCAGGCAGCCATTTAAGATACATTTATTGGTCCTATCCCACTTGGAGTAAAGGAGAATGAAGAAAACCAAAGACACAAGGAAAATACTAGCCCAAAGGGCTAAAGGACCAAATGATCCAGAGTCTCCACCAGCCTAAGACCAGAAGGACTAGATGGTGCCCGGCTACCACCAATGACTGCCCTGACAGGGAACACAACAGAGTCCTGGACAGAGCAGGAGAAAAATGTAGAACAGAATTCAAATTCATGTAAAAAGACCAGACTTAATGGTCTGACAGAGACTGGAGGAACCCCTGAAACTATGGCCCCCAGACTCTGTTAACCCAGAACTGAAACCATTCCCAAAGTCCACTCTTCAGACAAAGATTAGACAGGACTATAAAGCAAAAAATAATACATGTGAGTAATGTGCTTCTTAGTTCAATCAGATATACAAGACTAAATGGGCAGCTCCTGTCCAAAAGCAGGATGAGAAGGCAGGAAGTGATAGAAACTGGCTGAATGGACCCAGGGAACCTGGTGTGGAAAAGAGGAGTGTGCTGTCACATTGTGGGGATTGCAACCAATGTCACAAAACAATATGTGTATACATTTTTTGAATGAGAAATTAACTTGAGCTGTATATTTTCACCTAAGGCACAATAAAAAAAAAATTCTGGTACATACGTCAGAGGAAGGGAACCTGCTGTGTTGGGAAGAACTGGATTCCTGCCTCTGTGTTGGCTAGTGCAGTCCTATCGTGGTAGTCTTTTAATTCTCTGTGTCCATATTTCCTCATCTGTACAATGAGAATACTATCATTCGACCAGTTGGCTTCATCCATACACAGGTCAAAAACAGAATCACATTAATGGTATTCAATATTTAGGTTGTGTGTATAGAAGTGCATTCAGCCTCTGAAGTCTCCTTAAAACCAAACAACAGTCTAGAAACTGCTTTATAATTATGGATCAAAGACAAATCATAACAGAAATTAGAAACCATATAGAACTGAATATAATAAAAATACTACACAGTAGAAGTTGTAGCATGTAAGTAGAATTGTAAATAGAGAGATTTATTGCCTTAAACAGATTAGAAATTGAAAATCAATAAACTAAATATTTTACTCAAGAAACAAAAAATGAATCACAGAATAAACCCAAGGAAAGCAGAAAAAAAGAAACTGGAAAGTAATGAGATCCCAAAAGGGGAACACTAGAGCAAAAGTTACCTTAGAAATACTCATAAAACAGACAAAATGTCTGGCCAGATTGTCTCTAGGATAAAATAGAGTGAAGGAAAAATATTACTGACAAGGCTAAAGTGGATAAAAGTAAGGATGCAATAGAATTTTTTTTTACATCAAAAGAACTAGAACATAAAGAACAACTTTAGGCTAATAAATCAGAAAATAGATAAAATGAAAACATTTTCTAGAAAATACAAATGTCCAAAACTAATTTAAAAAGATAAAACCGAACATACGATTAATGAAATAAAATTGGTAGTTGAATATCTACCCACAAAAAAACACCAGGTATAGATCCTTTCACAGGTGGATTTCCTCCAAATCTTTGAAAACTTTTAACCCTTATATAAACTGTTCCAGAAAAGAGCAAAAGAAGAGGTCCCCAAGTCATTTATGAGACTAGAATGATGTCTTCCTCTACCAGAACAATTCAGTGCAAAAGCCATCAAGTGGAATACAGCAAAATATGTTTGTGGTGGGGAGGGGGCAAAAAGGGCAAAGCTCCCGAATAGGGTGTTAGGAGAGCCCAGTCATGCTAAAGAGGGTGTATGTGCAGATGGTGGGTCAGTGTGGGATGTCAGATCCCCAGTGGGGAGAGGAGGGCATCTGCATGGGAGAGGGTGTGGCAGTCAGCACAGAAGTTAGGTTACTTACAGGGGGATTGATCAAATATGTAAATATTAAAAGGATAATAAGAGTTGTGTTTCTCACTGTTGCAGGAGAGAGTTACAAGTGTAGAAAGAGAGAAAACTGGAAACAAACCCTGTGATACTGGACTGGAATTTGTGGTATCAATGTAACGTTATGGTTATGATGATGGATAGATGGATGGATAGATGATAGATGCATGACAGATAGGCAGGTAGGCAGATAAGTAGACAGGTAGGTAGGTAGATAGACAGACAGTCAGATAGATACAGATATTCCTTAATTCTGCCCATCTAGATGGCTAGAAGCAATGACACTCAGGTAGGCATGAGCAGACCTAGCAACCAGATCTTTATTTCTAAAACTACTCTCTGCCAAAAGGAACCAAAGCTCCTTGAAGAAATGGTGAATTTTAGGTCTGGGGCAGGGAAAGTTCAAGACAGGACTGTATCATGGATTGAATTGTGTCCTCCAAAACTATGTGTCAACTTGGTTAGGCCATGATTCCAGTATTGTGTCGATGTCCTCCATTTTGTGACTGTAATTTTATGTTAAAGAGGATTAGGGTGGGATTGTAACACTCTTACTAAAGTCACATCCCTGACAGTAAATGGAGTTTCCCTCGGGTGTGGCCTGCACCACCTTTTATCTTACAAGAGATAAAAGGAAAAGAAAGGGAGGTGGAGGGGGAGGTCCTCGTACCACCAAGAAAGAAGGACCGGGAGCAGAGAGCGTCCTTTGGACCTGGGGTTCCGGCAAGGAGAAGTTCCTAGTGCAGGGGAAGATTGATGAGAAGGACTTTCCTCCAGGACTAACAGAGAGAAAAAGCCTTCCCCTGGAGCTGATGACACCCTGAATTTGGACTTCTAGCCTACTAGACTGTGAGAAAATAAATTTCTCTTCGTTGAAGTCATCCACTTGAGGTATTTCTGTTACAGCAGCACTAGATAACTACGGCAGACTGGATCATCTTCTTCTGCCAAAAAGTAAGGAAGAGTTCAAAGAATGATGAGCATGTTAAAGACACAAAATACAGCTTTAAAGGGTGCCCACTGGCTAAATCAGGGACATTTGAGCATCAAAATAAATACTGATAGTAACAGATTATAATCCATCCAATAAAATAAGAATTCATAGGTCTACACAGATAAAAAACAGATGAATGAATAAATAGAAAATTTGATGAGGAACATAGTATTTTAAAACTCTCAAAGTATCTTCCCACAAGTTACTTGCTTATTACAAAGGGAAAACGGAAAACTTTACAGTGGCGAGGCATGGCAGAAAATCACCTTAATCAAAGTGACCCAAGTCACAAAGTAGCAGGACAAACTGAAATCATGTGCCACCTGACATGATCCAATAAAAAAATCCAGTGTCACTTCTGTAGGATTCCTGTCAAAGATGCACAACCTGAGTCTGGTCATAAAGAAACATCAGAGAAAATAACAGGTCTGCAATCTTCAAAACAGAGTCCCTGGGTGGTGCAAAGTTAATGTGTTCGGCTGCTAACTGAAAGGTTGGAGGTTCAAGCCCACCCAGAGGTGCCTCAGAAGAAAAGTCTTGCTATCTACTTCCAAAAAATCAGCCATTGAAAACTCTGTGGAGCGTAGTTCTACTCTGACACATGCAGGATGGCCATGAGTCAAAATCAACTTGATGGCTACTGGAGATGGTGGAATCTTCAAGATCACCAACCATCTGTCCGTCTGCTGTCCTGTGGTGGCTTACATGTTGCTGTGGTGCTGGAAGCTATGCCACCTGAATGTCAAATACCAGCAGGGTCACCCATGGTGGATAGGTTTCAGTGGAGCTTCCACACCAGGAAGCTTTATTCCACAGAATAGGTAGAAAGGCCTGGATCTACTTCCGAAAATTAATGAAAACCTTTAAGTTCACAACAGAACACTGTTTGACTCAATTGCTTTGGCAGGATCAAAGGAAGATCCATCGTTGGAGAAGGACATCATGTGTGGTGTAGAGGAGGGCCAACAAGAGCACGGGAGAGCCTCGGTGAGACGGACTGGTACGGTGGCCACAATGATGGACTTGAACATGCCAGCAATCGTGAGGATGACGCAGGACCAGACAGCGTTTTGTTCTGTTGTACATAAAGTCGCCATGAACTGAAGTCCACTCAATGGCAACTAACAATAACATCAGTCTTCAAGTATCAAGATCTTGGAAGTCAAGGAAAGACAGAGGAACTGTTTGCAGATTGAAGAAGATTAAATAAGGATAACTAAATGCAATGTGTGACTCTTAACTGGATTGTTTTGCTCTAAAGGACATTATTGGGACTATTGGTGAAATTTGAATGGGATATGAAAATTAGATGGTAATGATGCATGAATCTTAATGGCTCATTTGATGGCTGTATTGTAGTTATATAGCACAACATCCCTGTTTGTAGACACACTCACTGAAGTATTTAAGGGGTGATAGGGGCATCATGCTGGCAACTTACACTCAAATTGCTCAGGGAAAAAAAAACTTTCTTGCGCTGTACTTGCAACTTTTCTGTGAGTCTGAGATTGTTTCTAAATGCATACATAAATTAGAATAACCTCAAAAACCAGTAAGTATGGTACAATATAGGAAAACTATCTTATAACCTATGACCAAAAAATAAAAAAATAACCCACTGTTTGTCAAGTCGATTCCGACTCATAGCAACCCCATAGGGTTTCCAAGGCTGTAAAGCTTTATGGAAGCAGACGGCCACATCTTTCTCCCTTGGAGTCACTGGTAGTTTGGAATTGCTGACCTTTCAGCTAGCAGTCGAGCACTTTAACCACTGCAAACCAAAGATACAAAATTTAATGTTCTCTCTCTTCCTCTCCCCTTTATATAACTATATATAAACTATTTTTTAATGCATCATCAACAAGAAGAGTTTGTCCCAAGAAATGTAAGAATGGTTAGACATCAGAAAAATATATCAGTGTTATTACACAAAACTACACCCAAAAATACCCCAAATTTACAGAGTAAAGAAAGAAATACCATTTAGTCACATTAGAAGATCAATAAAGAACACAAAAAAAAATTAAGTCATTCATGATATTTCTAAATATCTCTTAGTAAGCTAGAATAATAAGGAAAATTAAATAACGCAATTCAAAGGTACTTATGGGGGGAAAATTAACACCAAATATCACATCTGATGACAAAACTTTACAGTTACTCTCTTTAAAATCAGGACATCCTTGATGCCTATTGTCATCACTTCCTTTCAATAACATATAGTCATGTATTGCTTAATGTCCACAATATGTTCTGTGAAATAGGATGTTACGTGATTTGGACATTGTGCAAACATGCCTAAATTGCAAGCAATAGCATTCACTGATTTTCCACCTTTGTGTTGTTTAATAACCTTTTGTTTCACTTCCAAATCAATACTTCTCCTTTGCCTCTTGCTGCTGCTATCACTAGCACTGATTTTGCTGCATTTGGGAGCCATAATACACTTGACAGTAATATTTTCGAAAGAAAATTAAACAGAAAGATAACGCTACAACACTCAAGAGACATACGCTACATGAGATTAGATGCTACTGCCTACGAGTTGAAGCATACACTGTTACATGGTAAACTCTTTATCTGTAAACGGGGAAAGTTCACATTAAAATAATGATAGGAAGTACAGTACATACACAAGCCAGGAACGTACGCAATTATTATGACTATTGAGACATATGTATTACAAGTTATATATATATATATACTGCACCACTATACACCTGGCAGAGCAACTGCTTTGCATACAAAAGACATGAGATACACGTATTGCGTGCAGGAAGCTGTTATGTTCGCCATGTCCAATTACATCTGTTACATCCTGTTCTCTGATCAGGATTTCTGAACTCTGTTAAAACCTTATGGGACCACAGATGAATATGCGGTTGGATGCTGCCCCAACGGACATTATGTGGCATGTGACTATACTGGCAGTTCCAGCTGATGCAAAAAGACAGTATAAAAATAAAAGGTATAAGAACTGGAAAAGAAGAAATAAAACTTATATTATGATTTTATAGATTAAAATAGCTTGCTACTGGCACATGATAGCAGTAAACCAATTCAGTGTCATATAAAGCCCTGCCATAAATTCATTTATATATGGGACACTGGCATATAACAATGTGGAAAGGATATACTATAAAAAATTAGTGCTAGGTAAACTGGCTATCTGTATGGGAAAAATATAAAAATTATATTTATATCTAAAACCATATACAAAAACATAGTTTAAGAATCTATGTAAATGTAAAAATCAAAATTTTGAACACTTAGAATATTGGAAAATATATTTATAATATCAGTATTGGGGGAATTTTTTAAATCCTACACAAAAAGAATAATTATTAAAAGTAAAACACTGATGACTTTGACACATTAAAATCAAATTATCTGTATGATAAAAAAATGAAAACGTGAGAGAATGTATTTGCACTAGATATAAACAGTCAGTGGATTAATATGTAGAACATATAAAGAAGTCTTACAAATGGATAAAAATATATAAAAGGCTAACAGTCAGGAAAGCAGAGAAAGAACAAACAAGAGTGAATGAAAGATAGGAAGAAAGATTAACCAGTAAGAAATACAAATTAATACCACAATAAATTATCACTACATACCCATCAGAATGATTGAAAATAAGATACTGAAAAAAACAAGTATTCACAAGATAAGGGGTGGAGGTAGGCATAAAAAGGACTCCCTACAGTGCCGATGGAGCCCTGGTGGCACAGTGGTTAAGAGCTCGGCTGCTGACCAAAAAGGTTGGCAGTTCAAATCCACCAGCAACTCCTTGGAAACCCTATGGCTTAGTTCTACTCTGTCCTGTAGTCACTATGAGTGGGAAGTGACTCAACAGCCCCTAACAACAACGTTGGTGGGAGTATAACTTAATATCAGCTGGAGCGCAGTCTGGCAAAGGCCCATGAGTGTTCAGTATTTTCTGGCTGGAGAAACTCTCACGCATGTAACAAAGGAGGTAACGCTGCCTGCAAATAGCAAAAAATGGAAAAGAACCTGTTTAGCCATTAGGGAAAAGATAAACTGTTGGGGTTTTTTTTGTTTGTTTTTTCCATTAAAGAACAATTAAAATGAATGAATCAGAATTACATCTATCCACATGGCTAAATCTCAAAAACATAACGTTGAATGACAAAAGCAAGTTACAAAAGGATACGTACAGTATAACAGCACTTACATTAGTTGTAAAACGCACAAAGTCATACTATGTTCATGGATACATACCTCTGTAGTAAAAGCATAACATTATACAATGGCATGACATCCACAAACTTTTACCTCTGAGAAGGGTAAGAAGGAAAAGACATAGGGCCTGATTTGGCCTGTGATGTTTTATATTTTAAAATCTGAAATAAGTGGTAATTCATTTGATGGTAAATTGTGAACATTTCTATGAGAATAGTGTAGGAGAAGAGAGTTGCCCTGGATATAACAGACAGTGGATGCTGGGTAATGATGATGTCACCATACAGGCGAAATGTGAGTACTAGCGCACACCTGGAGAAGGCAGTCAGTGAGGAAAGGACCAGCAGGCAGGGTGCTCAGCCAGAAGGCAATTTACACACTGAAATAAACTGTGCACCAAGAAGAAACGTCTTCAAGGACCAACGGCACTCCAGCGATGACATACACATAAATCCCAATTCAAGAGAATGAAATGAAATAAAGCACACTACCTACCACATTCCTCCACAGCCACCACATACCCCGCACAAACTCTTCTGCATAGCATTTAGTCCAGTGTTCATCAAGTCCACTTTTTTTAGCAAAAGTATTTACCTAATTCATGGTTAATTTGGAGCCCTGGTGGAGCAGTGGTTAAGCCCTTGGCTGCTAACTGAGAGGTTGGCGGTTCAAACTCACCAGCAGCTCCGAGAGAGAAAGATGTGGCAGTCTGCTTCCTTAAAGATTTACAGCCTTGGAAACCCTATGGGGCAGTTCTACTCTGAGTCACTGTGAGTCAGAATCGAGTCGACAGCAACCGGTTATGAGTTTATGGTTAATTTGCAGCACCTTCTCCCAAAACAATTATATTTATTCACCCACTGAATAAAATTTTTATTGCCTCTCTGTATATAAACGCATTTTGCTAGACACTTTGGAGGATCACAATGAGAGCAGACTATGAACTCTTCCTCTGACTAGAGCCGGAGTTCCCGTCAGGAGACTGCACGAAGTGAAGAGCCATAAGAAGGAGGAGGCCCAGCTGTCCTACCTGGGTCGGCCTGGTCCATTCCCAGTGTTCAAGGTTCTTCTTTATCTCAAGGCCAGGCTGTTAGGATTTTCCTAGGTCCTTTTTCAGAGCCCTGGTGGTGCAGTGGTTAAGAGTTTGGGTACTAACTCAAAGGTTGGCAGTTCAAATCCACCAGTCACTCCTTGGAAAACCTATGGGGCAGTTCTACTCTGTCCTATAGGGTTGCTGAGTTGGAACTGACTCGATGGTAACAGGTTTGGTTTTGGTTTTAATGCTTGAGGTGACTTAGTAAAACTCTGTTCCTTGTTGCAAAAAGAGCCTAAATAGATTGCACTGAACAGGGATTCAAATTTGAGTTCTTGACCTAGCTCTACTCCTAATTCCATGCGTCTCCTCAGGTTTCAGTTTTCACATGTGTAAAGAGATGGCTGGGCTAGGTAATTTCTAAAATCCTTTCCAGCTCTAAAATTCTGTGAATCTATAATGTCTAAGACATTGTTAATAATGATCAAGACACATGGTGACTGCTGTCAATCAGCTCTTAGAGAAGGGTGGTGAACATTTATTGAGCTCGCACTATTAGGCACTTCAAATATACTATTTCATTTAACTCATACAATCACCCCATGAAATACAATAAAACCCGCGAAAGCTGGAACCCATGTAAGGTAGTGTCATAAATTGAATTGTGTCCCCAAAAAATGTCAACTTGCCTAGGTCATGATTCCCAGTACTGTATGATTGTCTACCATTTTATTATCTCATGTGATCTCCCTATGTGTTATAAATTCTATCACTATGTGTAATGAGATGGATTAGTGGCAGTTATACTGATGAGATCTACAAGATTAGACAGTGTCTTAAGCCAATCTCTTTTGAGATATAAAAGACAGAATTGAGCAGAGAGACATGGGGATCTCATATCACTAAGAAACCAGAGCTGGGAGCAGAGCGTGTCCTTTGGACCTGAGGTTCCTGCGCTGAGATGCTCCCAGACCAAGAGAAGATTAATGACAAGGACCTTCCTCCAGAGCCGACAGAGAAAGCCTTCCCCTGGAGCTGACACCCTGAACTTGGACTTGTAGCCTACTAGACCATGAGAGAATAAGTTTCCCTTCATCAAAGCCATCCACTTCCGGTATTTCTGTTATAGCAGCACTAGATAACTAAGATAGGTGGAAACCTGTCATAGAAGGAAAACTCAAATATTTTCCACTAATAAAGAGCAAGAGAAAAGTGGTAAGCTGCACCCTGTCAAAGGCGGAAAACTTGTGAGACCTGGAAAAACAAGGAAGTCACCCATCCAGTTCTGGTTCTCACAGGTTTTGCTTTATTTTCCAGATAAAGAATCTGAGATTCTGAGAGCTTAAAACCTACCCAAACCACCATGCTGGTAAGTTCAAATGAGCCAGAATTCAGACTCCGTTTGTCAGACAACCTCAAGACCCATAACCTTTTCACTATACTACAATGTTACTTCAAAGCCCTGGGGAGATCTTACGTCTAATGTTCCTTCTCACTGCTACATGGGCTGGACTCCTCACTGACCCTATCTTATGCCACCTGTTTGGTTTTCCATAAAACCATAAAATGGAGTCAGACTAGAAGAATAGAGTCATAACTTTTAAATCAGTAATTTCACTTCTAGGAATAGTTTAGACCAAGATAATTAAAAACAAATAAAAACAGCTCCAAAACCCTTTGCCGTCAAGTGGATTCTGACTCATAGCAACCCTACAGGACAGAGAACTGCCCCTTAGGGTTTCCAAGGATCGGCTGGTGCATTTGAACTGCCAATCTTTTGGTTAGCAGCTGAGCTCTTAACCACTGTGCCACCAGTGCTACAGACCAAAAATAAAACGCAAATTTAAAAACAAGGAACAAAGTAACAGCTAAAATCCTCCAGGGCAGGCACTGTGTTACATCTAATTATCACACTAGTACACATGATATATGCATCATCAGGCTCATTTTACAGGTGAGGAAACATCTGTATCCAGGTTAAGTAACCCATTTAAGTTTCTATAGCTAGTTAGAGGTGGGGCCAGGATTTGAACCTAGGCAGGCTGATTCCCAATTAGGGATGGTTAACTATACTATGGTTTTACACAGTTTTTTGTGACCCACAGTGAGAAATGTATTATGCACATTTACACATACTAAAGTGAAACATCTATAATATTCTACTTATGTTACTATATGTAGCACAAACTGTCTTTCATTTGTTTCTTTAAGATGCTGGTTTCCAGCCAAAATTAATTTCTCATAACACATGATTAAAAAAACAAACATTGCTTAACTGCTTCAAAAATAGTTTATTACAATAACTGTAATAGCCAAATAAAAGAAAAAAGATAATATCTAAGTGGAACTTAATGGGCAGCAACACAGCTAGTTAATGACTATGCATATTATATACAAAGAAAAAGTTTTTTCAGAGAAAATACTATATGTACCTTGCTCGGAACCATGCAAAATGCTTAAATACATAAAAAAATATAAAAACAAAATGGTTGTTAAGGTAACAAGGATACAGGCAATTACATTTTAATTTATAATGACTTTTATTTTCCCGTACAAACTGGGGTAAAGAGGCCAGATGATACCTACTGTGTTTTTTTCTTAGCACCAAAGCAATTTACTAATGTGTTCTTTCTTACACGTCTGTTTCAGATCATGGCACAAAGTTTTCCAATTAGTTTTACAAAGCTAGTAACATTTTTTATGCCAAAAAAATACAGACCTAAAACAAAGCAAAGCAAAGCAATCCTTTATAAATGTAGATTTGGAACCAAATAATTTAGCAGAATAAAAAAGTACAAATCTTTGCAAGCATATCCTACAGTTACACATATTTAAGTGTTACAGAAATATGCTCCCCCTTCCCCATCTCTTTAGTCCCAGATCCCTCTCCCAGGAGTCCCTCTGAATCTACCTCGGATTTCACGAGGAGGGGGCTGGGACACTAGGCTGAGGTCTGGCCCTGGCCGCCTCATCTGCCAAAGCCTCACAGTACTGCGCTGGCCAATCCTTGGGGTCTTGGTTATGGACTTTGGCCACAAACTTAAGAACTTTCATCTTGCTAGTTTCCAGGTTGGTTCGTGGGCCCCACTGTAATTCATAGTCTACAGGATCAGTGTGGGGTATGCGTCGGTACTCCAGGTAACGCTGGCGAACAAAGTCTTCGGTAATGAGCTTCTTTGGGTCCCCAAAAATTAAATGCTTCTTTGTAGGGTACACCCCTAACCGTCGCAAAAAGTCCCAGACTTCCGTCTCCTTGACGGTGTTGCCCTTCATAAAGATGAGTCCTAAAACGATCATCAGGAGGCCGGTGGTGGGCGTGCCCTGATCCCCTCTCACCTCAGCATCCTCCTCCACCGGCTCCAGGGTGTTGATCAGGATGTAGGTGTTGCTCTTGGGTTCGAGTTCCACCAGCTTGTACCCGAACACGTACTCGAGGCGCTGGGCGGCGAGTTTGAGGAGGTCAGGGAAGATGTCCTTGTAGTCCCCGATGACGTGTTTCAGGATGTCATTCCGCTTGATCGGAATCTTCTTTTGGTCCTTAATCAGCAAGAACTGCACCAGCTCGGCCACCTTCAGCTCCAGCTGCTTCTGGGACCTGGGCCCCACGGCGGGGGCGGCCTGGGAGGAGCGGGCGCCCGGTGACCGGGTGCCCGGGGCCTCCTGTGAGCCGCCCGCCGCGCGGGAGGTGCTCGGGACCTCGTCGGTGGCGCCGCCCCGCGGGGTCCGGCTCTCTCCGCCGCGGCCGCACTCCCGCTCCCTCTCTGTCGGGGGGCCAGGGCGGCCCCGGACCCTCGGCTTCTGCAACATGCTATCTGGCGGCGGAAGCCAGACGCCAGTTCAAACGCCCGTGGCGGGAGCAGCGCTCCAGTAACCGGCGGTGGCGGGACCGCGACGCGCGCGGTAAGGATTGTGGGTCGGCGCACAGCGCCTCGCGGCGGGCCGGGGCGGGGCCAGAGGGGGCGGAGCGCCGCGTCGGCGGAGTCTGCGCGCTGTGTCGGCGGAGTCTGCGCGCTGCGCTCCGCGCGTCTGCAGGGTAGCGGCGGCGGTTTCTGCGCAGCTTAGGGCCGTCCGCGGCGGAAGCAGTGCCTTTATAATTAAGTTGGTTGTCCTCACCAAACAATACAAATAGAGAACAGGACCAAAAATCCTAAATAACTGTGCTGCTCAATTCGGGACCACACAGATTCAGGCAAGTTCTATAGGCTCTACAGGAAGTATTAAGAACTTTAAAGTCGGGAATAGTTGTGAATGGAAGGAACTCAAAGGTAAATACAGGCGAAAATCAAGGTGAAGACGAAGGTAAGACCACGAAAGGTAACCAAACCCGTTTCGGTCCAGTCGATTCTGACTCATAGCGACCTTACAGAATAGAGTAGAACTGCCCCATAGGGTTTCAAAGAAGTGGCTGGTGGATTCGAACTGGTTAGCAGCCGAGCTCTTAACCACTGCTCCACCAGGGCTCTGTGAAAGGTAAAGGAAAAACATTTATTTTTACATGCGGGCGTAAAAAGAGTGAAAGACCCTGAGGGCTAATTTGCTCAGTGAGGCTCTGACCTCGCCACTCCCTCCGCTGACTCAAGTTTATCCCCTTAATGCCAGCGGTTTGAATCCACCAGCCGCTCCCTGGAAACCCTATGGGGCAGTTCTGCTCTGTCCTATAGGGTTGCTATGAGTTGGAATCGACTCCACGACAACGGGTTTGGTTGAATTATTACCACCAGTTTCTTTCTTTAACGTCCCTAAGAGTCGATTAAGAACAAATGTTTGGTAAAAGTAGGCTTTCCTCGAAAGCAGGAATTTTTCTTTCTTTTCACTCTTTCAATATTCTCTACATTAAACTGCATCAGCTAGACAACTATGACAAAACCACCACACAAAGCCTGTTTCATGAAATGTTTTTGCTTGGTCAACTGAGTTTATCTTTTGAAAAACACATGTTCATGTAAACTGCCTTGGGACCACAACCACAATTTTAGCAGAAATGGGTAAGAAGATAGTACAGAGAAACGTACTCTGTCAAGAGATTACCATTTAATTTGGGCATCACTGATCAAGAAATGCAATAATGTGAATCTCTTAAATTTCATAATAATATACCAGCCTTAGGGCTCAATGAGAAAGAAAAGAGAACCCAGGGGCATCATCCCTCATAATCTATGATGTTTGCGACGTGTATGTATATTTTTTAATTACACAACTCCAATAGCCAAAAATGAGTCATTGCATTAACTCAATCCATCAGCAGTCTGCTCCCGTTACGTATATAGACCTTAGCAATGTGTTCCTTCTCTATTTACTGACTTGCAAAGAAGAAACTGAATTTCCTTCTTTGCCTTTTTGAAGCTACTCTAGAAAGTGGGTAAACTCTGTAAAGAACCAAATCAAACTGAGTTTCTCTTTAATGCAAATATAGTCAATGGAAAGCAGTTCAGAACACATTATTTGAGTAATAACATCAAAACACCACCTTATTAAAATTTCATTAAATGTTAGTAGTATAAAATTTTTGTAATTCAGTATGAAAATGCAATCTGATAAAGGCATTGGAACTGCAATACTAAATGTAAAATGATATTCCATGTTGCGATGCAAATATGCTAAAAATCTGGTAAGCTATGAGTAATAACTTTCTGTTCCACACAAGATCCAACAACATATCCTCAAAAATCAATCTTAATGACAGCGGCCTAGTAAGAAAAACAGATATATCATCAAGGCATTCATTTTTTATTGTTATTTTTTTACAATGAAAAAAATGCATCTGCTTCAAAGTTTTTTTTGCAAATTAAAATTCAGACTCAAGTTCAAAGAAGTCTCCTGCAATCTAGAATTCTACAGAATATCTCCCCACAAGGATCAGCCGTATCCTGAGTAAAAAAATTTAAGCAACCAAAAGATAAAGAAGAAATGGAAAATAAAAAGATGAAAGCTGTTGTCAACAACTGGGCTAGTTTTTCGTTGTGTGTTCTTGGTAAGGTGTTCATTTAAATTCCCAAGCAGCCCCACCTCTCAACCTCCCCCGTGACTGTGGGAACATTAGCAGTGCCCTTCAGCCACATCTTAGACAGCATGTAGTCATTACTCAGAATGGTTGAGAAAAGATACTACTTTTAAGTCTTAAAACACCTCTCTACACTTTTTCCAGAAAAATACCAAAACCGTTGGCAATTCCAACTCACAGGGACCCTATAGGACAGAGTAGAACTGCCCCATAGGGTTTCCAAGGCTGTAATCTTTATGGAAACTCTGTGGGGCAGTTCTCCTCTGTCCTATAGGGTCGCTGTGAGTTGGAATCGACTCGATGGCAACAGGTTTGGTTTGGTTTTTTGGTTTAATCTTTATGGAAGCAGACGCCACACCTTTCTCCTGCAGAGCGGCTGGTGGCTACTAACCACTGATCTTTCAGTTAGCAGCCGAGCGCTTAACCACTTCACCACCAGGACTGCATGTCAGAAAAATGCAGGTGAGAAAATACAATTTCAGGCACTGCATGGAGAGGACAGCCACACCTCACCTCAGATAAATACTGAAAACCATGGATATTCGGGGAGAGACTGGTGGTGGAGATGGTGATGCAAACGCTAACAAATACACGCAACAATAGCTAATGATTATACAAAGGTACACTAAGGTCAAACCCTATTCCAAGTGGTTTACATGTATCCCTTTAATCCCCACCACCCGCTGAGGCCTGTGCGTTTGTTATCTTCCTCTTCTCAACAGATGAAGAAACTGAGACACACAAGACTCAACTGTCTTGAGGTCCCACAGCAAGTAAGTGGTAGATTTGGGATCAGAACTTAGGCTGTCTGCCTCCAGAGACTGATCTTAACCACATGCTGATGTAGAGAACATAGGCAGGATGTCACTGAAAAAGTTAAGGTTTGGAAATCAGATGGACCTAGGTGAGAAGCCTGTATGACATTGGAAGGCTACAACACCCCAAGTTTCAGTTTCCATGTCAACCAAATGAGAGTAATAATGCTGGATTCAGGTCATTAAGTGAAATGGGTTTTTTAAGCACCTTGCACAGGCCCTGGCAGAGTCATCTATGGTGATTCGCTCCCTTCTGGGGGTTTATGTTAAGGAAAACATCTGATGACTACACAATGCTGTACATAGAAAGAGTCTACTGCAGTGAAACACACCCACAATCCAAAAGGTCTAGAAGAACACAGATGTATATATCAAGGTGCTATTAAAATAAAATTCGATCTTGATTTTCTTGCTTGGGAGATGAAGGAAAAATATATTCTTAATGAAGCTTAACTGCACAGTGACTCCATGGCGTAGCAGCTGTGCACATTCAGATTTCCAGTAAATTCAGCGTGATTTGATAACAGTATTTGTGGCTTCCTGTTTAGGCAGTGAAATATAAAGACAAGTGTTAAAAAATATTCACTCTATGCAACTGGCCTTCATACTGTTATTGTTGTTAGAAGCCATCTAGTCAATTCCAACTCATGGCAACCCTGTGAGTGCACAGTAGAGCTGCTCTATAAGGTTTTCAAGGCTGTGACCTTTCCTAAGTAGATCACCCAGGCCTGTCTTCGAGGCATCTCTGGTGGGTTTGAACTGTCAAATTTTTGGCTTATAGTTGAGCGCTTAACCGTTAGTGCTACCTAGGGCCTCCAGACCCAAAAGAAAAAAAGAATCAGATTTTAATGGTTGGCAGTAAAGTCTCTTGTTTGTGTCCACTGGGTCCTAACAAAGATCCTTCCTGATTAGGTATAGACTACCTAATAACAATTTGTCCCTCTTGAAAGACGTGGATTCTGATGAGACAGGGCATTTCCAAGCTTTGCAGCCGTTTGGCCAGAAGCCTCTTCTTAAACTCTCTTTTTGTGTGTGTGTCGGGGCGGGGGGGTGGTATTTTAAATGTGTTGTTATTTTTTAATACTGACACCATCAATATGATGGGACTTATTTAGCACACAAGGTGGTTTTGAGGAGAGCATCTAGCACAGTGGTTTTTTTTTTAATATATTTTTTAAGTTTATGGAAAGAACACAGAGTTCCCTTATACGCCCTTCCCCCCTGCACAGTTCCTCCTATTATTAACATCTTGCATTCCTGTGGTACATTTTTTAGAACTGATGAACCAATACATTATTATTAACTTAAGACCATAGTTAATATCAGGATTCATTCTTTGTGTTGTACAGTCCTATAGGTTTTGACAAATGCATAATGTCATGTGTCTACCATTACAGTATCATGCAAAATAGTTTCACTGCCCTAAAAATGCCCTGTACTCCAATTCATCACTCCTCTACCCCTCATCCCCAACTCCTGGCAACCACTGATCTTTTAACTGTCTCCTTAGTTTTGCCTTTTCCAGAATGTCATATACTTGGAATCATACTGTATGTAGCTCTTTCAGATTGGCTTCTTTCACTTAGCAATATGCATTTAAGTTTCCTTCATGTCTTCTTGTAGCCTTGATAGTTGTCTTAGTCATCTAGTGCTGCTATAACAGAAATACCACAAGTGGATGACTTTAACAAAGAGAGATTTATTCTCTCACCGTCTAGTAGGCTAGAAGTCCGAATTCAGGGCATCAGCTCCAGAGGAAGTCTTTCTCTGTTAGCTCTGGAGGAGGGTCCTTGTCATCAGTCTTCCCCTGGACCAGGAGCTTCTCTGCGCAGGAACCCCAGTTCTAAAGGACACGCTCTGCTCCCAGCACTGCTTTCTTGGTATGAGGTCCCTCTGTCTCTCTGCTTGCTTCTCTCTTTATATCTCAAAAGAGATTGGCTCAAGACCCAATCCAATCTTGTAGATTGAGTCCTGCCTCATTAACCTAACTGCTGCCTATCCCACCTCATTAACATCATAGAGGCAGGATTTACAACATATAGGAAAATCACATCAGATGACAAAAAGGTGGACAATCACACAATACTGAGAATCATGGCCTAGCCAAATTGATAAACATATTTTTGGGGGACACAATTCAATCCATGACAATAGCTCATTTCTTTTTATTGCCGAATAATACTCCATTGGTATGGATGTGCCACAATTTGTTTATCCATTCACCTATTGAAGGACATCTTGGTTGCTTCCAATTTTTGACAGTTGTGAATACAGCTGCTATAAACATCCATATGCAGGTGCAGTGCCATGAATTACTTAATTTGGCCCTTCTAGCCATGGTCTTAGGGACTCACAGTGATGCAGTGGAACTATGCACATAAGGTGTATGGAACCTGTGATGGCTGGGGTTTTGTGTCAACTTGGCTAGGACATGATTCCCAGTGTTGTATGGTTGTCCTCCATTTTATGTGTTGTGGATTCAGCCTCTGCATGTTGATGAGGCAGGATTAGTGTAGGGTGTGTCTTCGGTGGAAGCCTTGCAGGAGAGTGTGACTCAGGTCCCACCCTTACTAAAGTTACACCCTTCTCTGTGGTGTGGCCTGCATCATGGCAAGGCTCTCTTTCTCTACATCTGGATCCTGTGTCCAGTTTGTGATCAGTTGACCTCTGGCTCTTGGGACTTGAGCCAGAGGCCTGCTGTCTGACGTGCTGATTCTGGGATTTGCCAGCTTTGACAGCCCCTTGGGCTGGCGGCTTATTGTGTGACCTGATTCACCAGCTTCCACAGCCTTGTCAACCAGCAGCCTGTGGTCTGAACGGCCAATTTGGGTTCATCAGCCCCTGCAGCCACATGGGTTGGGAGAAGCCTACACCTGACCCACAAATTTGGGACTACCAGCCTCCACAACCGAGTGAGCCATTTCCTTGATACTGTTTGTGAGTTCTATAAGACATTGCAGCAAATCAGGGAACCCAAAGACAGGAGGGAGAGTACTGAGGGTACAGGGAGTAGTTGATGTCAGAGATGATGGAGTGGTACAGCAGCTTGGAAAAGTTGGACACTTGGGACATCTTTAATGTCTGCCTCATAGGAACCAGCTTTGTGCTGATCCTTATAAAAATTATTCGTTAAGCAGGCTTTTGTGTGGACATAAGTTTTCAGTTCATTTGGGTAAATACCTAGGAGTGCAATTGTTGTATTGTATGGCAAGACTATTTACTTTTGTAAGAAACTGCCAGACTGTTTCCCAAAGTGGTGGACATTGCTGGTGGACATTTTGCATTCCCACCAGCAGTAAGTGAGAGTGTCTGTTGCTCCATATCCTTGATGTTGTAAGTGTTTTGGATATTAACTATTCTAAGAGGTGTGCAGTGGTATCTCACTGTTGCTTTAATTTTCACTTACCTAATGACATTTGATGTTGAGCATCTTTTCATTTGCTTATTTGACATCTGTACATCTTTGGTGAGGTGTCTGTTCATACCTTTTGTCATTTAAAAAATGTTTAGACGTGTGTGCTTATGTGCCCTTTTCTTATTGTTGAGCTTTAAGAGTTTTTTTGTATATCTTGCATACAAGTCCTTTATCAGATATATGTTTGTAAATATTTTCTTCTAGTCTATGGCTTGTCTTTTCATTCTCTCAAGACTCTTTATAAAATATGTAAATCTTACAGTTGCCCAGGGCCTCTTACTTATGAAAATCATTAAGGTCTATTAAGTCCTAAAATTAAAAACAGACGCAAGGTCTAATTAGTGGCCACTAACATTCTTTTTCATTTGGTTGGGTTTTTCACCCCTGTTCTGTATCCTTTCCCTTTATGAACTGCCTTTTCCCATCTCTAAGACATGTAGGTAAGGCTCTGCCTTCCTTTCCTGTGTGCATATGATCCAGGGTAACCACAGTGACTATTTTAGAAGTCCAATCAGCATTCTTTCAGGGGGTTCATAGAGGTTCTTTTTCCTCTGAGCCACCAAGCTGGGGTGATGGAAGCCTAGCCATGGTTGTCATCGCATGGGAATAACCTGCCTCATGGTGAAGTCAACTCAAAGGAGATCAAAGAGATGGAGAAACAGTCCTAATGCTGCCATCTAATCCTTAGATCCACAGAGTTCAAGTTCAGAGAAATTGAAATAGTATTCAGAGGAGCACTAGAGGTGGCTGTAGGAATCCTAGGAAGATACAGAGTTTGCACATAGAGGAAAACATTGGAGAAATCATGGAGACCTTGGGTTAGGTAATAATCTCATAGATACAACACCAAAAACACAAGTGATAAACAAGAAGATTGGTAAGTTGGACTTTTATCAAAATGAAAAACTTGTGTGTGTCAAAGTCACTATCAAGAAAGTAAGACAAGCCACAGACTGGGAAAAATATTTCCAAATCATGTATCTGATAAGGGTCTTATATGCAAAATATATAAACAACACAACAATAATAAAAAGACAACCCAGTTTAAAAATGGGCAGAGGGTTTCAATAGCCATTTCTCCAAAGATATATGAATGACAACTACATGAAAAGACGCTCAACATCATTGGCCATCAGGGAAGTGCAAATCAAAACCCACTGAGATACCACTTCACGCCCGCCAGAATGGCTGTAATAAAAAAGACAGACAATATCAAGTGTTAGCAAGGATGTAGAGAAATGGAAACCTCCTACACTGCCAGTTGTTGAGTGCTGTTGAGTCCATTCTCACTTACAGTGACCCCATGTGTATCAGAGTAGAATTGTGCTCCATAGGGTTTTCAATGGCTGATTTTTTAGAAGTAGATTGCCACGCCTTTCTTCTGTGGCGGCTCTGGGTGGACTTGAACCTCCCACTTTTTGGTTAGCAGCCAAGCACATTAATAGTCTGCATCACCCAGGGCAGGGGCAGCTGAGCTTTGAAAGCTCTAGGCAAGCCAGCCACATGCTCTGTGCCCTCCTGTGGCCACTGATGATGCCTAATGTGGGGGTGCATCCAGAGCTGACCTGCTCTTGCTCCCTGTAGCATATGGTAGAGGGGCATAGGCCATGGAGAAAGCCAAGACCAGGGATCAGAGTCCAGCAAGAATCCACGGGCCAAAAGTCAGGCAAGCTGGGGAGAGGCTACATCTATGACAGATCCTAGGGTGAGGAGCAGTCATCTCAGGTGGGAGAGAGGTCAGCTGGCGGACTTGGGGACTCCCCAGGAGCAGCAGAGAGGGAACCTGTCCAGCCCACCTGAGGGGTCAGTTCTGGGAGGGCCCAGCCACCCCTGTTGAAAGCTTCAGGGAAGGACTAAAGACAAGGCAGTTCTACTAGATTCTGAAAACAGAGACCCCCTACTCCCCACCCCTCCCCAACACGTATGTAAAGGAAGACAATGGGATTGCCAGTCCGATTTCCCCTGCCCCACAGAGGGAAAAAAATCCCACCATATCTCTCTCTGCCCCGGCTTATTAATCAACCATAGCCTTAAGGGGATTCTAGCTGTCATGGCCACCAGCTGGGCCCACACCAGGGTTTGGGGAACTCCACACACAACTAAATGATCAGGCAAAGCAAGTACAGTACAGTGGTGTGAAGGAAGGTGAAAGTCCAACGCTAGAACAGATGGCTACTATGGAGCAGAACTAATGGGAGAAATGGAAATAGACTATAATGGAAACATAATGAGAATACATAAGGAGACATTATTAGAGCACAAAAAATGCTTCTAGAACAGAATGCTTGATTTTTTTAATTTAAAATTTTAGCAAAGGTAACTGTAAAAGTACCAAATTACTATTTTAGGAGGATCAAATGGAAGATGTGTCACACAATAAAAGACAAAAAAATAAATGAAATAAAAATCACAATTGAAAGATTGAGATAAGGAGGGTAGAAGCAGGAGGCATAATATGTAAATAATAGAACAGAGAGAACAACATACCACAGAAATAAGCAAAGCAACAGTATCAAAGAAAAAAACAACTTGAGTCTTCAGACTGAAAGGGCTCAGAAAAGGCAGAATTTTGACACATTCTGGCAAAATTTCTGGATTTCAAGAATAGAGAGAAAAATTACCTAGGTTTTAGACAGAAAAAACAAGTTACTTCTAGAAACAATCAGTTTAACATTACATCCTTCAATTGCAATCCTGGAAACAAAAAAACAATGGAATAACATTTAGAGGCTACGGAGCAGGTACTACAATCCAAGAATTTTCTACAAAAAGGAACCCTTCAGCCCCTGCCTGAGGATGGTTGAGATTAGCAGCCAGCATTTTGGGAGCTGAGAGGAGCTAAGCTGAGAAGGTGGATAGGAGCTCCCAGAACACCCACGTGCACCCCTACAGTTTCCAGCCTCCCTTGCAGCTATGATGGGCCATGTGCCCCAGTTTTGGTAAATGGACATGTAAGTAGAAAGGATGTGTCACCTCTGGTCTTGGGCATTTAACAGGGTGCCTTCTCTATCCCTTGCTTCTCCCTAGGCAGCCATTTTGGGGGCACGGTTAGAGGGTGGAGCCACAAAATAAAATTGGTCTCAATACTTCCTTTGCACATAGAAGAGAGCTGCTCTGAAGAATCACCCAATCGGTATCAGGCATTTTGTAAGCAAGAAATAAACCTTTGCTATGTTGAACCATTGAAATGTCAAGGTTTATTTGTTACTGAGGCATAGACAATCTCATCCAGACTATTTTCAGTAAGGCATCCCTCCACTCTAAGGTCTTTGTGTTTCAAATTCTATTTGGGGTAGGAGGGGCAGATTGATAGCTGCACAGTATTTATTAGCTTGGGAATCTGAGTGATTTAATTGTTTATCAAACAAACAGTAAACTGATCCTCTAGTTTTTGGCCCACCCACATCCCTGCCTTCAGAGACATCTGGTGCTTCTAATCAGGGCCCTGCAGGGCAAATTGGCTTGCTTCTTTCTGGTCCACCCTGCACTCATAGCTCTCAGCAGAATGAAGAAAGCTGAAACCCAAGCCAGTCACCACCCAATCCTATACTTTCTATCCTTCTAAAATTCAGCTTATATTCTCCATCTGTTATGGATTGAATTGTGCCCTCCAAAAAGATATCTGGAAGTCCTAACCCCATACCTGTGAATGTGACCTTGTTTGGAAACAGTTTTTCTTTTGTTATCAGTTAAATGAAAGTAGGTCATGCCAGAGTGGGGTGGGTTCGAAGCCTAATCCCTTCTGAGTGGTGTTTTGTAAAATGGGAGAACGGACACAAAACCAGGCACACAGTGGGAAGGCACCATGTGAAGATACATCTACAAGCAGCAAAGAAATGCAAGGATTGCCAGCAGCTTCTGGAAAGCAGGAAAGAGGCATAGAACAGTTCCTCTCTCAAAGCCATCAGAAGGAATAAACATGGCTGATATCCTGATTTGGACTTCCAGCCTCCAGAACTGTGAGACAATAAATTTCTGCCACAAATAAAGCTACCTAATTAGTGGTGTTTTTTTTTTTTTAATGGAAGCCCTAGGAAACTAAGACGCCATCCATAGTCATTTTCTCTTTGTGGGTTTGAAAATTTTTATTCCTTTATTGTCATTTTCCACCATCCATATGTCAGTTTGTCATACTGTGTTGCCTTGCATGCTGCTGTGATGCTGGAAACCGGTATTTCAAATACTGGAGCTTCCAGACTAAGACAGACTAGGAAGAAAGGCCTGGTGATCTACTTCTAAAAATTAGCCAATGAAAACCTTATGGATCACAATAGAACATTATCCAACTAGCTTGCTTTGGACACATCATCAGGAGGGATCAAGAGTTGGAGGAGGACATCATGTTTGGTGAAGCAGAGGGCTAACAAGGCCGAGGGAGACCCTTGGTGAGATGAATTGGCACAGTAGCTGCAATGATGGACTTAAACAAGCCAGCGACTGTGAGGATGACACAGGACTGGGCAGTGTTTCACTGCTGCACATAAAGTCACCATGAGTCGCAGTTTAACTCGACAGTAGCTATTTATCTATTGTCATTTTAGTGGTGTTTCAGGAGGAATGGTGATAAACAATAAATTCTATTGAACATTTACGTATTAAATGTTTATTTACTTTGAATATTTATTGTAATCATTGCTAATAATAGCAAAACTTTTAAATTTGTATAGCTTTTGTTTTCTTGCAAGAAGTTCAAAGTATGTTTAAAATGTCAGCTAAAAGAAAAAAAGTAAAGCATTTGATTACCATTTAAAAACTGGATAATGTGAAGTCCTGTGAGGTTTTAAACAAGCATTCATTCCACCATGTTTAACTAGCAGTCCTCGATATGTAATTAATAAACACTATGATGTTTGAAAGGGCAAATATTCTTTAAACAGCAGACCTGAATCTTGTGGTTACCATCAGTAACCTCCAGGATATTGGTTTTAATTATACAGATATGCCTAGTGACAGTACAATATGCAATACTGCATATTCTACAAGAAAAACATGAATACTTAAATCAATGAAATCTAGTACATGATTACTACTTAACATTTAAAGGTAAATATCACTAATCAAGATGAAATTTTTGAGGTAATTGAATATGGGGGTATCTAACATGAAAAATAATTATTTCAGCACATAAAGTAATAATTTTAAGCTGCTGAATATTTATTGTAATCATTGTTAATAATAACAAAATTTTTAGGTTTACATAGCTTTTTCTTTCTTTCCAAGAAGTTCAAAGTACATTTAAAATGTCAGCTAAATGAAAAAAGGGAAAACTGGATTAACTAAAGGCCTGTGAGGCCCTGGGAGCTGTCCGCCATCTAAGATTTGTAAGTGCTGGGCACAGATCTGAGGCTTCCGTCTCACTGTTGTTGTTAGTGCTGTCTAGCTGGTTCCGACTCATAGCGAGCCTGTGCACAACAGAACGAAACACTGCCCTGTCCGACACCATCCTCACAATCATTGTGATGCTTGAGCCCATTGTTGCAGCCACTTTGTCAGACCATCTCATTGAGGGTCTTCCTCTTTTTCGCTGGCCCTCTACTATACGAAGCATGATGTCCTTCTACAGGGACTGGTCCCTCCTGATAACATGTCCAAAGTACATGAGACAAAGTCTTGCCATCCTTGCTTCTAGGGAGCATTCTGGCTGTGCTTCTTCCAAGAGACTTGTTCCTTCTTATTAGCCTCTGGTTTTCCACTACAGGACACTACCTTGAGCACTACAATTTATATCCCATCCCCCCATCTTTACCTTCTCAGAAAGTCCACATGCATACCCCAAACAATCTGTACTTGAGATCTGGCACTTAGTGTAATTTTGCCAGTAGAGTTTCAGGAGCCTAACAAGTTACTTCACAAAGTTATGACTATCAATCATCATTTACAGGCTTTGGCTCGTAATTTTATATGTGAATTTTAATATAATTGTTTCACAAAACATAAAAGCAGTATACTAACATCACAGAGAGATTTTTTGAGGGTTTGGAAAGAGCAGAGGTTTACCATTTTCTAGTTGGATGGCTTTCCTTAAAAAGAGAAGGGCGGTGGGGGGAGATAAAGTTGATAAACTACTTCTTTCATTTCTCCTTTTCTGCTCTTAGGCACTCTCTAGCATACAGGATTATAAAGAATACCAGATTCATGTCAAATATATTTGCCATGAAAAACAAGACAAAATGCAAAGCTTACTCCTTCTCACTACCACTTGGTATGAAAACACAATGACAAGGCTTCCTCTACTGCAGCGGTGAGGTCACGCGGACACTGTGGGAGAGGTGGTGCGGCAATGAAGTGCTCGCGAACAGACACCAGCAGCCTGGATCTGTATGATTCACTGCACCACCATCACATATCATAATGTTATTCTGAATTAAGACAGAGAGGCAACAATTATTGAGGACAGAAAATTAAAATGAACACATCTTACTGAGGTAGGTCTCCAGGTAGTAAGTAACAGAAACCCAACTCATACTACCCTAAGCAAAAAGGGGGACTTACTGGCTCTCAAGGAGTGCCTGGGTGGTGCAGATAGTTAATGCGCCTGGCTGCTAACTGAAAGGTTGGAGGTTCGAGTCCACCTGGGGGCACCTCAGAAGAAAGGCTGGTGATCTACTTCCAAAAAATCAGCCACTGCCAATCTTCTGGAGCACAGATCTACCCTGACACACCTGGATCGTCATGAGCTGGAGTTGACAGCACCTGGTTTTGGTTGCTGTATTGGCTCTCAGAGTCCAAGCAGGGTTCCCAGCCGGTCCCCGGCGGAGCTGAGGGTGCAGCTAGCCTCCCAGGAGCAGGCACTGAGGTCTGCACCATCTCCCTAGGCAGGCTGTCTTCTCTGTTACTCTCTCCCTGCTTTCTTCAAACACTGGGAAGCATGAAAGCTGACCACGCCGAGCTTCGCATTTTAAACTCTGTTGATGGAGACTGACTGTGTCTCCCTCAGCCAAGTCCGATATTCCGGGGAATGGAATTCTTTGTTAGCTGCCATGCGCAGATCACTGCACTCATGCTGTCCTCATGGGGGCTCCTGCATTAACTATGGGGATGTGGAGGGTAGGGGAGGTCCCCAGGAAAGAGATGCTGGGCCTACGGTCCCCATGTTCCCCGCAGCTGGCCTCCACCCGATATGGTTGACAAGGAGGCTTGCGGCCTGGGACAGGCAGCATGAACCACTAGGTCGGGGGCCCAGAGTTGAGAAGGATGTGCCCATCATGTCAGAAAAAAGCCCTCTGGTGGGCGCAGGCGCATGCGGGTCATCACTACAAGGCGGCCTAGGGCAGATACCCGCAGCCAGAGCTCAGAGCCCAGAAGTGAGGATCAGGGACATGGACACAGACAACAGATGGAAACAGGAAGGGGAAAGCCACACTGGCAAATTCTGGAGACAGGGCTCCTGCCAGGGTTCTGGGGGTTCACATGGCTGCTGTGTGGGAGGCAGGGTCCACTTAGTGGCCAGGACCCAGGAGGGACCAACTTCGCCTCCAACACAGCCTATGCCCTTCAACAGGGTGACTGCGAGCCCAGGCAGCTGGAGGCCGGGAGTCGGGGGTGAGGGTGGGG
>NW_004443955.1:9976161-9990764 GCF_000243295.1 Trichechus manatus latirostris
GGGGGTGGGGGTGGGGGACCTGAGCCCCTGAGTTGGGGAAATGAGAAAAGGAGATCAAGTGTGTACTTGAAAGGTTTTTTGTTTTTTTTTTTTTGTTAAAGTTGCCTTCAAGTCGATTCCAGCTCATAGCGACCCTATAGGACAGAGTAGAACTGCCCCACAGGGTTTCCAAAGAGCAGCTGGTAGATTTGAGTTGCTGACCTTTTGGTTAGCAGCCATTGCTCTTAACCACTGCACCGCTTGAAAGGTTTGGAAGACAATTAAAGAGACTTTCACAAGATGTTTCCCAGATTCCTGTCTAGTCACTGTTATTTGTTACCTGGGAAACCAAACAGGCACAAACAATAAAGGCCAAATCTTAGAAATAAAAATTCCGTCAGTACAAAATATATTAAAATACTGTGACTATCTGAAAAAGGGTTCCAACAAACTGGTTGATGAAAATATTATGCTTTTTTCTAAAAGGAGATTGAATGCGTCTTACTTAGAATTAACCAGAAAATAACAATGCAAGTGGCAGGGTCTCCATGTTCTCGAAGCCCAGGTCTGGGCTGTGTGACAGACGATTTCTCGTGTGTGGGGGTGAAGTCCTCAGTGACCCTACAGTGAGCCGTCACACAGCTCCTGGACCGGGCAAGGAGCCCTTCTCTGGAGGCTCCGGGCTGGCCACTATCCTGCTTTAGGTGGAGGGGATGGTGGTGTCAGCCTGGTGGGTGGTGGGTGGAGGGTGGAGGGTGGTGGAGAGGGTGCACAGGCCCCAAGGCAGTGAGAGAAGGGTGCTGGGCCAGACCACCAGGAAGGGGGAGGGAAGGAAGAGGTGGCAGGTGGCAGAGGCCAGTTCAAGGAGGCCCTCAGAGGTCGTTGTTGGGATTTTGGATTTCATTACAAGAGCAATGGGAAGACAGCCAAATCGTGGCCAGTTAAAACCAGTTGCCATCAAATTGATTCGAATTCATGGCTACCCCAGTGTATCAGAGTAGAACTGTGCTCCACTGCGTTTTCAATGGCTGATTTTTCTGAAGTAGAACCCCATGCCTTTCCTACAAGGCACCTTTGGGTGGACTCCAACCTCCAATCTTTTGGCTAGCAGCCAAGCACATTAACCATTGGCACCATCCAGGGACTCCCAAACCGTGGCAGGGCTCCGCTAATGCACCTCTTCTGGCATCTACGGCAACTAAGGCTGCAATGCCCTGCTTCTGCCTCATCTGAAATGTTACGCCTCTCAAACCACTAAGCTGGAATTGGCACCGAAGAAGATAGGAAGTGAGGTGCTGCTAGGACAGGGTGAGGGTAGGGGCCTGGCCTCATGGAGAGCTGTGTTCCCCAAGGCTTGGAAGATAGAGGAGACGGGGGTTCCAGAGTGGCAGAGGCCTGCACCCCCCTCCCACCTGGCATCCCTGGAAGGTGCTGAGGTACCGACGTTGAGACTCAAACCACCAAGAACTACAGCCTTGAAAGAAGGGCAGTCGAGCACACAAGGCCTCTCTGCAGCCAGAGCCCCAGAGCCCACAGCTGGCAGGGAGCGGCTTCCAACTACAGCGTCTCTTTAGAAGAAGAAACAGAGGACGATGCGCCACCAGCACCAGGGCTCAGAGGAGAGGGAGCGCGGACAGGGACTGACCGTGAGTCCACCACACAGGAGGGGTGCCCAAGCCAGAATTAACCTGAGTAAAAAAAATAAAGGCAATGCTGTTTTTAAATAAATGCCATGGAGCAAACCCAATGTGAGGGGCTTTAAACAGGAAAGTAGCAGAAGAATCCATGGGTATTTCATATATAAAGGATACTCTGTCTACTGTAGAGCAATAAGTAACCCCCAAGAATTCATCTAAAGCTGGAATGCACTTGGAGCTTATTGCAATAAAAATCTGGTTTTATTAAAATTTTACTCCAAAATTTGTATCCATAATTTATATAATTAAACAAGTCAAGGAACAACAACAACAAAAAGGCAAATACACGTTACGTTTATCACAGGTTATACATGGTTTGCTAAGTAGTATCACAGTCCTTATTTTTTGGTTTCCATGGCTCCATGACTGTGCCAGGAAGTCAAAATTTTCTTAAAGAGTTTATTATATACAACATAAAACCTAAACCTCACGTTTACCTTCCCGTCCAGTGTCCCCTGCCCCAGCTCCGCCCATTCTAAGTACTTTGCTTTATGACCACTCACAATTTTTCTCTAAGAAGGGCAGTTCATTTGCCTTTGAGTCTATTTGTTGTGGCTTTACTCCTCATCATTTGTCTTATGATTGTTTAAGAAGATTATGATAACAACACTTCAACGGCGGTGTTTTCACCTATTATTTTAATACGGAAAATTTTCTGTCTGTTAATTTTTTATTAATTCTAATTCCATTTTCATTCTGTTCCTTTAGTCTTCTTAATTTAAGAACATCCAGAATTCATCTGAAAAAACTCTCCAAGGCCCTGCAATCCTGAGTTAAACTGGTCTGGGTTGGTATCATCACAGAACAGGACTAAGCATTATGTGCATCTGACTGCATTAGCCAAAACCACAAACAGTAACTTGCTTAAAACATATAATAGAAATCTAAAAAATGAAGTAACTGCACAAATATGAACTACATGACAATAATAATAACATGAAAAATGGACTCTGTCTCCTTTTCATCACTACCCCAGGGCTGAGAAGGATATAGCAGGTGCCAAGGGCCCCATATCCCAAGCAGCAGGCAAGACTGGGCAGCCTGTGCAGCCACGTGAAGAAGAGCTGGAGTGGGCTTGGGGGTCTCTCAGAGGCTGAGGATGGAGTGGGGGTAAGATAGCTCTAAGAAGAAGAAGCCCCCCAAGTCTGCTCCGGCTGGCCGGCTCCTGCCCAGGACTCAGCAGGGTGGGTCGTATCTGGGGTCACGGGGGTCAGCCTCAGCCCCTGAACCACATCAGGATCCTCGGCAGACAGCTGTGCACTGTAAGAAACAATCCTAATGGGAAGCCAGTCTTCTGTCACTGTGGCCTTTGGAAATGAATGTTGTGTAACTGATTTGGCGAATAAATGCCAAACAAATGAACATACGTATAGGAGTATTCCACGACAGAATATTCCAAAATGACAGCCTTTCAAACGTCTTCTTTCTTGTGGGAAATACCCTACTTGTACCAACTCCCCCCACCGCCGCTTCCATTTTCTGTGAAACACGTGTAAATGGTTGGCAGAAAAAATGGGATTTAATTATTTTTGGCAGGCGGGATGAGGTTATTAATATGCCCATTCCGAAGCTATTGTGAGAGCTCTTTTCTCCATTAATTTCTCATTCATTTGAAAATCTAATATAAAGTATTCTGGCTGTTAATGGATTTAAACTTTATCAACTCCAGTAGAATTAATTCTGATTTGCTTCCAGCCTGCTGAGGATACTGCTGCAAATGCAGATTAGAATAGTAGAATCTTCACCATCCTGACTCTGAGCATCCCCCTACTGACAACACATCGGTGAACGGACACTTCACATCTCAAATTCTAAACTGGAAAACATGGAGGAAAAACTTAGGCTCATGGTAATCACATTCATTTCCTAAAATTGCTTCTCTCTTTTTTTTTTTAACTGTTTTTGTCTTTCCGGTTTTCTCACCAGGTCGGTCCTATGGAAAGGAAGCCCCCACCTAACCCTGCATCACATCAGACACTGGCACTGTGAGCATGAAAGGGAAGAAGTGCCACAAACTGTGCAAACACAGACGGTGAAAAAGCACCAGGGAGACGGACCCAGTTTTACAGTCTAAATACACAAAGGGAAGCAGACAAAAATCCCTGGGCCTCCACAGCCTTGCTCCCACCACGGCCTCCCAGGGGCCCGTGCTGAGTTGAGGACAACCGTGCCTCCACGAGTCCAGGGCAGCATCTGGAGTCACAGGCTCTGGCATAAAACTTAGTATACAACTGCAAAAGCTTTATCCATCTGCTAGGCGTTTCCCTTCAATTCAGTAAATTACAGTGAAATTACAGAAGAGCAGCAGGTGTGGAAACAAGGTGCTCTGATGATCTGAAATTCTGGTTGTTGAAAACCTTAAAGGCATGACTAAAATTTTTTTGGCCTTGGCAAATAGAAATACCGAATATCATCCTATCTTTATTCAACAAATCAAGACCTGTCAGAGCTTCTAGGAAGTCCCTAAAATTTTCATGCATTTCTTGAATTTCATTAAATAAAATTACCTTTATTTTTCATTTTTATTACAATTATTTACTATTTTAGTAGTGACAGCTGTAAAGAAAAACTTGTTTAAAAAGCCCATGATTTCACCATCTTTATATTTCAAAACAAAAATGAGTAGCGTGGTTAAAAATTTCAAATTGTACAGAAAAATACTAGGAGAAAAGGTAAGCCTCCTTCTCACCTGCATTCCAGCCCCTCTCCCTAAAGCTTCCATTTTAAACAGTATAACTTCTTCCAGAAAGCACATATTTATCTATATAGTCTTTAAAAAAAAAAAAAGTACACAAAAAGAGCATACTAAAGATACTGTTCTGCACCTTGCTCTTTCTTGTAATAAATCTTGGTAATTGCTCATATCAGTGCATGGAATTTTAACTCATTCATCCTAATAGCAGCACACTATTCCATCTAAGCTCTTTAGGCTTTGTGATGTCATGCCACCCACTCATCCATCCATCCATCCATCCATTTCTTCAACAGATATTTTCTGAATACTTTATTATATGTTATAGTCTAGGCTCTGGGAATACAGCAATGAATAAAACAGACTGCCCTCATGAAGCTTTCACTCTGGTGAGAGGAGACAGAATAAAAGTACAGTTAAGTAAGTTAATTATATAGCATATTAGAATGTGGTAAATAAAGCTGGAAAGGGGACTCAAGAGTATCAGCACAGGAATGAGATCCCAATTTTAAATACTTGACCACTAATGTAGAACTGCATATTATCTGGATAGCACAGCAAGAACACCATTATAACAGTTCTCTATTTGCTATACAGATGGAAGGAAAAAATGCTATTTAAATGTTTAAAAACTGATTTTAGCTACTCTCACATATTAGAGAAGAGACATAAATCATCTCAAGGAACTGGCTTATTGTTTAAGAAAAAGTAATAGTTGTATCTACTATGAACAATGGGTCCCTCCCTCCTGGATTCTTGTCCCCACTCCCACTCATCAACTCTACAAATGCTGGAAGGAGGAAGAAAAAGTGAGAATTGGATTTTGTTGTATGAAAATAAGAGATGAAGAGTAATTTTAGGTGGTCAGGGACGGCCTTTATGTGCAGCTGATACTTGAGCAGCAGCCTGAAAGAAGAGAAGGCGGAGAGGCAGCAGTGTACCAAGACCCTAAGGAAGGAAGGAAGGAAGACATGTGGGGGTGCAAGAACGGCAGGAAGGGCAGTTTGGTTACTGCAAAGTGAGCGAAGGGGAGAGTCCAGGCAATGGGCAGAAGACAAGTCATACAGGGCCTGGAAAGGCATGATAAGAAGTTCAGATAAAAATCTAGTGAGACTAGAAGCCATGAGAGGCATGACATGACATGACTTGGGTTTTTGAAAGATCACAGTGACTCCTGTGGAGCACACAGACTTCAGAGGCAGGAGCAGAATCAGAGAGAGGATGTTTCTCTTACAGTGGCTTAGCCCAGGGAAGTGGTGGTGGAGGCGATGAGAAGTGGCTGGATTCTGGATATCTCATGAAGGTAGAGACAACAGGTCTTGCTGATGGACCTTGCTGTGAGAGAAAGAGAGGTGTTATGGACAACTGTTACATTTTTGGCCTTGGCAACTGAGTAAATGGCAGTATCAGCTGACAAACCTGGCAGCGAGCTGAAGAAGTCTGCTTTGGATATGCTAAATGCAAATTGCCTATCAGACATCCAAATGGAGATGTTGACTGGGCAGTTGGATAGATGAATCTAGAGCCTAAGGAAGAAGTTGGACTAGAGAGAGAACATAGAGGGGAAGACTGAGGACAGCTCTGGAGCAGCCTGTCAGCAAGAGAGGCTGAGAAGGAGCAGCCAGTAGTCCACATAGGGAAGAACTCTGAGACTCAAGTGAACTGGAAGCCATGGTGAGAGTATGTTTCTCTGTTGCTGGTAGGTCAAGTAACCAGAGGTCTAAGAACTGATCGTGGGATCTGGCAATATGATGATCATGGTGACCCAGGAAGTGCATCAGGACTGCCAGGCAGTGTTGCATGTACACTTGAGGGTTGTCCAAACCTGTGTTAGGTTCCTCTGGAATGGAAATGGCCTAGTGTTCGGTAGAGCCTGAGCATTCAGTGAAGGGAGGAAACTGAAGTCAGGGTGACCAGGACCATCTCCAGGATCAGACCAGAGATCCTCAGGGGTGAGGAAGATGGATAGAGAGTGCTGGGTTTCCCAAATCTAGGGGCTTTGGGTGCAAGCTAGTTCACTTGAATACTAAAGGAAATGGCGACCCTATATGGCCAGAAGACCTGAGGGTACCAAGATAGTTACACTCATAAAGAAAGAAAAGTGTTTTTTTTTTCTTTTTTTTAATGGGAAAAGCTATTTGTAACAAGTTTAGAAATATCATGCGACAATGTCTTGGTTTTAATTAACAGAATTCAGTACATTTCTAAAAAGATATACTTTCCTTTCTGATAACACTGTGCCAGTTTACTATACTTAAGTCATATTTTTCCCTAACAGCAAGTTATATCAAGGTACCTAAGATCTACAGAAAAAAATTGGCAAATATTCTTTTTTATTTTTAAGTTCATTTGCAAAGAAAATGAACAAAAAAATTAAAGCAGTATTTCTAGCTTTCTGTGCCTAAACTATATCATTAAATTTCAAATGCATTAAAGCACTAAATTGCTATCTCAATATTACAACTATAGAGAGTACCATATCTTTCACAAAAAAATACATCCTGACTACTTGATCAAGCAGAATGAAAATTTGAACAGCCAAGTTTTAAAACTAGATCATATGTTATTTTTCAGCTAACATATAAAATATTCAAAGTCAAATAGAATTTTTAAATAATCTGAACATACTGATTACTCCCATTACCTTCTATCACAACTGTCAATTGATATTGAAAGATTAAAAAGACCATGCTGGGTGGCTTGCAAATCAGACATTTAGACAAGATTCTCCCCAATGGTGTTTATAACCCAACCGAAACAGACTTTGGATGAAATACAAACAGCAAAAAACGTAAAAAGGGAGAAAGTAAATTTAGAGAAAAAAATAACTGCCATATTAAGAATTTTTAATTTTTTTAAATTTTATTTTAGAGGAGAAACAACTTCTGGGTGTGCAGTTTATGATTAACTTTACCCAAAGAATTTGGTCTTTGTCTTTGGTTCCTATAAAACCTTGGAATAAGTGATTCAAGTATCTTTGATGAGGCCTACAGATCACATCTGACAGTTTATGCTAATAAGGTGAGTCAGGTGGAGCCTTACCAGGCCAGAAAGACCCATCACATGATACCAGCTGACCTTAGGGAGGAAAAAGTCATGATTCAATTAATCATGGCTAGGTAATGAAGTCCCAGTAAAGGCTCAGGACATGAAAGCTGCATGGGCTTCCTGGTTGGTGAAAGACATCAATGCACGTGGGAAAGCTTTGCACTGGAAATCCTCCCAGGCCTCACTCTATGTGTCTCTTCATTTGTATTCTTTTTGCTATAATAAAACTGTCATCCTAAGACCAGTGTTTACCATGCGTTCTGCGAGTCATTCTAGCAAATTATTGAACCCGGTGGTGTGGTGGTTAAGAGCTTGTCTTTAACCAAAAGGTCAGTAGTTCAAATCCACCAACTGCTCCTTGGAAGCCCTGTCGGGCAGTTCTAGTCTGTCCTATAGGGTCACTATAAGTGGGAACTGACTTACAGCAATGGGTGTGTGTGTAAGTAGTAGAAGCCAGCAGGTCAGAAATGAGGGGAGTTTGGGGACTTCTGAGCTTAAAACTGGTATTCTGAAGGTATAGTGGAAAAACCCAAATTGGTAACCAGTAGGTCAGAAGTGAGAGTGTCATGGGTATGCCCAAGTGCGCGGCTGGTATCTGAGGTCTTGCATAGGCTTGGCAGTCTGGAGGACTGTGCTCTATAACTTGTGAGATGTATCCTAGCTCCAGGAGGTTAGGGTCAGAGGAAGAAGTACTGCATGTGCAGCTGGAATAGCAATTGAAGTAGTTAGCAACAGATTGAAATTGATCAATACACTTGGTATCAGTGAAGTGGGGTCTGATTTCCATACACTGGGTTATAACATAAAATAATTAGTAATAATGGTTTTACATACTTCTATCATTTTTCTTGGAGACAAATAATTGAAAATTAAGTAAACTTCCCGTATGATTCCTGTCTACATATTACTTCTTCCATATACTGTGGCCTCAATAATTACCCATAATAGGAATTTGGACCCTTCTGATCCTCTTTTGAAAGTGTGATGACTTGTTTTGACGCTTTAACTAAACTCACCGCTGTTAATGACTGATCAAGAGGTCAGGTAAAGCAGAGAACTCTTCATGATTCACTGTCAAACGCTCAATGACCTAACCCCACAGGTAGTGCACGCCACTGAAAGAGCAGGCTCTGAACCCACATTCCTTCCCTCACCAGCTGCATGACCCTTGGGATCACTTCATTTCTCTCTGACGCTGTTTCCTCATCAGTAACACAGGGACAAGAGCTCTCTTGGGCCACCGCGAGGACTGAACAATCCACATACGTAAAGCACCAGAGACAGGGCCTGACACCTAACAGGAAGCTATTTCTAGAAAGATTGAATGTATTAATAACAGAAGAAAATACCCCGTTACCCCGATACCGTCAAGTTGATTCTGACTTATAGCAACCCCATAGGACAGAGCAGAGCTGCCCGTAGGGTGTCCAAGAAGCAGCTGGTGGATTTGAACTACCAACCTTTTGGTTAGCAGCTGAGCTTTTAAGCACTGTGACACCAGGGCTCTGAAGAAAATTCACTCAGGGAGAAGTCATTAATTTGAGAGTAGTAATAATAATAGTTATCAAACTAATTCCTTTTACAAATAATTTAAATTCTTGAAGTACAATGCCTGCTCACGTGTTGTAGTGTCATACTCACCGTCTCAGGAATTAGTTTCCAGGCCATGCCATCGCTCCCTCCTTTTCTCACTGAGGCAGCGTCATGCTAAAAGCACAGTGCCAGGGCTCTCTGGTCCAAATCTGGTGAATGCTGCGTAACTTTTCTGTGCTTCACTTTACTTGCCCAGCAAAAGTGCTTAATAATAATACCCACCACATAGGATAATAGCAAGGATTTAACAGAATAATACGGGTAGAGCCCCCTGCAGCCCTCAGAAAATGCTCATCATGGCATGCAACTGAGCATGAGGGAGGAAAACACACAGCCTGGGATCTCCCTTCAACACTTACGAGGTCTGCTTCCACGTGACACAAGACCATAGACTCCCGCCCCCCACTCTTCAGAAATACGCAGGAAAAACATGTCAGAAGATTCACCAGAGGCAATCAAAGAAAGAAACAGACATCCATTATGTCGTGTACCAAAAAGGGGCATCCAGGAATAGAAATAAGTAAAGCAACAGAAGGTTTGACGGAGCTCACTTCCTCACCCCACCCACCTCCAAAAGTAACCCCGAGAATAGAAGGTGAGTAGACAGAATCCTGAGAATTCTCACTAACACCTTCAAGTCTGGAGTGATATGAACTCAGGTAGCCATAGGTAGCTCTAGGAAATTTAAAATAAATCCCTCTGGGATAGAAGCTCACACATGGCACCTCAGGAGCTCAACAGAGGAAGAAGGGGCCAAGACTGAGGGATGGACTGGCACTCACAGGGATGGGCTGACACTCACAGGAGTGGAACATACCCCTGGCTCAGCCAAGGGTACATGTAATGGGGTTTCAGACGGAAGAGCAAGAATCCAGGGCAAGGGAGGGGTTCAGCCTCCGGAGGTTCTCCCCACCCTCTCCTAGGTTAGAGACACAAGGCCGGAAGCCACATCCGTCTCTGCAGCGGAGTCTCTGACAGGGGAAGGAGTCTCTGACAGTCTGTGGCAGGGTGTGAAGGCTGTTGGGGAGAATTCCACATGTCAGAGCCAAGGGCCTGGGGACAGAGCCGACTGCATAGCACATGCACAAGACAAAGTGTTGGCAGTGCAAGTCTGCAAACACACTACAGCTCCATCAGCAAGCAAGCAAACGGAACCGGAAAGGCTGTGAAAACAGAGCTTGAAAAGGCAGAAAAAACATAAACCAAGAAACAGGAGCTCCCGCAAGTACTTCATGATACCTAAGAACCTAATAAGAATGTAAATTCAATAAAAGAGGACTCGAGGTGATAAAAGAAGAGACTACAATTAAAAGGAGGCTACAGACAGAACTAAGGAAACCCATTACAAAGTGAGAATTAAAATACCACCATTCCAAGTCTAATAAATAATTTAGAAACAGCAAGGGACAGAATGGCATGAGTGAAAATCAAAGTAATGTGCGGAAAAGCATTAAGCTCTGCTGTAACTGTGGAAGAAGAAAGGTGATAAATCACAATGACGCGGATCAGCATGGAGGTGGGGAATTTTTTCTTAACTCTAAAAACTAATGTGCCTTATGGTAAAGAAATGCTAATCTGAAGTATAGTATTAATTCCTTTTCACTTCAGTTCTTTTTCTTCTGTTAATTTCAGGTAAAAAACATTTGTTTAAAACACACACAGTCTTATTCCCTCCTTGGCCCTGTTTTTAAATATTGTCTGCATCCACAGATTTCTGAATTTCTGCTCACCTAGTATTAAAACTGACTGCTTCTGGAAAGTACAATGCTAGGTAATTTATTGCTTCTCCCTTTGTACTTTCCAGTTTGCTTAACTTATTAGAAATATGCATCATTTATTATTTTAAAAAGTATAATCATTACTCTAAAAGGAAAAAAAAATCCATTCAATATTCTTTCAATAAATACATAATGAATGATACAGGGGTGAACATGCCAGAACAAGCCCCTGCCCAAATGCAGGTAGAACTATGGAAGGCTTTAGATTCAAGAAGACAAGGGTTAATCCAAATGCAGTTCATTCCAGAAATGTAAGAGCAATTCAATATTAGGAAATATAGTCCATTGTGTTACTAGAGCTAAGGAGAAAGATCATCTCTGCAGATGTAGAAGGTATGTGAAGAATTCAGCATATAAAAAGCACTCAGTAAGACAGGAATTGAGAGATATGCTAGTCATATTCCAAACATGATAGAAAAATATATACATATATACACATTCACCTATACCTGACCTCAAAAGACAGCATCTTAATTAACAGAGAAAAACTGGAGGCATTCCTGCTAAAGTTTGGAACAAGACAAGGCACCCATCAGGTCCACTACTCGTTAACACTGAGTTGGAAACATCAGCCCACGTACTGAGACAAGAGAAATCAATGGGGGGCATAAACTTTGTAAAGGAAGAGGTAAAATCGTCTTTATTTACAGAGCATATGATCTGATTACATATGAGGAAAAACAAAAAGAATCCATGTCAAACAAGTACAAACAAAAGAAGAAAATGTAGTAAAAAAAACAGGTTTAAAATAAATACATAAAAATCAATAATGTTCATTCACATCCAAGACAACCAGTTTATTTTGCTATTGTAATAGCAAAATAAATAAAAGATATAACTATGTGTAAAGTTAACAAGAAACGCCTACAACCTATAGAAGAAAATTATGAAACATTCCTGAAAGAAAAAGGTAGTTTGAATAAATGGAAAGATATACTATATTCTTGGATAAAAAGGCCCAACATCAAAAAGATTACAATTCTACCAAAGTTAATCTATAAACTTAATGCCATATCAATTTTTTGAATTACTTTTTTTGCTAGAAGCCATTTAGAAGAACAACCAAGCAAGAATTGCTAAGGAAATCCTTAAAAAAAATACGAGCAATGTGGAAGGCTAGCCCTATTAAAACATACTAGAAAATCTCTAACATTAAAGCAGTACGGTATTGATGCATGAATTGACAGATCAATGAAATAGAATTGAAAATCCAAAAATAGACCCATTTGTCTATGGAAATTTAGCATATGAAAAAGGTATCATTACAATTGTTGGGGGGGATGGTATTAAAGACGGTTTCAACAAGTAGCGTTGGTACAACTAGATAGCCATATGGAAAAAGAAAACATACATCTGTTTCTCATGAAGTACATCAGTATCATATCCAAATAAATGAGAGATTTAAATAAAAACAAAAATAATAAGAGAGATACCATTTAAGTCTTAGTAAAAACCATAGGTGAATTCCTCTGTAAGTTGAGGAAACATTCCTATGACTCAAACTCCAAAGCACTGAGGGAAAAATTTATAAATGTAACTAAATAATATAAACAACTCTCGTACAGAAAAAAAATTACCACTATTTTATTTTGTAGATTTCACCTTGGAGCAGTAAACGTCTTATCTAATTATGAAACAAAATTAAATGAAAATTTAAAGAATAAATGCCTAAAATCAAACACAAACAAAATGAAACAAATGAACCAATATCCATAGAGAATAGTTTTAAGGTGACTTTAAAATGCAGTAATTTTACCTCTACTGGTAAATATACTAAAGAATAAACAATTTTACCTCTAGTGGTATATAGCCTACTGGATAATCAAAGGACACATGGGCTCTAGCACCTCCCACATCCAGTCTAGCAAGGAAAACTAAAAGAGAAAGAGAGACTCAAGAGACATATCAACCAAATACAAAGAAAGAGAGGAAGAGACACAGATAGAGGAGAAGAGACAGACATACATAGATACAATTAGAGAACTCTGAACACTGGATATCTGATGATATAACAAATTATAGGTATTTCTTTCGTTGTTAGGTGCCATCGAGTTGGTTCCGACTCGTAGTGACCCTATGTACAACAGAACGAAACACTGCCTGGTCTTGCGCCATCATCACAATCGTTATGCTTGAACCCATTGTTGCAGCCTCTGTGTCAATCCATCTCATTGAGGGTCTTCCTCTTTTTTGCTGACCCTCTACTTTACCAAGCATGATGTCCTTCCCCAGAGACTAGTCCCTCCTGATAACATGTCCAAAGTACATGAGACAAAGTCTTGCCGTCCTCGCGTCTAAGGAAAGAAAGATTGTTCATTCTTCTGGCAATCCGTGGTATATTCAATATTCTTTACCAACGCCGTAATTCAAAGGCTTCAATTCTTCCTTATTCATCGTCCAGCTCTTCCATGCAAATGAGGCAACTGAAAATACCATGGCTTGGGTCAGGCACACCTTAGTCTACAAAGTGACATCTTTACTTTTTAATACTTTAAAGAGGTCATTTGAAGCAGACTGGCCCAATGCAATACGTCGTTTGATTTCTTGACTGCTGCTTCCATGGGCGTGGATTGTGGATCCAATAAAATGAAATCCTTGACAACTTCAAACTTTTCCTTGTTTATCATGATGTTGCCTGTTGGTCCAGTTGTGAGGATTTTTGTTTTCTTTATGTTGAGGTGCAATTCATACTGAAGGCTGTAGTCTTTGATCTTTACCAGTAAGTGCTTCAAGTCATCTTCACTTTCAGCAAACAAGGTTGTATCATCTACATATTGCAGGTTGTTAATCCATCTTCCTCTAATCCTGATGCTGCATTCTTCTTCATATAGTCCAGCTTCTAGGATTATCTGCCCAGCATAAAGACTGAATAAGTATGGTGAAAGGATACAACTCTGTCACACATCTTTCCTGACTTGAAACCACACAGTATCCCCTTGTATGGTTCAAACGACTGCCTCTTGGACTATGCACAGGTTTGTCATGAGCACTATTAAGTGTTCTGGAATTTCCATTCTTTGCAATGTTATCCATAATTTGTTATGATCCCCACAGTTGAATGCCTTTGTATAGTCAACAAAACACAGTTAAACACCTTTCTGGTATTCTCTGCTTTCAACCATGATCCACCTGACATCAGCAATGATATCCCTGGTTCCATGTCCTCTTTTGAACCCAGCTTGAACATCTGGCAGCTCCATGTTGATGTACTGCTGCAACTGCTTTTCAATGACCTTCAGCAAAATTTTACTTGTGTGTGACATTGATGATATTGTTCGATAATTTCCACATTCTGTTGGATCACTTTTCTTTGTAATGAGCACAAATATGGATCTCTTCCAGTAGGTTGGCCAGGAAGCAGTCTTCCAAAGTTCTTCACAATGAGTGCGCACCTGCAGCACTGCATCTGTTTGTCAAAACATCTCTATTGGTATTTTGTCAATTCCTAGATCCTTGTTTTTCGCCAATGCCTTCAGTGCAGCTCAGGCTTCTTCCTTCAGTACCATCGGATACTGGTCATATGCCATGTCCTGAAATGGTTGAAGGTTGACCAATTCTTTTTGGTATAGTGACTCTGTGTATTCCTACCATCTTCTTTTGATGCTTCCTGCGTCATCAATATTTTCCCCATAGAATCCTTCACTATTGCAACTCAAGGCTTGAATTTTTTGCTCCAGTTCTTTCAGCTTGAAAAATGCCAAGCATGTTCTTCCCTTTTGGTTTTCTAACTCCAGGTTTTTTCACATTTCATTATAATACTTTAGTGTGTCTTCTCAAAACCAGCCTTTGAAATCTTCTCTTCAGCTTCTTTACTTC
>NW_004443955.1:9990864-9994411 GCF_000243295.1 Trichechus manatus latirostris
AGATGGTGGAGTAGTCACACGCTTCTGGTGGACTCTCTTACAACAAAGACCCCCAAAAAACAAGTGAATCAATTATATATGGCAAGCTGGGAGCCCTGAACATCAAAGGCAGAGTTGAGGAACTGGACTGAGTGGCAGGGGGAGGGAGAGACAGTTCAGAAGCAGCTAGGAATTGCCAGACCTGACCTGGCAAGAGCCTGAGACCTTCAGGCATGATCAGCTCGGGGGTGAGTGGTGAGGTAGGCAAGCAGCCGTGCTTGGGAGGCGCATTTTCCACACTGGGAGAGACCCAGACCCAGAGAGTCTACAAGGCCACCCAGAACCAGTGAGAAGCAACCTTGTATCTGCAAAAGATAAGTATTTGCGTATTGCCTACCGCACGGATCAAAATCACCCCTCTTAGGGAAAAACCTCTCTCCCATGTACCTCCCCACTCCCTGCTCTGCACAGGGTCCCGGACTGGCTTCAGCAACTGCCAAGTCCCCTGAGCCAGAAGAAGGATGCATCACACGCCCAGAGCCATTCTCCCTGCCTTGGAGAGGGAACAAATTAACAAACGGGAAAAAATAAACTGCTGGCTCCGCTAAGCCAGAAACCCAGGGTAGGCACAACTCCTTTGCCTAGGCACAGGCATAAGGGATCCACGGACTTTGAGTGCCTCTCCCCCTGCACAGACTTGTGTGGGCTCATCTCAACAGCATAGGCCCTCATTACCGCAGTACAACAGGGTATATACTGGAAGTCTTACTTAAACTATTTCAGCTGTGAAGTGGCAGGTTCTTGACATTTGACGCTGCTCTGCCCATTAAGCAGGGTCTTCACCTACTCACATCAAGGGTCTGAGGACTGGTGGCTCTACCCACACCACCTAGCCACCTGAGATAGGGGCCCATGAATAAGAGGTGCCCCCAGTCCTTACAGCCAACAGCATTAGGTGCTCACAGTATGGCTGCAAAACCCACCTACCTATGTGCTGTGGGGAACAGGGACATGCCTTCCTCCTGGACACTTGGGGGTGGCCATCAGCCCACTGCCATGCTCAGAGTGTGTCCCCCTGCTGCAGCCAGATGCCTGTGCCTACACCAATCACCCATGCCTGTCTAGGACTGTAAGGGAGAGCCTACACCACACACTGGGTGACTACCTACCTGGGCACCTGAACTGAATCCATACAGGAGAAGTGGGTGGACTCCTGAGCTCACATACCTAGTAACAGATCTAACCACCTGGGGACAGGACATTAGAGCTTCAAAGGTGCCAATAATCAAACTAGCTTATACGAGCAGCCTATTTGGGCATATCAAAACAAAACAAAAAGCTGGGACACAGTAAGCAAACATAAAATAAATATAATAACTTATTGATGGCTCGGAGACAACAGTCAACATAAAGTCACATAAAGAGGCAATCCGTGATGGCTTCAGCAAGCTCCCAAATTAAAGAATCTAGAAATTTTCCAGAGGAGAAAAATTTCTTGGAATAACTGGAGGCAGAATACAAAAGATTAATATACAGAATTCTTCAAGAAATTAGGAAGAAAATTAAGCAAAACGCAGAACACACAATAGAGGAAATTAAAAAGATGAGAGAAGAGCATAATGACAAATTTAACAGGCTGCAAGAATCCACAGAGAGACAGCAATCAGAAATCCAGAAGATTAACATTAAGATTTCAGAATTAGACAACTCAATAGAAAGTCACAGGAGCAGAATTGAGACAATGGAAGTCAGAATTAGTGAGATTGGAGATAAAGCACTTGACACCAACTTATTTGAAGAAAAATCAGATAAAAGGATAAAAAAAAAAATGAAGAAACCCTAAGAATTATGTGGGATTCTATCAAAAGGAATAACCTACGAGTGACTGGAGTACCAGAACAGGGGTGGATAACAGAAAACACAGAGAGAATTGTTGAAGATTTGTTGGCAGAAAACTTCCCTGATATCATGAAAGATGATGATATCTATGCAAGGTGCTCATCAAACCCCACATAAGGTAGATCCCAAAAGAAAGTCACCTAGACATATTATAATCAAACTTGAAAAAACCGAAGATAAAGAAAGAATTTTAAGAGCGGCTAGGGATAAATGAAAAGTCATCTATAGATGAGAGTCAATAAGAATTAAGCTTGCACTACTCAGCAGAAACCATGCAGGCAAGAAGGCAATGGGATGATATATAGAAAGCCTTGAAGGAAAAAAACTGCCAGCCAAGAATTACATATCCAGCAAAACTGTCTCTCAAATATGATGGCAAAATTAGGGCATTTCCAGATAAACAGAAGTTTAGGGAATTTGCAAAAACCAAACCAAAATTACAAGAAATACTAAAGAGAGTCCTCTGGTTAGAAAATCAGTAATATCAGATAACAATCCAAGACGAGAACAGAGGACAGAGCAACCAGATATCAACCTAGATAGGGAAGTCACAAAAGTAAATCAAAGCTAAAACACTGAAAATAGGAAACAGACGTCAATATGTAAAAGATAACAACATTAAAACAAAAACAGGGACTTAAAAAATGTAGACGTAGATTTCTCATATGGAGAGGAAGTCAAGGTGCTATAAAGAAATAAAAGACTGGTATAAACTTAGAAAAATAGGGGTAAATATTAAGGTAACCACAAAGGAAACCAGCAATCCTACAAGTCAAAATAAAAAACTAGAAACATATAAAGACTCAGCAAACACAAAATTGACAACAATGAAAAAGATGAAAAAAGAATAAAGAAAAACGACTCAGCACAGAAAAGTAAGTGGAAAAAAGAAACTGTGAACAACACACAAAAAAAGACATCGAAATGACAGCACTAAACTCATGCCTATCAGTAATTACACTGCATGTAAACGGACTAAATGCACCAGTAAAGAGACAGAGAGTGGCAGACCGGATAAAAAAACATGATTCATCTATATGCTGCTTACAAGAGACACACCTTAGACTCAAAGACACAAACAAACTAAAACTCAAAGGATAGAAAAAAATACATCAAGCAAACAACACTCATAAAAGAGAAAGAGTGGCAATATTAATCTCTGACAAAATAGACTTTAAAGTAAAATCCACCACAAAGGATAAGGAAGGACACCATATAATGATTAAAGGGTCAATACACCAGGAGGACATAACTATAATAAATATTTACGCACCCAACGACAGGGCTCCAAAATACATAAAACAAACTCTAACAGCACTGAAAAGAGAGATAGACAACTCCACAGTAGTAGTAGGAAACTTCAACATGCCACTTTTGGTGAAGGACAAAACATCCAGAAAGAAGCTCAGTAAAGACACGGAAGAGCTAAAGGCTACAATCAACCAACTTGATCTCATAAACATATACCGAACACTCCACCCAACAGCAACCAAGTATACTTTCTTTTCCAATGCACATGGAACATTCCCCTCAACAGACCACATATTAGGCCATAAAGCAAGCCTTAACAAAATCCAAAGCATCAAAATATTACAAAGCATATTTTCTGACCATAAAGCTGTAAGAGTAGAAATCAACAACAGAAAAAGCAAGGAAAAAAATCAAACAC
>NW_004443955.1:9994669-10029326 GCF_000243295.1 Trichechus manatus latirostris
TTTCTTTGAAAAGGTCAACAGAATTGATAAACCATTGGCCAAACTGACAAAAGAAAAACAGGAGAGGAAACAAAAAACCCGTATAAGCTTCTTTACTTCATCATTTTCCGTTCACTTTAGATACTCTTATGTTCAAGAGCAATTTTCAGAGTCTCTTCTGACATACATAAGTATTTATTAGGTGTGATAATGGCACTCAATTATATTGTTTTAAAAAAGGAACCCTTTTCTTTTAGAGATACTTGAATATCTTAAGATATCTTAAGTATTTTGAAATTGGATTAGTGGTGGTTCAGTAGTAAAATTTTCGCCTTCTGTGCAGGAGACCCGGGTTTGATTCTCGGCCAATGAACTTCATGCGCAGCCACCACCATCTGTCAGTGGAGGCTTGCTGAACAGGTTTCAGTGGAGTTTCCAGACTAAGACAGACTAGAAAGAAAGGCCTGGAGATCTACTTCCAAAAATTAGCCAATGAGAACCTTATGGATCACAATGTTCCCATCCCTTAGAGATCATGGGGATGGTGCAGAACTGGGAAGTGTCTCCTTCCACTGTGTACGGAGCCACCATGAATCTGGGGTTACCACTCCATGACAGCTAACAACAACAATTTTGAAATGAAATGATAGGATGACCAAGGTTTGGTAGAGGTATTGATGAAACATGAATGACCACGATGGTGATAACTGAGGGATGGATGCGTAAGGATTCAATACAGTATTCTTTCTACTTTTGTATGTGTTTGAAATCATCCATAATTAAAAGTCAAAAGAAGATGAAAGAAGTGGGTTTGGATACCAGCTCCGATACTTCGTCACTTGGCCAATTTGTATAAGTTCCCTAAGTTGCTAGAGCCTCGGTCCCTTCATTTTAAAAATAGGAAACATAAACCTAAATCGTTAAGCAGGTTAATGATACACCCAGTGCTGGCCACACAGGAGAATGGAACAATGGCCAGTTATTTTTTATTTTGGTACAAATTCTGCCAAATTATTAGAAATAGTTCATTACACATAAAATCAAAGCAATATCATAAATGATGTTTTAAGGGGGAAGTAAAGAACTGAGCTTTTCAGTTTGATAATTACAAAAAATAGCAATGCTAGAACTAAATTTATGCCCAAACATATCCCCCAATTATTACCAAACTCAAGTACCAGATACAGTAGAGTTATTCTGAGTAACATCTATAAAACTATATGTAGCTATTACCATAAATAATATTTAACTTGTGGGACCACAGCGATGCTAAGTCAGCTGTACCTAAAACTTTGCTTATATATTCTGCCTATTGTTCCATAAAAAAACACAGTAATCAGATTAGGTTAATTATAAAGCCACAGGCAAAACATTGTTCCTTTTAAAATATGCTGGTAAATAGAATAATTTAAAATGAAGAAATATTTGAATAAAAATGACAGGCCTCAAAGCATTAAGGAACTAGAACTTTATACTCTTGGGGTTTAACTGAAAGACTCAATCAAATTTAAATTCATCACTGATGCAGAATGGGACCCAGATCTCCCATTACAATTATCATAACAGCTGGCTTGTTAAAATACTCAAGTACATTAGATATACCACAGAAAAATTCAATATTATGTAATTCCATATTATTTATACTTAGCCATGCAAACATGGGGTATGCCCATAAAGTAATGAGAGACACTATACACTCATGAAAGTTTTATTTTACTGCTTTATAGGCCAACCCACCTTAAAGAGGGAGAACATGTCATACCATCAATGAGCAGAAAAACCACACACAGTAGCTGGCAGGGAGTTACAAAGGGTTGTTGTTGTTGTTACATGCTGTTCAGTCAGCTCTGACTCATGGCAACCCCATGCACAACAGAACTAAACTCTGTTCAGTCCGGCACCATCCCCAGGATCCGTTGGGGAATGGACCATTGTGGTTCACAGGGTTTTCACTGGCTGATTTTGGGAAGTAGATCTCCAGGCCTTTCTTCCTAGCCTATTTTAGTCTGGAAGCTCCACTGAAACCTGTTCAGCATCAAAGCTACACAGAAGCCTCCACCTGACAGACAGGTGGTGGCTACACATAAGTTGCATTGGCTGGAATTGAACCCAGGTCTCCTGTAGGAAGATGAGAATTCTACCACTGAGCCAGCTCTGCGCCCAGAGAAGGGTTGTAACAGACCAACGTTGCAGCACTGACCCCAGACACAGGAGACCACGGCAAGAAGAATAAACTGGATTCCGAACTAGGCCCTCCCTCCAGACGTGTGCCCCTGCTGTGACGCTCTCACCAGGGGCAGTGAAGGGGAGTTTGCAACCCCCTGGATTCATCTCACAGCTTATTCTTAAAGCGGGTGGTATGTTTCCTGAAAGCTAGCCCAACATTGGCTCTGACAGTCAACAAACAACTCCTGGTCCCGCGTATACATTCTTCACTGTCTCGAGAGAACCATTTATGTGCTGATGGAAAACCTCCAGTGGTCAAGAGTTAAGGGCCAGAAGACTTTGCTCAGCTTGGAGTGTTTTCTCAAGTTACATAAACTACTCCTCAGGTGTAACGTTCGGGCAAACACCAGTCACTATGAGAACGGTGATGGGGGCGGGGTCCTGAGGGAGCCACTCTGCTTGTAGTTGTAAAAGTCAGAGAGCCAAACACCCAAAACATACTAGACTCGCAAACAAGTGAGGTAAGAAAGATTTGTTGTTTTACCCCTAAAAACCTAAAAGGCATTTTGGAAAAATCTACTGTTAAAAGAAATACAGATCATTTGTATCTGATTACTAAAGCATAGAAAATACACGCCAATAATTTAGGCAGACAATGAAATAAAGTGCACTGCTTGTTACAGCAAGCCTACTGACAATTAAAAGAAAATGTACAATAATAAAATTTTGACCAATACCAGCTAACGCAAGAGGTCAAAGAAAGCTGTCAGGTTTTACATTTTGTCCTCAAAGAAATAATGCAAAGTAAAGGAGAAATTTCAAAAGGAAGATGGTACTAAAAATCAGAGAAACAAAATTACAAAATCAGGACTTCAATGCAATTCTACAGCCACGTTCTCACATGCAAATACGGATTTAAAATGCAGAATCTGTGGTTACCTTGAGATTACTGGCACTCAATTATTTATACTGATTATTTATGGGTAGCTTCTAATGGAAGTAGATTATTGAATATTTTTAAATGGAAAAAAGAAAGAATAAATCCTCCTTTGGCTGAAGTGCTATGAGGTAGCTGCTGGTGAAGAGAGACGATGGAGTAGACAGCCTCCTGAGCTCCCCAGCCTGCGATGCTGCCACAGATAAATCACAGCAAGGAGAGGCAAGCATCCTCACCGCGGAGCCACACACCAAGTGCTGGGCCCATTTAGCATCTTCAGGAAACTGAGAATGCCGTATAAGTACTTTTTCTAAAAACTAAATGCTTTGTAAGACCTGTTGTTGCTGTGCCATTGAGTCGATTCCGTCCCATAGCAGCCCTACAGGACAGAGTGGAACTGTCTCCAAGGGATTCCTAGGCTGTAATCTTTACAGAAACAGGCTGCCACATCTTTCTCCCTTGGAGTGGCTGGTGGGTTCGAATCACCAACCTTTTGGTTCGCAGCCGAGTACTTAATCGTTGCACCACCAGGGCACCTATGTAAGCCCTAGCATGCACCTGGTGGTACAATGGTTACAGCCTAGGAAGCCCTATGGGGCAGTTCTACTCTGTCTTATAGGGCCGCTATGGGTCGGGATTGACTCGATGGCACACAACAACAGGATGTCTAAAATGAGTTGTAGTTTGTGGACGGTGAGCTAGAGACTCAAGTAGGGTGGTTTCACTGCCAGAATGTGGGGAGAAGGTCCATGTCTTAGTCTCCCAGGCTGCCGTACAAAATACCACAAGGTGGGTACTTTAAATGACAGGAATGTATTGCCTCACAGCACTGGAGGCTGGAAGTCTGAGCTCAGGGTGCTGGCAGAGCCACGCACTCTCTGTCGGCTCTAGGGGAAGACCCCGCCTTGTGTCTTCCAGCTTCTGCAGCCTGTGGTGCTTCATGGGTATTCTCTGGCTTGTAGGTGGACCCTCACAGACACATGCTAACTTCTCTGTGTGTGACTGTGTTTGTTTCACTCATTTATAAAATGCCACTCAGAAGGGATTAGGATTAGGACCCACCCTAGTCTGTTATATAGGGTCGCTGGGAGGGCCCTGGTGGTGTAGTGGTTAAGAGCTCAGGCTGCTAACCAAAAGGCTGGCAGTTTGAATCCACCAGTCACTCCTTGGAAACCTATGGGGCAGTTCTACTCTGTCCTACAGGGTCACTATAAGTCAGAAGTGACTCGACGGCAGTGGTTTTTTTCTTTTTTTTTTTTTTTGGTTTGATGAGTGGGAATTGACTCCATGGTAGCAGACTCTTTTTTCCTTTTTCCCTACTCTGTTATGACATCATTAACATAAAAAAGAAAACCCTTATTTCCCCAAACAGGGTCGCATTCACCAGTACAGTGGTTAGAATTTCCACATAACTTCCCGAAGGACACAATTCAATCCACAACAAGTCAGAAAATGCCCTCTCTGAAGACTCAACCTAATAAGCAGTGTGAACTGGATGAGATCCACCAGAGTCACATGCAGGGGAACATTAAGAAAGAGCTAGAAACACGGCCCTGGGAAACTAGGAAGGACCTGGCAAAGTGGTCACAGTATCTCCAGAACAGAAATAGATTAACATAAAGAAAGCCATGATAAGCAGAAAATAGAAGTACAGTGTTGCATTCTAAGCTCAGAGCTGAGAAAACTGGGTCCCTGCAGACACAGGCATCCCATCCCACTCCCTCTCCTGCAGGCACAGCTAGCCCCTCCCTCTCCTGCAGGCACAGCTAGCCCCTCCCTCTCCTGCAGGCACGGATCCCACACCCTGTAGCAGTGACGTCCCTCTTTCCCGACTTGTATTACTTTTTAGTGGTAAAATTTTCTCCACAGCTGTATCCATTTTCTCTTATTTCCCAAAGAAGAAAAAAATCAAAATGATCGGTTTTCAGAGGTTGTCCTGTAATGTTAACTTTAGATTCATACAGATGTTCCGGCAACTTCCCTGGAACGCAGTAACCCAGAAAGCAAGTGATGAAGGCCCCGAGAGACCCTGTAGCTGTCACACTTCAAGGCGCCTGCACTGCACGTCACTTGTGGGAAGCCCATAGGCCTTCCTCTGGAGACCAAAGGACACTTACTAACAAGCTTGGAGATCAGTGCAGCCCACTGAGGACAGAAGGCTTTAACTCAAATGTGCAGCAGAGTCTTTCAAGATGCTAAGAATTTCTTCACACTTTCCTTTCTCATATCAGTCAGTTTCAAGAGATATGTTTTTATGGTAAGAAGACTGAAAGGGATAGGTTGAAATCATCTCTGCCATCATGTTAAACATTTGAACAAAATATTAACTATTCAAATAGAACTTATAAGTTGAATTTCAAGTTACGTGTATCAAAATGGTACTTTCCAATTTTGAAATTTAAAAGGTGTCTTTTGTGATACATTACAGATAGCTTCTCTTCCCATTCAGAAGTGGCCTAATTTCCATCCCCTTGAATATGAGCTGGTCTTAGTGACTTGATTGACCAAGAAAAATGTGCCAGGAGTTGCATTCTGGGACACAGGAGACTGGTTCCTGGGAAACCTTGCACTTCTGCCTGGGCCTCAGAGAACGCTCACTCAGGAAAAAGCCAGTCACCATGTAACAAGTATGGCTATGCCAGGCCACCATGCTGTGAGGAAGCCCAAGCTAGCCACAAGGAGGAGCCAGCCCCAGGTGCTCCAGCTGCTGCAGCCCAGACACCAGACATGTAGGTGAGTGAAGAGCCATCGTGGACATTTCAGCCCCAGCAGACATGACACGGAGAAGAACTGGGAACCCCAGCCAACAGCCAGAGCTGAGACCCCAAACATATGGGCCCAGTAGACACAGCCCAGCCATCTGGGCTATCCTAGCAGAGGCTCCACTCACTGAGAACGCATCTGTGCCTAAATTCCTAACTCCCAATATCATTACCATGATGAAAAGTTTTTTAAATGCCACTAAATTTTGGGGTGGTTTATTGTGCAGCTAGATAACTGGAACATCCTTCCTGTGAAGTATTTTTTTTTTCTTTTCAGATTCTAACAGAATTAGGTAGATTTATCCAACAGCTACAGTGTAATTGAAATTCCATTAAAGATGCTTTTTAACAAGCAAACAAGACTAATGTATGTTCCCACTAGAAAGCACAGCCATGTCTTTGCCAAACCACATCTTGTACTCTGAAGTTATCCAGTGAACTATGGATCTAATGTTTGGACTTTCTAACAGCTGCCCAACTAAAATGGAGACTGAGCAGAGCTTAGGAAAAGTGTTACTACAGGCTTTAAGCAAACTGTGATTTCAACCCCGAAGTAGGAGTAGTCAGCAATGCCAATAAAAATGAACTTGTGGGGTCATTTATGGGCTTCACAGCTCCAATTTCAAGAAGGTATCAGACATGGCCAAAGAAAATACGGCTGCATATCTTGGAAATGTGAACTCTTCTGACTCAGCAGGGCCAGAGTCCATCTACCTGAGCCTGAGGTCAACCACCCCAGCCAAAGGTCACCCACCCCAGCAAGGGGCCACCACCTCAGCCAGAGGCCACCACCCTGGCCAGGGATCACCCACTTCAGCCTGAGGTCACCCACCCCAGCCAGAGGCTACCACCCCAGCTAAAGATCACCCTATTCAGCCTTAGGTCACCTACACTGGCCAGAAGTCACCCCCTCCAGCCAGAGGCCACCCACCCTGGCCAGAGGCCACCACCCCAGCCAGAGATCACCTACTTCAGCCTCAGGTCACCCACACCAGCCAGAGGTCACCAGCCTGGCAAGAGGCCACCACCCTGGTGAGAGGCCACCATCCCAGCGAGAGGCTACCTTCTTCAGCAGGAATGGAACAATGCATAGTTCACCAGCTCTGTGACGCAGCCAATATGTGCAGAAGCCTCAGTTAATGGACACTGCATGTCTGACTAATCCTGGTGCCTGGGCACCCCTCAGTCCAGTTCTGACACAGGTGGGAGGAGCAGGTAAATGGCCAAGGCCTGGGAGACCAGGGCTTCCGAAAGGTTATCACACGAGGGTGAAGGGTGACATAAAGGGAAAACCAGGAGGGAAGACAAGAACAGGTTCCAATGTCCAGGCGACAAGTCAGTAGGTCTCGGTCTCAGTGGGGCCAGACGGGGTGTGATGTAGGAGGACCTGCGCAAAGACACACGCTCCCCTGGGCCAGGTGTGGGGACTTGTGCAGTGGGGCCGTCTTTCAAGTAAAGATATAAAGGAAATTCACGCACGGTAACGCGCTCAGCCCTCCTCCACCGCACAGCACAACAATGTTTCAATCATCAGATCTGAACTCAACACAGATTTAATTCACCAAATAATGTTTTTATGACGACAGTGGCACCCAGCTGCACGCCAATTTATACATAACTTCAAGATAAATGACATCTTTTGACTCCTAGAAAGGATGCCCAATTAGGAAGATTTTGAGATATAAGGGACTGTCACTGTATGGCATGTACTCTCATCACTTATAGTCATTTATTAGCCAGGAAAACATGGACACTGAATGGGCTGGGTCTGTGATACATGGGCCTGTGTGGCAGGAAAGGGCTAGTGCAGCGTCTGGTTCCCCTGAGTAGGTGCTTCCTGATGTCATGAGCCAAGGTCACTCCTTTACCTTTAGATGCAGCCACAGATGAATATATTGCCATTAAAGATTCATTTTCATTGCATTTACTGTATTCTGATATTCTAGCTGGGTATGGAGTCCCTGGGTGGCACCAGGGTTAATGTGCTCGGCTACTAAGTGCAAGGGGGGAGGCTGGAGTCCACCAAGAGGTGCGTCACAAGAAAGGTCTGGCAATCTGCTTCCAAAAGTTCACAGCCATTGAAAACCCTATACAGCAGAGTTCTACTGAGTTCTGAGTCAGAACTGACTTGATGGCAACTGGTTAGCTGGGTATAGCTTCAAATTAGAATTTGTATTAGGAGAAGATACTTAAGATCCTCTTTAAGCGTTGTGTTTCATATAGTTTCTCTTAAAGGCTGCTTCAAGGTTGGTGTGAGATAAAATTACACTTAAGAAGGCTATCATTCAGACGCAGACACAGGAACCAAGGAAGACTGTAAAATCACCATAATTCTGCAACCTTGCCCCAAATAAGGGTGAAACCATCCTGTATCCAATCCAGTACCTACACCGGGTTCTGTGGTGGCATGAAGAAATGTCTCATGAAGTCCTTCAAGGCGGGTCAGGGAAGATGTCTTAATGGGTTCTGCAGGATGAATAGAAGTTTGCCAAGTACTCTGACTTCAGGAAGAGGTCAGCGTGGGCAACACATGGAGTCTGGAAACAAAACACCACATGGAGGCATGCAGGCCAGTCCACTGTCTGTTTGCTAATTACTAAGTGTGGCTTTTTCCTCTGTAGGCAGTGACTGGGGAAGCACGGCTGGTGACGTGAGCAGATCCGCAACACTGAGGAGGATGTATTTGGGGCAGAGGGTCTGGCAGGTGGTGAGACCAGGGAGAAGAATGCTGCATTGTTTTCTGATCAGATGATGTCATGGATTGAATTGTGTCCCCCAAAAATATCTGTCAACTTGGCTAGGTCATGATTCCCACTATTGCATGATTGTCTACCATTTTGTAATCTGATGTGATTTTCCTATGTGTTGTATATTCTATCACTATGATGTAATAAGATGGATCAGTGGCTGTTATATTGATGAGATCTATAAGATTAGATAGTGTCTAAAGCCAATCTCTTTTGAGATATAAAAGAGAGAAGCAAGCAGAGAGATATGGGGACCACATACCACCAAGAAAGCAGTGCCGGGAGCACAGTATGTCCTTTGGACCCGGAGTTCCTGTGCAGAGAAGCTCCTAGTCCAGGGGAACATTGATGAAAAGGCCGACAGACAGAGAAAGCCTTCCCCTGGAGCTCACGCCCTGAATTTGGACTTTTAGCCTACTTTACTGTAAGGAAATAAACTTCTCTTCGTTGAAGCCATCCACCTGTGGTACTTCTTTCTTAGCAGCATTGTGACTGAGACAGATGAGCCTGCAGTGCCACTGGGAAAGTGAGATAGAGCACTACACCCAGAACTCACTGTGCCAACAGCCATCCTGAGAACTTTGGGCGAAAGACTGCAGACACAACACCACGTGGAGAGGCTCGGTTTCTGCTGATTCCAATATGGTGATTTTTTATTTTACAGAAAACCAGTTATTACCCTGGGAAGTTACTACCATCTCCCACCCAACATTTGTCATCTGACCTGCCACTAATTTATTTTAAAAGATAAAAGACAACAATAAGGACCTGGTAAGGTAGCTGAGGAAATCCCATCCGTGGAAGATGGGCTGATGGAGAAGCCCAAAACTCGTTCAAGAATTCATGGACCCACTGCAGATAAATTCTGAAGGAAGAGCTGACAGGATCTGACAGGCACGTGGGGAGGCGAGGCAAAGGGACTGTTAAGCATTTCATGCATTTTAGTTACGTTTTATTTAAGGCCCAGTGCAAGCCTGCAGTTCTACAGCAGTGCCAAATACTGCAGGTGCCCTATGGTGACGGTGCTGTCGTTAATCAACGAGTTCCCTCCTGATGTCTGCAGCCTTCTGAGGTACCACTTCCGAGGTGTACACACCTACCTGCAGGACCAAATCCTGCCCACACTTGGGATGCCTGAGTCAAAGGGTGAAATTAGCCTATAGATCTTTTTACATACCGACAAATTATCCTCCTCAGTCTCTCCCAGTTTATGCGCCTGTTAGCAAAGTATGAGACTCTGTTTGCCCACAGTCTCCTCAAAGATTATGTTGTCCAACTTTTGGATTTTTGTCCAATCTGATAGGTGAAAAATGGTATCTCAGTGTTGTTTTCTAGAATTTCTGTTACTATGTGTGAGGTTCACAATGTTTTCCTATGGTTAAGCCCATCTGATTCTCTCTTCTATAAATACTCTGTCCATGTCCATTTTTCTTTTGTATATTTCTGGTCTTTTTCTTATCAATTTCTAGGAACTAGGAAGGGAGATTCACCTTTTGTCTGCGATCTGAGTTGGAAATATTTTTTCCAGTTGGATATTTTCTTCTTTAGTTTCCTTTTTTTTTTTTGTCATGCAAAAGTATTTTACTCTTACGTAGTTGCATTTATCAAAATTTTACAGCTGTAATGGGTATTTCTTGAGCAGAGTTGTAAAAAGGAACGGGGAGGCTCTTTGTCTTGATTTGGAAGAATTTCCAAATGTATTGTTAAGTGAGAAAAGCAAAGGAATACTGTTATGAATTTAATTATGTCCCCCAAAAATATGTACTGAAATTCTAGCCTCAATACTTGTAAATGCCTGTTATATATGATGTTTAAAAATGTTTTCTTTGTTATGTTAATTAGATCATACCCAAAATAGGGTAGGTTCTAAATCTAATTACTTCTGAGCAGAACAGACAGAGAGAAACACACAGGGAGTAAAGGAGGCAGAGGAGAGAGAGAGATGCACCTAGGAGGACTGCTGGCAGCTACTAGAAGCTGAAATAGACAAGGGCTATGCCCAGAATTCAGACTTCTAGCCTCCCGAACTGTGAGAAAATAAATTTCTGTTCTTTAAAGCCACCCACCTGTGGTCTTGTGTTATGGCAGCACTAGCTAACCAAGACAGGGACACAGCATGCTCCTTTTTGTGTAAGAAAGTGAGATATACATCCCTATGTGCTTATATTTTCATACAGGAGCACTAAAAGGATTCTAAAAGAAATTAATAAAAGTCACTGGGTGTCAGCGGGATGGAGGATGGCTGGACTGGGGCAGGGTGAGAGTGGGAATTCTCAGGTTATACCTTGTTATATTCAGGCATTTTCCACCATGTGAATACATGTTACCTATTCAAAACAGAAAATCAAATTTAGAGCAAAATCAACTTGTAAGTATAAAATAAATGTTACACAAATTAAGGAGCAAGGGTTTTTTTTTTTTATAAATTTAATATACAAAAAAGTAACTATACAGGTTATTCAAAAGATGAAGACAATTATGAAAAGCACTGTGATAGAATTCTTTCAAACGTGAAGCTATATACCGTATTTTGAAAATATATCATATTCTAAAATCTGAGTTGTCCTGTACACATCTCATGTAGCTTTGATTCCCCCCAACTCTTCCACTCCTGGCCGCCTAGGCGGGCAAAAATAACTTCTATCAACCCACAAAAGGGGCCAGACCACATTCTGGGCTGGGATGTCTGCCCGGCCTGGGAAGATCTTCCACGGACTCATGCTCCATTGTTAATTGCCCATCACATAACTGGAACAAAGTGAGGGGCACACTGCCATTGTTCTCATGGAGACAAAGAAAAGTCCAGTGGCAGAATGTACGTACATGTGGAGGGATCTAGAGATTTCCAGGGAAAACTGACCCCATTTAAGCCAATTCTAAATGTTTAATAAAACTGAGAGTGTTATATAACAAAAGCTTTACTTTGGAAATAGACACCATTTTATGGGACACTCAAACCTCATCTGTCGCAGTAACGTTGCTCTCTGTTGGACTACAGAAAGATATTACCATCCCACATATGCTTTTCTTACTCTCAAAAGAACAGGTTTTATAGACACACCCTATTTTGGTCTTTTCCCTTCTTACCAATGTCCTACCATGCACTCCTACCACCTGTCTGTCAGCTTGTTGCACTATGGTGGCTTGCATGTTGCTGGGATGTTGGAAGCTATGACACCAGTATTTCAAATACCAGGGTCACTCATTGTGGGCAGGTTTCAGTGGTGCTTCCAGACTAAGTCAGACTAGAAAGAAAGGCCTGGTGATCTACTTCCAAAAATTAGCCAATGGAAAACTTATGAATTATAACAAACACTGTCTGACTTGCTTGCTTTGGACACATTATCAGGAGGGATCAATCTCTGGAGGAGGATATTATGTTTGATGAAGTAGAGGGCCAGCAAAGGCATGGGAGACCCTCGGTGAGATGGATTGACACAATAGCTGCAATGATGGACTCGAGAATTCTGGCCATCGTGAGGACAGCACAGGACATAAGGTCACCATGAGTTGGAGATGACTCGGTGGCAGTTATCTATTTATCAACCACACGCTCACTGCTGTTTATGCCATGTGGGCCTTTCTGGGCTTCTCCAGTGATTTCCAAGCCACTCCTGTCACCTGATGACACCTCATGAAGCAAACTGCCTAAAAGTTGACTGAGCTACTTCTCCACACCCAGGGTAGGAGTGGAGGGTGTCTTGTGACCAGGAATCTGTGCCTAAGAAACGCTACTGGCACAGAGCCAGTCCCCAAGCGCCCACAGCGTGATGTCCACAGAGGGGCCTGGCTCTGAAGGAGGAGGGAATCAGAGAGCAGAGCGGCTTACTAAAACAACGAGACACCTGTTAAAACTCACCGTAAAGACACTACATCTGTAGTGTCAGAAAGTGAGCATAGCCTCATGGTTAGAGTTTGAGCTCTAGATTAAACACAGACACAGGCACGCACACCTGCACACGCATGTGCAAGAACACACACCTGGAAACACACACAAAAATACCTGTGTTGGAATCCCAGCTCAACTCCTTAGATAACTTGAGGCAAGTTGTTTAACCTTACCAAGTCCACTTTTTCATATGTGAAATGGAAACCATATGGTCCCGCCTTAAAGAACTGTAATGAAATCTGAACGTGATAATGGATGTTAGGCTTACAAGTGCACTTACGTAGTGAGTAAGCGCTAGTTCCTTCTCCTACTGCTCTGAATTTCTCTTAATAAGTTTAGGTCTCACTGAAAGGAAAATTAAGAAGCATATTTATTCTCTGAGAGTACTTAAAATTTGCCACTAGTGACTTGGAAGTACATTTGGGAGTGTGTCCACTGGATCTCTTGAATGTAACTCTCCCCCCCCTTAGGCCTTGTAGGAGTAAGACCCCACATGCTTCTGGATGGATCCTGTGAGGGCTTCAAAGCCCAGGGGACTGACCAGAGGGGGCTAGAGAGGAACACGCGATTGGGAAAGAATGGCATTGGGAGTTGGGCAGGCAGGGGTAAGTGGGCTGAGGGCTCTGCCCTCTCAGGCCATGTCTCTTTGCTTCTGCATCATGCCCCTCTACCCACTGAAGCCCACCTGGACTTCTGGAATGCAGGAGAGTTAATGGCCTCAGGCATTAACACTCAACCGGTGGGGAAAGACCCCCAGTGGCTACTGCTCCAGCCTGCCAAACTTCAGGGGAGAGGTGTGAGCTTCTGTTTGCCTCTCAGGTGGCCCAAGGCAATCCAGTCCCCACTGCCCATGATGGCAACCTCACTGATGCCCCCTATAGAGTCTTTCTCCTGTCCGGGCTCACTCTGCCTGCTCCCTCATGCCTGCTTCCAAGAATCACTTCCTAAATAAACCACCTGCACACAAGACCTGGTCTTGGCATCTGCTTTTGGGGTGACCTTAAAACAACTCTGGTGTGGAGTGTTCCTTGGAAACTAAGTCACATGGAAATTATTAGCATGAGATTTTCATGCTCACATAAGATGATGCCAAGAACTTGAGGGTCCTCCTCTGCCGAACCTCATTTGCATCCCCAGGCATACATGCTGATCGTATACATCTCCTGCTCAAATCCTTCTGTAGAGGCCACTACCCATAAAAATACATTCCCTAGTGAGGTAAAATGGACAAATAAACACTGTGATAAATGAAAAAGAAACTGAAGTTGTCAACTTAATTCTACTTGGATCAACAATCAATGTCCATAGAAGCACTAGTCAAGAAATCAAACACTGTATTTCACTGGTCAAATCTGCTGCAAAAAACTACTTTCAAGTTGTTTTTTTTTATAGTGCTTTAAGTGAAAGTTTACAGTTCAAGTTAGTTTCTCATATAAAAGTTTACACACACATTGTTATGTGATCGTAGTTGCTCTCCGTATACTGTGACAGCACACTCGTCCTTTCCACCCCGGATTTCCCATGTCCATTCAACCATCTCCTGTCCCTTTTTGCCTTCTCATCTCGCCTCCGGACAGGAGCTGCCCATTTAGACTCATGTATCTACTTGAGCTAAGAAACATACTCTTCATGAGTATCATTTTATGTCTTATGCTCCAGTCTAATCTTTGTCTGTAGCTTCAGGAATGGTTTTGGTTTTGGGCTAGCAGAGTCCGGGGGCCATGTCTTCTCAGATCATTAAGTCTGGTCTTTTTACTAGAATTTGAGTTCTGTACCCCACTTTTCTCCTGCTCCGTCAGGAACTCTCTGTTGTGTTCCCTGTCAGGGCGGTCATTGGTGGTAGCCAGGCACCATCTAGTTCTTCTGCCCTCAGGCTGATGGAGTCTCTGGTTTACGGGGCTCTTTTGTCTCTTGGGCTAATATTTTCCTTGTGTCTTTGGTGTTCTTCATTCTCCTTTGCTCTAGGTGGGTTGGGACCAATTGATGCTTCTTAGATGGCCGCTCACCAGCTTTTAAGACCCCAGATGCCAATCACCAAACTGGAATGCAGAACATTTTCTTAAATAACTTTGTTATGCCAATTGACTTAGATGTCCCCTGAAACCATGGTCCCCAAACCCCTGCCCCTGCTACTGTGTCCCATGAAGTGTTTGGTTGTATTCAGGAAACTTCTTAGCTTTTGGTTTAGTCCAGTTGTGCTGACTTCCCCTGTAGTGTGTGTTGTCCTTTCCTCAACCTAAGATAATTCTTGTCTACTATCTAGTTAGTGAATACCTCTCTCCCTCCCTCTCCACCCTCGTAACCATCAAAGAATGTTTTCTTCTGTGTTTAAACCTTTTCCTGAGTTCTTATAATAGTGGTCATATACAATATTTGTCCTTTTGCGACTGACTAATTTCACTCAGTATAATGCCTTCCAGATTCATCCATGTTATGAGATGTTTCACAGACTCGTCATTGTTCTTTATCGTTGCGTAGTATTCCAGTGTGTAAATATAATTTGTTTATTCATTCATCCACTGATGGGCACCTAGGTTGTTCCCATCTTTTTGCTATCGTGAACACTGCTGCAATGAACATGGGTGTGCATATATCTATTCGTGTGATGGTTCTTACTTCTCTAAGATATATTTCAAGGAGTAGGATTGCTGGATTGTACGGTACTTCTATTTCTAGCTTTTTAAGGAAGCACCAAATCGATTTCCAAAGTGGTTGTACCATTTTACATTCCCACCAACAGTGTATAAGTGTTCCAGTCTCTCTACAACCTTTCCAACATTTATTATTTTGTGTTTTTTGGATTAATGCTAGCCTTGTTGGGGTAAGATGGTATCTCATTGTAGTTTTGATTTGCATTTGTCTGATGGCTAATGATTGTGAGCATTTCCTCATGTATCTGTTATCCACCTGAATGTCTTCTTTGGTGAAGTGCCTGTTCCTATCCTTTGCCCAGTTTTTAATTGGGTTATCTGTCTTTTTGTTGTTGAGGTTTTGCAGTACCTTGTAGATTTTAGAGATTAGATGCTGATCAGATTTGTCGTAGCCAATTTTTTTTCCCCAGTCTGTAAGTTGTCTTTCGACTGTTTTGGTGAAGTCTTTTGATTAGCCTAAGTGTTTGATTTTTAGGAGATCCCAGTTACCTATAGTTTTTCTTCTCGTGTTTGTGCATTGCTACTTATGGTTTATATTCTGTTTATGCCATGTATTAGGGTCCTAGCATTGTCCCTATTTTTTTCTTCCATGATCTTTATCGTTTTCAATTTTACATTTAAGTCTTTGATCCATTTTGAGTTAGTTTCTGTACATGGTGTGAGGTATGGGTCTTCTTTCAGTTTTTTGCAGATGGCTATCCAGTTATGCCAGCACCATTTGTTAAAGAGACTGTCTTTTCCCCATTTAACAGACTTTGGGCCTTTGTCAAATATCAGCTGCTCTTCAGTGGATGAATTTACCTCTGCATTCTCAATTCTGTTCCACTGGTCTATGTATCTCTTGTCGTACCAGTGCCAGGCTGTTCTGACTACTGTGGCAGTATAATAGGTTCTAAAATCAGTAGTGTGAGGCCTCCCACTTTGTTCTTCTTCAGTAATGCTTTACCTATCTAGGGCCTTTTAAACCTCTTTCAAGTTTTAAAGTAAAGATGTCACTTTGATGACTAAGGTGTGCCTGACCCAAGAAATGGTCTTTTCAATTGTCTCATATACATACGAAAACTGAACAATGAAAAAGGAAGCCAGAAGAATTGAAGCATTCAAACCGTGGTGTTGGTGAAGAATATATACCATGGACAGCCAGAAGAACAAATAAACCAGTCTTAGAAGAAATATAATCAGAACGCTCCTTAGAAACGAGAATAGTGAGACTTCAACTCACTCCCTTTGGATAGATCTTCAGGATAGACCAATCACTAGAAAAGGACAGCATGTTTGATAAAGTAGATGGTCAACGAAAAAGAGGAAAACCCTCAGTGACATGGACTGACACAATAGCCACAACAATGGACTCAAACATACAATGATCATGAAGATGACACAGAGCGGCCAACATTTCACTCTGTTATACATAAAGTTGCCATGAGTTGAAGCTAACTTGACAGCAACTAACAACAACAACAACACAACTGAGACAAAATAACAATTATATTAATAGTTAACATTTATTGAGCATTTCTTACTTGCCAGATATTAATCTAAACCCACTGTTGGGTTTAGGACAGAGTAGAACTGCTGCATAGGGTTTCCAAGGCTGATAATCTTTACAGAAGCAGATGGCCACATCTTTCTCCCATGGAGTGGCCACCGACCTTTTGCTTAGCAGCTGAGTGCTTAACCACTTCGCCACCAGGGCTCCTTCTGATATTGATCTAGGCACCTTATTATTAACCATCTTAATTCCCACAACCACCCTATGAATTACTATTATTGTCTCCAGGTGCCAAATGAGGAAACTGAGGCAAGAAGAAACTAAATAACTCACCAAGGTTGCATGGCTGGTAAGCAGCAGGGCCTAGATTCAAACCTGGACAGACTAACTGCAGAGCTTGTCTTCTTAAGAAGAAGCTGTCACAGAATGCCAAGCTGAGAACTTTGGGGGATCTATGCAGGTGGAAATCACGAAGAAAAAGAGGAGCCAGCAAAGGCAGGGAAGAAGCCAAAAGCAAAGAACAAAACCAGGGGAAAGGCTGTCACAGAAGTTGGGGAAAGAGGGCATCAGGAAATGAAGAATGGTCAACATGCTGAGTGAGAAGGTTTGAAAATGTCCCCACCAGGTCCCATGAGTGGTTAGGAAGGGACCCGGGGCTGAGATCCTGCCTGGGCTCTGCTGCCCAAGCCAGGAGCCCTGTCCCAAAGGCACATATCTTTTTCTCTTTCTCTCCAAGGTGCCTCACCTCCTACCCCTCACTCCCCACCAAGATGGCAGCAGACAGATGTCAGGACATAGCTTAGTGAGCAGGAATCCTTGCTTTACAAGGGAAGTCAAGATGGCTGGTTCCCATTTTCTCCCTAAATTAAGCCCATTAAAGTCAAATATTTGCATTAACTACATTCTTTGTTATTTTGTGGAACTGTTCCACAAAAGGGGCATTTTCATGTAGCTTCAAACAACACTTTCTGCTGACTTCCAAATTAATTATTTCACTTTTCTATCATCTTCAATGAAAGCTTATCATTCCCTGTGTAAACCTAGATTTGTGGCGATACTAGTCTTCTTTTTTTTAATGTGATAATGTAAACTTCAGAAAATGCTTCAATTCAGCATTTATTCATTTCAAGGATTCTTGGCCATAAACAAAAATAAGGCCAAACTCCAAAAGGGACAAATCTAGTCTTAAAGTTCTGACCAAATCTAGTCTTCTCCAGCTTCTTTGGGCATAAATTAGAATTTTAAGCCATAGGAGAAGAGTTAAAATGATAGCTTCTGATTTATTCCAATGTGATCTGTAACTTGCTGTTTATGGTCCATAGAAAAGTTTGGAGAATGGTTTCTCATACAGCCATCTGGCTGGTTCCAAGGGGAACTGAGGTTCTCATCGTTCCTTAAAGTACCCCAGTGAAATGCAAGCTGAAACTGATTTTCCTTTTTCTCAGACTTCTAGAGTGAAGAATAATTTCACATCTTATATATGATTTCTTAATTTTTAAAATTTGCAACACTTTTTCTTTCCTACATTATTTTATTTGTACACACACACACAGACACAAAGAGACTTAAGCTTCTTTTTAAATGAATCATAAGAACAAAATATCCTGTTATAAGAAAATATATTCTTACCTAAAAAAAATCATGGAGAAATGAGAGTGCTAGAAGAACATGGACAAATTAAGAGCAGACGAGAACAAAACATCCCTATAACAGTGTGTCTGCACAAGGAAGGGCTCATTAGGAGTCAAAGCTCGTTCACAATGATCAGGAAGCTAGATGACACACCTCTTGATAGGATCAAGGCTGTGTAGACACTGCCCATGGGGGGCGGGAGGGCAGAGATTGTGTCGAATTGAGAGTTTCTCTCTCACAGCACAGAGCCTTGACAAGAAAATTCTGTCTGGAGAACAACCTCCCTGCTCACCGTCACTAATGTTGGGAGAGAATCGAGTTTAACACATCTGGGATGAGCAGGGAGTATCCTTAGATTACTGAGTCAGGGGTTCCAAGAAGCTGTGGGCTGAAATTTAGTGGGAAGAAATTTATGGAGGATAAATGTCTGATCCTGCACCTGGGTTTGACAAAAAATCAACTTTAAATTTCTGAATTCATCTATTTAGTCCAAAAATATGTTAGTGTGCCTTCAATGTGTCAAGTACTGTTCTCGGTTTAGGATTCAGCAGTGAATAAAACTGGTAAGTAAACTTCATGGAGTGAGCGGCAAGACACTAAATAAATCATATACTGTACCTGTTGCCGTCAAGCCAATTCCGACTCATCGTGACCCTTTAGGACAGGGTAGAACTGCTCCATAGGGTTTCCAAGGAGCAGCTGGTGGATTCGAACTGCTGACCTTTTTGGGTAGCAGCCTGACCTCTTAACCACTCCACTACCAGGGCTCCAAATAAATCATATAGGGTATTAAAAGGGGCTAAGTGGGGAACATTAAAGTGGGAGGAGGAGGTGAGTGAGACTACAGTTTTAGATGATGGGGTTGGCCTCAATGAAATGTTGATATTTGAGCAAAAAACCATGAAGATGAGGGAGGGAGAGCTGCAGCCATCTGGGGGAAGAACGTTCCAGACACAGGGAACAATGAGGAATGAGTGTGGCTAGACCTGAGTGAAGGAGAGGAGTCCAGTAAGAGGGGTTCAGGGTGAGATGGGGGGGGTGGTCGCAGATTGGGGGAGCTTTGCCTTTTGGTCTGAGGGAACGGGAAGTTTCTGGAGAGTTTCCAGTATGGGAGTGACAGGATTTGACATAAACTTACAAAGCATCCTTGTGGTTTACACAGGTAGCTCAGTAGAAACATGGTGATGTGGATTCTGTAGCATGATTTGTGACCTTACAGTGGCTTGATAAAACTCCAGCCCCAAGAGGAAAACAGCAAAAGGCCATGGAGAATTCACATAAGAACTCACATAAAAAATATTTTCAGCCACAGTATTTATAGAAGAAAAGCAAATTAATATACACAGAATAGCAGAACATCAAAATAATAATGATACCAAAAGCTATCAAGATTGTAAGGAGCCCTGGTGGTGCAGTGGTTAAGCACTTGGCTGCTAAGGTGAGTAACACATTCACACATTGCTAGTGGAAGGATAAACCAGCAGAAACATTTTAGAAATAAGTGTCATAGTACATTAAAGTGTTTATGAGCATTGTTAAACGAATCCCTTCCCAGGAAATTTATCCAAGAAAATAATTCGCAAAAGCGATAAATGGTGTATACCCAAAGATACAGCATTAATTTATAATGGACTAATACTGGAAATAGGGAGCCCTGGTGGTGCAGTGGTTAAGGAAGTGGTTAAGGAAGAGGCCGTACAGGTAAAGGAGAATGCTGTGTTAACGGATGGAGCAAGAAGAAAGGGCATCAACGGAGAGCACTCTAGGACTGTGGTGTGCTGGTAAATGCTTAACACCTAACTCTCCATGGGGAAAGAAAACAGTATCTATATCTATATGCTTATTGAAGAACCCTGGTGGTGGAGTGGTTAAAGCAATTGACTGCTAACCAAAAGGTCAGTGGTTCAAACCCACCAGCTGCTCCTTGGAAGAAAGATGTGGCAGTCTGCTTCTGTAAAGATTACAGCCTTGGAAACCCTATAGGGCAGCTCCACTCTGTCCTATAGGGTCACTATGGGTTAGAATCGACTAGACGGCAATGGGTAATATTTGAAATAACTTATATACCAACAACAGAAAAATGGTTCAGTAAATTATGTGTAAATCAATTTGTTGGAATATTCACTAATATCCTCAGCAGAAGGATTACAAACTATTAAAAATTGTTTTATGCATATGAACATGATTAGAAGAAAATGAGGGGAAAAAATTTTTTTAATTACTTTGGCATTTCCCCCCCTCAGTTTTTGATATCCACAGTTGCAGTATTGTCTGTATAACAAAGAAAAGTAATTTTTATTGAAATAAAAAAAGGGACACAACCACACATCGATTAGAATGTCTGCATTAAAACATGTACACATACACACACACACACACACACACACACAGACCTGACGATACCAAGTGCTGGTGAGGAGGCAGAGCAACTAGAACTCCCATACATTGCTGACAGGAATGCAAATAGCACAGCAGTGTGCAACTCTGCAAGTTTCATATTAAGGTAAATGTACACTTAACATGTAACCAGCAATCCCAGTCCTAGATATTTAAGCAAGTACAATAAAGTTACTTACATGCAAAAATCTGTACACAAATACTTATAATGGCTTTATTCATAATTGCCACCAAATCTCCTTCAACAGATGAATGAAAAAACAAACTGTGGTACATCCATACAATGGAATAAAAAGGAACAAGCTACTAATATATGCAACATGAATCTCCAATGCACTATTCTATAAAAAGCTGGACACAAAAAGCTACATACTATAGGACATTCTGGAAAAGGCAAAACTATAGAGACAGAAGACAGGTCAGTGGAGAAGTTCACTGCAAAGGAGACCTAGGAAGTTTTTTAGGGTGATGAAATTGAGTTATTTTTGGTGGTGGTGGTAGACTACATACATTTGTGAAAATATATTTGTCAAAATACATTTACTCACTTGTAAAAATGGCGTGGCGGTGGCATCTGACTTCCTCTAACTTCACAAAGGGGGAAGGAGAATCAAGATCAACAGTCTAAGGCAGATTCCTATGAGGCAGAGGTCAGACATGCCTCCTCTCTCCACCATCTTTACCAACTCTGACACCAACCGTCCCTCCCATGGCACTCTTTACTTCTCTTCAGGGTTTGATGATTGATTGCAATGGCCACACAGAACTCACAGACAATACTCACAATTATGGGGTTTATTAGGGAAGTAACAGGTTACAATTTAGATTCAGGAATGCTCAGGATACCGTTCTTCAATCAGGACAGCTTCTTATCAGCAGTGCCCACAGGCAGGCATCTCTCCGGGCCCCTCAGCCTCTGCCCTGCTCTGTTAAGTGTTACAAAGCTCTTTTAGCTCTGCTGATAAGTACCCTGAGGCAACCCATGCCCCTAGTAAGCCTCAGCTGGAAGGCACTCAGCTCCAGCTCCTTGGGTTAGCAAACCAAGCTCCACCAAGTGCCCAGAGGCACTCTATTCTGCCTGCAAGCCTGATGCCCGAAGGCACTCAGCTTTCTCGCTTTCTGCACCATCCCCTGCCAGTCTCTCCTGCTGCCGCTTCTCTGCCACCTCTTGTTGCCGCCTTTAGTGTTACAGTTTTGTCTCTCGGATCTAGGAGGGCCTTAGTATGGGGATCCTGGTTCCAAAGGACACACTCCACTCTTGGCCCTTCTTCCTTGGTGGTGGTGAGATCTTCTTTTTCCACCTCTCAGATGGCTCACTTTAAGCACAGCGGGATTGCAAAACTGTTAGAGTTCCCTAACACCTCATTAGCATGGTCCCACTCAATCACTCAGGTGGAAGTTACAAGACCATGATGAGAAAGGCCACACAAAGTGATCCATTACACCTCATCAATAAAAAGAGTAAATTTCCTGTATGTATATTATACCCTTAATTTTTAAAACTTAGGATGGGTCCTAAATCCAATGTCTGGTGTCTTCGTAAGAGAAGAGAGAGGGAGATTTGACACACAGAGAGAAGACCCAGGAAAGACTCAGAGAAGACAGTGATGTGAAGATGTAAGCAAGATTGGACTGATGGGTCCATAAACCAAAGAACGCCAAGGATCGACAACTACCAGAAGCCAGGAGAGAGAGGTATGGAATGGATTCTCCCTCAGAGCCTCCAGGAGGAACCCATCCTGCCCACATCTTGATTTTGGACTTCTGGTCTCCAGAACTGAGAGAAAATAAATTTCTGTCATTTCAGGCCACCAAATTTTGGTAAGTGTTATGCCAGCCCTAAGGGGCTAAGACAGCTTTGATGTGGAAGATGTATCCACCGTGCTTTATGCTTCTCCGTCACGTTAAATCTTTCCAACCCAAATGTCCCAGCTAGGAGGTCTCAGGCATCCTGGACTCCCACTCCCACAGCTACCCAGTCAAAAGTCCTATCTACCCGGAAAAGAGGAGAATTTTATTTCAAAATAAAACAAAACAAAAACACAAAATCTCCTTGAGGATTCCGCATAAAAAAGCAATCAAAGTGAGAGAAAATACGAACTCCCTAGAGGCGCCATTCCCCATCCTGATGGAGGGAGAAGCTTGAGACACCGCAGCCTTCTGCCCTGGAGGTGTGCGGCACAGGATGAAGAAAGCTGTAGGGAGCGGGGCAAAGAGCCAGGTGTGGTGACAGAGTAAGTAGAGAGGTGAAATTGAGGGGGAGGTTTTAGCAGCTTACAATGGATATAAAACTTTGGAGAAGAGACGAAGTCCAAACCAGATTTTTATGATACTTTTTATGTGAAGGGCTATGTGAAGACACCTGGAGACTCACATAATGATCTAATTCTACACTCCTACTCAAGGTTCCAAGGTGGGCCACCAGGGACCCCAGCTACGGCAGAGTGATGTTTTGGAGGCTGCCTTCTGTAAGCGTAGCAACCCCAGCTTAAAATCATCACCCTAAGTCTGAGCAGAAGACTCTCTAATAAATTCACATTGCCAAAGAGTGACAGTCCACCAGAAACAAGCCACTGTGATTCTTGTAATAAAACTGCAAAGTCAAAGAGACTTGGGAGACATATCAATTTTGGAACTGCAATTTTTAGGGTATTTCCAAGGGGATAAAGAGATTTCCATGGCAGTCTACCTACACAGAAGCTGCCCCCTCCCTTTTTTATTTTGGTAATTTATGACTTCTGATTAGACTTACAGTTGTCTGTCTGTCTGATCCTTCCTGGAAGACTTTTAGCTGCTTGATATTGGGACTTAAGTAATTTGGGGAATCCGGATGTTAAGTAACACAGACTCTTCAGGGGCTAAGGCAGCAATACTTACTTGCCAAAACAATGGATTAAGGTTCAGTTACAGGCCAGGAACAGAAACAAAAAAACTGGCATTGAGGATCAGAGTAATAGGAAACCAGGTCTGAAAGCCAGACAATCAGAAAGAGATGTTATCAACAAAGGGAAACCAGAGTCAGGGAACTGAACCCAGATCTGGGGATCAGGGAAAAAGGACAGGTTGGCGCTGGGTGAATCACACAGTATGTTCAGGCTTGTGACCTGGAACAGCTCAGGGTACAGAGCAGCCAGAAAACACTGAAGTTCCTGGATGCACCTTTGTCTAGTGCTTTACAACACTCCAAGCTTGCTGTCACCTTGGGGCTCTTGTGCCTCAGCCCAGCGGTGCTATGCCATTCTGCCCGGCTGCCTCTTAGCAAAGTTCACACTTGGTAATTTACTATTCATTGGTATTCTTGTTTACTGACTCCCCCATAGACCATTAGCTTCATGAGGGAAGGATCTGCATCCTTAGTACCTGTGTCTGGCTGGGAGCTGACTCCACTGAAAACACTGGCTGGGAGAATGAATAAACTTGATCTATTTAACAGGTAAATCCCTGCATGTCTATCCCAAATAATTTCTTACCTGATCCAAAAACACCGTTGAGGAGGGGAAATAATAAACTGTATCTCAAACTAAAGACATGTTGAAAAAAATACCTCCTATAAGTTAACTGGTATAAATGAAAATTTAGTAGTCATTATTTTCTTCGCATATAATTGTGACCTAACCTCTTAATTCTGATCAAATAATTTAACATTGGCTAACAAGATCATTCAGCATTTTAGGCCTAATTTTAGGGCTTCAATTCAAATATCCTACCAAGTACAGTGGCAATTCACAAAAAATCAAGTTGGGGAAGCAGGGCCCATGAGATGCAACAATGCCCAGCAGACCAGGCTGCTCAACGTCCTTCCCATTTGTCTCGTGCACAGCAGATGCCCCCCTGGAGCTCTGCCATCTCTACTGCAGCATCTGCCTTCCAGAACCTTCTCCTGCCCTGCAAAACCTGCTCCCACCAGGAAATGCCAGAAGTGTGTGTGCCTTTCCACGCAGCATGCAAAAAAGCAAAATCCTGACACATATCCTCATACGAAATGAAGTAAAATTAGAAGGCTGAGTTTTATGTCCACACAATTGCAAGACAAAACAAAAATCAGAATGTGACATCTTGACTTATATACTGAAATAAACAGAGCAGTTTAATCAGGAAAGTGTACAAGCTATATTGCATACAAATTGGCATCAATCATGAATAAGTGAATTTTGTCTTTTTACATTTCATTCACAGGGCTTATTTACGTGGCATACTGGCAAACCGGAATATAAACTAACAATACACACAAATTGGAAACATCCCCAGGCTGCTGGAAACAGGAAGAAGGTAGTGTTTTAACTTTCTACAGAATGAAAAACGAACTGTGACAACACAATGAATTCACAGCAAGCGGCAGGGATATCAGCACGTGAACCTGTCATAAGTTAATGTGAGCTGTTTTCCCATTTTGTGCAGACACTAAAAGCCATCTGATCCCTGACCAGAGATATCTCTGTTTAACATTTCCCCACACTACAAAATACAAGATTTACAAAACAAGCTAGAACTGTATTATTTTATACAATTATTCAAAATAGGAGACCAAGCTAAGTTATTCGCTTTACAAAATTAGGCATCAACAAATACTGTCTATAGTTAATGGAATAAGAAATTGAAATTTAAGTATATTATTTTATGTTATAGATTTAACCAAGAAAGAAAATAAAGATAGCATGCAAGTGTATTAGAAGATATTCTATTAGCTATCAAATAGAAAGTCAAGAGGTAAATGAGGAAAGCTGGCAAAACAAGAAATGGTAGTACAATCAGATTACTTGGTGACATAGAGGCAGCCACCAGAATTAAAATCAAATTATTAAAATTTCTGCCCCTGGAGAACAGAGGTAGACGAGGTAGTTAAAGGAGATGAAGAAAGTGACTCTTCATAATCAGCTCCTCTATACCAGATCGTCTGCTTATTTTCCTTTGAGTTCTGAACCTCTTACTTATTAGGCAGTCATTATTCAGAATATTCTGTATACTTACCCTTTCCTGAATACACTTTTGGCATACCTCTTCTGATTAGTGGTTCACCTTTTTACTTCTATGGTATTTTTCTGATGTAAAGAATTTTTGTATTTTTCTTTATGTTCTGTCTTTTTATCTTGTTTTCCTTTTCAATATCAAGCCTTTAAACCATTACTTTTATGTCTTGAGCAAGGCAGGGTCTAATTTTAGTCTTCATCTTTGTTCATACGGATAGTCAGTTCTATACATGGCTTTTATTGAATAGTCCATCCTTGCCCCACTGATTTATAGCATCGTTTCTGCTATAAGTCAAATCTCAGCATTCTTGGGTCTGTTCTGGGCTCTATTCTGTCCATTAATCCATTCAATCTCTATACTGTGGCTTTATTATAAACCTCAGTATCTGGTAGAGAGAGCTCCATTTGCTAGTGCTCTTTCAACATTAGCTTGGCTATTCTTGTATCTTTACTCTTCCATATGAGAGCAGCTTGTTAAGTTTCACCAAAAACAAAAACAAACAAATTTTAAAAAAACCCAACCCACTGGAATTTTAGTGGTAATTGCACTTCATTTATGGGTTCATTTAGAAGGACTGCCATCTTTATAATACTGAATTTCCTTGCCTTGAATACGCTCTTTCATTTAATCAGGGCATCTTCTACATCCCTCACTAAAAGTCTTGTGTATCATGTATTAAATTTAATTGTAGGCATTTCCTGTCGGAACTGACTTGATGGCAACAGGTTTGGTTTTTGGTTTTTGCAGGTATTTACAGTTTTTATTGTTAATGTGAATAGGACTTTTTAATTACATTTAAAAATTACAATCTTCATATTGATTTCTGCTATTATGTATAAATGCTGTTGGTTTTTTGAAATTTGATTATATCTAATCCTATTGGTTCTACCCTTTTGCCTTGGTGCCTCCTTCAAAGCAAGATGGGTCACCAGCGGCTCTACTGGAGCCACCCACGAAAATTCGGCCAAGGTTCCCGCTCTTGCCACATTTGCTCAAACCCACATGGTCTGATCCCTAAATATAGCCTCAATATGTACTGCTCCATCAGTACATGAAGGATATAGGCTTCTTCAGGTTGGACTAACTGATTTTCTTTGAATGGATTATCCAAGACATCTATCCAAGAAAAGAAACTATACCAATGCTTTGTACATAAAATAAAAAATCTTCAATTATGACTGTTTAAAATGTGAATGGAATAATTAATTGGTAATAAAAATCTTTTTAAAATTAAGAACAATCTTATTTATCCTAATAGTTTGTAGACGCTATTGGATTTTTTACGTAGATAAGCACTCTGTGAATAAAGATAATTATGTTTTTTTCCTTTAAAATTCTTATACTTGCATTTAATTTTTTTGTTGACTAATTGTCTTGGCTAAAATTGTCCGAACAAAGCTGAATAGTCATGATAACAAGAAGCACTCTCATATTTTTCCTAATTTAATTTCTAATGTTCTAAAAATTATATGTAACATATGCTATAGGTTTTTGGCCCTGGTGGTGCAGTAGTTAAGAACTTGGCTGCTAACGAAAAGGTCAGTAGTTTGAATTCACCAGTTGCTCCTTAGAAACCCTATGGGGCAGTTCTACTCTGTCCTATAGGGTCGCTATGAGTCAGAATCGACTCGACAGCAACAGGTTTGGTTTTTTTTGGGTTACAGGTCTTTGGTAGATATCCTTTATCAGGTTAAGGGAGTTCTTCTCCTAGTTTTCTAAGATTTGTTTTCGTATTATGAAAGGGTATTAAATTAGAATAAATGCTTTTGTAACATTTATTGAGAAAAACATATGGCTTGTCATTTTAAATTTTTTAATGTGGAGAACTGATGGATTTTCAAAGTTAATTCATTCTTTATTCCTAAAATAGATTGTATTTAAACTACAATGTATTTTAATATAGGTTCCTAGAATAGATTTGCTACTATTTTAAGGGTTTTGTTTTGTTTTTTTAAAATCTTTGCTCATTAATGGAATTGGCTTATAGTTTTTCTTTTCCTCCACTTCCCCCATCTACTTTTGCTATTGTATTAAAACAGATTAATAAAATAAGTTGAGTAGTTTTATCCCCTTTTTCTATTAACTATTCCTTAAAGATTTGCTAAAATTTATCTTTAAAATCATCTAATCCTGGTGTCCATAAAGGAACAGGGAGATTTGTACTCCTATTCAATTTCCTTAATAGGGTTTTCTGTTTCTTCTTACATTAAATCTGACTATATTATTTATTAAAACCAGTAATTTAATACAAATTTTCAAATTGATTGGCATCCAGCTTATATTATTACCATATGATATCTGAAATCTTCATTACATTGTTACGGTCCCTTTTCATTTCTACATTATTCATACATTTCTTCTCTCTTTTATCTTAAGTATTAACACCAGAAATTTATGTCCTTATAACTCTTTTCAAGAATTTTTGGGCTTTTATAATATCTCCATTGTTTCTTGCCTTTCTATTTCATTACTTCTCTTTTAATCTTACTTAAATTCATTCTATTTTTTGCAGCTTTATGTATTTACTTTGATTAACAATTACAAATGAGAATTTAAGCTTAACTCTGGTGTTTGTAGACTCCGAAAACCAAACTCTGAAAAAGGAAAAAAACCAACACCACAAAACCTAGAAGATCCCTCCAAAAGTTTGCAGTACCTCTTAATATCCAGTAAGAGGTAAGAGAGCTTGTCAGTATTTCATTCATTTAATAGACAATGGAGTCTGTACTATAAGCCATGTGCTGAATTAGGCACTGAGGATGTGTAAGATAAGAGTTTACATTCCAAGAGGAAAACAGAAATTAAAAACTAAAAATAATAACAATAATATAAACAATAATACCAACAACAACTAACATTTGTTTCTTACTTTTTAGAATGCTCTTTAGAAGCAAGGATGGCAAGACTTCGGCTCTCTTACTTGGGACACATCATCACGAAAGACCAATCACTAGAAAAGGACATCATGGTCAGCAAAAACGAGGGAAACCCTCAATGAGATGAACTGATAAAATAACCACAACAACGGACTTATACACATCAGCAATCATGAAGAAGGCGCAGGACTCGGCAAGAGGTTGCTATGAGTTGGAGCTGACGCGACAGCACTATGACTGTGCCCATTTTACAGATGAAAGTACCCTGGAATGGAGAGGGTTTCTATGTGAATCATTATCTACAGCCATGAGCACAACATGGAGAGTTTTGCTGTCCTTAACGGAAGTTTTGCTGTATTTTTAACAGCTGCCAAAGCAAACAGGGCACTGTGATCAGAGTTACATGATTGTTTTCCTGCTTGTAACACTATGTTCTGAAGCCCTTTGGTTTCAGGAAAGCAGCTTTTCTCCTTCACTTGCCACCTTCGTGGCTGCCTTTCTCACACGGCCTCTACTCCGTCATCTGTCCAATGTCTATCCCTAGCTCATTAATCATCTGACAGATTTACTAACTCGCTCATCAACCCACCATTGATGGGCCTGTCCTCCTTCATCTGTCCTCCGCCCCGGCTGCCACTCATTCTGACATGCCAATGGCCCATCATCATTTGCCAGCCAAACCAGGGCTTTTCTGGTAGCTGCTATTATCTCATTTGTCAGATGATTTTGTTCCTTTTTGCTTATTAACCTCCCTGTGGTTATTTCCTAGGTCTTTTTTTCTTGTTCCCCTGGGCCATCCATTTGGCTCATTTGTTTGTTATCCTATTCTATTACTCACTATTCATCACTTGACAGCTTTTCAGACTCCATGAGTCAAGATACAGAAACATTTCAATTTGATTTCTTGCTTCTATTAGATTAAATCCATCCAAGCTTTGCTCTATGACAAGTGACTTAGGATGTGCATGAGGATGACACTTAAATTAGAACGTGTTTGCATGGTGCATGAACTTCTGGAATAATATGCCCACTTCTCCTTCATAGGAAGGAAAACCCAGGACATCAGCAGCATTTTAAAGAATATCATGCAGCAGCATTTTTTAAAATATCAAAATAATCTATTCTCCTCACAGTACGAAAATGGCAATATGTTTTCTCCTAGGTGATTGAAAAGGGTTCTGGCTTTAGTCTCCTGAGGACTGATGTGTGCTTCAGGAAAAAGCTGGGACTCAGCACTGCACACAAAGCAGACCTGGTCATGAAGAGCGCACCAGACTGCACGTGGGTTCTGCACAGCCACATGGCAATGAGAGACGCTCAGAGTGGTCCTGCCTGGAGAGGCTGTGTGTGTGTGTGTGTGTGTGTGTGTGTGCACGTGCGCATGAATATGTGTGTGGTGTGTGTGACTGTGCAGTGTGTGTAAATGCATGTGTTCATGTGTATGTGTGTAGGAGGGTGTGTATGTGTGTTTGTGGTATATGTGTGTGGTGTGCATATGTGTGTGGTTGTGGATATGTACGTACATGTGTGCATATATATGTGGGTATGTGTGTGGTGTATATGTATGCGTGTGTATGTGGGGGGGAGAGTGTATATGTGTATGTGTGGTGTATGTGTATGCAAGTATGTGAGGGTGTGAGTATGTGTGTCTATGTGACTATGCATGTACGTGTGTGTCCTTCTATGTATGTAGGCATATGAGTATGTATGGTGAATGTACGTATGCAAGTTTACGCTGAGTTCTTCCCGTGTGCAAGGCTCTGCACCAAGCTCTCCAGATGCAACATCCCATTGAACTGTTACAACGTTCCCAATGTAAATACCAGTGCCCCCCATGCTCACTGGGTACTCTGTGCCATGCACATTCCTTGCCACCACCTGTGAGGTCAGTTCTAGTATTGTCCCCATTGCACAAACAAGTGAATGGAGGTTCATGGGCATGGGGTCATTCACCCAAGGCAGGAACTCTTGTTATCCCCATGTCACCAGTGGTGAAACAGGACGGAGAGAGGTTCAGAAGCTTGCTGACGGCCATCAGAGAATAGGAAATGGAGCCTACACTCTGAACCACATTACACTGCTTCCTAGTAAGTGAAGAACATATTTTTTTCAAGAATGTAGAAAAAGAAACACACACATACACAACTTAAATAAGACCATTCTAACACATGGGGTCACCATGGCTCATAATTGACCCTATGACAATGGTTCGGTTTTTGGTTTATCATAAGAGAGTGGGGATATGTTCTAAGACACTGCATTGGGGAGGGGGGGGCTTACTCTAAAACAGATACATTAATGAGAAAAGAAGAAATTCTTAGAAATTTTCCACGAATTTCCCAGAGAAAAAAAAGATGGCCTCTATGAAACATGAGTGGGTTTTAATAATAGAAGAGACAAGAATAGCTTGTGCTCAGAAGGAAACAGGCCAAGATAAGAAGAGACCTCGCAAATACAGAAAGCGAGACGCGCCAAATTATAATCTGCATTGGAAAGAAGAAAGAGCAAGCCAGATACAGCCACAAAAAAAGTTAATAAACAAAAATCAAAGTTATTCAAAATATTTGCTGGAAAGCAGTATTTTAATTTTTTTTTTCCAAATTACTAGATTTTTCTGTTTGCTCTCCAGACTCACCAATCGGCCTCTGCTGCTGTCTGGAGACTGGTCTTGAAGGACGCATGTTCAAAAACAAGGCTCCCTTGCCCTTGGCTGGTCCAGACAACAAGGGACAATGACAGAAGACAGGACTGGGCAGGAGAGAGCAGCCAGGGTATGTATTCCCTTCCTGCTGGGCCATGGGCTCTCAGTTGGCTGCATTCTTCTACCAACAGCCCCGAATCTATCAGATGGTCCTGTCCTGTGAGTTCAGATCTTTCTCCAGGCTCCAGGGCCTTGCCCTCCCTTTGCCTTCAACCTAAGGGGTGGTAACAGCACTTCTCTATCTTCTGCTGGTTTCTGTAGGCCAGGCCCACACCTGTGCAAACAGTCTCCCATTAAACTCTTGATTGCCCTACTTGAGTTGGCCATCCGCTTCCTGCTGGACCCTGGCGGATTCTGAGTGCATAAGGTACAAGGCATCTCCCACCTACTAGAACAAGGACAGAATACTGCATCTTCATCTGTTTTACAGACTGTGCTTCTGGACAATAATTTGAGTTTTTAAGGGTTCCATTGCTTAAAAAACAAAAAAGTTTAAAAACCACTGATGTAGAAGATAAACCTAAGAATCACTCACAACAATGCCAAGAAAGGGACCAAAAACAAACAAAAAAACCCGCGGCCATCAAGTCGATTCTGACTCACAGCAACCCTGTAGGACAGAGTAGAACTTCCCTACAGGGCTTCCAGAACTGTAATCTTTATGGAAGCAGGCAGCCACATCTTTCTCCCATGGAGGGGCTGGTGGCTTTGAACTGCCTACTTTTCAGTTAGCAGCCAAGTGCTTAACCACTGTGCCACCAGGGCTCCTTCAAAAAAGGGACACAGAGATGAAAACAGAGATAAAAAATCTCACACTGGGAGGATAAGAAGCAGAGATTAAAATGATCAATAAGGAGGTGGGGCCAAGATGGCGGAGTAACCAGACGCTTCCGGTGGACCCTCTTAACAATGAAGGACCAAAAAAACAAGTGAATCGATTATATATGGCAGTCTGGAAACCCTGAACATCAAAGACAGAGTTGAGGAACTGGACTCAGGAGCAGGAGGAGGGAGAGATGGTTCAGATGCAGCATGGAGTTGCCACACCTGACCCAGCAAAAGCCTGAGCCCTTCAGGCCTAATCAGCTTGGGGGTGAGCGGTAAGGCAGGCAAGCAGCCCTACTTGCGAGGTGCGTGTTCTGCACCGGGAGAGACCCAGCACCAGAGAGTCTACACAGCCACCCAGAACCAGTGAGAAGTAGCCCTGGATCGGAAAAAGATAAGTAATTGCCTACAGCCTACCACACGGATCAAAAACACCCTCCTTAGGGAAAAACCTCTCTCCCATTTACCTCCCTGCTCCCTGCTCTGCACCGGGTCCAGGACTGACTTCAGCAATTGCCAAGTCCCCTGGGCCAGAAGTAGGTTCCGTCACACACCTGGAGCCATTCTCCCTGCCTTGGAGAGTGAGGAAATGAACCAATGGGAAAAAATAAACTGCCAGCTCCACTAAGCCAGGAACCCAGGGTAGGCACAGCTCCTTTGCCCAGGCACAGGCATAAGGGATCCACAGACTCGGAGTGCCTTTCCTCCTGCATAGACTTGTGTGGGCCCATCTCAACAGCGCAGGCCTTCATTACCGCAGTACAACAGGGTATATACCAAAGTCTAACTTCAGCTGTTTCAGCTGTGAAGTGGCAGGTTCTTGACATTTGACACTGCTCTGCCCATTAAGCAGACTCTTCAACTATCCACATCAGGGGCCTGAGGACTGGTGGCTCTACCCACGCCACCTAGCCCCCGTGACAGAGGCCCATGCACAAAAGGTGGCCCCGAGTCCTTACACCCAACAGCATTAGGTGCTCACAGTCCGGCTGCAAAACTCACCCACCTATGCGCTGTGGAGAACAGGGACACGCCTTCTTCCTGGACACTCAGGGGAGGCTGTCAGCCCCCTGCCTTGCTCAGAGTGTGTCCCCCTGCTGCAGCCAGATGCCTGTGCCTACACCAATCACCCATGCCTGTCTAGGACTGTAAGGGAGAGCCTACACCACACACTGGATGGCTACCTACCTGGGCACCTAAGCTGAATCCATACAGAAGGAGTGGGTGGACTCCTGAGATCACATACCTAGTAACAAATCTAACCACCTGGGGACAGGACATTAGAGCTTCAAAGGTGCCAATAATCAAACTAGCTCATACGAGCAGCCTATTTGGGCATATCAAAACAAAACAAGAAGCTGGGACACAGTAAGCAAACAAAAAAAAAAATATAATAACTTATTGATGGCTTGGAGACAACAATTAGTATCAAATGACATAAAGAGCCAATCCATGATGGCTTCAGCAAGCTCCCAAAATAAAGAATCTAGAAATTTTCCAAAGGAGGAAAATTTCTTAGAATTACTGGAGGCAGAATACAAAAGATTAATACACACAACTCTTCAAGAAACTAGGAAGGAACTTAAGCAAAATGCAGAACACGCAATAGAGGAAATTAAAAAGATTAGAGAAGAGCATAAGGACAAATTTAACAGGCTGTAAGAATCCATAGAGAGACAGCAATCAGAAATCCAGAAGATTAACATTTAGATTTCAGAATTAGACAACTCAGTACAAAGTCATAGGAGCAGAATTGAAGCAATGGAAGTCAGAATAAGTGAGACTAAAGATAAAACACTTGACAACAACTTATCTGAGGAAAAATCAGGTAAAAGGATTTAAAAAAATGAAGAAACCCTAAGAATTATGTGGGACTCTATCAAGAGGAATAACCTACGAGTGATTGGAGTACCAGAACGGGGGGGATAACAGAAAATACAGAGAGAATTGTTGAAGATTTGTTGGCAGAAAACTTCCCTGATACCGTGAAAGGTGACAGTATATCCATCCAAGATGATCATTGAACCCCACATAAGGTAGATCCCAAAAGAAAGTCACCTAGACATATTATAATCAAACTTGCCAAAACCAAAGATAAAGAGAGAATTTTAAGAGCGGCTAGCAATAAACGAAAAGTCGTCTATAAACGAGAGTCAATAAGAATAATTCGGTCTACTCAGCAGAAGCCATGCAGGCAACAAGGCAATTGGATGACATGTATAAAGCCTTGAAGGAAAAAAAACTGCCAGCCAAGAATTATATATCTGGCAAAACTGTCTCTCCAATATGATGGCAAAATTAGGGCATTTCCAGATAAACAGAAGTTCAGGGAATTTGCAAAAATCAAACCAAAATTACAAGAAATACTAAAGGGAGCCCTCTGGTTAGAAAATCAGTAACATCAGAAAACAACCCAAGACTAGAACACAGGACAGAGGAACCAGATATCAACTCAGACAGGGAAGTCACAAAAGTAAATCGAAGCTAAAACACTGAAAATAGGGAAACAGATGTCAATACGTAAAACATGACAACATTAAAACAAAAAAGAGGGACTTAAAAAATGTAGACATAGATTTTTCATATGGAGAGGAAGTCAAGGTGCTATAAAGAAATAAAAGACTGGTATAAACTT
>NW_004443955.1:10029426-10035555 GCF_000243295.1 Trichechus manatus latirostris
AAGTCAAAATAAAAAACTAGAAACATATAAAGACTCAGCAAACACAAAATCAACAACAATGAAAAAGATGAAAAGAAAATACATAAAGAAAAATGACTCAGCACAGAAAATTAAGTGGAACAAAGACACTGTCAACAACACACAAAAAAGACATCAAAATGACAGCACTAATCTCATACCTATCAATAATTACGCTGAATGTAAATGGACTAAATGCGCCAATAAAGAGACTGAGAGTGGCAGATTGGATTAAAAAAACACGATCCGCCTATATGCTGCCTACGAGAGACACACCTTAGACACAAAGACACAAAAATAGATAGATGCACACCCATGTTCATTGCAGCACTGTTCACAATAGCGAGGAGATGGAAGCAGCCTCGGTGCTCATCGGCGGACAAATGGATAAACAAGTTATGGTATAGCCACACGTTGGAATACTACGCAACGATGGAGAACAACAAGGAAGCTGTGAAGCATCTTATAACACGGAGGAGGCTGGAGGTCATTATGCTGAGTGAATTTGGCCAGTCGTGGAAGGACAGATATTGTATGAGACCACTATTATGGGAGCTCAAGAAAAGGTTTAAATACAAAAGAAAACATTATTTGATGGTTATGAGGGCGGGGAGGGAGGGTGAAGGTTATTTACTAACTAGATAGTAGATAAGAATTATCTTAGGTCAAGGGAAGGACAGCACACACTACAGGAGAAGTCAGCACAACTGGACTAAACCAAACCTGAGAAGTTTCCTGAATACAATCAAACACTTTGAGGGACACAGTAGCAGGGGTAGGGGTCTGGGGAACATGCTTTCAGGGGACATCTAGGTCAACTGGCATAACAAAGCTTATTAAGAAAATGTTCTGCATCCTACTTTGGAGAGTGGCGGCTGGGGTCTTAAAAGCTTGCAAGCGCCCATCTAAGATGCATCAATTGGTCCCAACCATCTGGAGTAAAGGAGAATGAAGAACACCAAAGACACAAGGAAAGCAGTATCCCAAGAGACATAAAGGGCCACAGAAACCAGAGACTTCATCAGCCTAAGACCAGAAGAACCAGATGGTGTCTGGCTAATACCAATGATTGCCCTGACAGGGAACACAACAGAGAGTCCTGGATGGAGCAGGAGAAAGGTGGGGTGCAGAACTCAAATTCTAGTAAGAAGAGCAGACTTAATGGTCTGACCAAAACTGGAGGAACTCCAGAAAGCATGGCCCCTGGATTCTCTATCAGCCCAGCCCTAAAACAATTTCTGAGGCCAACTCTTCAGACAGGGATTGGACAGGACTGTGGGACATAAAGTGATACTCGTGGGGAGCGTGCCTCTTAGCTCAAGTAGATACAAGAGACTAAACAGGCAGCTTCTGTCCTGGAGGTGAGATGGGAAGGCAGAGAGGGTTAGGAGCTGGTTGAATGGACATGGGGAATCAGGGGTGGAAAGGAGGAGCGTGCTGTCACAGTATAGGGAGAGCAATTAGGGTCACATGACAATGTATGTATAAATTTTTGTATGGGAAAAAATTTTAAAAAGTTAAAATGATCAATAATACAAACTTCTAGAGAAGAACCAAGAACAAATAATTCTGTTCTCATTGTGGAATGAAAGTTACTTTGGCTTTAAACTTTCTCAAATTACTAAATGCCAGAAAAACTGGTTACTCAAGAATTCTGAATCTAAACAAATTACTCTTACGCTGAAAGTAACAGATGGCTACTTTCATTCACACATGGTCTGGGGAAGAGAAAACACCCACGAAATCACTGCAAAATAACTATTCACACAGATGAGCCAAACTTCCGAGTGTAAGAGTGCTGATGTCAGGCCTGAAGTGCCTGATGACGGAGTCAAACAAATGGACTAAAGAAAGGATTCACATACAGAGAAGCCTTCATAACCTGAGCTGTATATATAAAATGAAAATGCGGAGGGGTTTTAGAGTACGGAATCTGAAAATGCTAAATTAATCATTTTCCATATAGATAAGTTTTTAAAATCAACTTTATTATGGTATAATTCACTTACAATGAAAGACTCTATCTCAATTGTGGCTGTGGTCACCCAGGTGATTATTTTTGTGGAAACTCTTTAAACTCTGTATTTAAAATGAGTACATTTCATTCTGTGAGAATGGGAAGATGTTTTTCTTTGATTCTGGTAAAGAGACAGCAGTAGGATAAAGGATACTTTAAAAAAAAAAAAAAAACACTCCAGACATGAGAAGGTAAAAATGTATTTTTTAAAAAGATACCACTTACACAGATATAAAAAATAAAGTACCAAGAATAACTGTATCATAAGGCATGCAAGTCCTCTCCGGAGAAAATCACAAAACTTAATTGAAATACTTTTTAAAAGGCCTGAACAAATGGATAGAGACAGTAAGTATTTCATGTTCAAGAACACTCAACAGCAGAACGATATTAATTCTCCCCAAATTATATGGCGATATAATGGAATTTCCATAAAAATCCCAAGTTTTTTTATGAAATTTCACCAGCTGATTCTAAAATCTCCATGGAAGAGAAAATCACCAAGAGTGGTCAAGACACTCTTGGAGAAAAGAACAAGGTGGGAGATCCTTCTGTACTAGGTACTGTGACTTTTTATAGAGCTATAGAAGCTCTGTAATTAAAATGCCATGTTATTACCCAGGAGCAAACAAAACAGTCCAATGGAGCAGATCAAGTGCCCAGAAACAGGCACGCAGATATGTGGAAACTTTATTTATGACAACGTAGGCACTGCAGATCCTTGCGTAAGGAATAGATTATGGTGCCGTCACAAACGGTTACCACGTTAATAAATGAAAAGAGAATACCTACCTCACACTACACAAAATTCAATCCCAAGTGTATCACAGGCTTAAATACGAAAGGCAATACTTTAGATTTTGTAGGAAAAAAGAATATTCTTTTGACCTTGAGGTAGGGAAGGATTTCTCAACAAAAGATATCCACATACATGCATAAAAATGAAAAAAACTATAAATAAAGATAATCATAAACTGAAATGACAAGTCAAACCTTGGGAAGATATATTTTCACATGTATAACTGACGGAGAAATAGCCTCCAGAGTATAGTGTATAAAGGGCTTCTACGAGTTAGTAAGAAAAAGATAAACAATCCAAATAGGGGAGGCACAAGAACTCACACCTTACGGAAGAGGAAACCCAAAAGGCCAGTAAGTACATAAAAGTTGGTTGACCTCATTAGTCATCAGGGAAATGCAGGCTGAGGCTGCGGATACCAGCTTATACCCACCAGAAAGGCAAGCAATACAAAGGGCTAGGAGGAATGCAGGACACTGCTGGGAGTCCAGGTGAGCACAGTGCTTTGGGAAAACTATCTGAGATCATACTGTTGAAGTGAAAACAAACCTTCCCCATGACCTGGTGATTCTGTGTCTATGTACATATACTAGGGAAACCCTCGCCCAGCTACATGAGGAGAAGGTATTAAAACATTTACAGCAGCACAGTTCATAATAGCAAAAAGATAGAAAGGGCCCACATGCCCACTAGAGGAGAGCAGACAAAGACTCTGTGATATGTTCACACAATGGAACACCACACAGCAATAAACACAAATGATCCAGAGCTGCACATCAACATAGATAAACCCACAAATACATTAAAGGAAAAGAAGTAGGTGGAATGCAGAGGATGATTCCATTTGCATAAAGTTCAAAACAAACAAAAATATACTAATGAAGGGATGTGTACATATGTGGTAAAAATTTTAAGAATGATAAACCCCAAATCCCTGCTCTGAAAGAGGCAGGAGATGAGATGGGGAGGGCCTACAGGTAGGCTCCACAGGGGAGGAATTTACCTTTCTTATGTGAAAGGGATAGTCCCTGTGTGGTACAAATGGTTAATGCACTTGGCTGCTAACTGAAAGGTTGGAGGTTCAAGTATACCCAGAGGCACTTTGGAAGAAAGGCCTGGTGATTGACTTCCAAAAAATCGGCCATTGTAAACACAATGGAGCACAGTTCTACTCTGACACACACTGGGTCACCATAAGTTGGAATTGACTGGATGACCACTAGTACTGGTATGTGGAAGGGTGGGGTTCTCAGTTGTTTGCCTCAAAGTTATGCTTTGTAACTCTACATAGATTCCACTGTATGAGTCATCAATGCCATATTTAAAAACATTTTATTTTATTAATACATATTTCATAATTTAAAATTGAAAAAATAAAAAATATTTTAAAATGCTGCAAGTAAGGAAAAAAAAAACTAGGCGCCTATCTTCTAAACATTTGCATACAGCAAAGTAATCTGAATGAAAAACCAGAAGTGCCAGCAAGACACATAAAAACACAGAAAGATCAAAATACACAAATGAGAGATTTGACAAGCAGTAATTCCTCTCTTTTAAGACCCTCACATTAGACGACTTTTTAAATGTAACCACTTGATTTGTACAAGAGTTACGCTTGAAAGAAATTGTGAGACAGATTAAAGTAAACATGATGGGCAAAGATACTAGGCAAGTGTGAACGAAAGGAAAGTGAGGATGGTGCTCTAATTTTAGACAAAGTAGAATTCAAGAAAATAAACATTAAATTGGAACAAGACCACTTCATATTACAGTAAAACCTGCAAATGCCAGAATCTGTGTAAGGCAGAAACCTGTCAGAAGAGGAAAACTCAAATATTTTCCACTAATGAAGAGTGATCAAAAAGTGGTAAGACTGCGCCCTGGCAAAGGCGGGAAACTCGCCAGATGCGGAAAACAAAAAAGGCAGTCCCGTCGAGTTCCAGCTCTCATAGGATTCACGGCATTAAAAAACATAATCCACAAGTAATGAACACTAATATACTAAATAACACAACATTCAAATGAAGTAAAAAGTGATGGAAATAAAAGACTGAGAGAAATAGAGCTGCAGCAGACAATATTAATATGGACCATGTAGCAAAAAGGTCTTCATACAAAAAGACCAGAAAACATTAATAGTGGCTGGGAGGGGGCAGAACCCTAAGGAGTGTTACCAGTTGCCATGAGTTGATTCTGACTCATGGCCACCCCGTGTGTGTCAGAGTAGAACTATGCTCCATACGGTTTTCAATAGCTGATTTTTTGGAAGTAGATTGCCAGGGCTTTCTTTTGAGGCACCTCTGGGTAGACTCGAACCTCCAGCCTCTTGGTTAGCAGTCAAGCACGTAAACCACCTGCACCACCCAGGACTTCATTTTCTAAGTCACTCATCTGCATTTTCCAAAGTTTTGATAAGACACATCTGCTACTCACATAGTAAGAGAACATGCTCGGCATTTCTCAAGCTGAAAGAACTGAAAAACACTTCAAGCCTTGAGTTGCAATATTGAAGGATTCTATGGGCAAAATACTGAATGATGCAGGAAGCATCAAAAGTTGATTGAAGGAACACAGAGTCATTGTACCAAAAACAATTAGTTGACTTCAACCATTTCAGGACGTAGCACATAATCAAGAACCTATGGTACTGAAGGATGAAGTTCAAGCTGCACTGAAGGCACTGGTCAAAAACAAGGCTCCAGGAATTGATGGAATACCAACTGAAATGTTTCAACAAATGGAAGCAACACTGAAAGCGCTCACCCATTTATCCCAAGAAATTTGGAAGACAGCTACGTGACTAACCAACTAGTAGACACCCATATTTATGCCTATTCTAAAGAAAGGTGATCCAACCCAACGCAGAAATTATCAAACAATATCATTAATATCACACGCAAGTAAAATTTTGCTGAAGGTCATTCAAAAGCAGCTGCAGCAGTACATCAACAGGGAACTGCCAGAAATTCAAGCCAGATTCAGAAGAGGATGTGAAATGAGGGATATCATTGCTGATGTCAAATAGATCTTGGCTGAAAGCAGAGAATACCAGAAAGATGATTACCTGTGTTTTATTGACTATGAAAGGCATTCTACTGTGGATAATAACAAATTATTGATAACATTGAGAAGAATGGAAATTCCAGAACCCTTAATTGTGCTCCTGCAGAACCTGTACATAGACCAAGAGGCAGAACAGAACCGTGTGTGGTTTAAAATGAGGAGAGGTGTGCATCAGGATTGTATGCTTTCACCATACTTATTCAATCTGTATACTGAGCAAATAATCTGAGAA
>NW_004443955.1:10044858-10103371 GCF_000243295.1 Trichechus manatus latirostris
AAAAAAAAACTTCTATCAGTTATTAAATAATATTGCCTATGGGGTGTTATTTTAAGTCAGTTTTAAACTACTTTTCCTCAACTGCAGAACAATATACATTGAATTGAAAAACAATTAAATCTGAAAGCTTTAAGTCTTCTTTTCATTCCTACTCAGAACTTTTGTATTTTAAAAAAAATTGAAACGTACAGCAATTTGATTCACCGCACAGAAGAATTAGGGTAAAATATGAGTGTTCCAATATTACCATTACACATTGTAAAGCATAAAAGTATTCAGGGATCAAAGCTAAGGTCCATGAGTAATATCCTTCAGTAAAAGTGGCTGGCTGTTTGAAAGGGAATCTGATAACTAATAGCCTATAAGTTACAATTTCTTTTAAGCTAGATAAGTAGAGACAGTTGCTCAGAATTGCATATTAAATTCACTTTCAATTAGTATGGTTCAGCATTTTATTCTTATGATTTGTATGCTTGGTAATACTTTTAAAATCAACTGTGCCACAGACAGACATATCACATACTTCTCAGCTATAATAATTTTTCTAATGCTGTATCTTTATAACAGTAATTGCCTTCTTTCTGAAAGAATACGCATTTTGAGTCAAGTGACACTTCATTTATTACTTTTCTTATATTACAGCTACCTCAGCATATGAGATTTTTTCTTAATGACTTTTTTCTATTAAAAGACCATGAAGACCCCAGGGCAAAGGAAGTCTGTTAGGAAAGGAAAGCATTTTAGAGGAGCAGGAATTTCTAAGGCAGATACCAGGTGACTGTTGTCAAGAATAGTCTGTGAACTAGAGATGAATTCTGACATTCTAAAAACAGAACTGCCAACATGGCAAAGCCCACATGTTGTCTGTCCCTGGCCACTGCTCCTCCACTCCCAGTTAAGGTCCCCCTGCACGGCTCCGCCTTGGTCAGCTACAGCTAACCAGATGTTAGCTGCTGTCAACTCAGACTCATGGCCAACTTACATATAATGGAACAAAAGGTTGCCTGGTGCTGTGCCATCTTCACAATTGCTGGCATGCGCAACTCCACTGTTGAGGCTGTTCTGTAGTGCCTTCCAACCTAGTGGGTTCATCTTCCAGCATTATATTGGCCAATATTTTGGACAGTATTCTGTTGTGATTCATAAGGTCAAAAGGCTAGTTTTTGGAAGTAGATTTCCAGGTCCTTCTTCCTAGTCTGTCTTAGTCTGAAAGCGCCACTGGAACCTGTCCACCATGGGTGACCTGCTGGCATTTGAAATACCAGTGGCAAAGCTTCTAGCATCACAGCAATGCTCAAGTCACCACAGTATGACAAACTGACAGACGAGTGGTGGACAGTGAACCAGAACAGCCCTGCTAAATCACTTGGACCAGGAGGCAGTCAATCTTCTCGCCCCTACAGCTGGTTCTCTCTTACCCAGACCATAAGCACCAGGTGATCAAATCAGTGTTGGGGCAAAGAGAAGCCCGATGGCTCCTTGGGCTGGGAGTCAGTTACTGGAGCATCACAGGAAGCTCTTCTAAGAAGATGCTCCACCGCCAGGCTGCGCTGTGGTGGGCGGTCCCCAACCTCCCCATGAGCTCGAGCACAGGCTGAGGGCACCTCAACGCTAGAGAAAGGATTTAAGAACCAGCTGGTGGCTCCACCACTGCCATCCCTTTCTACCAAACCTTTCTATAGCTGGATTCACTCCTGGGCCCTGTGCCCTTGCAGTTTTAGTGCATCCTAGATTTGTTCATGTCGTGCTGCTGGTCTGCAAGAAATCCACCCTCTAATCCACCTACCCAATTCCACCCATCCAATACCTAGGTCAAATCCCATTTTAGTGTAAAGACTCAGTCTGAATCAATCTTTCTCTACTTCAACTCTAGTAAAGCAAGCATGACAATGAAAAGAGCATGTCCTTTCAAGTCAGACAAACCTGTATTTCTCTGTCCAAGCCTTTAGCAATTACTACTGCTGTGGCTGTGGCCAGTTACACAATGCCTTTAAGGGGGCTGTGTTCTTGTAACAGTGAAGACTTCTCTTGGAGGGCTGCTGTGGGCCAGTGTACAAAACGACCAGGTAGACAGCATCCTCCTTTCATCTTTCTAAACAAAAATAACACATATTTCTCCAGTTATTCAGTTCTAACTTGCAACTATGTCCTCCCATTATCTTAGATCACTGTTTTTATATTTTATTGCTATTTATATTTTTCCAACTCATTTCATTTTCCTGTCTAGAATTTAAACTTTTTAAAGCAAGAGCAATCTTATGCTTCTTTGTTTCCAACTAATCACACAGCTCAGTGCCTTGCACAATGTATTCAAGAAATATATTTAATTGGTTAAATATAGCACAAAATAACAAGTACAGTTATATAGAAAACAACTGTGGCCCTACAGGCTATGAGCCTTGTCTTATGGCAATTCTGAGAACCACTGTGTGCTGACTGTGTCCTTCTGCGTCCAGGACAGACAGAGTAGGGAACTGGCAATAAAGAATGTTGCAGAATCAGCCCAGGATACATAACAACAAGCGTCAGTTACCAACAGCTAAGAAAACTCTTCTAGAAATATCCTTAAATTTGTCTGATGCCCACCACTGGGGCTATTCCAAAACCAAAACCCACTGCTGTCGAGTTGATTCTGACTCATAGCCACCCCATAGGGATTCCAAGGCTGTAAGTCTCTATGGCAGCAGATAGCCACATCTTTCTCCCTCAGAGCTGCTGGTGGTTTCGAACATCCAACCTTTTGGTTAGCAGTCGATTGCTTTAACCACTGTGCCACCATGGCTCCTTATATGTGGTTTATAATAATCAAGAAATTATTAGATCTTGGGATCCAGTTACATAAAACTTGCCTCACAGCATGTCAACTGGTAGGCATGGATTATAATAACCCTAACCCTTACTGATACATGGGAAGAGTGTGTGACTCCCCAGGGGCTCCGGGGCTCCCAAAGGCCGCCCATCTATTCAGTGTTGTCCCTGAGAGGCCTCATCACCCTCCTGTCTCTGCCTTCTTGGGAAGAGAGAAGCACACTCCAGACTGGGCTATGGGGATAATTCACTCTTTCTACAACCAGGGAAAAGCCTATTACAATTGCTTCCAGGTGCAATACAAGATGCTGCATTTAATTCATCATGATTTTAACTGCATGATTATCTTACTAGGCATCTCTATCTTGTTTTTAATCTCCCTACCCAAGCTCATTATCTCTTGCAAAAATAAATCTTATTATATATTCAATTAAAAATGTGCCTGATAGATTAAAAGAATTTACACATACAAGTGATTAAAGAAAATATAAATCACTGCCATTTTAAAATAAAAATGAGTATTTTATCAATGAATGTTATTAATTTCACTTGACCTTGAGTGGTCTCCTTATGTTATACTTTAATTGGTTTGTTTCAATCTCAGTTTTCCGGTTAGACTCCTTCCTAGCTGCCATTTAATACTGTTAGTAAATTTAAAGAGAAGCACATTAGTCTATTTTCATAAGTAAGCTGGGGGTTTTAGACACATACACTGCTTTTTTTAGGGGGTTCAAATTCTGCATTGTTTCAAGGTCCTGCACAAATCAGCATGCAACCTACTTCCTTCTCCTCCGCGCTACTAAGGAATGAAGGCTTCACCTTTAATATGATCAAGCAAAACACATTCTCTTGAAAAGAGGTCATGATCCTGACTTTAAGAAACCCCCAAAGTGGCTTTATAATACATTTTCTGAATAAATAATGACTCTAAATACATTTACATTAAATATATTAACCTTTAACTCACCTAGGTTTTTTAATAGCATATTAAAATTATATTTGAGTTCAATTTATGAATTTGAAAGAAAGCCCTACAGGCTTTCTATAACTCATATTAAAGGTGAAAGTGATTCATACATTTTTTCCCACAAAATATGGACAAACATACTACTCTGTAGTGGGAATAAGACTAAATCTCTTATGGACACAGCAGGAACCATTTCTGTTAGTAAGAAAATTCAAAGACACTTATAAAAAGATGTTAATATATATTATTTTTTCAAAGTAAGAAAGATTTTAAGCTTTCTTACACTGAAAAATAATCAGCATAGCAACGAAGATAGAGAAATAAAAAAATCACTAATTCAGGCTAAAGTTCATTGATCATACATGCCTTTGAATTTCTTGGTGTTTGCATGTTACATTAAATACTGCAGCTGAGAAAAACAAAAATAACAGAATCAAAGCTGGATAGAAAGGCGATCAAATCCATTTTATTTCCATCAGTGTCTGTATTTTTCCAATAAAACTCAGGCTGGTGGCACAGTGGTTAAGCGCTCTGCAGCTGAGAGGTCAGTGGTTCACACCCACCAGATGCTCCACAGGATTAAGATGTGGCAGTCTGCTTCCATAAAGATTACAGTCTTGGAAATCCTATGGGGCACTTCCACTCTATTCTATACGGTCCCTATGAGTTGGACTCAACAGCAATTTTATGATAAAAATTGGTCATTTGTACTTAAATATAAATATGTAGAGCTGGTTTCTCTAACTCTATGACCAATTATCAGACACCTATTATTACCACTCCAGGGATGTTGCTGTTGTTAGCTGCCCTCAAGTCAATTCTGACTCGTGGCGACCCCCCGTGTACAGAGAAGAACTGGTCTATAGGGTTTTCAAGACTGTGAACTTTTGGAAGCAGATCTCTAGGCCTGTGGGTGGGTTCGAACTGCCAGCCTTTAGGCTAGCAGTTGAAGCTTAACTGCGCCACAAAAGACTAGAAATATTCTGACCAGTGTCCAGCACAGTGGGACGGTTAATTAGGCTCTTGGTGCTATCAAGTGTTCAAGAACACACCCAGGTTAATCAGGGCTAGAATGCTCTCTGCCCTTAACAAGCACCCAATCCCTGCTGGGAAGAACATAAAACTATGGACGCCTCCCTTATGAGAAAGGAAAATGTGAGGGGTGGGGGAAGCTTCTTCTGTCTGGCAGCTTCTAATTAAAACGAAACCATGAAACAATTAACTGGATCTACAAGTATTATATTTCATCTGATGCTGTGCTGTAGTAAGTCTTCATCCGGCTGCTAAGGAAGCTGAATTTATGCCTTAGTAAGCTGAAGAAAGAGTTTCTTGTCAAATTTAAAGGTCTCCAGTAGTGTGGTGCAGTGATTAAGAGCACAGTGCACAAAGCTGGTCCCACCATGCGCTGCCGCGTGCCTGTCCTGTACTTACGTTAGGTCCTTGGGGTCGGGTAATAGCAGAGGCCCTCCCAGGAGTGTCATGAGAAGGAAGTGGAATGAATACTTAAAAAGGGCCCAGCGCTTAGTGCATCTTATATCCATGCTTGTTATTACGGAAGCTAAATGGAAGTAAAATTGTAAAATTGTTTCATTACAAGAGACTTCCCTCAGCCATATGATGTATAAAACTGTTACACACCTTTTGCAAGCTGTAAAACACAACTGATGTGGCAGATAGAGATAAGTCATATGTTTTACCTAGTATTAATCGTTTCAAATAAACTGAAGTTATCCTGGCTCTTAAGTTGTTTGTTTTTTATCCCACTATTCTGGGACCGTGGTTTCCAAAAACTGTAAAAACTCCACGGCACCTTTTAGTATTTATGAAGACTACTATGATCCGTCTCCCTCCTATGGAAGACTGCAGGAAAAAAACTGAAACTAGTAAAGGTGTTTCTAACATCTCCACACCCTAAACACCCTGTAAACTTCGTACCTTCCACGTCTTCCACCCTGCATAGTCATCTTCGCTAGTGCTTTGTCATAGCAACCCAAGCTGGGACAGCTGCAGTGAAATCCAGCATGCGTTCTGAGACAAGTGTCCCCAGGTGATTCTGATGTATACCAAAATTTAAGAGCCCTTGATATGGATTGTTAGATGACTTTTGTTATCATCTATTGGAGTTAAAAAGCCATTTTGTTTTGATAATAAATAATGCTTTATGTAATTAAATTTAAATTGTAATTTAATTTCAACTGGGATAGTTTTATCAGCTTTAATGAGGTATAATTTATATAAAAGAAAATCTACTCATTCATGTGCATAGTTCAATGAATCCTAAAAAATGCCCAGTCATGTAAATACCACTATAGTCAAAATATAGAACATTCCATCACCCTAAAAGGTTCCCTTGTGCTCCTTTGCAGTCAATCTCCTCCCATCATTCCAGCCTCAGGCAACCATTCATCTGTTCTCCATCATTAGAATTTCAGATAAATGGAATAAAACAGTATGTAGTCTTTTGTGTCTGATTTCTATTACTCAGCCTATGCTTTTGAGATTCATCCATGTTTCATGTATCATCAACTGGAATCTTTTTAACCACAGCAACACTCTGCCTGAAAGTGGGAAATTATTTAGCAAAAGTTACTACAGTAAAGCATTCCAAGATGATTAAGAATGATATTCCACCTCCCTCAAATGATACCCTTGAATAACAGGTAATTCCTATTTTAGGATAGCAAAGAGAGTTGAATCTCCATGAATTAAGATCATGTATATTTTTCCAGATACATTGTCAAGTGATGTATGGTGGATTTCATTTTTTAAATTTTGCTACCTAAGGAATCATTAAAATAGATTTTTGGGAGTGACATCAGTGAAAATGGCAAAGTAAAGAACTCCAAAATTCACTTTTCCATAAAAAGGAATGAAAACACTGGCAACAATAGTCAGAATCAACTTGTTCAGAATTCTGGAAATTTACCAAAGATTCCGACAACTTGGGGAGTCTTTATTCACGAAAAACAGCTGAATCTCAGTAACAACAGCAAGTATTGTGGCATTTTAATTTGCCCTAGTCCCACCCCTTGTTCTCCTGCTCCACAGGACCCTTGAAAAATAACAGCTCATATTCCTGGTGCAGCCTGGAAGTCACCTGAGGGAACAGAACAAATCTGGACCTCTTTCAAAGTCTCATTCCCAAAGAAGTGTTATAATTTGACCTGTCTGGAAGACCCCACTGACAAGGCTGTCTGTATTTGACCTGACTCAGAACTCATCAGTGTGAAAAGCATTTTCCCTGGATGGCACATATGTTGAACACATTTATAGGCAAGAGTTTTTGCTTTGCTGGTACCTGAGGTGGTGAATAATAGTTGGGGTAAACAACAGATTAATCCAAAAGATTTTAAAGAAAATTTGGGGAATAAGACTTCCATAGGCCTTCGAAAAACTTCAACACATTCCTGGGAATCTAGAAGCCCACATGCGTAGGGCTGCGCACACACTCAGTAAAGACCCAAGAAGGCTCTAAGCTCTCACCTCTGGCTGATTTTGAGGTTTGAGACTCTGTGTAAGCAGGGAAGTGAAGGCTAGCAGAGAAATGGCAACTGCCTGGCAGGGTATTTAAGGCATGCCCAAACAAGCATACAGAGCCCCTCGGCAAAGACTAGGAAATGTATTGGCTCCAGATGTTTAAGAAAATCTCTGACCAATCACTAGCTGACCACTAAGCTAACCAAGAGGAGACTTTAGTAGCCACACGTGACAATATTAGTTCATAAAAGTCACTAAACAAACAACAACTACTACAAGCACAAAAAACAACGAAGTACATAGGGATTGACTTCCAGAGAGGTCACATTATTTGAATTGTCCAGTTTTCAACAAAAAATTATGAAACGTGCAAAGAAACAGAACAGTATGCCCCATATACAGGGGGAAAAAATCAATATAAATGGTCCCTGAGGAATCCCAGACACAGAACTTAGAAAACAAAAACTTTAAATCATCTATTTTAAATACAGTCAAAGAACTAAGTGAAATCATGGCTAAAGAATAAAGGAAAATATGAGAATGATGTCTTACCAAATAGAGAATATCAATAATCAGATAGAATTATTTAAAAAAAGAACAAAAATAGCATTTCTGGAGTTGAAAAGTACAACAATACAAATACAAAATTTTCTAAAGGGGCTCAACAGCAGATTTGAGCAGGTGGAAGAAAGAAGCAGCGAGCCTGATGACAGGCCAGTTGAGATTATCCAGCCTAAAAAGTAGAAAGAAAAATGAACAGAGCCTAAGAGACCTGGGGGATGCCATCAAGCATACCAACACACATATAAGAGGCATCTCAAAAGAAGCGTAAAGGGGGTAGAAAGAATATTAGAAGAACTAATGGCCAAAAAAGTCCCAAATTTGATGAAAGAGCTCCTCAGTTGGTTCAGATGTGCCGGTAAGATAGAGAACACTAGCCTAGAGGTTAAGAGCATGGGCTTTGAACCACATTGCCTGGGTTTAAAACTAAGCTCTGCCACTTATAGGTGCATAAACTTGGATGTGACTAAAACTTGCTGTACCCACTTCATAGAATGGTACTTACAATAGTGTCTGGAACACAGTGGATGATCAATAAATACTACAATTACTGTCATCATCATCATCTGCCCAAGACGAGTGCAGCTTTAGGTACCTCTGAATCTTCACAATAAACACTGAGGTTGGGAAGAACAGAAAGGCAGTTTTTCTCAGTGCTAAATATGCTCAAATTGTTCCCTCCTGTGCCAGCTTCATTTCCCATTAAGCCTGAAGTGGATCCTTCCAGTCAACATGGTAGTGCCATCCCATTTTCACAGAGCCCAAAGACTACCTTTGCATTCTGAGCCAGGTCTACTGAGATGGGGCTAGTAGGAAAGAAACTATGAACTATACCACCACCACCACAGCCAAAATCCAAAAGAAACCAACCAACCACCCAACTATCTACATTCATCAACACAGTCCTTTTTTTGTAAATGAACAGGACAACCAAGGAAAGGCTGACATTTGAGTAAAACAAATATCATGAAAATGACCTAGCTGAGAAGAGACCAAATGACCTGCAGAGGGAGGGGGAACAGAATGCAGGGGAATGAGGTAAGCTGATAGACAAGATTATAATTAACATTCTCAAAAGAGATATCAGCCATAAGACGAATGTTTCATAAACTGTGAATACACTGCTAAAAAAAAGAGCAATTAGAGAACAAGATAATTCTTAGAAAATAACACAGCTGTCTGTCAAAATGAAAAATTCAACAGAAGAGTCAAACAGTAAAATAAATATGGCTGAAGCCCAAATTAGTTATCTAGAAAATAAAATGGAGGAAATATCTCAGAAAATAGAAAAAAAGAGAATGAAAATATTTAAAAGTTAAGAATCCTGTAGGGTCAATGTAGCAGGTAAAGTATCCATCTGTCTTAGTTATCTAGTGCTGCTATAACAGAAATACCAGAAGTGGATGCTTTTAACAAAGGGAAGATATTTCCTCACAGTAAAGTAGGCTGAAAGTCCAAATTCAGGACATCACCTCCAGGGGAAGGCTTTCTCTCTCTTTTGGCCTTCTTCTCTTCAGTGTTCCCCCGGACTAGGAACTTCTCCACACAGGGACCTCAGGTCCAAAGGACGCGCTCTGCTCCTGGCACTGCCTTCTTGCTGCTATGAGGTCCCCCTGTCTCTCTGCTCACTTCTCTCTTTTATATCTCAAGAGATTGCCTCAGGACACAATCCAATCTTATAGATTGATCCTGCCTCACTAACACAATTGCCGCCCATCTTCCCTCATTAACATCCTAGAGGTAGGATTTACAACACATGGGAAAAAATCACACAATACCGGGAATCATGGCCCAGCCAAATTGATACACACATTTTTGGGGGGGGACATAATTCAATCCATGACACCATCTAGTAGGAGTTCAAGAAAGAGAAGGCAAAGAAAGATGAAAAGAGATATAACCAAAGGCTTAATGGATGAAAATCCCAGAAATTTTGTCTTGAAATATCCAGAAGACAAATAATTAGAAGTAATACAACCGCCGTTCACAACTTCTTCTTTGGTTATAGGTCTGTTCAGATTTTCTACCTCTATTTGTGTTAGTTTAGGTAGGTAGTTTGTTTCTAGAAATTTGTCCATTTCTTCCAGGTTTTCAAATTTGTTGGAGTACAATATTTCATACTATTCGTTATGATCGTTTTTAATTTCAGTTGGTTCTGTGGTAATATCATCCATCTCATTTCTTATTTTGGTTATTTACATCTTCTCATTTTTTTCCTTTGTCAATTTGGCCAGTGGTTTGTCAACTTTTTTGATCCTCTTAAGGAACCAACTTCTAGTGTTGTTGATTCTATTGTTTTTTGGCTTTCAATTTATTTCTGCTCTGATCTTTATTATTTCCTTTCTGTGGTAACCATGGTCTTCTTTTACTGTTCCTTTTCTATTTGTTCAAGTTGTTGGGTTAAGCTATTGATTTTGGATCTTTCTTCTTTTTTGATGTTTGCATTTATTGCTATAAATTCTCCTCAGAGCATTCCTTCTGTTGCATCCCAAAGGTTTTGGTATGTTGTGTTTTTGTTCTCATTTGATTCTAAGAATTTTTTTAATTTCATTTTTAATTTCTTCTATGATCCAATAGTTTTTAAGCAAGGTGTTATGCAGTTTTCATGTATTTAATTTTTTTCCTTGTTCTTTGTTATTGGTTTCCGGTTTTATAACATTATGGCCAGAGAAGATACTTTGTATTGTTTTGATGTTTTTTAATTTACTAAGGCTTGCTTCATGGCATAAAATATGTTCTATTCTGGAAATGATCCATGGACGTTGGAGAAGAATGTGTACTGTGCTGCTGTTGGGAGTTGTGTTCTGTATATGTCTACGAGGTCGAAGTAGTTGATCGTATTATTAAGATCTGTATTTTTGCTAAGTTTCTTTCTAGTTGTTCTGTCCATCATCGAAAGTGGTGTGTTAAAGTCTTGCACAATTATCGTAAAACTGTCTATTACTCTTTCCAATTCTGTTAGAGTTTGTTTTATGTATTTTGGAGCTCTGTCATTGGGTGCATAAATATTTATTATTGTTAATATGGCCTCTTGGCCTCTTGATTTATTGACTCCTTAATCATTATATAATGCCCTTCTCTGTCTATTATAATGGTTTTGACTTAAAGTCTATTTTATCAGAGATTATTATTGCCACTTCTTCTCTCATTTGGCTACTGTTTGCTTGATATATTTTTGTCTATTCTTTGATTTTTAACCTGTTTATGTCATTGTGTCTTGTAGACAACATATCTTGATATTGCCTTGACTCCCTCTTCATATGGAAGTTCTATAATTACACCATTTACCCCTTCCCCTTTTTTAAGTTGTTGTTATTTACAGCTTGACATCTCTGGTTCCCTATTATCAGTTTTGCAGCTTTATTTTGCTTTTGAAAATTCTTTATCTGGGTTGGTATCTGGGTGATGCTGTCATGTGTCTTAATCTCAGGTTGTTGTCTGATGTCATTGGTTATCTGTCCAAAGGACTCTCTTTAGTATTTCTTGTAAGATTGGTCTAGCTTTTACAGATCCCTTAATTTCTGCTTATCTGGGAATGGCCCAGTTTTGCCATCGTATTTGAAAGACAATTTAGTTGTATATATGATTCTTGCTTGGCAATACTTTTCTGTCATGGTTTTAAATGTGTTATCCCTTTGCCATCTTCCCTCCATGGTTTCTGATGAGAAATCAGTGCTTAGTCTTATTGGTCCCCCTTGTAAGCAATATTACACTTTTCACGAGCTGCTCTCAGAATTCTTTCTTTGACATTGGTTTTAATTACAATATGTCTTGGTGAATTTCTTTTGGAGTCTATAATGTATGGGGTTCATTGAGCTTCTTGGATGGAAACCTTTTCATCTTTCATAATATTTGGGAAGTTTTCTCCAATAGCTCTCCAAATATTCTCTCTGTACTTTTTTTTCTCTTCCTCTTCTGGAATTCCTATTACATGTAAATTATTACTCTTGATAGTGTTCCACATAACTCTTAGGCTTTCTTCATTCTTCTTCTTCCTTTTTTCTGAGTGTTCCTCAAACAAATTAGTATCAAGAGATTTGTCCTCTATTTCACTGATTCTTTCTTTAATTGATTCAATTCTACTTCTACATCCTTCTTTTGAGTTATCTATTTCTGATATTTTATTGTTAACCATCTAGATTTCTAGTTGTTGAGTTGTTTTTGTATGGTTTCTAATTTTCTATTTATTTTGTCATTTTGTTCTTGCATTGTTTTCCTGAATTCTTCTAGGATTTTGTTTGTTTTCTTTGATCTCTTATATTTAGATATAAGTCTTTTGAATTCCTATCAGGTACTTCTATTACCATTTCTGCCTCAGAAAGTTTTTTGTCCCATTATTTTTCTCACTTCCTGTTTCTTCATATGATTTATTATCTTCTGCTGTCTCTGAGGCATTAAGGTGTTAATTTATTAATTTATATATTTATTAATTGTATGTTTATTTCTTTTGTGATTTTGTTTGTTTTGATATACCAGGAGCTTTTTGTCTTCTCTTTCTCTTTAGCATGTCTTCCTTACTTTGTATTATTTTAATTGTTGTTGCTTTGTGGAACTGGTCTATGTGTGACTTTGGTGGTGTCAGTTGCCTGGGTGTGATTTCCTCTCACTAATGTCAGAGTCTCTCCACAGACCTTGTAAGACCGTGGGGTCCTTCTGGGTTGGTGCTAGCAGTTAATGTGCTCTCTGGAGGTCAGTGCAGGATGTCTCCTTATCTGCTGTGAGAGATTGCTACCTAAATAGACAAGGTAGGTCCGTTGTGCGTGCAGTATGTGGTGGAGGATCAAGAGGTTTCAGTACATGTGCAGTCGGCCTGCAGGAACTATTTCGGTGTGGGAAGTGTGACGTTGCAGCCAGGGAGATGATGGATGATGGCACTACAATCTCCTGCTCATCGTTTGGCAGAAGAGCAGATGATGCCTGTCAGGATGTGACTAGTGCTGCTGATGAGGTAATGTCTCTGTCTGAATGTTCACCAGGTGTGGGTACAGGGGGCATTCTCACCAGTTGCCAGGTTGGGCACTGTGTGTGCATGCCACTTGTTGCCAGGTCATTGAGGTAGGGGTGCACAGGTCACCGGTCACCAGGCATGTGGCACAGGACCTCCTGCCACTGGTTGCCAGGTGGTCAGGGCAGTGGAAGTGGCAGTGGGGGATCTTGTGCTGCCGGTCACCAGTCTGCTCATCCCTGGACAGGTGGGGCAGCAGAAGGGGGGGTGCAGGGGCAGGTATGTGCCTCCAGTCACTGATCCAGCAGCACTGCAGCGTGTGCTGCCGATCACCAGGCTGGCAGGGTGGCAGATCAGGTGGGGGAGGGTGGGGTTGGCAGGGCTGGTGTAGTCTGCCTGTTGCCAGTTTGGCAGCACAGGGAGTTCATGCCACTGATCACCACAGGAGTAGGGCAGCAGGGGAGGGCAGGTGGACTCGGCACACACCTCTGGTTGCCAGTCTGGTGGCATGGGAACGCATGCCATGGATAGCTGGGTGGTGGGGGTGGTTGGTTTGTGCCCTGCCAGTTGCCAATGGGTGAGGCAGACGAACGTCAGTGGTCACAGGTGGGGGGAGGGGGGCACACAGCTGGTCACCAAGAGGGTGGGGGAAGGGGAGGAGTATACTCCTCTGGTCACCAGTGTGGGTGTCAGTATTCCCTGTAGAGTTCAGCCAGTGATTATGACCTGGCCCCGACCAAATGCAAGGAGAGGGGTGCTGTCTAGAGTCTAGACAGGTGGCAGGGTCTCCAGCTGCCACTCTATGGATCCCCTCCTCTGTGAGTGCCACTCACCCAAATGAGCAAGGACTGCTGCTGGTGAGTATAGTTTTGTCCTTATTTTCTGGCTTCTTCCCTACGCTGTGGTCATGTGGATCCCTAGGGCTCTCGTCCACCTTCATACACTTTCCCTCCTTAGACCAGTTCATGTTCTACTCACCTTGCTTCACTCAGATTTGTCTACATAGTATCTTTGTCTCCTATTAGGAATTCCATGAAGTTGCCTTCCTGTGTTCCTCACTCGTGAATGACTCAAGATGGTCACGCTGCACCAGGCCGGCTAGCAGGGCTCCTGAAATCCGTAAATCTCCTCACTCACTGTTTTTATTCAGTTTCTCCTTCCATTCAGTGTTCAATCTAATTCTTCATTCTCTGTTTGCTGTTCTGGGCTCCCAGATTATCATCAGTATGTTTCACTTAGTTTCTTGGTTCTTTGCTGTTGGGGGATGATATGGTGTGTGTGACTAAGCTGCCATCTTGGGCCATCTTCTTCCTTTATTTTTTATACAATTTATTATACATATAAATTGTATTATTTTTGTGTAAACACTCAATTATCTTTTGAAGAGAGATAAATATTAAGAAAAAATATTATACATTTCCCCATGTATTACCATTTAGAGTGCTGTTTGCTCCTTTGTACAGATCTGTATTTCCAACTGGCATAATTTTTCTTCTGCCTTAAAGACTTCCTTTAACATTTCTTATAGTGTGGCTCTGTTGGTGATTAATTATTTAAGCTTTTGTATGTCTAACAAAGTCTTTATTTCACCTTTACTGTTGAAAGATGTTTTCTCTGGATGTAGATTCTAGGTTGACAATTCTTTTTTCTTCTTTTTTACAGTATTTTAAAGATGTTATTTCAGTGTCTACTTGCTTTCATTATTTCCAACAAGAAATCCTCTGTCATCCTTATTTCTGTTCCTCTATAAATAACAACCCTCAAGTTGCTTTAAATATTTTCTCTTTATAATTTTTTTTTTGAGCAATTTGATTATAAGATGACTCTGTGTTTTTCTTCAATTTCTTGTGCTTTGTGTACATTGAGCATCTTGAATCTGTGGGTTTGCAGTTTTCATCAATTTTGGGAAATTTGGGGGTATTATTTTTTCAAATTTTTTTTTTCAGTACACCCCTCTTGTTTAGGGAATCCTAATGTATATTATACTTTTTGAATTTCTCCCAGACAGTGCAATGATGCTCTATTCATTTTTTAAATTTCTTCTCTGTGTGTTGCATTTTGGGTAATATCTACCGTGATCTTTTCAAGTTCACAAATCTTTTTTTCTCTATTACTAATTTGCCATTAATCCCATCTAGTGTTTTTGTCTCTCCTACATTGCCATTTTCATCATTAGAAGTTCAAGTGAGTTTTCTTTTACACCTTCATGTGTCTACTTAACTTTTTCAACATCTAGAATATAGTTCAATAACTGTTTTAATGCATTTGTCTGCTAATTCTAACATCTGTGTCAGTTTTACATCAGTATCAATTGGTTGGTTTTTCTCCTGATTTTAGGTTATATTTTCCTGTTTCTTTGAAAGCCTAGTAATCTTGAATGCCAGACATTATGAATGTTATCTTATTGTGTGCTGGATATTTTAGTATTCCTATAAACATTCTTGAGCTTTTCCTGGGACATAGTTCATTTTTTTTAGGCATAACTGGTGCAGCATTTAGTCTAGGGCTAATTATTTCCCACTACTGAGGAGCCTGGGTGACGCAAGTGGTTTTTGACCAGCTACTAACCTAAAGCTTGGCAGTTTGGACCCACCCAGTGGCTCTGCAGAAGAAAAGGCCTGGCGAACTGCTTCTGTAAAGATAACAGCCAAGAAAAACCTACAGAGAAATTCTACTCCATAACAAATGGGGTCACCATAGTCGGGGGATGACTTCACGGCAGCTAACAACAACTGAAGCAAAGGTACTCTACTCAATGTGCTAGTGAATGATGACAATTTCCACTGTGGATAGTGGGTAAATCCTGTTATTGTGTATGGCACTGTTCCCTCTCTTTCTCTTGGATGGTTCTTTCTTGGATGCAGGTAGTTTCCTCACATGTAAGCACTGATCAGTATCAGCTAAATACTCATAGGGGATCCTCTGCAGATCTCCAGAATTCTCTGGGTAAGTTTCTTCTCTCAGAAACTTTGTCCTGCAAACTCTAGTTATCTTAAACTCTCCAGATTCTCACCTCTGTCTCCCCAACTCTGGGAGTGTGCCAGGCTCTCCCCACGTTCCACCTACCTATGCTGTGGCCTAGAAATTCTCTCACAGCAGTAAGCTTGAGCAATCTTAGGGCTTACCATTAACAGTGGGGGATCGAGGTAGAAGAATATATTTTTAAATCAGGCCAAATTTATTTATGTAGGCCCATTAAGAAGAAATTTGAGATTCAATGGTTCAGCTGGAGGAATTAGGAAGCACTCTAGCAGTCTGGTTGATTAGGTGAAATATGCAACCAAGATGGCCTAAACTAAGTTGGAATGCCAGAACTGCCCTGGTATACTGTAGAGGAAGGTTTCCAAAGGTGAAGGGAGATTAGAATGTTAGAGTAGATTTATCAAGTAAGACTTGTTCACCCATCCCAGGAGAGTCCAGAGGACACATTTTTCACTACAGCTGTGAGAAATAAATTTGTGAGGAGAGCCCTAGCATCCTTGATGAGCTCTGTGGTGGCTCTTCCCTGTACGTTAGTAATTACAGAAGGAACTGCTACCATCAAACTACAATCCCAATTATGGGACCCTAGGGTGGCAATGGTGAAGTGGTGGCACTTAACTGAAAAAAGGCAAGTGGGTGTGGCCACCATAATGGAGAGTGGAGCCAAAGCAGTAATCGGAGTAGTCTGACTCACAGAGATTTTTGGTGTTGGCTTCTAGATATTCTATTTCTTTGATGGAACTCTGTACATATTCCTACTTGGGGTGATAAAACTTAGCATTAAATGTAAAGTACTATCTCAGTAAACCTTGAAGTCAGGCTCCTCAAATACTATAATACAAAATGCAAAGAGTACTAAGTATATCACTGGATCATCATGTATATCTGGTACTCACATTCCTACAGATCAGTACTTTTTAAAATGCATGCACTTTGCTTTTAAAAAGACTGCACTAAATACACTGAATAATTTGTTATTTATAAAAGTAAATTCTACAAAATGTTTTCAATCTCATGGTTATTAGCCTCTCAACAGTATTAGCTATTACAAATAATCTAGTGTCCATCTCAGTACTACTTTACTCAAGTTTGTTTGTAATTACACTACCTGTGATTATGTGTGAGATTGTTTCCACTATTGACAGGTAAGCAATCACAAGATGTTTCAACTGAATCTTTAAAAACCATCTAATCAGAGCCATATAATCTGATTCCTAATTGGCATCCAGCATAATGTAGAGGCTTTTATAGTTTAATGTAAGGAAGACAATTATCTCAATCACAGGAGACACTTAGTACGTACACAAAAAACTACCACAGTAATGCAAAAATGCATTTCTTTTTTTACATAGCTGTGACTACTTTGCAGCATTTGGAAAGCTTCTTATAAAATACTATGGTAAAAATGACAGTATTTTCCTTCTTCCTCTCGTATGTCATTTGCCAGCATGAACAGGGAGCTATCCTTCCCCAGGCCCTCGTCAGACAGCCCACTACAACTCATTCTCTTTTCTAACAGAGCCTTCAACCTCCAGCATACTGGCTGCTGTGTGTAAGAAGTTTATACCTTTCCCTTCATCTCATGCTCTCTGTCTTACAGGCTCAGAGTAATGAGGAGGGAAATGAAGCACAGGTTTTAACAGGCCCACGTTTGGGAGACCTGGTAAGGAATGCTACTGCCAAGAGGCTGATGGTAGCACCAAAACTGAGGACCTCCACTTACTGCCGTCATCTGGACCATTGCTTCCAGACCACCCCTGCAGGGCACCCGGAGGGCCTGTGCGGACCCTGGAGCAGAAGGGCCCAACACTGCTTCTTCTACACCTTCTGAGGACAGACTCTGATCAGAAAGTGCAACTCACTACAGTGGTCATAATGAGGGTTATGAGAGCAGTGTGTCCCCTGGGAATGACTCAGAATACTCAGAATGATGCCTTCAGCTATAGACCTCCATGAAGAAAGAAACACACTGTTAGAGTAGAGAATAAAAGCAGAAACTTGGAATAAAAGAATTATTGAAATTGACACTTCAAGCCCTTCTGGCTGTGAGACCCTTGGCAAAGTACTCAACCTTTCTAAGTTTTTCTTTTCTACTCCGAAAAATGGGGATAAGAATAGTATCTCCCGCACAAGTTTGCAGTGTGGATAAGGTGAGCAAATGTTTACAAGGGGCTTAGCACATATAAATGCTAACACATGTTTACTATTAATAGTAGTATTACTTGTCTTTCAGTTTGTTGTACTGTGGTGGCTTGCATGTTGCTGTGATGCTGGAAACTATACCATCGGTATTTCAAACACCAGCAGGGTCTCCCATGGTGGACATGTTTCAGCGGAGTTTCCAGATTAAGACAGACTAGGAAGGAGGACCTGGAGATCCACTTCTAAAAAAATTGGCCAGTGAAAACCTTATTGCAGTGCGATTAATTACTTTTGTGTGTGGCCTTTCTAGCCATTGGCTTGTAACCCACCACCATGGAAGGAGAGACCAGCAGGTGAGACCCAGCAGCAGGAGATGGCACGGTGGGCTTCCTGGCCTACAGAGAAAGATGAGCACCTTTGGGCAGAAACCAAGAGCCTGGGAGAGGCATGCCTGCGAGCACACCTGGGGAGAGGCTGTCCTGATGAAAGAACTGTATCCTGAGTGTTCTTGAGCCTAAACTGTAACTTTTACTTCGCTTATACTAAACCCCATAATTGTGAGTATAGTCTTTGAGTTCTGTGTGGCCATTGCAATGAATTATCAAACCCAGCAGAGAAGTATAGAGTGCTGTGTGAGGGACGGTTGGTGTCAGACTGATAGAGATGGCAGAGAGAGGAGGCATGTCTGACCTCCACTTCATAGGACTCAGCCTTGGGCTGTTGATCTTGTTTCTCCTTCCTCCTTGTGGGGCTGGAGGAGTTGAAACACTCTCCCCCAAGCCATTTTTACACTTATGAATAGCAGCAAAACATTGTCTGATACAGTGCCAGAAGATGAGCCCCTCAAATTGGAAGGCACTCAAAATACAACTGGGGTAAGGCTGCTGCCTCATCAAAGTGGAGTCGACATTAATGACGTGGTTGGAGTAAAGCTTTGGGGACCTTCATTTGCTGAGGTAGTATGACTCAAAATGAGAAGAAACAGCTGCAAACATCCATTAATAATCAGAATGTGGAACATATGAAGCAAGGAAAATTGGAAGTTGTCAAAAATGAAATGGAACCCTTGAAGATCAATATCCTGGACATTAGTGAGCCGAAATGGATTGGTATTGGCCATTTTGAATCAGACAGTCATATGGTGTACTCTGCTGGGAATGACAAATTGAACAGGAACAGTGTCACATTCATCATCAAAAAGAATACTTCAAGATCTATCCTGAAGTACAATGCTGTCAGCGATAGGATAATATCCAAACACTTACAAGGAAGATCAGTTAATATGACTATTATTCAAATTTATGTACCAACCACTAAGGCCAAAGATGAAGAAATTAAAGACTTTTACCAATTTCTGCAGTCTGAAATTGATCAAACATGCTATCAAGATGCATTGATAATTATCGGAGATTAGAATGCAAAAGGTGGAAACAAAGAAGGATTGGTAGTTGGAAAATATGGCCTTATTGATAGAAATGACACTGGAGACTGCATGGTGGAAGTTTGCAAGACTAAGGACCTATTCATTGGAAATACCTTTTTTCAACAACATGAATGGTGACTATGCACGTGGATCTCACCAGATGGAATATACAGGAATCAAACAGACTACATCTGTGGAAAGAGATGATGGACAATCTCAATATCTTCAGTCAGAAAAAGGCCCGGAGCTGGCTGTAGAATAGATCATCAATTGCACATATGCAAGTTCAAGTTGAAGCTGAAGAAAATTAAAACAAGTTAATGAGAGTCAAAGTACAACCCTGAATATATCGTACCTGAATTTAGAGAATATCTCAAAAATAGATTCAACTTGTTGAAAACTAATGACATAAGACCAGACAAGTTTTGAGATGACATCATACATGAAGAAAGCAAGAGGTCATTAAAGAGACAGGAAAGAAAGAAAAGATCAAAATGGATGTCAGAAGAGACTCTGAAACTTGCTCTTGAATGTCGAGTGTCTAAGGTGAATGGAAGAAATGATGAAGTAAAAGAGCTGAACAGAAGATTTCAAAGGGCAGCTTGAGAAGACAAAGTATTATAAAGGCATGTGCAAAGACCTGGAGTTAGAAAACCAAAAAGGAAGAACATGCTTCGCATTTCTCAAGCCGAAAGAACTGAAGAAAAAGTGCAGGCCTTGAATTGCAATATTGAAGGATTTGTGGCCAAAATGTTAAACGATGCAGGAAGCATCAAGAAGATGGCAGGAATACAGAGTTATTGTACCAAAAAGAATTTGGTCAATGTTCAACCATTTCAGGAAGGTAGCATTTAATCAAGAAGATAGTATTGAAAGAAGAAGTCCAAGCTGCACTGAAGGCATTGGCAAAAAACAAGTCCCCCGGAATTGACCGAATATCATTTGACATGTTTCAACAAAGGGATGCAATGTTGTAAGCACCCACTCGTCTATGCCAAGAAACTTGGAAGAGAGCTCCCTAGTCAACGTACTGGAAGAAACCCATATTAGTGCCCATTACAAAGAAAGGTGATTCAACAGAATGAGGGAATTATCGAACAATACCATTAATATCACACATAAGTAAAATTTTGCTGTAGATAATTCAAACACGGTTACAGCAGTACATCAACAGGAAACTGCCAGAAATTAAAGCCAGATTCAGAAGAGGATGGGGAACAACAGATATCACTGCTGATGTCATATGGATCCTGGCTGAAAGCAGAGAATATTATGAAAGCAGAGAATATCACTAAGATGTTTACTTGTGTTTTATTGACTAGACAAAGGCATTCAACTGTGTGGATCATAACAAAGTATGGATAACATTGCGAAGAATGGGAATTTCCGAACACTTAATTGTGCTCATGAGGAACCTGTACATAGACCAAGAGGCAGCTGTTAGAACAGAACAAGGGGATACTGTGTGGTTTAAAATCAGGAAAGGTGTGTGTCAGCGATATATCCTTTCACCATATGTATTCAATCTATATGCTGAGCAAATATTCTGAGAAGCAGGACTATATGAAGGATAACGTGGCATCAGGATTGGAGGAAGACTCACTAACAACTTTCGATATGGAGATGACACAACCTTGCTTGCTGAAAGCAAAGAGGACTTGAATCACTTACTGATGAAGATCAAAGTATAGATTACACCTCAACATAAAGGAAACAAAAATCCTTACAACTGGACCAATAAGCAACATCATACTAAACGGAGAAAAGATTGAAGTTGTCAAGGATTTCATTTTACTGGGATCCACAATCAAAGATATCACTCTGAGGAATAAGGTGCATCTGACCCAAGCCATAGTATTTTCAATCACCTCGTATGCATGTGAGAGCTGGACAGTGAATAAGGAGGACTGAAGAAGAATTGATGTATTTGAATTATGGTGTTGGTGAAATATATTGAATATACCATAGCCTTCCAGAAGAACAAACAAACCTGTCTTGGAAGAAATACAGCCAGAATACTTCTTAGAAGGGAGGATGGTGGGACTTTGTCTTATGCACTTTGGACATGTTATCAGGAGGGACCAGTCCCTGGAGAAGGACATCATGTTTGGTAAAGTAGAGGGTCAGCGACAAAGAGGAAGACCCTCAACCAGATGGACTGACACAGTGGCTGCAACAATGGGATCAAACATAGCAGTGGATTGTGAGGATGGTGCAAGACTGCACAGTATTTTATTCTGTTGTATGTAGGGTAGCTATGAGTCAGAACCATCTCAGTGACACCTAACAACAACAACAACTACAAGGTGTGGAATGTCTAATAAAAGGTCTGTACACAGAAGCTCATAGGAGGAGAATCCACTCCAGCTTAGGGGAAAGAAAAGGCTCCTAGGAAGAGGTTAGGTATGAGCCTTAATGAGGTGAAAGTACAAGGCAGAGGAAAGAGGACTGTGGGAGGACATTTCAGACAGGGTACGACATGCCAGGATCCCCAAAGAGTACAGGTCTCAGACAGGAGCTGTACAGGGAGGCAACATCACACCACTAGGGCCTAATAAGTCATCCAGTAAACCTCAGTTCTGTTTTCTAGGCCCTGGGGATCCATTAGAAGGCTGAAAGAAGGGCAGTAACATGGTCCAACTGACACTTTAGATAAGTCATTCCATCTGTGTGTGTGGAGAGTGGATGTGAGAAGAACAAAACCCTCATTAGGAGGCTCCTGCAGTACCTGTGAGCTAAGGCTAAAGTCTGTCCAAGAGCAGGTGTCTCAAGGAATGCAGACCAGAGGGCCCATTTGATAAATACAAAGCAGTAAAAACGGGAGAACTTGCAAACGGATATGAAAGGTGAGGAGAAGGATGGAATTGTGACTGCCAAATTTCCAGGCTGAATGGGTGGTAGCGTCACCAACTGCAACAGAAAATGCTAGAAAATGGATAAGTTTAGGGGATAACATGATGAGTTTCAAGGAGTCTAAGTCAAGTGATATATAACTAGAGAAGGGCTAGGAGCCAAAAAAGATAGCGTTTACAAGAACTACGGTAAACTGGAAAAAAGGAGGGCTGGGGAGTCAGAAAGCTTTAGGTTCAAGTCCTACCTCATTACCTAATTGCTTAGAGGCCTTAATCTCTTGTAAAATGGGAAAACCTACTCTTGCTAGGACTGTTGTGAGGATAAAGGCACAAAGGTTACAGCCAATGAACATTTACTATCAGTATTTACAGTATTTTCATTGGTATTACTCTGGATAGAACATTTCTGGTCATGTTTATAGAATTCTGTGTATTATGGATTTTCCTCTAATCTATTGTGAATGCTTTCACACCCTTTAAAATAAAACTGAAGCCAAGGCCCTATCAATGGTCATTGTTCAGAGTGTGAATATATTTTTGCTAATAAATCAAGCAATTGTACTGTCCTGGTCAACACAGACAAAAGAATGTTCTAATGGTAGAGTCAACAAGCTATTCATCAAAATTGTCATCCTCCCGTTCTTGGAAGATGGCAATGTAAACAGGCCAGCGTTCGGACCCCCACCCCACCCCACGAATACAACAAGGAAATGGTGCTCAGCTTTGAGGGACTCTGAATCAGGGAGCAGAGGAAGCAGCAGGGAACTGCAGACAGACAAGAATCAAGGAAAAAACAATGAGTCGCAAACAGTAGGAAAACTGCTTCTCCCATTGTATGTGCCCCTCCTCCCAGCCACATAGGCCAATTGCTGAAGTGAACTGGGAAAGTGGCCCAAGCAAAAGAGCAGCTTCTCTAGGCAGCACACTCCCTTGCTGGTAAAAAGAGACAGGACTTCAAGCTTCTGCTCTAAAATCAATAAGACAGACTACCCTGGGGATCCATTTGGAGAGTGCCAGCACCTCCCCCACCCAGACACTGTTGGCTGCAAGCCTACTGTGAATTGCTACAGAAGGCCCTTACAGTGGACTCCACTCTCATATTCAACATACTACCTGCCTCCCTGAGCACCCCATAGCTCAGGCATCTGAAACCAACAGGACAGACCTCCCAGGGAGTCAATTTGAATCTGCCTTCTCCCTCTTCGTGTCGGCGCTGAGGACTGCTGACTGAAGCTGCTGTGTGCTAGGAAGTAGACATCTTGGGTGGAGGCTACACTCACAGCCAACATACTACAAAGGGGGCTCTGACAGCAACAAGATAGACCTCCCTGGGATCTGTTCAGAGCATAAAAACCCTCCCTCACCCAGACACTGTCACCTGCAAGCCAGCTGTGAATTGCTACAGAAAGCTCCTACAGTGGAGTTTGCTCCCACAGTCAACACTCTACCTGCCACCATGGGCACCCCATAACTCAGGCCTGTGAAACCAACAGGACAAACCTCCCCTGGGGTCAATTTGGGTTGTCTGCTCCCACTTTCGGTTGGCACTGAGGACTGCTGACTGAGGGTGCTCTGTGCTAGGAAGGAGGTATCTTGAGTGGAGGCTGCACTCACAGCCAACGATCAGGGGCTCAGACAGCAGCAAGGTAGACCTCCTTGGGGATCTGACTGGAGTGTAACATCCTTTCCCCTACCTGGTAACTGCTGATTGCCATGCTGAAGTAAACTGCTACAGAAGACCCATGCAGTGGAGTCTGCTCCCATAGTCAGCACTCCACCTGCCTCCCTGTTCACCCCATAGCTCTGGTCTCAGAAACCAACAAGACAGACCTCCCTGGGGGCAATTTGGGTCTGTCTTCTCTCCCTTTTGGTCGATACTGAAGACTGCTGATTAAGGTTTTCATGTGCTAGGAAGCAGGCATCTTGTGTGGAGGCTACACCCACAGCCAGCATACTATGGGGCAGGCTCTAATACCAACAAGGCAGACCTCCCTGGGGGGTCCTTTTGGAGTGTTACAACACCTCCCCTATGTGATAACTGCCAGATGCAGGACTGATACGAACTCCTACAGAAGATTCCCTACAGTGGAGCCAGGAGGAGGGTCATCTAAGTGCAGGCTGCTCCCCCCACGACCACAGGGCCACTGGGGCTCTAAAACCAACAAGACAGATCTCTCAGAGGTCCTTCTGGAGAATGGAAGCCCCTCCTCCTCCTGTAATGGAGAAAACTTTGCCTGGGCTTTCCCTGAATGCCAGCTCAGATACAAGCAGCCCTCACAGAGCAGGGAAGGAAACCACAGGAAAAGTTGGAGGACAACACCCAACCCAGAAGGGGCTTGCTGGGTGTGGGTTTTCTGACTGAAAATGTGGTTGCAGGAACAGAGAAGGAAAGGGAGTAATAACCAGAAAGAGAGGACAGTGCCCCCTGGTGGACGAATTGATTACAGCACGATATCTCCACTGTGGTGGTGCCCACTGGCTGACAGATAGACCACAGTGTGTTCTCCAGTGTGTCTGGGAGACACACTGAAAGTTTAAAACTGAGATCTGGACCTTTTAAATTTTAATTAAACTAGTGAGGGAGAGGGAGGTATCAAAGAGAGAGGGAAAAAATGGTAAGCAAAGGCCAAAGGTCAGCCCACCTAAGAGTTTTTTGTAGAAAGTAGTACAGGTAAAAACACCAACTACTGGGGAGAACTTAGAGTTAAAACCCTTAAAAATGCCAATGCCCCAACAAAAAATCACAAGACACATGGAGAACACAGAAACGATGTCACGAATGAACATGATGAAGGGAGTGAAAGCGCATCTGTTGCTGTTAGGTGCCATCGAGTTGGTTCCAACTCACAGCAACCCTATGTATAACAGAATGAAACACCGCCTGGTCCAAAAGCACATCTAGGGATGACCAAATAATGAAAAAAATGGAAGATATAATACAACAATGTTAAACTTAATCAAAGAGTTAAGGGAAAACATAAAAAAAGTTCTCACAGAAATAATGAAAACAATGCAAGAACAAAATAGGGATCTAAAAAAAGGGATACAGCTACTGAAAGGAAAAATAAATGAAATGAGAAATACAATAGAAGAACTTACCAACAGATTTAATTGGGCAAAGAAAGAATTAGCAAATTAGAGGACAAGATAGTTAAAATTATAGAGGCTGAAGAGCAGTAAAAACGAGGTTCAAGAAGGCTGAGGACAGTTCAATAGACTAATGGGACAACCACAAGAGACCATCATGGGAATTCCAGGAGGAGATGTGAGACAGAAAGGGACAGAAAGAATAGTTAAGAAATAATGATAGAAAATTTCCCCAATCTAACAAAGGGCATGAATCTATGAATCCAAGTACCACAAAGAACCCCAAGCAGGATAAACCCAAAGAGATCTACACCAAAAGACATCATAGTTAGGCTATCAAAAAGTAAAGATAAAGAGAAAATCCTGAAAGCAGTGAAAGAGAAGCAAACAGTCATATACAAAGGATCCCCAATAAGATTAAATGCTGAGTCTACCTCAAAAATATTGGAAGCCAGAAGGCAATGGAATGAAATCTTAAACGTGCTTAAAGAAAAAAAATCTATCAACCAAGAACCTATGTCCAGCGAAATTATCCTTCAAGAATGAGGGTGAAATTAAAACATTCCCAGACAAACAGAAGCTGAGAGAGTTCATACCCACCAGACAGACCCCACAGAAAATACCAATGGGAGTTCAGCAGATGGAAGGGAAAAGACACTAGAAAGTTACTCAAAGCTATATATAAAAAGAAAGATCCTTAATAAAGGGAATCATGGACTAGTATAAGGGCTAGGAAAAAACTATTCATGCTTTATAATTTTAATTGTTTTGTGCTTTACACTTTTTTAATGGCAAATGTATAAAAAGCAAGGATAAAATTACGTTACAGGACACATGAAATATAAAGATCTAATTAGTGATAACAACAACAAAATGAGAGTGGTGGTGGTGGTATGGGTGCAGAATTTCTTGTATGTTACAGAAGTTAAGTTTGTACAAACTTACCCTAGGATGTTATAAATACAAGCTGTTCAATGTAATATTCGTGGTAACCACTAAGAAAATATATTAAAAAATACCAAAAACAGGAGAAGGAAACCAAAACGGCTTACAACAATAAAACAACAAACACAAAAGTAATCAGTAGTAAAGCACAATGGACAAACAAGGTTTAAGACATACACACAAAAAATAACAAAATGGCAGAAGTAAGTCACTTCTTATTAGTAATTACAGTGAATGTACATGGACAAAATTTTCCAATCAAAAGGCAGAGGGTGGCCAAATAAATAAAATATTTGTCAATATTGACTCTGTTTGGAGGATTTGTGTGTGTTGAAGACTAGAATATTTATGTGACATACTGGGGAGCAGAGTCCTTTGGTTTGTGGAAAGGTTTATAAATCCTTCATATAAACTCCTGCCTGAGACTGGCATGGTACAGGGTGTGGTGGAAGTTGTTTGGCTACAAGCTTTGGTCCTGCCCACTGAAGAAGTGGTTGAAGGTGAACCAAGAGAACTTCATGGCTGTGTTGAGTAGTGTGCTCTCCTCAGGTTCTGAGATCAGGTCCTTTTGGATTTACAGAGGAAATCTAGCCAAGTCCTTCCATCCAGCTCCCTAGTGGCCCACAGTAGAAAGTCTGGGGCTATTTAACATCACAAGAAACCTCATATGAAAACACCAGGACCTTCCTTGTAACAGAGCCTCCTCAATATTGCCCTGTTGGAGGGGAAGTCAGAGCTACCTCTGCTTCACCACGTCTGATTGGATAGTGGGGTGAGGCAGAGAGGGATCATAAAAAACATGATCCAACTATATGCTCTTTACAAGACAGACACCTTAAATTCAAGGACACAAATACGTTCAAAGTGAAAGGATGGGAAAAAAAATACTCCATGCAAACAATAACTGAAAGAGAACTGGGGTGGCAATCTTAAAATCAGACAAAGTAAACTTTAAGACAAAATCTCTTACAAGAGATAAAGATGGACATTATATAGTGATAAAAGGGTCAATTAAGATTTAACAAATGTAAATATATATGCACCCAACATTGGAATACCTAAATATATAAAGCAAACACTGACAGAATTGAAGGAAGAAATAGACAGCATTACAGTAATAGGTGGAGACTTCAATACACCACTTTCAATATTGTACAAAACATCTAGAAAGAAGAACAACAAGGAAAGAGAGGACTTGATGACAACATAAACAAACTAGATTAAACAGACATATATAGAACACTCCACCCAAAAACAGCACAACATACATTCTACACCAGTGTACATGGATCATTGTCCAGGACAGACCACATGTTAGGTCACAAGGCAAGTCCAAGAATGCAGGGATGGTTCAACATTAGAAAATCAATCAGTGTAATACACCACATCAATAGAACAAAGGAAAAGAACCACATGATCATCTGTATGGATGCAGAAAAAGCATGTGATAAAATCCAATACCCTTTCTTGATTAAAAATCTAAAGAAGTTTGGAATAGAAGGGAAATTCCTCCAAATGATTCAGGGCATATATGAAAAGCCAACAGCCAATATTATACTTAATGGAGGAAGACTGAGTTCTTTCCCCCTTGAAATCAGGAAAAAGTCAAGGATGCCTGCTCTCATCACTTCTATTCAATATTGTACTAGGAGTCCTAGTCAGAGAAATAAGACAAGAAAAAGAAATAAATAAAAGGTATCCAGATTGGAAAACAAGAAGTAAAATTATCTCTATCTGCGAATGATATGATCCTATATAAAGAAAATCCCAAAGAGTCCACATGAAAACTTCTAGAATTAATAGAAGAATTTAGCAAAGTTGCAGGGTACAAGGTCAACAAACAAAAATCTGTTGGGTTTCTACATACCAGCAATGAGAAATAAGAAAGGGAAATTAGGGGAAAGATTTCATTTATAATAGCATCTAAGAGAATAAAATACTTAGGAATAAAACTAACCAGGGACGTGAAGGTCTTATACAATGAAAACTATAAAACACTGCTGAAAGTGATTAAAGAAGACTTAAATAAATGGAAAGATGTTCCATGTTCTTAGATTGGAAGATTTAATATTGTTAAGATGTGAATACTACCCAAAGTGATCTACAGATTCAATGCAATTTCAATCAAAATTCCAACTTACAGAAATGGAAAAAAATAATCTTCAATTTATATGGAATAGCAAGAATGGTGTTTGGAAAACTGTATTTACACATGCAGAAAAATGAAACAGGATCCATGCCTCACACCATACACAAAAACAAATTCAAAATGGCTTAAGGACCTAAATATGCAAACTAAAACCATAAAATTCTTAGAAAATAATGCAGAGGCAATGCTGTCTGGCCTAGCTTTTAACAATGGATTATCTAATACGATACAAAAGCACAAACAGCAAAAGAAAAACTAAATAAATGGAACCTGATAAAAATTTAAAACGTTTGTTCATCAAAAGACTTTACAAAAAAAGTCAAAAGACAAGCTACAGATTGGGAGAATATCTTTGGAAACCATGTATCTAATAAGAATATAATCACCAAAATATACATTAAACTTCAACAATTGTCTAAGACTGGGTTCTCTAGAGAAGTAAAACCAGTAAATTGTATAAATATATATAGAGAGAGATTATATGAAGGGAAATAGCTCCCGCCGTTGTAGAGACTGTAACTAATGTCCCAAGTCTGTGGGTCAGGATATAGGCTTCTCCTGATTCATGTAGCCACGGGGGCTGGTGAACTCAAGATCGGCAGGTCAGAGAGCAGGGCTCTTATTCATAGGCTGCAAAGATCGACTAATGCCAAGATTGGCAGGCAAGACCGCAGGTGAGCTGCTAGCTCAAGTCCTGAAAACTGGAGGTGAGATGAACAGGAGCCAGCCGCAGCATCCAGAATGAGCAAAAGCCCACAAGCCTTGCCAAAATACCCGCTTATACTCTATGCAGGCCACACACCCAAGGAAACTCCCTTTCAACTGACTGGCTACTCACAGCAGATCCCATTATGAGGGTAATCGCATATCAAATCTCAACAGGGAAGTGATCACAACATTATACAGCTGCCAAACCACTGAGAAACATGGCCTAGCCAAGTTGACACACAATCTTAACCATCACAACAATGCAACTACAAAAGTACATATAATACAATCATAAAATGGGCAAAGGACTTTAATAGACATTTCACCAAAGAGGACACTAAAATAGTCACTAAACACATGAAGAGACGCTCAGCATCATTAGCCATCAGAGAAATGCAAATCAAAACCACAGTGAGGTACCATTTCACTCCCACTAGGATGGCTAAGACAAAATATACATATATAATAAATGTTGGTGAAGATGTCAGGAAATTGGAACACTTATCCATTCCTGATGGGAATGCAAAATGGTACAGTCATTGCAGAAAATAGTGTGGTGGTTTCTCAAAAAACTAAAAATGGAATTACCGTATGACCCAGCAATTCCACTCCTAGGTATATACCCAAAAGACTTGAAAGCAGAGACTCAATCAAAGATTTGTGCACTAATGTTCATTGCAGCATTATTCACAGTAGCCAAAAGGTGGAAACAACCTAAATATCCCTCATCAGATGAATGGATAAACAAAATATGGTACGTACATACAATGGAATACTCTTCAGCCAGTAGAAGGAACGAAGTCTTGATATATACTACAATATGGATGGAGGTTGAACACATGCTGAGTGAAATAAGTCAATCACAAAAGGACAAATATTCTACAATCTCACTTATATAAAAATACAAGAAAAGGTAAATGTATGCAGATCAAAGTTTATTAGTGGTTACCAGGGGCAGGAGGGAGGGAAGGGGGGTTAACAGTGATGGAAAAATTGCACTGATTAAGGGTAGGGTTGCAAAGCCAATTATTGTAATTGATGTCAGTAAGTTGTACACCTGTAAAAAAAAAAAAAAAAAAAAGCAGCTGCTGAGACTGCTTATGTACAACCAAACACCGCATGGGATTTGGTTCTTTAGTTTGGAGTTTTAGGGTCATGGTTTCACAGGACCTCCCAGCTAATTGGCCTTATAACATGTTTAGTGCCTCTGTTCTACCTCCTAGTTCCTTGGTTAGTGCCCGGGGCCTGAAAACTTGCAAGCAGCCATTCAAGGCATGATAACTGGTCTCTATTCACGTGCAGCAACAGAGGAAGAATGAAGAGTCAGGAATAGGAGGAGGATATGGAATGTGTGGTTAATTGCCTCCATGAACAACTGCCTTCTTTGCCATGAGACCAGAAGAAACAGATGGTGCCCAGCTACCATTACTAAACATTCTGATCAAAGATTCTACAGAATCCTGATCAAAATGGGGAAAATGCAGAAGAGAATTTCAAATTATCATGGATTCCAGGCTTTCTGGAGCCATGGAGGATGGGTGAACCCCTGAAACTATTGCTCTGAGGTAACCTTTAAATGTTAAACAAAAATATTCCCTTAAGCCTTCTTAACACCTAACGATAGTTTAGCTTAACTAGTGAGAAAGGTCTGCCTTGAGCTTTATGCTCTGTTAAGAACTATCTATACAGGATCAAAGTGACAACAGCAACTCAAAAGATTAGATAGGAACCTTAGGGGGCAGTGAATTTATGTTAATGGGGGAAGAACTGAGAAAAGGACGGTGGGAATGGTTGTGCAACTCGAAGGATATCATCAATGACGCTGAACTGTACGTGTAGGAAGGGTTGAATTGGTGTATGTTTTGCTGTGTATATTCTCAACCACAACAACAAAATAAATTTTAAAAAAATTCATGTCTACCCTGCTACAAGACAGAGCTGCCTCCAAGAAATGTCAGTATAGAGAGGAACTACATTTGTCAGCCTTCTTTGCAACTTGACGGGGTCACAGGATGAGATCTCTCCAGTGGTTTGACTGTGGGCAATAAGGGTCATTTTCACGCCAAGAACATTACAATGAAGATGTTCCTTGTCTATTCTCTTGCCCCTTCTCTGAGGTGCAGAGGACTCCACAGGCCTAGGGACTAGAAGGGCCACAAGAAGGAAGGAACCAGGGTCTCTGAATCACTGAGTGGGGAAGACAGCCACTGACTTGCATACCTGCCTTGGACAGGAGCAAGAAGCAAATTTCCACTGTGCTATGCCACTAAAATTTGGGGATTTGTTATAACAGCTAGTGTGACTAACACATGTACCTTCCTAAGTAAGATAAAACAGTCACTCAGGTTAGATGAATCCCTTCTCCTCTGCCTGATGCTTAGGAGGAAACAGGAATGAGAGGGGAGTCCTGACTGCCTCACTAGAGCACCTGGTTCTACACTGGTGGACAGGAGCTGGTCAGTGAGCACCAGGATGGTCTATTCCAGCTGCTTTGGTTGATGTTTTGTCCTTCCTTTTAGGATGAGACCCTAAGGCCCCACCTAACTCCCCTGGCATTCCCAGGGCACATGGGAGCCACGTCCATAGGGGTCCTAATTTCTAATCAGTTAGATACAAGTCGCATCCATCCTGTGTGGTACAATGATCAGACCTGGGAGAATCTGTCCTGGAACTAGGGCTGAGGTAGGCTGAAGTGGTGGCTGGGTGCCATCCTTCTGTTGTCTTTTAGTACACACCCGCTCAAAGGAGGACGCCTTTTTCACTGTCAGGTGGCCGTGTTAGAGCGTACCAACTACCCCGCAGGGGCTGGTGAGGCGGAATGGAGCGTACCAACTACACTGTAGGGGCTGGTGAGGCGGAATGGAGCGTACCAACTACACCGTAGGGGCTGGTGAGGCGGAATGGAGCGTACCAACTACACCGCAGGGGCTGGTGAGGCGGAATGGAGCGTACCAACTACACCGTAGGGGCTGGTGAGGAGGAATGGAGCGTACCAACTACACCGTAGGGGCTGGTGAGGAGGAATGGAGCGTACCAACTACACTGTAGGGGCTGGTGAGAGGGAACGGAGCGTACCAACTACACCGTAGGGGCTGGTGACGAGGAATGGAACAGATTATGTCCATGTCCCTCACAAGAGAACAAAAGCCATTCCTCACCTCAGCCAAATGACCCCAGAATCTGCACGATCACCAGCATGTCATTCTGCAAAAAAAGTGAGCACTTGGTTCAGTGGCAGAATCCTCGCCTTCCACACAGGAGACTTGGGCTCGATTCTTAGCCAACGTACCTCATGCACAGCCACTACCCATCTGTCAGAGGAGGCTTGCATGTTGCTATGATGCTGAACAGGTTTCAGCAGAGCTTCCAGATTAAGATGGATTAGGAAGAAACGCCTGGTGATCTACTTCCAAAAATTAGCCAGTGAAAATCCTATGGGTCACAACAGTCTGATCTGCAAACAATCACGGGGTGGTACAGGACCAGGCAGTGTTTCGTCCCATCGTACATGGAGTTGGAGGCCTACTTGACGGCAGCTAACGACAACAACCTGATACACTAGTGGGCATTTGCTGTAAAATAACCCAGCAAGGGGTGGGGGGGAAGTAGGTAGGGTACAGATGAAACAAAATTGGCCATAGGGTGATACTAGTTGAAGCTGGATGAGGGATACACAGGGGTTCACTATACTATCCTCTCTTCTTTTGTGCGTATTTGAAAAAGTCTATAAAATTTTATTTTGTTTTAAAAAGTGTCTCGTATGGGCTGAGAAACAGTAGAGAGGAGGCACACTGAACGCACCGCGTCGCCTCCCGCCATGCCTCCTCAGGATGCCATGGTTACTCTCGTGATGGAGGAGCCGTTTACCACAGACAGATTTGTTTTTCTCTATTTCCATTAATATTTAGTACACGTCATTATCTCCAAGTCTAATCACTTAAAGAAGAGATTTTAAATAATTCATTAATACAAACGAAAGAAGAAGCCACGCTGTCTTTTTCATTATCCCTCGAAGCCCGGAGGGCCCCCTCCTCTAGTCGTGACACGGGCACATAAATGTATTAACGCACACACCGAGAAGAACACACATAAAAATCCGTAGACACAAGCTGCCCAGTGCTTTCCTGATGGAAAAACAGTCCTTCCTCTTTACATCTCCCATGCCGACTGCTCCTCCTCAGAGTGGCGGCAGAGAAATGTGAGAAACCATCTAAGTGTTTGCCTCTTCCCTCCTTCTCCAATTCAAACAAATACCCCATTTCACCTTCCCAGAATCGTGCAGTCTCCAATATACACATACACAAATACCATTTCCTGAACTCTGATAAAATATGTCCTGCTTGTGTGAAGACATGTATGCATGTTTTTGTTTCATTTTATTATTTTATTTTTTACTGTGGTGAAAATATATACACCAAAACATACATCAATTCAACATTTTCTACATGTACAATTCAGTGACATTGATTACGTTCTTCAAGTTGTACAACCATTTTGCTATCCTTTTCCAAATTATCCCACCACCGTTAACATTAATTCAGTGCCCCCTAAGCAAAAACTCCCCCTTCGCCCCTCCCTCCTACCCCTGGTAACCACTAATCATTTTCAGTCTCTCTATATTTGCTTATTTTATGTAAGTGAGATCATACAGTATTTGTCCTTTGCCACACTTTGCCGTAATGTTTTCAAGGTTCATCCATGTTGTAGCATATGCGCATAGGTTTTAACGCCTAGAGACAAGGCTTGGATCTACCTTTTAAAATGTATTTGTTCAGGGTATGTCTTATAGGAGGGCACCTAAAACAAAACAGAGGACAACACCCGGACAGCTTAGAAAAATATCCAAGGCATACTCTCAGAAGTGGGATCTAGAGTACACACAGTGGTTCTTTCATCAACACTGGATTCGTTTTTCTCAAGGTCTGTATGCCACATTCTGCGAAGAAGCCAGGATTCTCCTTCCCTTCGCCTTTAAGGGACTCAGGCCTCTGCAGGGAGCCTCGCTGCGCGCGCCATGCTGGAGACGCAGAGCAACTTACCACCAACGAGAGAGGCCTCTTCCAGGAGACCACACCAATGAGTCCAGACAGCAGCACCTGCAAAGACAAACAGTTCAGGAGGTAAGATGTGTCAGGAGCTTTCAATAAACAACTGAAACAAAATTCACCTTTTCAACCTGAGGAAGGGCTGTAGAATGCAGCAGAAATTATGAGCACAGTTACAACGGCCTTGTTTTCCACTCCGAAGCTCCTGGCCTGCAGCCACACTGAAAGGCACACTCGGCCCTTTATTTACACCCTGCATTGTACTCGTCCAAAGAGTCTGTGCACTTTCTGAAAGGCCTCTGCCAGGCCACATACTCCATTTTGGTCCTATAAGTTATTTGGCTATGCTACTTAAAAATCACAAAAAAAAAAAAAAAAAAAGAAAAACCCAAGCCAGTTGCTATGGAGCCCACTCCAACTCTTGGCAACCCCTTTCGTCAGAGTAGAACTGTGCTCCACAGGGTTTTCAACGGCTGATTTTTCCAAAGTAGATCATAAGCCTTTCTTTAAAGGTGCCTCTGGGTAGACTCGAACCTCCAACCTTTCCATTAGCAGCCGAGCTCATTAAACATTTGCACCATATTCCGGCGAGGGCTTAAAGCACCATTTTACAGAAGGGCAAAGCTCTCCCCCTCACCTGTAACCCAGCCTCCTGCTCCCTCTGCTCTGAGTGCTGCCGACCTGCAGGACTTGTCCTGACCTGCAGGATCCATGCTTGGCTGGCTCTCTCCCGTCTACAGCACATCCTCCCACCACACACCTTTCTCTTCCCTCCCGGCCCTGGGAAAGTGTTCCCCACCACACAGCAGAGCTTGAACCTTGCTGAGTCAATACACATCATCGGATGAGGCTCCCTAACTTTCTGCTGACTGACTCACTTCCCAGGCTACCATGTCCCACCTGGCCTAGCTCCTTCTCTAGCAGTTGTCCCCTCTCTCCTGGCTCCTACCTACTGTCCTTACCACAGGAATACCCAAAAGTCTTCTGTATCTTAGAAAAACCACCTTCGGCCCTTTGTTAGTTACTGGCCTATCTTTCTTCCAGGCTGCCTCAGAAGTCCACACTCCTGGTCACAGGATCTGACTGGCTGCTCCCCAGACCTATGGCCCTGTGCTGCCAGTCTCCATAGGTTCAAGAGGGCCAATGGAACCATGGGGACACACACTCACTCCCCCACCCACTACAACCTGGCTCTTTCCCCGCTGGTCCTCAGAAACTCTTCTTACAAAGGTCACTGAGAGGTTACAGGTCCAGCCATCACCCTGCCAGCTGGAGATTGACCAGTCCTTCAGCTTAAGAAACTTTTCTCTAGACTTATGTACGTAGCTCTCCCCGATATTCTTCTTACTTTTCTGGCTTCTCCTATTCTCAGGCTCCCTCCGCGTCCTCCTTCCTCTCCCCCTCCTCTTCCAGTTTCCCAAGATCCCCTCCTTGGCCTTTTGTCTCTCTCTACTCCATGGCTTCATTGCAGATCCAGCTATGACTGAGGCTCCTCTAACACCCACATGCTGGCTGTTGCCACATGTGAGTCTCAGCGCAGCCACTCCGGTGTCTATCAGGAACTGCTCTGGTGTCTTCTCCAACTCAGCATGTCCCAAGCCTAGTCCTCCTCTTGTAATCTCTATCTTCCAAAATAGCACCCCCTGGTCACTCAAGCCAAAACCTTGGAGATGATCCCCCTCTGCTTCACCCCCAATATCTAATCAGACATGGTGAAGTGGAGGTGGCTGTGGCTTCCCTTTCAACAGGGCAATATTGAGGAGGCTCCGTTATAAGGAAGGTCCTGGTGTTCTCATATGAGGTTTCTTGTGATGATAAATAGCCCCAGATTTTCTACTGTGGGCCACTAGGGATCTGTTTTTCATATGAAGTTTCTTGTAATGATAAATAGCCCCAGACTTTCTACTGTGGGCCACTAGGGACCTGGATGGAAGGACTTGGCTAGATTTCCTCTGTGAATCCAAAAGGACCTGATCTCAGAACCTGAGGAGAGCACACTACTCAACAGAGCCATAAAGTCTCTTTGGTTCACCCCTAACCACTTCTTCAGTGGGCAGAACCAAGGCTTGTAACCAAACAGCCTCCACCACACCCTGCACCATGCCAGTCTCAGGGACAGGTTCAAACACTCTGGACCAGGAGTTTATATGAAGGATTTATGAACCTTCCCACAAACCACAGGACTCTGCTCCCCAGTATGGCACATAAATATTCTAGTCTTCAACACACACAAATCCTCCAAACAGAGTCAATTTTGACAAATATTTTTCACAAATGTGTTTCCATCTACCCAACATCTGCTCTTCGTGATCCTGCCACCAGCTTCTCTCCTCGCTGTATTCCAGGCTCCAACCGTGAGTGAAATCCTTGACTATTGGTTACTCATGTCTCTCTGTGGCCAAGTCTCACAAGTTCTTCCTTCACAATTCCTCCTAAACCTCTCTCTTACCTTCTATACTCAGCATTTGAACTCTCAAAACAGCCTCTCTGCTGTTGGATTCTTCATAATCCATAAACCAATTTCCCCCAAGCTATCTTAGAATCAGATTAAATTGTCATTGCTTATAAGGATACATTGCTAGAGTTCTCAGCATCATCTCATGCTCAACATTTCAAATGCTGAGTTCATTTCTCTAACTCCAAACTACCTTTTTTGTGAGTTTGAAATTTCTTCCCATAATCCCACCACCTTCTCAGCTCATCGCACCTGTGTTCAGTGCAACAGTCAGTTGCGAAGTTGGATCAGTTCTTCCCCTCGATGTCTGTCCATCTGCTTGTTCCTGTCCATCTCCTTGGCCACCCCTCTCTTGTCTTATCTGCCTGGACGGCACCCATATCTCACTTCTGTCCTTTACCTCTGCCCTCTCTGTTAAACCCATCCTGCACACCTGTGCCAGGTGAATCTCATCTGTCTGGTCCAATGCTCCCAACCCACAAGAATTAGGTCCTGATTCTCCACCAGTACTTCCCTAAATGACCCTCCACTCCTGTTCAGGCCACTCTGGGCACCTTGAGTAACCCTGGTGAGGAGAAGAACTACACAACAGTCATTGCATGTGCCCATGCCAACTCCAAGATCCCTACAGGCTGTCCTTCCACACTTAGCCTCCCAATGTCTCACCTTTTCCAGAATTTTTTCTATCACCCCAGTCCTTCTAGATCCATGGCTCAGCCCCTACTTCTTTCTCTTCCCTTAGGCTCTGTCTTAGTTATCTAGCGCTGCTATAACATAAATACCACAAGCAGGTGGCTTTAACAAACAGAAATTTATTCTCTCACAGTCTAGGAGGCTAGAAGTACAAATTCAGGCAGTCAGCTCCAGGGGAAGGCTTTCTCTCTCTGTCAGCTCTGAGGGAAGGTCTTGTCATCAATTTTCCCTGGTCTAGGAGCTTCTCAGTGCAGGGATCCCAGGTCCAAAGGACATGCTTCGCTACTGGCTCTTCTTGCTTGGTGGTAATGAGGTCCCTCTCCTCTCTGCTCTATTCTTTCTTTTATATCTCAGAAGAGATTGACTCAAGATACAATCTAATCCTGTAAATTGAGTCCTGCCTCATTAACATAACTGCCTATAATCCTGCCTCATTAACATCGTAGAGGTTAGGATTTACAACACATAGGAAAATTACATCAGATCACAAAATGTAGGACAATGATACAATACTGCGAATTATGGCCTAGCCAAGTTGACGTACATTTTTGGGGGATACAATTCAATCCATAACAGGGTCTGACCCTGGCATCTCTCTGACACATGACTTCCAAAAAGTGTCCTCTGTTTTCCCACACACCAACACCAGCCTCACCCAGATCAGGCCTACGTATGGGATAGGAATGATCAACATCCTAAAAAGTTTGTTTATACATTGCCTTCTACTTTCCATTTCTACCACTGAAAATTTTACCTATTCTCTGAGACATGCTCCAATGCCTCAGCAATCATGAAAGGCTTATGAATTCAAGAGTACAAGGGCTCCCCTTAAAATCCCAAACTACCACCAGACCTCTCAAAATGTCTTTAATAAGAACTGAACAACAGATAGAACTCCTTCATCTCTTCTAAGCTAAAATTTATAAAACTATCAAAACTCTACGGTAATGAAGTCCCTTAAAACAAGGATTTTACTGGAAATCAACAAATCTCCAAATAGCAGGCATTTCTAAACATAAAAGAAGTTAGTTGGTGTTGCTTTTCTCCAAGGCTACAATAAGAACTCATTTTGAATTTTCCTATCTTCATCATGAAGATATTATTCCTTGAACAGACACAAATAATTTTACTTCCAACAAACATGTATGATTTGCTTATTGAAGACAATTTACAATTCTAAATATCATTAATAAGTGTAATAGAGAACAGATCAAATTCCTCTACACAAATGAAGAAAATAAAATCACCAAACTCAAGTGATAGGTGGAACTCTAAGATAACCCCCAATGACCCATGGCCTTGTGCAATGCCTTCCCCTTGAGTATGAATATGGTAGACTATCACTTCATTGATCTTCCCCCAGTCATGCCTTGAGATGATGCAGCTCCGGCAATGCTTTGATTGCAGCCTTCTGAGACCCTGACCAGAGGATTCACCCAAGCTGTGACCAGACTCCTGGCCCATGAGAGCTGTCAGATAATAAATGGATGTTGTTTTGCCACTAAGTTTGTGGTAATTTGCTATGCAGAAATAGAAAACTAGTACATCCAGAGTGGGGATATTGGATTATTGTTCCAAAATATCCACTCCATTTCTACACCTCCCCAGAAGGAGCAGACTTCCTTGCCCCTCTAATACCAGAAACACAGCATCAGCTTTCAGGGAGGGCAACATGAGAAGGCCTGGAGGTGACTTGCAAAGCCTAGATACCAGGGTGCCACCTCCTGAAGACCCCTGCTTTGGTCTGCTTGATGACTGAGGGGAGTGGAGTGTGCTCCTCAGAGCGCTGGTGTGAAAGAATTTTAGAGCCACCGCTCCGCAAGCATCAGGTCTTATTTTGAACTACTTTTGCTCAATTCAAGCTACCAGAGAGGATTCTGTTGCATGTTCTGACATCTCAGTAATTCTGAAGGTTTATTTTGTGTCACTTCTGTGAGGAAAAGGGTCATGAATCTAGTTAGCTGTGAAATTACTGCATCTTATCAAACTTTTGTCCCATTTAATTTACTAGTATTGTTGCTCAAAGCCCACAGTGTACAAAGAATTTGAAGAAATTGAAGAGGGTCAGAGAAGAGTAACATATAAGTAAACAGCTGTGAAAGAAAAGCCAAAAGGAATGTGAAAGGCATGATATTGCTCAGAGAGAGGAGGCCTAACTTTTGAAGCACCTATGAGTTATTATAAAGACACCAACTCACTCTCCTTCACTTCCTCCCCCAGCCCAAATGGAGGCAAGAGATTAAATTAGAAATGAGAAAGAACTTCCTGCTGTTAAGGGCAATGAAAGGGGATAATGGACTGCTAGGAAGTCATGGCAACTCTGGAGCCAAAGACCTTACCATGTGATTGGTAGTGCTGCCTGGACACAGAGCGTGGAATAAATTAGCTCTTTCAATCTCATCCTCTAAGACTGAAAAGTCCTTTCACTGCCTTAAATCGAGAGTTTTCTTCAGATCTTCAAATCTGGTTGAAAGGCAAATGGTAATGCAACATTTTAGGTAGTGAATTAAGTCCTACTCAAATGTCGACTGGAAAGCCAATTAAATTACTTTCACAAAACATATGCTAGGTGTGCCCAAGAGACTGTAATGCCAATTTACCACTAAGAATCCAGTGTTCACTAACTTCCGGAGAAAGAACAATTGTTGCAAAAATGAAGCGAATACTATTCTGATCTGCCTAGAATAAGAAGAATCTACTGACTCTGTCTTCCAAAAGGCTTTTAGAGTACCGCCCTATGCTGCGCAGAGTTCTTCCGTCAGCCTCATGGAACAGCTGAGCCTGACCCTCCTGAAGAGGCTTACCCTACATCCATTTTCTTTTCTTTCTGTGTGGTTTAGTTTGGTTTGGTCTCCCTGGGGCCACATGGCAGGGCTCGTTCAGGTCTTCAGCCTCTGTCTCCACCTCAGCTCCCCCTTGGGGAACACACCCATCTTCACACTCATGCCACTTGTCATGGATTGAACTGTGTTCCCCCCAAAATACGTGTCCACTTGGCTAGCCCACGATTCCCAGTATTGTGTGGTTGTCCACTATTTTGTGATCTGATGTGATGTGATTACTCTATGTATTAGTAGTTGGAAAATATGGCTTTGGTGATAAAAATGATGCCAGAGATCACATGATAGAATTTTGCAAGATCAACGACTTCTTCATTGCAAATACCTTTTTTCACCAACATAAGTGGTAACTACACATGGACCTCGCCAGATGAAATACATAGGAATCAAATTCACTACATCTGTGGAAAGAGATGATGGAAAAGCTCAGTATCATCAGTCAGAACAAGGTCAGGGGTTGACTGTGGAACAGACTATCAATTGCTCTTATGCAAGTTCAAGCTGAAACTGAAGAAAATTAGAACAAGTCCAAGAGAGCCGAAGTATGACCTTGAGTATATCCCACCTGAATTCAGAGACCATCTCAAGAATAGATTTGATGCCCTGAACACTAATGAACACTAAAACTAGCAGAGTTGTGGGATGACATCAAGGACATCATACATGAAGAAAAAAAAAGATAGGAAAGAAAGAAAAGACCAAAATGGATGTCAGAAGACTCTGAAACTTCCTCTTAAACGTTGAATAGCTAAAGCAAAAGGAAGAAACAATGAGTTAAAGAGATGAATAGAAAATTTCAAAGGGCGGCTCGAGAAGACAAAGTAATGTATTATAATGAAATGTGCAAAGACCAGGAGATAGAAAATCAAAAGGGAAGAACATGCTTGGCATTTCTCAAGCTGAAAGAACTGAAGAAAAAATTGAAGTCTCGAGTTGCAATACTGAAGGATTCTACAGGGAAAATATTAAACAACGGAGAAAGCATCAAAAGAAGATGGTATATACAGAGTCACTATACCAAAAAGAATTAGTCAGCATTCACTCATTTCAGGAGACAGCATATGATCAGGAACAATGGTACTGAAGGAAGCAGTTCAAGCTGCACTGAAGGCTTGGCAAAAATCAAAGCGCCAAGAATTGATGGAATACTAATTGAGATGTTTCAACAAACAGATGCAGCACTGGAAGTGCTCACTTGTCTTATGCCAAGAAATCTGGAAGACAGCTAGCTGGCCGACTGACTGGAAGAGATCCGTATTTATGCCTATTCCCAAGAAAAGTGAGCCAGCCAAATGTGGAAATTATCGAACAATATCGTTAATATCACATGCCAGTAAAATTTTGCTGAATCTCATTCAAAAGCAGCTGCAGCAGTGTATCTATAGGGAACTGCCAGAAATTCAAGCCAGATTCAGAAGAGGACATGACACCAGGGATATCATTGCTGATGTCAAATGGATCCTGGCTGAAAGCAGAGAATACCAGAAAGATATTTACCTGTGTTTTATTGACTATGCAAAGGCATTCAACTGTGTGGATCATAACAAATGATGGCTAACACTGCAAAGAATGGGAATTCCAGAACACTTAATTGTGTGAAATCAGGGTAGTTATTAGACCTGCCACTGGCTTTTATTTAATGAGTTAACAAATGTTATGCTTTGAATTGTATCCCCCAAAAATGTGTGTCAACTTGGTTGGTCCACAATTCCCAGGATTGTGTGAATGTCCACTATTTTATCAACTGATGTGATTTTCCTGTGTGTTGTAAATCCTGTTACCGGTCCTCCAGGTCTCGCTCAGTGTGACACTGAGACAGGAGTTGGGTGAAAGCGAAAGAAGAAAACTTTACTTGGTTGGCCAAGCCAAGGAGCACACCAGAACCTGCGTCGCCAAGATGGCTCCCCGATCAGCAGGCACGGGGGTTTATGTGGGAAGGGAAAACAGAGTAGGGGCTCTTCTCCAGAGCATGTTCAGGAATGTGGTCCATCAGGGTTGGTGGACAACTTCTATGATGATGTCGTTGTCCTCTGGTTGATGCAGTCGCACTGGGGTTCAGGATTCACAAGCTGCACTGGGGTTCAGGATTCCCTTGGCCGTGGTGAAGGGAAAATGGTGACTTACCTCCTCCCAGCCCCCCTGTCGGCAACATCTCTGTGATATGTAACCGGGAAGACAAGTTGAGGCTCTCTGTGCATGCATGCATTGTTCTGTACCTGCACAGGCACCTCAGACTGATTCTGTCGGGTATTCGCCCCAGCTCCTAATTTTTCACTCTCGAGGTTTTAGCTTAGCCCTACCCAGCTGCTGTCCCGTGGCTGAACCCTACCCGGCCACTGTCCAGCCTCTATGATGTTAACAAGGCGGGATTAGCGGCAGTTATGTTAATGAGGCAAGACTCAATCTACAAGATTAGGTTGTGTCTTAAGTCAGTCTCTTTTGAAGTTTAAAAGAGAGAAGCGAGCAGAGAGACACGGGGATCTCATACCACCAAGAAACAAGAGCCAGGAGAATAGCGTGTCCTTTGGACCCAGGGTCCCTGTGCTGAGAAGCTCCATGCATTCCATACCCATGTCATTCAGTACTTCATTCTTGGTAATTTTTGTTAGCTAAATCTTGCAGATCATTAATTGTCTCTGTACTGTGTCTAATCAACTGCCAAACTATACATTTGTATTTGTTTTAGAAAATTTAAATTATTATAATTTATGCATTTAGAAGTTTTTATTTTTTCCCTAGATATCACAGTTCATTTCTGATAGTTTCTTACTGCGTGCTTATCTTTATGACTCTGTCCATAATTGCTTTGAATATTTAATTTATAAATGCTCTGAATTCCAATGTGTGTAGTTTAAGGGAGTGCATCTAAGTCTGTTGTTTGTTTGTTTCTGGTGGGTCTCATTTATTATCACTTCCTTTCTATTATGCTTACATGGTGGAAGTCTTATTGTGAAGACAATGCTTGATCTTTAATCAATTTTCCTCTAAAGATGTTTATTTCTGCCAGTAACCAGGGAGCACCCAGGACTTGGAAACATCATGGTCCCGGGGTCCTCAGCTCAAGGCTCAGTGTGCAAATCACACACTGAGCCCCCTACCTCGCAGTAGGTGCAAGGTTCCGTGTCCCAGTAGCAGTGTTAAGGTGGCCTGACACTCTGATTCCAGCTACCTATTTCTCTGACATAGTTTGTTTAAGGGTGAGGTAGGGGTCTCTGGACACCTGCAATGTCTCAAGGAGCATGTCTTTGGCAGATCATAGTTGTTCTGTAGAAAGAGCATTCCTCAAAGCACCTAGTCAACCACAATGCCAAACCTGAAGGAAATCTCCCATTCCTGCTGTTTTTCATGGCCACGGGAGTACACTAGTGGAAGAATGAACAGGTGCCACTTTAACTTATTTTTTTAAATTTATCAAAATAATAAACTCCTATTTAAAAAAGACTTTGTTTTAATTATTTATAATTAATAAAATCAATTATTATTTATAAATGTAAAAATATTCCATGTATTTTATTATTTAGTCATTTAGCCCTTACAACTATATATTTCTCAAATCTTATTACTTGCAAAGAAATCAAATGTTATTCCCAAATAATTCCTTCCCTCTATTTCCTTCCTGGAAAAAATCATTATTATTCTCATCTTGTTGTTGTTGTTAGGTGCCATTGAGTTGGTTCCAACTCATAGTGACCCGATGTATGATAGAACGAAACACTGCCCAGTCCTGCGCCATCCTCACAATCATTGCTGTTTGAGCCCATTGTTGCAGCCACTGTGTCAATCCATCTCGTAGACGGCCTTCCTCTTTTCTGTTGACCCTCTACTTTACCAAGCACAATGACCTTCTCCAAGGACTGTTCCTTTCTGATAACATGTCCAAAGTATGTGAGATGAAGTTTCACCATCCTCACTTCTAAGGAGCATTCTGGATGTACTTCTTCCAAGATAGATTTGTTCGTTCTTCTGGTAGTCCATGGTATATTCAATATTCTTCGCCAACACAATAATTCAAACACATTGATTCTTCTTCGGTCTTCCTTATTCACGGTCCAACATTCACATGCATATGAGGTGACTGAAAATACCATCTTAAAACTTTCTAAGCCTATAGCCTTCCTATGTAATGGTAAGAAAATACAAGCAAGAAAAGAACTCCATTCACAAAAACAAAAAATTAATACCTATCCAAGAATTAACTCCATGAGAACATACAAGGTTGCTACCAAGAAAACTACAAACTCTCCTGAGGGATATAAAGGAAGATTTATAAATGGAGACACATACCATGTTCCAGGATAAGAAAACTTAATATAGTAAAATATTAGTTTTCTCCATATTTATAAATTAATCTAGTTACCTCAGTCAAAATCCCAGTGGGATTCTTTGAAGCTTGACAAAATGATTCTAAAGTTTATCTGAAAGAGAAATAAATACAGGTAGTCCCCTACTTATGACAGAGTTCCAATCCGATGACTCCATCATAAGTCAGTTATGATGTAAGTTGAATACCTCTTTTTGTTTTATTTTTTATTATTATTGCCTTTTACTATCAGTATCTTTATAAATCTGATCTTTATTTGTCTGTGAGTAAACATCTGACAATGATAACAGCAAATCATACGCTGCAACACTGTATGTAGTACGTTACTAATAATAAACTTTACCAAAAAAAAAAGACAGTCGTAAGCGCAGTTCGTTGTAACTCTAATCTGCCTTAAGTCACGGACTACTTGCACAGTAAAACCTGTGAAAGCCAGAACCTGTGTAACCTGTCAGAGAAGGAAAACTCAAATACTTTCTACTAAAAGCAGGAGATAGAAAAGTGGTTAAGACTGCACCCTGTCAAAGGTGGAAAACTTGCGAGGCCCAGAAAAACAAGGGAATGCCATAGACTTCTGGCTCTCACAGGTTTCACTGTACCTGATAACAGTGAAGAAACAAATGTCAGTGAACTAAGAAAGTGGGACAGGTTTAAGCATTGCCAGATACATTCTTCCTCTCTTCAAAATTCCAAGTTAAAAAGTATCAGAACAAAAACGTATTAGAAACCACAATACCTAAAAGTGGCTCGAGAATAGACAGATAAAAAGAATAGAATATAAAGCTTCAATATAGGCCCAAGCACTTATTAGTTTTTAATTACATGAGGATGGCATTTTAAACCAGCAGGGAAAAGAAAGGTTGTTGAATACATGGTTCCAAGACAATTGCACACTAATTCTAAATACATAAAATAAAATAACCACTATGAATCAAAACACATTACAAAGTGATTGAAAAATTAAATATAAAAAATAAACTCTCCAGGTAACTACTTAAAATTCATAAATAGATTTCCTACCTTCAAAAAAATCCCCAAAGAAAAAAAAAGAGGAACAAACCTTCTAAGTAATCAGTAAAAAGCAAAGTAAAATAGTAAGTCCCTTCCGTGGCTAAGTGGTTAATAGTTCGGATGCTAACCAAGAAGTCGGCAGTTCAAATCCACCAGGCGCTCCTTAGAAACCCTATGAGGCAGTTCTACTCTGTCCTGTAGGGTGGCTAGGAGTTGGAATCAACGGCAATGAGTATTTTTTTTTCTGCCTGTCAAACTGGCAGTGGTTAGAAAGATTGATAATGCTCTCTGATGTGGCCACAGAGAATGCACACAATCACGAGGGAAACTCTCAACTGGCAAGAAGTATTTTTTGAAAAATGAGAATACTCTCTAGTCAAATAAATCCAAAACCCAGGATAACATAGATGATTTTCTAGGAAAATATAAAGTACAACTGATTCCAAAAGAGACTGAAAAACTAACAGTACCAATGAACACCAAGAAATCAGGGAAGTCATCTAACAGCTACAGCCAAATTCTTCAAATGCTTCTAAGTAATGAGAATTCCAACACTGATTTTTTTTCAAGGCATGGAGAAAAAAATAAAAAGGAAACTTTCCACATTATTTTTACAAAGGTCAGCATAACAACTACAAACATAAAAAACAGCCCAAGTATAGAAAATAGACCAGTTTTACTTATAAACAGTGGTACATATATTTTAAATAAAATGCTAGAAAATAGATTTCAACAGTACATTTAAAAGAACAGGCAACAAGGCAGGGGGTTGTCTCAGGAATAAGAAGATGGCTCAGTAAGAAGAAACATGTTAATAAAACCAATCATATTAATATGAAAAAAATTTAAAATATGATCATTCAGTAGATTCTTAAAAGGCATTTGATAAAATTCATTCTCTGTTTTTTATTTAAAAAAAAAAAAAAAGGACTCTTCGTAACATAGGACAAGATAAGGATGTCCACAGCCACCACTTTTATTTTTAGTTACTCTGAAAATACTAGTATGGAGTGCAGTATTATGAGATGGCTCCCAAGATTCCACTCTCTGGTGTACACACCCTATATAATCCCCTCCCCTTGAACGTGGGCAGGACTATGAATATGATGGATTTCAACCCCGTGGTGGTTGTTGTTAGCTGCTGTCAAGTTGATTCCGACTCATGGCGAGCCTATGTGTACAGAGTAGAACTGCTCCACAGGATTTTCAAGGCCACCATCTTTTGGAAGCAGATTGCCAGGCCTGCCTTTTGACGCCCCTCTCGGTGGGTTCGAATCACCAATTTTTCAGCTAGTAGTTGAGTGCTTAACCATTTGTACCACCGAGGGACTCCATCTATGATTAGGCTACATTATAGGACAAAGATGAAGGAATTTTTCCAGTGTAATTAAGTCCCAAACCAGTTGACTTTGCGTTAATTAGAAGGAAGATCATGCTGGGTGGGCCAGACATAATCAAGAAATCCCTTAAAAGAGTCTGGGACCTTCGAAGTTAGAAATTCCACGTGTGAGACAGATTCTGCTGCAGGCCTTGAAGATGGAAGCTCCCATGTTGTGTGAGAAAGCCTCTAGAAGCTGAGAGTTTCCACCCCCTACAGCCAGCAAGAAAACAGGGACCTCAGTCATACAACCACAAGGAAATGAATTCTGCAAACAACCTGAGAGAGCTCAGAAAAGGATCTTTCCCTAGTGAAGCCTCCAGATGAGGATGCACCCAGTGTCACCTTGATTTCAGCCTTGGACCCTGAGCAGAGGACTCAGATAAAACATGCCAGACTCCTAGCCCATGTAATTTGTAAGAGAATACACTTGTGCCATTTTAAGCCTCTGAGCTTGTGGTAACGTGGTATACAGCAGTACAAAACCAATATGACTAGCTAATAAAACTAGACAAGAAAACCCTATGGAGCTCAGTTCTACTCTGTAACACACGGGGTCGCCATCAGATGGAATCAACTCGACGGCAGTGAGTTTGGTTTTTCTGGTCTTTGACATGGGATGTTACACTGGTCTCTCCACGTGAGTGGTGAAGTACCGTCCCGCAGCCCTTGATGCTGGGCTTGGCCATGGGACTTGCATGGGCATGCTGGATGGGAGTGGCTTTGGGTCAGTTCCCCCAGAGTCTTCAGAGGCATCACATTTCCCCTGCTCTCGAGTGCTCCCACCTCTTATCTATGAGAAGAGCACAGCACAGATGGCCACTGCCCGCCCCTTCAGCCTGGACCCCAGAATGGGCACAGGGCACAGACCCAAATCCAACCTGAAGCTTACAGCCCAAAGTGGAGCCACCCCAGCTGACCTTCAAGACCAGGGAGAAAGCAAAGGGTTGTTATTATAAACCACTGAGTTTTGGGTGTTTTTTAAGTAGCATTATTGTGGCAAGCACCACCTAACACCATCTAAGATACAACCAGTGGTCTCTTCCCATCTGGAGTAAAGGAGAGTGAAGAAAACTAATGACTCAAGGAAGCAACCAGTCCAAAGGACTAACAGACCGCGTGCACCACAGCCTATGCGACCCCACAACCAGAAGAATTAGACAGCTACCACTACTGCCCACTCTGACCAGGATCACGACAGACAGTCCCGGACAGAGCAGGAGAAAAATACAAAATAAAAAATCAAATTCATAAAAAAAAAAACAGACTTACTGGCCTGATAGAAACTGGAAGAACCCCCAGGACTATGGCCCTAAGACATCCCTCTGACTTGGAACTGCAGCCATTCCCAGAAACCACTTTCCAGTCAAGAAACGGATAGTCCTATAAAATAATAACACTCAAAAGGAACATACTCCGTAGCACAAACAATTATACGAAACCAAAAGGGCAACATTCTGCCAAAAGTAAAGATGAGAAGGCAGGAAGGGACAGGAAAACCAGATGAAAGGAAATGGGGAACCCAGGGTGGAAATGGGGAGAGTGCTGACACAGTGTGGAGATTATAACCAATGTCATGGAACACTTCATGTACAATTTGTTGAATGAGAAACTAATTTGCTCTGTAACTTTCACCTAAAACACAATAAAATATTAAATAATAATTTTTTTAAAAGTTTAGTTTAACTTCTAAAGAATGCATGCCTTGAGCAGTGTGCTTTTTAAAGATCTATCTACATGGGATCAAACTGACAACAGCAACTCGAAAGATTGGATAGGAAACTTAGGGGGCAGTGAGCTTATGTTAATGGAGGAGGAACAACTCAGAAAAGGAGGCTGAGAATGGCTGCACTACTCGAAGAATGTAATCAATATCACTGATTTGTGTATGTAGAAATTATTGAAGTAGGGTATGTTCTGCTGTGTATATTCTCAACACAACAAAAACAAATTATTAAAAAAAGAGTCAACTAACATACATGTAGTTTAAAAAGAATGTAAAATCAAAGACGAATTACAAATGGGAAAAAGATTTATAATACATACAATAGGCAAAAGGTTAATTTTCTTAATTTACAAAGAGTTCATATAAATTTAAAAGAAAAAGGAATAACTCCATAAAAAAATGGCTAAAGACTGAACAGAATGTTCACATTTTTTAATGGACAATAAATACATTAAAAGATGCTTAAGTCTACTCAATTTCTTAAAAAGTAAGTCAAAACACAAAGATATATATTTTTATCAATCAGACTGTTGAGGTTTTTTGTTTTTGTTGTGCATCTATGGGCATGTGCGTGTCCGAATGTGTGCGTGTGTGAGTGTATGTGTATGTGTGTGAGTGTGCACGTGTGTGTGTGTGCGAGTGTGCATGTATGTGTGTGTGTGTGTGTGTGTGTGAGCGTGAGGGTGTGAGTGTGAAGTCTGATAAAACCCAGTGGTGGCAAGCGCATAGGAGAAAACAGCTCCTCCTACACATTACTGGTAGTGGTAGAAACTGATGTAGCCTTCCTGGGAGGCAATTTCATAATATCACTCACGATCAAAAATGCACATACTCACACTCAGTGATACTGTTACTAAGAACTTAGCCTATACTACCAGAAGTACACCAAATCATTTACACAAGGAAGTTTCCTACAAAAACCTGTAACCAGTGAGTAACAATAAAAGGCTAGTTAAGCCACTTTGATATTTACATATAATGTAAAATAGATGTATTATGAAGTCAGAGGTAGGTCTGTTCATGCTGCTGTAGAATGACCTCAAAGACAGACACACAGCACATAGTACAGTGTGCAGAGAATGATCCCCATTTGTATAATAAGAAAAGAATATGGATGTATGAGTTTCGTACAAACATTTTTTTTTTTTTAGGAAGGATACACAAGAAAAAGTTAATGGCAAACTGGATTAGGAATGCTGTGAAGGGAGACTTACTTTCACTTGCCGTAATATTAATCTTTAACCCTGTGCATATATTGTTTTATGTGATTTTAAACCATGCATGGAAACCCTGGTGGCATAGTGAGTAAGAGCTATGGCTGGTAACCAAAAGGTTGGCAGTTCAAATCCACCAGGTACTCCCTGGAAACCCTATGGGGCAGTTCTACTCTGTCCTACAGGGTCACTATGAGTCGGAATTGACTCAACAGCAACTTTTTTTTTTCTTTTTTAATGCCCTTTGATCTGAAGTCCTCAAGAGTCCTTTTCAGTGGAGCTTCCAGACTAAGATGGACTAGGAAGAAAAGCCTGGCAATGTACTTCTAAAAATCAGCCGATGGAAACCCTACGGATCACAATGGTCTGATCCGAAACTGATCATGGGGATGGCACAGGACCTGGTGGCACTCGTTCCACTGTGCATAGGGTCGCCATGAGTCGGGGTCGCCATGAGTCAGGGTCACCTCAACGGCAGCTAACCACAGCAACAATCCCAACTGCTGCATTAAATCATGTTATGGAAGAATACTGAATACCATGTGGAAATATTCACACTACATAAAAGAAAAAATAAAGAAAAGTAAAAGCAGGCTACAGAATGTCTTTTTTTTTTTTTTTTGAAGGGGAGAGTGGGAGCAATTTCCCTTGTATCAAGTCAATAAATACAGCCATCAACACACAAACACATAAAGAAACCCCAAAGTCACTCACGGCTATCTCCGGATGTCAACTCCCTCCTTGTATTGGTTTCTTTCCCGTGCTTTATGCATAGCGGAGAAAACACAGTATTTAAAACCCAAGCCAGCAACCACTGTTTCCACCTTAGTCTAAGAGGGACTAGAACTCCCTCTGATGCTCCCTTCTACCAGTGAACCTGGCAAGACAAACCCCAATGCTTCACTGCAAGGGGCCCTCTGCTTCAGAAAAGACATTGAAGGTTTCTGCACACAAGATGGCTTCCTGGCTAAGTAAACCAGTTGTCCTCTAGTTGATTCTGACTCAGTGTGACCCCATGTGGGAGTAGAACTGTGCTCCATAGGGTTTTCAATGGCTGACTTTTCAGAAGTAGATCACCAGGCCTTTCTTTTGAGGAGCCTCTGGGTGAACTCGAACTTTCAACCTTTCAATTAGCAGTTATACCATCCAGGGACTCCCTGGCTGAGTAAGAGGGCAGGAACTAGAATCCCAGCACTGTGCAGGGTTCCAGGTATATGCGGGAAGCAGGGAGACCTAGCCTGCCAAGAAAGATGCCAGGTGGTCATGGGCACCTCTACGTGGGCTGCTGCTCTTTGATGGAAAATTATGAGGATTTAAAAGATAAATGCAAGTTTCAAGGATGCATTCCAACCAGCACCCAAATGTACACAAGAGGCCCCTGTCTTCCTCCCTTTCTCAACCCAGTGTTGGAAAGACAATATTAAGTATGCAGGTCTACTGCCTTGTTGGGAAAAGAACTTTCTATAAACCCTTCACAAATCATTTTGATTCTCTTCTTTTAGAAGTCTCCTCTTTGCACAATAAAAACAATGTATTTGTTGATTCAGAACATTAATTCCATTAAAATCACATTAAGTGTAATGAAAAGCTATCAGAGTATAATTATGCAAGCAAATTCACAGACCTACATCAACTTTTAAATCCACTGGAATTACAATAGGAACTGAACCTCTCTGGTAGATAAATTGCTCTTTCATTTCCAAATGATTGTGAATAAAAGCCCACTACACTAATGTTATAAACCACACATTCCTTATACAAAGTCCAAAACCCAGTTCTGTTCTGTAAAGGCGCCTTAGCCTGGGCCTTCCCAGGGCCAGCCGGTTCTCCAGGCCACGTGCTAGGTTATCCGCGCCCCAGAGCACATTCCCTTCTGGGAACTCCTGGCCTACGAGCCCAGTCAGCGGACCATGGAGTGTCTCTGAATTCACAGCTTCCACAATCACCCCTCTGAGCCCCTTCAATGTAACCACCAAATCCCCGCTCTGCCCCACCCTCAGAACCCACTCAGGGCCTGCAGGCTGCTCTCCTGCCTCCAGGCCCCAGTGCTGCCCCAGGTGCCCACTGTCTGCTGCCCTCTGCTCTAGCACTGGCCCTGCCCTCCTCAGCCCCTGCCTGGCCACACACAGACCTGGGTGCAGAGTGAGTCTTCTGTCCTCAAACTTGGTGAGACCCAGAAGGAGGCAGAGGGCCACTGGGACAGGCAAGAAAGGGGCATGGGGCTTGACTACAGAGCAGAGGGGACAAGGAGCGCTTCTTGTTAGCACCAGGAGGCTGCCAGAAGCTGCCATCCCACGCCATGAGCAACACACACTGGCACGCCAGGACTCTGCCTAGGCCATGGCCCCTCACTCACCGCCTAGGTCCACCCAAAGGAGTCAACAGGTGGGCCAAACAGTTAAGCACTCGAATACTTGCCGGAAGGTTGGTGGTTCAAACCCACCCAGAGGCACCTGTCTTCTAGACAGGCCTGGCAATCTACTTCCAAAAAAAGCAGCCACTGAAAAACCTATGGAGCACAGTTCTACTCTGCACATGAGGTCTCAGTGAATCAGCGTTCACTAGTTGGCAACTGGTAAGGCCCTCAAATAGAAAGTGGGGAACCTGTACAATTGGCCCATGCTGCTGGCATGAAGGGAGTCCCCCACCAACCAAGTGGCCCCAAACAGATGCAGTGGCCCCCCAAGAGGTCAGCAGGGACCAGCACCCCTGTAACACTGTCTCCTTTCAGCCTCCTGTGCCCCTTCCCCTTTAATTGGGTCCTGCCTCCATCTGCATCCAAGGCTCCCAGGACTCCTATGCCCTGGTCACCAGGGGCCTCTGGGTCCCTGAGTCTTGAGGGCCCCCTTCAGCCCTTACTGGCCGACTTTAATGCCCTCTCCTGCCTTTCCAGAGCACCCTCCTCCCTCAGCTGCCCCTGGTTTCCCACCTTGACCTCCAGGGCTGCTCCTTGCAGACTCCCTCTACCCTTCTTCCCTTCTCCCCTCCGCACACCACCCATCACAGGAGATCCCAACCCCTCCCTCGCTCCTTCCCAGTTTGCTTCTAAAACTCCCTCTCTCAGCCCCTCTCAGTCCCCTCCAGTCCCGTGTACACATCTGCCAAGTGGGCGTCTGCTGCTGGGTGTCTCGCCAGCAGCTCTGACTCAACGTAGCCAAGCTGCACCATCAACCACCCCACACCCAGCTGCCCTGTGGGCACACTACCCTCTGTCAGGGCCACTCCCCACCCAACCGGGTGGGCCTGTTAGAGACCAGCTACCACCGCCCAGCTTCCCTCTCTCCACCTCTCTCAAATCCCGTCTGTCCACTTCCTCCTCCTGACCAGGTATGCAGGAGAACTCCAGATCCCCACGCCACCACACCTGGCTGTCACCTCTCCCTGAACTACTCCAACACTCTACACCGAGTCTCCCTGCTCCGCTGCTGGCCACTTCAACCTATTTTCCACAGCACTGCAGAATCGCCTTGCTAAAATGCAAACCTCATGGGGGCCCCTCTTCCCTGCTCATACCCTTTCACCTCCAGGCTGAGGGGCCTGCCCCCACGTCCTGCCTCGTATGGCTGCTCCCCTGTGCTCTGTTCAGCCCGTCAGGGAACAAGCACCCTGTGGCTGTTGTAACTTGCAGGTCCTGCAGTCCCACACTGAGTGAGGGGCCTGGCGCCTCAGTAAGATAGAAGCCCTGTCTCCTGAAGGCAGTCAGAGCAAGGCCCAGCATGCAATGCTCCGTGTGGCGCCCTCCTCCAGGGCGGGCATCCTTCTCTGCCACTCTCCTGTCCAATTGTGCAGGGGCCCCAGGGTAGCACTGCCCTTGAAGGACAGTATTTTCACTTGCTTTCTTAATTTCATAACAAAAGCAATGCAAGGTCAACATATAAAAAAGTTAAGAATGTCATATAAGCTAAAGGAAGGATATTAAACCATCTATACCCTCGCCACTTCTGTTCTAACTTCTGTTAACATGCGGTAGGATTCTATTTAAAGGTTTTTATAAAAATCAGATCATAGTGTTGTCAATAATTTTCCATTACAATATAATTCATCATGATCATGATGTCACAATACGTATTTGTTTACATCATTTTAATGGTTTGTATGAATACACTACCATTACTTTAAAGAGTCCTACTACCAGAGGGTCAGCGAAAAAGACGAAGACCCTCAACGAAATGGACTGACACAGTGGCTGCAACAATGGGCTCAAGCGTAACAACGATTGTGAGGATGGCACAGGACCTGGCAGTGTTTCATTCTGTTGTACACAGGGTCACTAAGAGTAGGAACTGACTCAATGGCACCTAACAACTATTAATCTATAAACATTTTAAGTCATAAACACACAAGTAAATGTTTTTGAACAAACATAAATACAGAAGCATATAGTTAATTTTTTAAAATTTATTTACATCAGTCTAAGTAATTGTTTGGAGCCCTGATGGCACAGTGGTTAAGAGCTCAGCTGCTAACCAAAATGTTGGCAGTTGCCCTCCCAACAATCTCCATAAACACACAAGACACAGCCTTCCTGCCCTTCCTCCCCACTCCTTCCCGCTCCCAATACAGCAGTAGTCCATTTTTTTTTTTTTGATATTTCAGCATTCAATGTTGACATCATGGTGACTATGTAATATTACCCATAGCTGAACCACAAGGAGTACTATAATTACGCTGCCTTTTAAAACCACATTGCTATATTTAATTGAGGTGAATTGCCCTTTTTTGCATTTGTCTTCTATACATCTATCAAAACTTCATCCCAGCTCTCCAACACCCCTGAGAATCTCCTCTCCCCACGTCTGGGCGCGGTAAGTGCTCCATCCACTCCAGCTTTCTCAGCCATGTCACTCTGGGGGCCCTCCCTCCACCTGCCCCTTCCTCACCTGGCCTGGAGCACCTCAGCTCCCAGGGAGTTCCTTCACCATCACCCTGGACTCACTTTCACCACCCCTGGGTGGAGCCCCTGTTTTCTTGATCCCACATCTTCCTTTTTCTTGGTTTTTCCCCAGATTTTTGAGGGGACCACATCCTCCAGTAACTTTCAGAGAAATAATTCATAGCAGGTAAAAATCTTAAAACCCTTCATGTCTGAAATATAGGGGTAGAAATTTTAGGTTGCAGACTATCTTCCTTCAGAATTTTTTACATAATGCTCTAATACGTTCTGACTTTCAGCATTGCTGCTGAGAAATCTGATTCACAGATTTTTATTGAGTGCCAGCCATTTACCAGGCCGTGTTCTAGGCACTGGCTGGCGCAAACGGTTAATGTGCTCAGCTGCTAACCGAAAGGTTGGAGGTTGGAGTCCAGAGGTACGTCGGAAGAAAGGTCTGGTGATCTACTTCTGACAAAATCAGCCACTGAAAATCCTATGGAGCACAGTTCTACTGTGACACACAGGGGGTCACCATGAGTTGGCGTTAACTCAACAGCAACTGGTTTTTGGTTCTAGGCGCTGGTGATTCAGCAGTTAACAAAGGTGCCTCGCAGGGCCTCCCTCATGGGGCTGACATTCTGGGAGGCAGAAGAGAGGGAGAAAATAATGAGTGAAGCAATGTGGTATGTTAGACAGGGATACACCAAATGAAGAAACAAAAGACTGAGACACGGTAGCCTCAGGAGACAGGAAATACTGGGCTTCTAGGGTGACTGATCCCAACAGGGCAAAAGGGTATCCAGGGGTCTGATGCCCCCGATTCCTGGTGGTAATACATGAAACCCACAGGGGCACGCGTGGCTCTTTGCTTTTCATTCATTGAGCTGGGTACTTGCTCTGAACCTGGAATCTCACCTCCTTCAGTTCTGGGAGTATTTCTTGTATTATCATTTTGTCATGGTTCTTTCCACTCTATTTCCTTTGTTCTTTGCAATTCCTGTTCCTATTTGCTTCCTGATCCTCTCTTTTCTTTCCTTCCAATTTCCCACTTCCCGGTCTTTTTTGTTCAGTTTTCTGAGAGATTTCCTCAACTTTACCTTTCAACACTTGTCATGATTTTGAATCTTTTTATTGTGAAAAATGTCAAGTAGTTAGAAAACTAGAAAAATAAGAATATCTAATCCCATCTCCTTAACCATCACCTTGATTGACAATTTTGCCATACTTGCTTTATTTCTATCTTTGCTTTTTAAGATAAATTACAAACATCATGACATTTCACCCCTAAATATTTCAATACGCATCTCTAAAAACATTTCTCTATTGAACCACAAAACTATCAATATATCTAAAAATTTATTAATTATTAATAAAATATCTTAATATCATCTAATACCTGATCTTTATTCAAATTTCCTAGGTTGTACCCAAGATGTCATCTTACAGTTGATCTGTTCAAACTAAGTTACAATATCTAGTAATTTGGAATATATATACATGATATTAATTTATACTGTTGGTTAACTTTAAACGTTCAGCGAATTTTTAGCCCACATACCTCTATATAAGTTTTCAATTAAGAGTAGTTTCTGTTAAAGCCCCTACAGTGTAAGCAAGAGTTTTAACACAAGTATGCTTTCTTCTCTTCACCTCAGAGCCCTAGTGGTACAGTGATGAAGAGCTCAGCTGACAACCAAAAGATCAGGAGTTCGAATCCACCAGCCACTCCGTGGAAACTCTAAGGGCAGTTCTGCTCTGTCCTATAGGGTCACTATGAGTTGGAATCGACTCGACAGCAACAGATTTTCTTTTTTTTTTCCCCCTTCACCTCATCTTCTCCTTTTTTGCTACTATAATCTGGAATTTTAGATCCAAACTATTATATTGTTTATATATTGTATATTCAGTCTCTTTTGATAACAACATCCAGTTGCCATCAAGTCGACTCCAGCTCAACGCAATCCCACGTGTGTAAGCGCAGACCTGTGTTCCACAGGGCTTTCAGTGGCTGACTTCTCGGAAATAGATCCCAAGACCTTTCTTCCAAGGTACCTCTGAGTGGACTCAATCCTCCAAACTTTCAGTTAGCAGTTAACCGTTGGCACCTCCCAGGGACTCCTTCGGATATATATACATACAGTTTCCACTTTCAGCTTTAACTAGTTTCAGCGCTTCTCATTTGTTCTCTTTTCCCGTGACTTCACCAACTTGAGCTGCTGACTTTACACTGGAAATCGCTGAAGTACGTCTTCAGGTAGTTTTTCTTCTGATCGATTTGATGACCTTCAGACCCATGAATATCTGAGCACACTTCAGCTGCTTTAAAAGTACCATCACAGATTTCCCATCTGCTTCAGCTGTTGTCATCTGTGAAGGACAGCTCAGGTAACTACAAACAGGTTTTTCTACCTGGATGCTATTGGAGGACCACAATCTTGAATTTCACATTATCATTTCATTCTCTTTCTCTTTAAAGTTTTTTTTTTTCACTTACTTATACTCTCCGTACAATACATTGTTTGGCTTTGCTTATTTTAGTACTTTATAGAAATGATATAATTTAAAACTGTTGCATATTTCACATATTTCTCAGACCCAGGGAGCAAATCCACTCAGGGTGCAGTCTGTATCTCTTACTTCCTGCAGGGGCTGCTCTGATGGAAGTCAGTGCCCCTGAGTAACCCTGAAGCAACAGAGGGCCAGAGGCAATGGGCCTTAGGCAGACAAATCTGAAGACTGCTCTGTAGCCCCTCACAGGTCCTGTCAGGATCAAGTACATCACTCCCAGGGGCCAAGTCCTTTCCTCTCTGCTTTACTCTTCCAACCTTACTTGTTCTCCCTGTGATATTGAAAACTCCCAGGTAACTACCCACATGTTAGCTCCAAACTCAGTTCTGCTTCAAGAATAATCCAGGTTAAGAAAATGTACATTTTTAGGATTCATCTATCATGTTGGTGCACACAGCTATAGTTTATTCATTTTCACTGTGATATAATAGTTCACGTCATTAAAAAAGTACACACATTGGCGGACTTCCTGGAAGATGGCGGTGTGTGCAGTCCCATGCACTGCTCCCCCCACCTCGCCCCGGAACACCAAGGAAAACAACCAGAAGCTGGCAGACTCAGTGTTGTAAGAACTCTGACAAGCTGGTGAGAATGTAAAATGGTGTGGCCTCTGTGGAAAATAGTCTGGTAGTTCCTCAAAAAGTTAAACACAGAATTATCATGTGACCCAGCAATTCCACGCCTAGGTATATACCCAAAAGACTAGAAAGCAGGGATTCAGAGACTTGTACTCTAATGTTCACTGCAGCATTATTCACAATAGCCAAAAGGAGGAAACAATCCAAGTACCCATCCACAGATAAATGGATAAACAAAATGTGGTACATACATACAATGAAATGTTATTCAGCCATAAAGAAAAATTAGATTGTGATACGTGCTACAACACTGAACTTTGAAAACATTATGCTAAGTAAAATACGTCAGACACCAAATGATAAATATTATAGGATCTCACTTTTATGAAGTATCTAGAACAGGCAAATCCATAGAGATCAAAGTTTATTAGCGGTTACCAGGGACTGGGGAGAGAAGGAAGTGGGGAGTTATTGCTTAAGGGGCACTGAGTTTCGGTTTAGGGTGATGAAAAATATTTGGAAATGGATAGTAGTGATGGTTCTACAACATACCGAATGCAATTAACGTCACTGAATTATACACTTAAAAATGGTTAAAATGGAGGACTCCGGCAAGATGGCGGTCTAGGTAGAAGCACCACGCCGTCCGTCCACAACAAAGATCCGAAAAACTAAGCCAAACAGAGAATCAACAATCCTGAAACCCTAGAACATCAAATGAAGAGATAAAAAACTCAGCCGAACACCAAACGGAGTAAGAATACT
>NW_004443955.1:10110054-10123766 GCF_000243295.1 Trichechus manatus latirostris
GGTTGTTAACCAATGTCATAAAACAGCATGTGTGTTACTGTTACATGAGAAACTATCTGTTCTGTAAGCCTTCACCTGAAGTACAATAAAATATTTAAAAAAAAAAAAAAATGGTTAAAATGGAAAATGTTTTGTTATATATATTTTACCACAATACAATTTTAAAAAAGTGGTCCAATCCTGGTCTGACTGCTGGGCTGCTGAGTGTAGTCAGAGTCTAGCAGCACCCTGTCTGCCATCTCTAGTCTATATTTAACCAAAGCTTTATTTTTCCATTTTCACAGAATAGACTTCTGATAAGGAATTCAGAGGTGAAATGAGACACAGATTTAAAGTCACTGGACCGAGGGCTGGGGTTAGGGCTGCTGAGAGGATCCTGGAGGAGCATCCATGGCCCAGGCCAGCAAAGATATAGATATGGAAATGAATATGGATATAGATCCACCATCCCTCTGTCAGTGTGTCATACTGTGACGGCTTTCATGTTGCTATGATACTGGAAGCTATACCACTAGTATTTAAATATCAGCAGGGTCACAGAGGTGGGCAGGTTTCAGCAGAGTTTCCTAAAACTAGGAAGAAAGGTCTGGCAATCTACTTCCAAAAATCAGTCAATGAAAACCTTATGGAAAACAACAGAATGTTGTCCAACATAGTGCTGGAAGATGAGCCCCCCAGGTTGGAAGGTACTCGACTGGGGAAGAACTGCCTCCTCAAAATAGACTCAACCTTAATGAGGTTGACAGAGTAAAGTTTTCCAGATCTTCATTTGCTGATGTGGCACAACTCAAAATAAGAAATAACAGCTGCAAACAACCATTAGTAATCAGAACGTGGAATGTACAAAGTACGAATCAAGGAAAGTTGAAAGCCATCAAAAATGAACTGAAACACCTGAAAATCAATATCCTAGACATTAGTGAGCTGAAATGGACTGGTACTGACCATTTTGAATTTGATCGTCATATGGTCTTCTACGTCAGGAACAAGAAATTGCAGAGGAACAGGGTTGCATTCATTGTTAAAAAGGACACTTTGAGAGCTATCCTGAAGTACAACACAGTCAGTGATAGGTTAATATCTACACACCGACAAGGAAGACCGGTTAATGACTATTATTTAAATTTATGCACCAAACACGAATGCCAAATATGAAGAAATTAAAGATTTTTACCATCTGCTGCAGTCTGAAGTTGATCAAACCAGCAATCAAGTTGCATTAATAATTACTGGTGATTGGAACGTGTAAGTTGGAAACCAAGAATAAAGCTCAGTAGTTGGTAAATACAGTCTTGGCAATGGGAACGATGCTGGAGATGGCATGATAGAATTCTGCAAGACTGAAGATATATTCATTGAAAATACTTTTTTCAACAACACAATTGATGACTATAGTAGTGGACCTCACAGAATGGATTACGCAGAAATCAAATCAACTACATCTGTGGAAAGATGCAATGAAGAAGCTCAACATCAGTCACGACAAAGCCAGGGGCTGACTGTGGAACACACCCTCAGTTACTCAATGTGCAAGTTCAGACTGAAGCTGAAGAAAATCAAAGCAAGCCCAAGCAAGTCAAAGTACAACTTTGAATACACCCCACCTGAATTTAGAGACTTTCTCAAGAACAGATTTGAAGCACCGAACACTACTGACCAAAGACCAGAAGAGTTGTGGCACGATATCAAGGACATCATATATGAAGAAAGTGAAAGGTCATTAAAAAGATAAGAAAGAAGGGGGGGAAAAACCCAAAATAAATGTCAGGAGAGACTCTGAAATTTCCTCTTAAGCTCAGAGTAGCTAAAGCGAACAGAAGAAATGATGTAGTAAAAGAGCTGAACAGAAGATTTCAAAGGGTGGCTTAAGAAGACAAGGTAAAGCATTATGATGACATGTGCAAAGACCTGGAGTTGGAAAACCAAAACGGAAGAACATGATTGGCATTTCTCAAGCTGAAAGAAATGAAGAGGAAATTCACTGTAGCTGTAATTCTAAAGAAGTCTATGGGCAAAAAATTGAATGACACAGAAAGCATCAAAAGAAGATGGAAGGAATACACAGAGTCACTATATCAAAAAGTATTGGTCAACATTCAACCATATCAGGAGGCAACATGTGATAAGAAATGATAGTACTAAAGAATCCAGACTTAGTGGACCTATTAATGCTGGAGGAGTCCCTGAGACTATGTCCCTGATTTGCTCTTCACAGTTTGACTTGAAACTATCTTCTGAAGTCACCTTTAAACTAAGTAACAGTGTAGCCAAAGAGTAAAGGTTGTCACCCTTGAGTATTGTATTTCTTTAAAAAAAAAAAAAAATCTATATGAGACCAAAGGGTCAACAGCTATTTTAAAGCATAGATGAGAAGGTTGAGGGGCAGGGAGATTAAGTAAAAAGAAGTGAAACAACTAGAACAGAAATAACAAGAATGTTGACACAATGTGAAGAATGTAATCAGTGTCACTGATCATTATGCCTTGACACTACAGAATGGGAGCGGATTTTGCTGTGTATATTGTCACCAAAAATAAAATCTAAAAAAGAAACAATGTTACTGAAGGAAGAAGTTTAAACTGCACTGAGGGCATTAGTGAAAAACAAGGCTCCAGGAATTGATGGAATACCAACTGAGATGCTTCAACAAACTCATGCAATGCTAGAATCGCTTACTCAAGTATGCCAAGAAATTTGGAAGACAGCTACCTGGCCAACCAACTGGAAGAGATCCATATTCGTGCTCATTCCAAAGAAAGGTGAAGAAATAGAATGCAGAAATTATCAGACAATGCCATTAATATCACGTTGGCAAAATTTTACTGAAGATAATTGAAAAACGACTGCAGCCATCCATTGACACGGAACTGCCAGAAGTTTTTTTTTTTTTCCCCCTCTGGTCCATTCTTCTATTAAATTTTGTGTCTTTTTCCTATTGATTTGTGGGAGTTACTGTCAGCTATATGCATTGCAAGTATCTTCTTACAGTTGTCTTTTTACTTTCTTTGTGATAACTTTCAATAAATAAAAATGTATTTGTAATGTAGTTATATTTTTCAAACATTTTTTCAGCTTTGGTATTTTTGTGACTTGTTTAAAAAATTATTCCCAAATCTATGGTGAAAAAATATTCTCTTACATTTTAAATATTATTCTAAAAGGTCTAAAATTTTGCCTTTCACATTCAAGTCTTTAATCTACCTGCAACTAATAATTATGTAAGGATAATCAATAGCTTCAGCACCATTTATAGTGTGGTCCCTGCATTCCACCTGATCTGCCATGCCATCTCTGCCATACAGCAGCTTCACATACCTGTTTCATGCCTTTGTATTAAGTTTTACCAATGAATTTGTCTATCTTTGCACCTAGCTTAATTTCTATAGCTTTATAATGAGTCTTGATATCTGGCAGTACAGATTCTCCCAACTTCTTCAGTAGTCTCTTGACTTCTCTTGACCTATAGCTATTTCGTATAACTTTACAATTAGGTTGTTACATCGCACCCCACTCTGAAAAAAAAAAATCTGTTGGAATTTTAATGGAATAAATTGAATTATAAATTGAATCTAATTTTTAAAAAACTAGACATATTCACAATAATGAGTCTGCCTAGTAATGAATATAGGGCATCTCTCCATTTATTTAGGTCCTCTGTAATATCTTCCAGTACAGTTTTATAATTTTCTACATACAAGTTTTTTAAATCTTTAGTTAGATATATTTCTAGGTTCCTTAGTTTTTGCGCTATTGTAAATGATGCCCTTTTTAAAGCTAATTTTTTTTATTGTCTGTTGCTGGAGTATAAAAATACAATCAATTTTTTTGTATATTAATCTCTTAGCTAACCACCCTGCTAAACTCTTATTATTTAAAAAATATACATATTTTTGTACATATCTTGTTCCCGACTTTAAAGAGAATGCTTCCAATGTTTCTCCAATAAGAATGAATCAGGTAAGTAACATTTTTTTTTTTATAACTTAAATTCTGTTATGTTTTTCTAGGAATTTGTCCATTACATCTGAATTGTCAAATGTATATTCTCACTAATATTTTATCTCTTCTGTATCTGTAATTACATCCCCTTTTTCATTCATAATAGTGGATTCTTGCACCTGCTCTTTTTCATTCTTGCTAATTCTCACCATGCTTGTCTATTTCATTAGACTTTTCAAAGAACCACCTTTAGGCCTATTGATTCTCTTTGTCGTAGCTTTGTTACCTATTTCACTCATCTCTGTTCTTTACTTTCTTTGAATTTATACATGTATTTTCTAACTTACCTTGAGTACTTAGTTCATTTATTTTTAGTCTTTCTTCTTTACAAGTATTTAAGAACATTAATTTCCAGTATAATTTCTTCTTAGACTTATGAGTTATTAAAATATGATTTTTAAATTTATAAATATGTTGGAGTCACTTATCTTTTGTTATTGATTCCTAACTTAATTGAACAGTAGTCTGTTGTAGTCATTCTTTGATACCTGTGCTTTATGAACTCCTACGATCAGTCTTTTAAAAAATAGTCCATGTTTGCTTGAGAATATCCTTAACTTGGATGCAGAATACTCCATTTTAATTATATTAACTTTGCTAAGTGGCATTATTTAAATCATCTACATTATTTTCAATTTTTTATTTCTGATGGATCTACAGAAAATTGACATATGGTGAAATATCCCCCTGTGACGGTAAACTTAACAGTTTCTCCCTGTACTTGGTCCTTTTTTCTTCATATATTTTGCTGTCATTTTATTATAAGTATATAAGCACAGAATTTTATCTGTCCGCTGTATGTAATGGCCCTCTTTCTCCTCTAATAATGCTTTTTGACTTAAAATAAATTTTGTCTGACTTTAAAATAGCCCTGCCAAATGTCTTTTAGTTAATATCTGACTGGATTATCTTTCACAACTTTTATTTCAACCTCCACATCTCATGCTTAAGTTATGTGTCAGGTTTGACTGACAATTTCATCTGATAATCTATCTTTTAACAGGTGAGTTTACTTCATTTACATTTATGAAGATCATTGGATGATTTGGATTTGTTTCTATCTTCTTATTTTTCATATTATTTATCTTGCTTTTTCTCTTTACCTCCTCTCTTGCATTTTAGTTTTTGATTGAAAAATTTTATTACCTTTTTTTGTTACTCCTGATTTTTCTTCCTACTAATTTTGAATTTATATACTCTTTTAGTAATCCCCCCCTGAAATTTAACCACTTACATGGACTTAACAAAGTCAAAAATTAAACAACAAATTAACCATTCTCTCCAGTTTCTAGAAGCCATATTTTCTTCCAGTCTACGAGGATGTCAATTTCCTAAAATTCTTCTCTGGATGCTACACTACAATTTTTTTTTTTTTTTTTTTTTTAGTCTTCTAGATGCTATTCTCTTTTCCCTGTTCTGAAATATATTCATAAATCATATTGTTTAATTTTTTCCTCTTTACTTATTAATAAGATGAAAAGCGAATGGGCTCAGTATTGTCAACAGGGAGGAAGAACACACTGCCATTGGTCCTGCTTTTTGTTTGCTTCTCTGATAGTTCTATCTTTTTCTTGGATCTATTATTTCAGTATAGATGTATGTCCTTGTCCATAACTCCCAGTACAATTCCAAGTTTCTTAAAGATATTTAGCTGGTATAGCAGATTATTTTTCAAATGATCTCTCTCTCTCCTATACCACCATTTCCATGGATTTTGACCCAAAGCACTACTTAAAAATCTACAATTTCCAAAATGGACTGTGACCAGGGTTCTCCGATCACAACCCCTACAGTACAAGACTTTTCTCATAAACCATCTCTTCTCCTCTTCCTCCTAAACTTTATTAGAACTTTTAAAACTTTGCCTAGACTTCCAGGGAAACATGCAGGGTGGAGGAAGAACACTTTGCTAGCTTCACAGAGTACAGCCCAAGGGACTAAGTCATAGATTTTCATAATGACTATCTCATTAAGCATGAGCTCTGAGGTACACATTGTCTCCCTTTTTACAGATAAAGAAATCAAGTCTCCAAGATGTGAACTAGGCTACACATAGTAAGTTGTAAATTCAACACTGAAAAGTCTAACCAATCCCATGAAAGAGTTAACAATGGGAAACTACAAAGTTATACCACAGGAACAATTCTATACTGAAATAAGACTGTTCTAAGTGTCCAGGCTTATGTGCAATAATCTAAGTAAAAAAAAAAGAAACTTTCTTCTGACTAAAATATGTAAGTATTTCTATATTATATTGCAAATATAATTCATGGCTATTTTCCATAGAAATCATCTCAAATCAAGATTTGATTTTTCTCTAATAGCTCTAGTCTGAAAAGAATGGTTATGAACAGGGGTAAAGAGACACATGCTTCTTTAATTGCATTTTCTGCAAAACCCTACAGTTGTATTTTTAATATTTGATTATGCCATCAATAGAGCCATATTCCACAAAAGCAATTATGTTTTGCTCACCAAAAAATCAGAATGGCATTTATGTGGAATACTAACAGTATTAAGAATAGGAGCAATTTACAACACTTTAGAATAATGATTGGAATAATTTATCCAGAATTTACAGCAAACACGTTTTAAAGACATATCACCGTGGAGTAGACTGCAAAGTTTCAGTTATGTACTACACAAACTACAAATGCACAGTATTTACTCAAAACATTAATAAAAGCAGTACTAAAAAATCTAAGCTTTTATCAAACCTTCACTACTCACCAGCTCCCTCCGTGTATAAAAGCAGCATTTAACCTAATGTGCTTTCCTTTTCTTTAAGGGCTTTGTCCAAATGTCTATAAAGTAGTAAAGTGGGATTGTTCAACTAACACAAGAATGGCAAACAGGTGGCCACCCCTTCCCATGACCTCGAGAGGCAATGCTCATCTCTCACTGCACCATCACCAGCCGAGCTCATATGTGACCTTGGAATCTTCCTCAACACACTATTCCAGGTACCATTACTAATAGTCTGTGCTGGTATGCCATATCTGACCTACCTGAAGGTCCTAAATGGGTAGGGCAGGTAGGGGGATACACTTATGTTTATTCCTGCTTCAAAAAGATAGTTCACCCTTGTACAGTACTTATGCTTCCAGGCAAGATGAAGAGGTCTGCAGCACAACATTGCTCCCCATCAAGAAGAACTAGAAAGTTAGATAAAATACAGACATCAACTCTTTGGAGGCAGCTGAGAGCAACAAAATCCTGAGGGGCTGCAGAGAGGAACAAACTCTCCTCCCACAGGTGAGCTAACTTCTTTAGTTTCTTTTATCTTGGGGGCATTTGCCAATTCTGGCCACAAGCAGAAGTCTAGGAACCCCAGCTTTGCACCTACAGAAAAGCTATACTGGGGGAGATGTCATAGGACTTTAGGTGGAGACATAGGAGCCCATGCATATGGCTGCCTTTCCCCTTAGGACATGGTCCAAATTCTGGGCTGCAAAAGTTAGGAGACAAATCTTGACAAAAAGCCATTAAAAAACAAAGCCAGACAAAGATTATAATTTGGCTGTGACTGGAGAACTCAAAGAGAGGGGCTGTGAAGAATACAAAAGACTCTCACTTAGAAACCCTGAAAGGCCAGAGGCGAAGAGCAAGATTGAATCTTTCCAGAGCTATAGAACAGCCTGGACTCAACACAGTGCCTGCTTGGATTAAGCTCATTAGCCACCAGATAATCCAGATAATGAAGTTAGTGGACAGACTTTAAAACCCTGGTGGTGCAGTGGTTAAGAGCTTGGCCGCTAACCAAAAGGTTGGCAGTTCATATCCACGAGATGCTCCCTGGAAACCCCAAGCGCCGTTCTACTCTGTCTTATAGGGTTGCTATGAGTTTGAACTGACTCGACGGCAACGGGTTTGGATTTTTGGTTTATAATATGTTCAAAAAAATAGAGAAAAAGATGAACAAAATAAATGAAAGAAAGAATTTCACCAGATAATGGTAATCTGTAAAAATAATCAAAATAGCTGAAATTAATAACTCAGTAGATGGTTTCAGACATAGAAGAAGATAGGATTAGTAAACTGAAAGACAGTTCAATTAAAACAAAAGTCCAAACTGAAGCATAAATATACAAAATATTTAAGTATATTAGAGAAATGTAAGACATAATGAAAAAAACTAACATATGTGTAATTCAAATCCTAGACTGGGGTGGCGGGGGCGGTGGGGGGGGACTGTGACTAGGGTAGAAGAGATAATGGCCAAGAATTTTCCAAAAAAATAAAACATCAAACCACAAATTATTCAAAAAGTTCCCCAAAGCCAAGCCAGACAATCACCAAAATAAAATGAAAGAAAGAAAAACAGAAGAAAGAAAGGAATGAAGGAAGGAAGAGAGGGAGGGAGGGAGAAAGGGAAGAAAAGGGGAAAAAAAAGTGAGTGTGGAGGGTGAAATGGGACACACACACCTTCAAAGAAGTAACAAAAAGACTGTCAATTTCTAACAGAAATTATGGAAACCACCTTTCAAGTCCTACAAACCTCGAGTTCTATAACCAAAAAAAAAAAAAACTTCAAAAAAATGAAGCTAAAATATTTTCAGACAATGAAAGCAGTATTTGTCACCAGCAAATCTCCACTAAAATAAGGCAAAAGGAAAATACTCAAAGGGAAACCCAGATTGGCAGGAAGGAATAAAGATTGATGGAAAGGGTGAAGGAATATGGACTGAATACGGATTGCAACCAAATTTCAGAAGCTATGAAAAAGATAGACAAGGGACTGACTTAGCAGAATTGAGGAAAATGAATCCTAAAGCAGCAGCAGAGATAATAGAGCATGTCTATGCCCATCTCAGAATCCTCAGAAGGCTGAGGCACAGCATCACTAGGTATCTCTGGAACTGGGGCTGGAATTGGCAAGGGGGCTAAAATAAGGAAAGAGAGTTGGGAGAGGCTTTTAAGAACACTTCTCTCCCTCCTCCCTTTACCCTAGCCAAATTCTGTAGGTTACTCAACGAAATTGATTGATACAATAGCCACAACAATGGACTCAAACATACCAACGATCATGAGGATGACGCAGAAGCTGGCAATGTTTCATTTTGTTATACATAAGGTTGCCATGAGTCAGAGCCAACTCAACAGCAACTAACAACAAGTCTCAGAAAGTCTGTGGCATAGGGATCTACCAGCACCAGTCCAAACTGCAGCAGCATGACCCAAGAGAAGGCATGCTGAGGCCAACACCACCACGCCTTTTGCTGCTATAGGACCTTTTTAGATGAAGCAAATGCAGGATGCACTACACCAAAACAACAGGGCAGAGCCAGAAGGAAGAAGATATGGGATCCAGAAAATGGGTAAAGAGAATTCCAGACAGGATAGCGAAGGGAGATTCCAGAATGGTAGTTTTGCAGCAGGCCTAGAGAGCTACCAACACAAGACAGGAGAACAAGGTCTCCAAGAGAAAACAGCAACAGAGAGATTATCAACTGGGATTGACCTTCTGCAAACTTGTATTGAAAGGCTACTGACAGGGGAGGTATTGGATGATTAAACAAATGAAAAAATAAGGCCCGTATCAACTTCAGGAAAACAAAAAGTGAGTTAGGAAACAATCATAATGTACTTCTCAACCATGCTTTGAATGACATTTCCATAGGCATAGTAAAATAAACCCAAATACTGATATAACTAAACTTACAATACACCCACTTTGGGAAGGAAGAGGAAGGGAAACAAACAGAATGGTGATGCAGAAAGCTAAATCCTCATCACCATAATAAAAAGTCAGTAGATAATGTCTAAAACTGACAAATAAAAGACAGCAGGTTCTATACACTACTTAGAAATGAGGAGATGCGGCCAAAACCAAAACAAACCCACTGTCGCTGAGTCAATTCCAACTCACAGTGACCCAAGAGGAGAGAGAAGAGCTTCCCCACAGGGTTTCCAAGGCTGTAAGCTTTACAGAAATAGACTGCCACAACTTTTTCCCATGGAGTGGCTGGTGAATTCAAACTTATAACCTTTCAGTTAACAGTCAAGAGCTTAACCATCATGCCACCAGGGCTCTTGGAGATATGGTAAGTGACAGAAAAAGAAAGCTAAGAGCTGGAGGATTCCGGGAAGATGGTGGTGTAAACAGACCATCATTCTGACCCTCCTCGACTAACAAAACAAGAAATACAACAAAGAAATGGTATTAGCATTGAGGGACTCTGAATTGGGAAGCAGAGGAAAGCAGTGGGGAACAGCAAACAGGCAAGAATCGATGAATCAACAGAGTCACAAACGGTAGGAAAACACTTTTCCCACCATCACTGTAAACACCCTCACTTGGATAAAGAGAGAATCCTGAAAGCAGTGAGAGAGAAGTAAACAGTCACATACAAAACATCCCCAATAAGATTAAGTGTCAATTTTTCTTCAGAAACATTGGAGGCCGCAAGGCAATAAAACGATACAAATGAAAGTGCTGTAAGAAAAAAACTGTTGACGAAGAATACTGTATCTAGCAAAACTATCCTTCAAGAATGAGGGTAAATCCAATTAAAATATGGGCAAATGATATGAACAGACACTTCACCAAAGAAGACATTCAGGCAACTAACAGATAATGCCACTAGAGAAACACAAATCAAAACTACAATGAGATACCATCTCACCCCAACAAGGCTGGCACTAATCTAAACAACACAGAATAATAAATGTTGGAAAGGTTGTGGAGAGACTCGAACACTTATGTGCTGCTGGTGGGAATGTAAAATAGTACAACCACTTTGGAAATCGATTTGGCCCTTCCTTAGAAAGCTAGAAATAGAAGTTCCAAACAATCCAGCAATCCAACTCCTTGGAATATATCCTAGAGAAATAAGAGCCGCCACACAAATAGAATAGATACATGCACACCCATGTTCATTGCAACACTGTTCACAATAACAAAAAGATGGAAACAACCTAGGTGCCCATCAACAGACAAATGGATAAACAAATTAAGGTACATACACACAACAGAACACTATGCAATGATAAAGAACAATGATAAATCTGCAAAACATCTCACGACATGGATGAATCTGGAAGGCTTTACACTGAGTGAAATTAGTTCAAAAGGACAAAAATTGTATCAGACCACTATTATAAGAACTCAAGAAAAGATTTAAACACACACAAAAAAACATTCTCTGATGGTTACAAGGGTGGAGAGAGAGGGAGAGGGGAATTCGCTAACTAGATAGTAGACAAGAATCATCTTAGGTGAAGGGAAAGATAACACACAATACAGGGGAAATCAGTACAACTGGACTAAACCAAAAGCTAAGAAGTTTGCTGAACACAACCAAATACTTTGAGGGACAGAATAGCTGGGGATGGGGTATGGGGACCATGCTTTCAGGGGAGGTCTAGGTCAACTGGCGTAACAAAGTTTATTAAGAAAATGTTCTGCATCCCACTTTGGTGAGTGGCATCTGGGGGTATTAAAAGTTTGCAAGTCTCCATGTAAGATGCATTGACTGGTCCCAACCCACTTGGAACAAAGGAGAATGAAGAACACAAAAGATACAAGGAAACTATTAGCCCAAGAGACAAAAGTTCACATAAACCAAAGACACCCTCAGCCTGAGACCTGAAGAACCAGATGGTTCCCAGCTACCACCAGTGACACCCTGACAGAGAACATAACAGAGAGTCCCTGACAAAGCGAGAGAAAAGTGTGGAGAAGAACTCAAATTCATGCAAAAAGATGAGACTCAGTGGTCTGACTGAGACTGGAGGAACCCCCAAAGCCACGGCCTCCAGATGCTCTCTTAACCCAGAAATAAAACCATTCCCGAAGCCCACTCTTCAGACAAAGATTACACTGCACTATAAAACATGAAATAATACTCGTTAAGAGTGTGCTTCTTACTTCAAGCCGATACATGATATCAAATGGGCGGCTCCTGTCTGAAGGCAGGATGAGAAGCCAGGAGGGGACAGGAACTCGTTGAATGGACACAAGAAATCTGGGGTGGAAACAGAGAGTGTCTTGTCACATTATAGGGATTGCAACTAATGTCACATAACAATACGTGTATAAATTTTTGTACAAGAAATTGAGCTGTAAATTTTCACCTAAAGCGCACACACACACACACACACACACACACACACACAAGAATAAGGGTGAAATTAAAACATTCCAGACAAACAGAAGCTGAAAGAGTTCACATCTACCAGACTGGCCCTGCAAAAAATACTAATGAGATTCTGTATATGGAAGGGAAAAGACACTACAAAGTACTTCAAGATATTTATCCAAGATGCTCATTGAAACCCACATAAAGTAGATCCCCAAAAAAAGTCACCAAGACATATTATAATCAAACTTGGCAAAACCAAAGATAAAGAGAGAATTTTAAGAGCAGCTAAGGATAAACGAAAAGTCATCTACAGACGAGAGTCAAAAAGAATGAGCTTGGACTACTCAGCAGAAACCATGCAGGCAAGAAGGCAACAGGATGACATATAGAAAGCCTTGAAGAAAAAAACTGCCAGCCGAGAATTATATATCGGGCAAAACTGTTGCTCAAATATGATGGCAAAATTAGTGCATTTCCAGAAAAACAGAAGTTTAGGGAATTTGCAAAAACCAAACTAAAATTACAAGAAATACTGAAGGGAGTCCTACAGTTAGAAAATCAGTAACATCAGATAACAACCCAAGAGTAGAACATAGGAGAGAGCAACCAGATATCAACCCAAATAGGGAAGACACAAAAGGAAATCCCGGCGAAAACACTGAAAATAGGAAACATGTCAATATGTAAAAGATGACAACATTAAAACAAAAAAGAGGGACTTAAAAACTGTAGATAGATTTTTCATATGGAGAGGAAGTCAAGGCAATATAAAAAAATAAAAGACTGGTATAAACTTAGAAATATAGGGGTAAAGATTAAGGTAACCACAAAGGAAACTAACAATCCTACAAGTCAAAATAAAAAACCAGAAAAATAAAGAGACTCAGCAAATATAAAATCAACAACAATGAAAAAGATGAAAAGAAAATACATAAAGAACAATGAATCAGCACAGAAAATTAAGCAGAACAAAGAAACTGTGAACAACACACAAAAAAAGACATCAGAATGATAGCACTAAACTCTCACCTATCAATACTTATGCTGAATATGAATGGACTAAATGCACCAATAAAGAGACCGAGAGTAGTAGAATGGATAAAAAAAACCACAATCAGTCTATATGCTGCCTACAGCAGACACACCTTAGACTTAAAGACACAAACTAATACTCAAAGGATGGAAAAAAATACATCAAGCAAACAATATTCAAAAAAGAGCAGGAGTGGCAATATTAATCTCTGACAAAACAGACTTTCAAGTAAAATCCACCACAAAGGATAAGGAAGGACACTATATAATGATTAAAGGGTCAATACACTAGGAGGACATAGTATAATAAATATTTATGCACCCAATGACAGGGTTCCACTGAAAAGAGAGATAGCTCCACAAAAGTAGTAGAAGACTTCAACCCACCACTTCCAGTGAAGGACAGAACATCCACAAAGAAACTCAACAAAGACACGGACCAGGTAAATGCTACAATCAAACAACTGGATCTCACAGACATACATCGAACGCTCTACCCAACAGCAGACAAGTGTACTTTCTTTTCCAATGCACGTGGAACATTTTCCAGAACAGACCACATATTAGGCCATAAAACAAGCCTTAACAAAATCAAAA
>NW_004443955.1:10124456-10126725 GCF_000243295.1 Trichechus manatus latirostris
GAATAGAAGGGAAATTCCTCAATATAATTAAGGGCATTTATACAAAGCCAACAGCCAACATCATCCTAAATGGAGGCTTTGAAAGCAATCCCCTTGAGAACAGGAACCAGACAAGGATGCCCTTTATCACCACTCTTATTCAGCATTACACTGGAGGTCCTATCCAGAGCAATTAGGATAGAAAAAGAAATAAAGGGCATCTGCAGTGGTAAGGAAGAAGTAAAAGTATCTCTACTTGCAGATGATATGATCTTATACACAGAAAACCCCAAAGAATCCACAAGAAAACTACTGGAACTAATAGAAGATTTCAGCAAAGTTTCACGATACAAGATAAACTTACAAAAATCAGTTGGATTCCTTTACACCAACTAAGAGAACCTCGAAGAGGACATCACCAAATCAATACCATTTACAATAGCCCCCCAAAAGATAAAATACTTAGGAATAAATCTAAACAGAGATGTAACAGATCTATACAATGAAAACTACAAGACCCTACTGCAAGAAACCAAAAGAGACCTGCATAAGTGGAAAAACACACCTTGCTCATGGATAGGTAGACTCAACATTGTGAAAATGTCAATTCTACCCAAAGCAATCTACAGATATAATGCCATCCCGATCCAAATTCCAGGGGCATTTTTTAATGAGATGGAGAAACAAATCACCAACTTCATATGGAAAGGGAAGAGGTCCCGAATAAGTAAAGCATTACTGAAGAAGAAGAACAAAGTGGGAGGCCTCACACTACCTCATTTTAGAACCTATTATACCACCAAAGTAGTCAAAACAGCCTGGTACTGGTACAACAACAGATACATACACCAACGGAACAGAATTGAGAATCCAGACGTAAATTCATCCACCTATGAGCAGCTGATATTTGACAAAGGCCCAAAGTCCACTGACTGGAGAAAAGACAGTCTCTTTTAACAAATGGTGCTGGCAGAACTGGATAACCATACCTCACACCATGCACAAGACCCATACCTCACACCATGCACAAAAACTAAAGCAAAATGGATCAAAGACTTAAATATAAAATCAAAAACAACAAAGATCACAGAATAAAAAATAGAGACAATGGTAGGAGCCCTGATATATAGCATAAACACAATACAAAACATAAGTAACAATGCACAAGCACCAGAAGAGAGACTAGATAAACGGGAGCTCCTAAAAATCAAACAGTTCTGCTCATCAAAAGATTTCACCAAAAGAGTCAAAAGACAACCTACAGACTGGGAAAAAATTTTTGGCTACAACAAATCCAATCAGCACCTAATCTCTAAAATCTAGATACTGCAAAACCTCAATAACAAAAAGAAAACGCAATTTAAAAATGGGCAAAGAATATGAACAGGCACTTCACCAAAGAAGATATTCAGGTGGCTAACAGACACATGAAGAAATGCTCACGATCATTAGCCATTAGAGAAATGCAGATAAAAACTACAATGAGATATCTCACCCCAACAAGGCTAGCATTAATCCAAAAAATAATAATAATAAATGCTGGAGAGGTTGTGGAGAGACTGGAACACTTATACAGTATTGGTAGGAATGTAAAATGGTACAACCACTTTGGAAGTCGATTTGGCGCTTCTTTAAAAAGCTAGAAATAGTAGTACCATATGATCCAGCTATCCCACTCCTTGGAATATATCCTAGAGAAATAAGAGCCGTTACATGAATAGATATATGCACACCCATGTTCACTGCAGCACTGTTCACAATAGCAAAAAATGGAGACAACCTAGGTGCCCATCAACGGACGAATGGATAAACAAATTATGGTATAGCCACACAATGGAATACTACGCTACTATAACAAACAACAATGAAGCCGTGAAACATAACATGGAGGAAGCTGGAGGTCATTATGCTGAGTGAATTTAGTCAGTCACAGAATGACTATCATAAGAACTCAAGAAAAGGTTTAAACACAGAAGAAAACATTCTTTGATGGTTATGAGTGTGGGGAGGGAAGGTGAGGGTTATATACTAACTAGATAGTAGATAAGAATTATCTTAGGTGAAGGGAAGGACAGCACACACTATAGGGGAAATCAGCACAACTAGACTAAACCAAAGCTTAGAAGTTTCCCGAATACAATCAAACACTTTGAGGGACAGAGTAGCTGGGGTAGGGTTCTGGGAATCATGCTTTCAGCGGACATCTAGGTCAACTGGCATAACAAAGCTTATTAAGAAAATGTTCTGCATCCTACTTTGGTGAGTGGCATCTGGGGTCTTAAAAGCTTGC
>NW_004443955.1:10127060-10137696 GCF_000243295.1 Trichechus manatus latirostris
AGGAGCTGGTTGAATGGACATGGGGAATCAGGGGTGGAAAGGAGGAGTGTGCTGTCACAGTATGGGGAGAGCAATTACAGTCACATAACAATGTATGTATAAATTTTTGTATGGGAAAATATAAAAAAAAGATTTAACAATCAAAAATATATATGCACCCCAAATTAGGGCACCTAAATATACAAAGCAAACACTGACAGAATTGAAGGGATAAATAGATAGTAATACAGTAGTAAGTGGGGACTTCAATACTCCTCTTTCAATATTGGATAGAACATCTATAAAGAAGATCAACAAAAGAAACAGAGGGCTTGAATGACACTATAAATCAACTAGAATTAACAGACATATATAGAACACTCCACCCAACAACATCACAATATACATTGTACTCCAGTGCACATGGATCATTCTCCAGGAGTAACCACATGTTAGGTCACAAAGCAAGTCTTGATAAATTTAAAAAGACTGAAATCATACGAAGTACTTTCTTAGACCACAATGGAGTGAAGCTAGAAATCAATAATAGAAAAAAAAACTGGAAAATACACAAATATATGGGAATTAAACAACATACTATTAAACTAACAATGGGTCAAGGAAGAAATCAAAAGAGAAATCACAAATTTTTTAGGGTCAAATGAAAATGAAAGAAAAACATATCAAAACTTATGGGAAGCAGCGAAGGCAGTAATCACAGAGAAACTTGTAACAATAAATGCCTAAATGCAAAAAGGAAAAAATACCTCAAATTAACAGTGTAACTCAACCACTCCAGGAATAAAAGAAAGAAAAGCAAACTAAGCCTAAACAAACTAGAAGAAAGGAAATAACAAAGCTCAGATGATAAATAAATAAAATTGAAAACAGAAAAACAATAAAGAGAATCAATAAAACCGTAAGTTGTTTCTTTGAAAAGATCAATTAAGTTGACAAACCTTTAGCTAGACTGACAAAGGAAAAAAGAGAAATGATGCAAATAACCAAAATAAGAAATGAAAGAGGGGACATTACAACTGACCTAATAGAAACAGAGGTATGGCAAAACATTATGAACAACTGTACGGCAACAATCTGGATAATCTAGATGAAAGGGACAAATTCTTAGAAGCATGCAACCTACTCAAACTGACTCAAGAGGAAACAGAAAGTCTCAACAGACCCATAATTAGTGAAGAGATCAAATCAGTGATCAAAAACCTCCCAACCAAAAAAAAGTCCTTAGCCAGATGGCTTCACTGGTAATTCTACCAACTATTTAGGGAAAAATTGACACCCATGCTGTTTTTTAAACACTTCCAAAAGATAGAGAAGGAAGATATACTCCCTAACTCATTCTCTGAAGCAAATGTAACTCTGATACCAAAACTAGACAAAGACACCATAAGAAAACAACAGGCCAGTATCTCTTATGAATATAGATGCAAAAATCCTCAACAAAATACTAGCAAACGGAATCCAACAGCATATTAAAGGCGTCACCATGACCAAGTGGGATTTATTTCAAGAATGCAGGGATGGTTCAACATTAGAAAATCAATCAACATAACACACCACATCAATAAAACAAATGGAAAGAACTGCATGATCATCTCTATGGGTGCAGAAAAAGCATTTGATAAAATCCAACACCTTTTCTTGATGAAAACTCTAAAAAGAGTGGAATATAAGTGAAATTATTCAATATGATTCAGGGCATATATGAAAAGCCAACAGCCAATAGCATACTTAACAGAGAAAGACTGAGAGCTTTCCACTTGAAATTGGGAACAAAACAAGGGTGCACACTTTCACCATTTCTATTCATTATTGTATTAGAAGTCCTACCCAGGGCAATAAGACAAGAAAAATAAATAAAAGGTATCCAGATTGGAAAAGAAGTAAAATTATCTCTATTCGCAGATAGTATATGTATAGAAAATCCCAAAGAGTCCAGAAGAAAATTTGTAGAGCTAATAGAGGAATTTAGCAAAGTTACAGGGTAGAAGGTCAACAAACAAAAATCAGCTGGGTTTCTATACACCAGCAACGACACATCTGAAAAAGAAATTAGGGAAACAATTCCATTTACAATAGCATCTAAGAGAATAAAGTAACTAGGATTAATTCTAACCAGGGATGTGAAGGACTTGTACAATGAAAACTATAAAACACTGCTGAAAGAGATTAAAGAAGACTTAAATAAACGGAAATGTGTTCCATGTTCATGGATTAGAAAATTTAATATTGTTAGATGTCAATACTACCCAAAACGATCTATAGTTTCAATGCAATCCCAATCAAAATTCCAACAGCCTTCTTTAAAGAAATAGAAAAACCAATCCTCAACTTTATATGGAATGGCAAGTGGCCCTGAACAGCTAAAGCAATGTTGGAGAAGAACAAAGTAGGAGATTTCACACTTCCTGGTTTTAAAAGATATTATACAGCCACAGTAATCAAAACAGCCTGGTACTGGTATAACAATAGACACAAAGACCGATGGAATAGAAGTGAGAGTCTAGAAATAAACCCACATATATGGTCAACTAATGATTGACAAAGGTGCTAAGTCCATTCAATGGGGGAAGAAGAGCCTCTGCAATAAATGGTGCTGGGAAAATTGGATTTCCACATGCAGAAAAATGAAACAGGATCCATGTCTCACACCATACACAAAAACAAATTCAAGATAGATTAAAGACCTAAATATGCAAAGTAAAACCATAAAATTCTTAGAAGAACAAGCAGGGGCAATACTGTCAAGGCCTAGCTGTTAACAGTGGATTACCTAATATAATAACAAATAGCAAAAGACAAGATAAATAAATAGGACCTCATACAAATTAAAAAATTTTATTCATCAAGAAACTTTACCAAAAAAGTTAAAAGACAAGCTACTGATGGGAGAATATTTTGGAACCCAAACATCCAATAAGAATCTAATAACCAAAATATATATAAACTAAAACAACTTAACAAAAAGACATATAATCCAATCATAAAATGGGCGAAGGATATGAATAGACATTTCACCAAACAGGACATTCAAATAGCCACCAAACACATAAAAAGATGCTCAGCATCATTAACTATCAGAGAGATGCAAATCAAAACCACAATGAGATATCATTTCACTCCCACTAGGATGGCTAAGATAATAATTAAAAAGAAAATAACAATGTTGGCTAAGATTAAAAAGAAAAAAACCAGAAAATAACAAATATTGGTGAGGATGTGCGGAAATTGGTCTCACTTGTATAAAAAGACAAGAATAGGTTTACACACAGAAAACAACATTCTTTGATGGTTACCAGGGATGGGAGGGGAAGGAGAGAGAATCACTTACTAGATAGTAGACACTTACTTGTTAATTCTGGTGAAGGGAAAAGCAATACACAATATGGGGAAGTCAGCACAACCTGACCAAGGTAAAGAAGACACTGAGAGGTACACAAAAATAAAGGATAACTACAGTAAATGCTACATGACCTATAACATTCTGCAACAACAGTAATAACCAAAAATTTGTGAGTGGTTACGAAGGTAGACATGTATGCTACATAGGTGTACGAGGGTGTATGGGAGTACATGCACGTGCATATAGAGGTATAGTTGCGGGCATTTGTATACATATATTTGTATGTGCTGCATATACATTCATATAGAGAACAGAGCACATGGGGGCACAGTTACGGAAACTTCTTAGACATATGCAAATACCTCATGGAACTGAGTTACTGGGTTTGAAGGCTAAGGACCATATCTCAGGGGATATCTAGGTCAACTAGCATAACCTAGTTCATAAAGATAATGGTCTTCATCCTAGCTTGGTAGCACCAGGGGTCTTATAAGCTTGTGAGAATCCATCTAAGATACAACTATTGTTCTCTTCCTGTCTGCAGCAGAGGAGAGTGAAGGAAACCAAAGACTCAGGGAAGCAATTAGTCCACAAGACTAATGGTCCGCATGAACCACAGCCTCCTCTAGTCTGAGACCAGAAGAACTAGATGGTGTGTAACACCACTGCCAACGGCTCTGGGTATGAATGGCTGGGGCCCACATTGGTTCATTGGCCAGGACAGCCAAAGCTGTTCTCCGCGTTCTTCTAATTTCCACTGATTACGTGATTCATCCTCCCGAATCCCCACGGGTAGGGGCTGTCCTCCTGTCCTGTCTTACCTGGATTGTTATTAATTACCTTCCAGTCCACCACTGATGGTCCAGGTTAGAATGGGAGAAAAATGTAGAACAAAACTCAAATCCAAAAAAAAAAAAAAAACAAACCAGACTTATTGGACTGATAGAGACTGGAGGAATCCCCGAGACTATCACCTAAGACACCCTTTTAACCTAAAACTGAAGCAACTCCTAGAGGTCACATTTCAGTCAAATAACAGATGGGTCTACAAAATAAACAATAATATGAGGAATGTGCTCCTTAGAACAACCAACTATACGAGACCAAAGGGGCAACATTTGCCCAAAAGCATAGATGAGAAGGCAAGGAGGGGCAGGGAAACTGGAGAGACAGAAACAGGGAAGGCAGGGTAGAAATGGGGAAAGTGCTGACACCCTGCAGGGATAGCAACCAATCTCACAAAACAATCTGTGTATGAATTGTTGAATGGGAAAGTACTTTGCTGTGTAAACTTCACCTAAAATACAATAAAATGTTCCAAAAAAACCAAAGATATATGTGGGATCAAATTGATAACATCAACTCAAAACATTAGATAGGAACCTCAGGGGGCAGTGAGTTTTTGTTAATGAGAGAGGAAAAACTCAGAAAAGGAGGGCGAGAATGGCTGCACAACTCAAAGAACGTAATCAGTGTCACTAAATGGTACATGTAGAAAACTGTTGAATTGGTGTATGTTTTGCTGTGTATACTCTCAACAACACCACCAAAATAAATAAAATTTTTAACAATCACTAAAAAAAAGCTAAGAGTCAAAAATAGTTGCCTGTTGGCAAGTGGGGAGGGTCAGAGCAGAGAACTGCTGGGGTTTCCTATTTGCTATGTGACTTTTTAAACTATGTCCTTATTTAGTAATGGCATAAAAAGTAATTTAAAAAGTAGGCAGACACAAATATTTTTCCTTTTAGTTACATAAAACTTGAAATGCTAAAACCACATAAGTAACACCGGCATCTACAATACTTGTGGGAGAATAACATGTGAAATTTTAAAAATATAAACAGAGGTTAACTTCTCCTAGATTATGCCAAAACTCCCAAGTCTTCCCATCTTTCATAGTACCATGGGGAGAAGCAAATCAGATGTTTCTACCCCCAAATCACCAAGAAGATTAAAATTAGTTAATTTCTTCAATTATCATTTCATGAGCAACGTACTCTAAGTACTGGGCTGGAGCCCACATCATGCCAGATGCTAAAGACCAGGTGGAGCCCTGGAATAAAACTAAAAACGAGGACAGGCCAGCTGAAGTGTGGAGCCATCACCTCTACCCAGGACGAGGACGGCATATTCTTAGCATCTCTCTTCTGCCTCTCAGGTGTTTTAACAACACGTGAAAGTTTGGGAGCAGCATCTGAGGCTGAGCAAAAGTCCTTCAATAGCAGGAAGTTAAATTCTCGGATTGGCAAAGGGGAAAGGGCAGGAGTAAAATCGGGCCATCTGGAGAGAAAAAAGTCAGCAAATGTACACATTAAATGAGGAAGAGTAGGCAAACAAGACCCTTGGTGGCTGGAAGGCCCAAGAACTCTGGACAGCTGTAATGTTGAAAATTGTTGGCTCTGGGCTATGCCAGGCACACCTCTCATTCTCAACAATCTTTCCTATAAAATCATCAGTAAACTTGCTTTTTTGGATGCCTCAGAGAAAATGCCTTTGTCTAGGTAGACTAGAGTGGAGGGAAGGTGACAGGGACTCACAAAAGTTTTGCAGGTCCAGTCTAGATAAGCAGGGCAGTGCCGGTTCAGTGGTACAGTTCTCCCCTTCCATGCCGGAGACCCAGGTTCAATTCCTGGCCAATGCACCTCAAGCACACCCTCAATATATCTGTCACTGGAGGCTTGTGTGTTACGATGATGCTGAGCAGGTTTCAGCATAGCTTCCAGAGTAAGAAGGACTAGGAAGAAAGGCCTGGAGACCTACTTCTAAAAATCAGCCATTGAAAACCCTATGGATCACAACAGTTCAATTCCATTGTTCATGGGGTCACCATGAGTCAGGCCGACTGGAAGGTAGCTAATAACAATCCAGATAAGACAGGACAGCTGAGACAGCAGCCCCTACCGTAGGGACTCCAGAGGATGCAGCACATAATCAGTGGAAATTAGAACACGGAGAACAGCTTTGGCTATCCTGGCTGATGAACAAATGTGGGCCTCAGCCATTTACACCCAGATCCTGGGGGCTTGAGAGGGCCTGGATGGAATCCAAGCTACATAATCAAATGAATGATTTTGGGATAGAAATGAGTATTTCTCAAAATGTTCACCACAGAATACAAATTTATTAAGGAATATATATTAAAAAAGGATTGCATAATTAATGAGATCTGAAAATACAATAGAGTATATCCCTTTAACAAAGACTCACAGTGCACATCAGGATAACAAAGGGTCTGAGAAGTTCCTATATATATTACAGGGAAAAAACAGTTTAACCTTGGATAATCAGGCCTTCCCCAATGTGACCTTGTTATCTTTTTTTTTTTTTTAACTCAAAATACATAGTTAACATCTTGCATAAGTAGTTCTCTGCTGAACATGCTATAGGAAATGCTGCAATAGGAAATTATACTAGAAATTCACAGAAAGGAGAGATGAGGTAGGCTGTTGGCTATTTTTCCCCCCACAATATGGAAATAGCTTTTTCTGACTATATGAATAATACATATTCATATTGCTAAATTTAGATAACATGAAAAGTATAGAAAAGAAAGTAAAACTCACCTATATACACAGATATACGCCAATGGCAAAATTTAATATGTAAATATATTTACAGCTAGATTTTTTTTCTACTCACAAATTTCTTTTTTTTTTTTTTTTTATTCCTCTTTAGAGAAAATAACAGTGACTAAAAACTCTTCATGTTGGAAATACTTCCTCATTTTTTTTTTTTTTTTGAATAAAGACTAGGCTCCAAGTACATACATTTTCATTTTAAAATATATTGCAGACATCTGTGGACACCAATGCTCTAATGACAGACACATAGACTGTTCCCCAATTTTCTCTATCACGGAGATTGCTGAGGTTAATATTGCTGTTGACGTTCTCCCGCCCTTTCTGCGCAGGCTCCAACCTCTCCAGTGAGGGGCATGCAATCCAGGCTACGGGCTGCCTCAGCCACTAGCAGCCTAACATGAGAGTATCAACCACAGGGAGAAGAGGCGAGGACAGGCGGCTCCACTAACTCTTGGTTTATTTATATCGGTTTTCATCATGAGGCCATGCACAAGGCTTCCTCAAGCTCACAGCCTCAACACATTCCAATTGCTTTACAACTCAAGCCTTTCTGCAAGTTGTCCTCTGTACAAATTCCAATCAAATTCTCCCCAGGTCTTCTCCCCTGCTCACTTGCAGTCACAAGAATATCAAGTCTCTATCATGCCTGTGTCTTCAAGAATCTTGTTCTTGGTGACTTTCGGGCAACATGGCACTATAGTCAGAAGCAAAACGCCATCCCTCCACAACAAAGATCAGAAAAACTAAGTGAAACAGAGTCACACGTCAATCCTGAAACCCTAAGCATCAAATGAAGAGATAAAGAACTCAGCCAAGCACCAAATGGAATAAGAAACTGACCAAGAACAGAGAGCGAGGAGAGATACATGCAGAGGTCCCCTATCAGCTACCACAGCACGGATCTGCCATCTTGGACTCCTATCACAGATCAGCAAACAGGGGGTATGAGAAAGCAGCTTCATGGAGCTTCCAGCAGGAGACAGAACAACCAGCAATACAGGCTTTCCCACCCCCCACCCTTCTTCACCCTGACTTAGCCTCCTCTACTTCCTGTAGCCACAGTCTCTTGGCCGGGAAGCACCAGCTTCACCCTGGTGTCTCTTGGATTCTACCCGCCCGCACTGGCCAGCTCCCTGAGTGCCTTTTGTTGGCTGCTGGTATTGCTTTTTTCCACTTCTTTAGATTTCCTCCTTACCTCTCACGACCTCCCCCTCCTTTCTCTCAAATACCTGGCTCTGTGCGCCATCTTTGCTTCTTCCTGAAAGGCTGCGAAAAACTGCTTGACTGTGAAACTGCTTCCCGGCCTGTGCCTCCACACTGGTAGGAGCCCTGGGGCTTTTTTTGTTTGTTTGTTTGCTCTGATTTGTTCTGTTTCGATTTGCTTGTTTGTTTTCTTTTTCTTTTCTTGGCTTGGGAGCCCCTTCTAGCCAGGAAGTACCATGCGGCTTGGAAGCTACTCCCTTACTCTGCAAAGATGCACAGGAACATCCCTGGGAGCATTTCTTTTTTCTTGTTTTTGGGTTTTTTTGTTTGTTTGTTTGTTTCTTTGTTTTGTTTTCTTCTTTCACTTATTCCCTTTTTGTCTTTCTTCATTTCCAGTTTCTCAATTTGTTCATTTTTTTCCCTTTACCCTTTTTCTTTTTTCTCATTTTTGTTTTTCTTCATTTCTCAAGTCTCTCATCTCTCCACTCCAATAGCAAGCTCCCTTAGCACTCTTTTTTCTTTGTGTGTATGTTTTTGGCTCCTGTTCTTCTCTCCTCTCTCTCATCTTTCCGATACCCATCTTAGCTCCACACACCACCATCTATCCTCTCCTTCCTGCCTACCTGCACCACGTACTGAATATCACACTCCCAAGCAGCACAGTGTCAGCCCTGGTACGTGTTACAAAAAACCCATTCCAGCAACTTCCCTTCAGCTGGACCTGCCCTGTTGTACTATACCTGAGTGACTGACCTTGCCCATTAGAGAAGAGGTGAAAAGTATCGTGCCCACAGATAAGCAAACAACAAAGAACACACAGCCCCCATGCTCAAACATAACCAAATAAAACAAAAAAACAGGATGAAACAAACAAATCTACAATCAATAAATGAGGAAAATAACCACTGAATGCCCTGAAGACAGCAGACAATATCAAAACATTTACAAAAACAGGACAGGATGGTTCCAGTAGGAATCCAAAATAAAACACCAGATGACTTTCCAGTGGAAGAAAAGGCACCAGAACTACCTGATAGGGAATTCAGATCTCTAATACTCAGAATTATCCAAGAGTTGAATCAAAAAGCAGACAAAAATGAGGAAAAAATAGACAAATTCATGGAAAAGGCAGACAAATTCATGGAAAATACAGACAAAAAAAGTGGCAGAATTCAGGAAAATAATGCAGGAACAAAATGCCAAAATAAATTCACAACTAGAAATTATACAAACACAACAATTAGAAGTCCAAAAGATAAACAACAAGATTTCAGAAATGGACAGTGTCATAGAAAGGCTGAGGAGCAGGTTTGAAATGATGGAAGACAGGATCAGCGAAATTGAAGGCAAGGAATTGGACACAACTTTGAGGAAAAATCAGAGAAAAGAACAAAGAAAAATGAAGAAACCCTGAGAATTATGTGGGATACATTCAAAAGCAAAAATCTGCGAGTGATTGGAGTTCCAGAACAGGGGGACAAAACAAAAACCAGAGAGGATCATTGAAGAATTGCTGACAGAAAAACTCCCCAATATCATGAAAGATGAAAAGCTGACAATCCAAGAAGCTCAACGAACCCCATATAGGAGAGACCCCAAAAGAAAATCACCAAGGCATATCATAATCACACTTGCTAAAACCAAAGACAAAGAATCCTGAGAGCAGCTCAAGAAAAACAAAAAGTCACATACAGAAGAGAAACAATAAGATTAAGCTCGGATGATTTGGCAGAAACCATGCAAGCAAGAAGGCAATGGGATGACATATATAAAACCTTGAAAGAAAAGAATTGCCAGCCAAGAATAATATATCCTGCAAAACTCTCGTTCAGATATGATGGTGAAATTAGGTCATTTCCAGATAAACAGAAATTAAGGGACTATGTAAAAACCAAACCAAACTTACAAGACTTATTAAAGGAAGTCCTTTGATCTGAGAACAAACAATATCAGACCACAGGCTGAATATAGGACACAGGATTGTACTAGCCAGATACCAATCTAGGAAATGAATGCTTAAGGACCATGCAAAACCAAAAGAATTACAAAAGGGAACCAGAGAGGTTACTTTGTAAATGACAACAGCATCAGAACAATAAAAGAGGGAATAAACGGTGTAGATACAGAACCTTCTAATGGAGAGGAAGTCAAGCAATACCAAGTAATAATAGACTGGTTCAACTCTAGGAAGATAAGGGTAAATTACACGGTAACCACAAAGAAAGTTAACAAACCTACTCATCAAAATAAAGAAGAAAAACATAAAGTCTCAGTAAAAACAAAACCACAAAAACAAAAGAAATGAAAAAAAAAATCCACAAAAGGAACTCAGCACAGGAGAGTAAGAGGAACAAAGAAAACATCAGCACCACAAAAAAAGCACTACAAAATGCAATCCCACTCCTAGGAATATATCCTAGAGAAATAAAAGCCATCACATGAATAGATATATGCACACCCATATTCATTGCAGCACTGTTCACAATAGCAAAAAGATGGAAACAACCTAGAT
>NW_004443955.1:10137796-10172269 GCF_000243295.1 Trichechus manatus latirostris
CCATAGACACTTCCAAACTCCCTGAGGGACTGAATTGCTGGCCGGAGGACTGTGGGGATTCATGGTCTCGGGGAACATCTAGTTCAATTGGCATAACACAGTTTATAAAGACAATGTTCTACATCCTACCTTGGTGAGTAGCGTCTGGGGTATTAAGAGCCTGTGAGCAGCCATCTAAGATATTCTACTGGTCTCACTCCTTCAGGAGCAAGGGAGAATGAAGAAAACAAGATACAAGGGAAAGATTAGTGCAAAGGACTAATGGACCACAGCTACCACGGCCTCCACCAGACTGAGTCAAGTACGGCTAGATGGTGGCTGGCTACCACCACTGACTGCTCTGACCGGGATCAAAATAGAGGGTCCCGGACAGAGGTAGAAAAGGATGCAGAACAAAAATCTAACTCACAAAAAAAAAAACCAGATTTACTGGCCTGACAGACTGGAGAAACAGAAAGAGTATTGCCCCCAGACACCCTTTTAGCTCAGTGGTGAAATCATTCCCAAGGTTCACCGTTCAGCCAGGGATTGGACAGCCCCATAAAACAAAATGGGACTAATGAGGCACAGCAGGCCAGGGACAAGGACTAGAAGGGAGGAGGGGACAGGAAAGCTGGTGATAGGGAACCCAAGGTTGAGAAGGGACAGTGTTGACATGTCATGGCGTTGTTAACCATTGTGATAGGGCAATACGTGTACTAAATGTTTAATGAGCAACTATTTGTTCTGTAAACCTCCATCTAAGGTACAAAAAAAAAGAATTATCTATGTGAGATCAAATTGACAACAGCAACTCAAAAGCCTAGAGGGCAGTAAGTTGAAGGTAATGGCGATGGAATAATTTGGAAAAGAATAGTGAGAATAGCTGCACAACTGGAAGAATGTAATCGATGTCACTGAATTGTACATGCAGAAACTTTTGAAATGGTGTAGTTTTGGCTATGTATGTTTTACCAAAAAAAGGTCCTCCAAGGTTGAGAAGGGAGAGTGTTGACATGTCGTGGGGTTGTTAACCAATGTCATAAAACAATATGTGTACTGACTGTTTAATGAGAAACTATTTGTTCTGTAAACCTCATCTGAAATACAATAAAAAAAACTTTTTTTTTTTTTTTTAAGAATCTTGTTCTTTCCGACCAAGTCATGTCGGGCAGGGTCTTCTAATTCTACTGGCTCAGTACATTCTATTTCCATCATCAAAACCCACCAGACAAGGTATTACCAAACATATCTTTGATGATGATTATACCTGCATTAACATTTTTTAAATCCTCCTTATTCTGTTTACAGCTGTTTTTGCACTGCACTCTGTCTGATCTAATATTGGTAGTCCTACGTTCTTTTTACTTGCCTTTGCCAGATATCTCTTTGTCTACCCACTGGGTCTGTTATTTTAAGCTTTTTTTTTTTGCAGTTAATAGTATATATTTGACTTTCACTTTTTGTCCCAATCCAAAAGCAGGGTCTTTTAATAGGGGAATTTAAGTAATTAACATTTATCACGATAGATCAAATTGCTGAATGTATTCCTCACATCTTATTTTAGGTTTGTTTATTTATTTTCTTATCTTTTATTTTTCTTATTTTCCTGTCTTTTGTTATTTTGGTCAACTTTTCTTTTTGTTTGTTCTTCTCTTTTTCTAGTGATTTGTAAATTACACATCTCTTTTCTGGCCTACTTTCTAAACACCTATTTGAAATCAAATATGTATAATAAGCATGTATCAATGGTATATTTATTATAGACTTTATGCGAGATGGCAAGATTTTATACTCCAGCCTACCTCTCAGATTGTATTGAAGCAATCCCATTATTCAAAGTTAACTACATTTTATTAGCTTAATTGCTCCCTTCTGCATTGTTTATACCACTGCTTCCCATTTCTTGATTTACCTTAACTGATATATTTTTTTTCATTTGGCTTGTGTACTTCAAGTAATATTTTTTTCCAGAAATGGAATGCACAGCTTTTGAATCCATTGTATTTCTGAAAATTACTTGCTTTTTCCTATTTCCTTAAATGAGGTTAGAAATCTTGCAGATACAAAGCCTAGAAATATCTTACTTAATAACCCTATTCCTTCTAAAATATATAAATGTTGCTGCATCATCTTCTAGCATTTAGTTTTTGAGGCTTAAAAATCTAGTATCAATCTGATTCTCTCCCCTTGAAAGTAGCCTGATTTTTCGTGTTCACTGCCTGCCTACCTTTGAGTTTACGTTGGTATGAGATCGATTTCATTATCATTGAAATTCAGAAAATTTTCCATACTGTATATACCAAAACCGGAATTCACATGCCTCACAGAATCTCTTGCATGTATTCTCATGTCCTGTAGCTTTTGTCTCATAACTTCCCCATGTTGTCTCATTCCTCTATATTCCGAAAGCAATCCTCCAGCTTGTCTTCTAGTTCACTCACCCAGATTCAGTAATCTGGTTTTTCCTCTCACTACTTTTTTTTTTTTATTTTTTATTTTTTTATTGTACTTCAGGTGAAGGCTTACAGAATAGTTTCTCATGAAACAGTAGTACACATATTGTTTTATGACATTGGTTAACAACCCCACAACATGTCAACCCTCTAACTTCTCAACCTTTTTTTTTTCTGGTGAAAATACACATAGCCAAAGATACACCATTTCAAAAATTTCTACATGCACAGTTCAGTGACATCGACTACGCTCTTCCAATTGTGCTGCTATTCTCACTTTAGATGAAGGCTTACAGAACAAATAGTTTCTCATGAAACAGTAGTACACGTATTGTTTTATGACATTGGTTAACAACGCCACAACATGTCGACCCTCTAACTTCTCAACCTTTTTTTTTGGTGAAAATACACATAGCCAAAGATACACCATTTCAAAAATTTCTACATGCACAGTTCAGTGACATCGACTATGCTCTTCCAATTGTGCTGTTATTCTCACTTAAGATGAAGGCTTACAGAACAAAATAGTTTCTCATTTAACAGTTACTACACATGTTGCCTATGACAATGGTCTCACTACTTTTTTCTGTTCTCTTCCATCGCATTTCACGCTCTCTTCTTTTGCAGCGTGACTTTCTCTTAAATCTTACAGAGGTCATGAATCAGAGTTGTTTTTAAATGTTATTCCATTTTTGTGTTTCACTGCGCATCATTTACTCCGATGGCTCTTGAAGTTGGTATATATCTTACCCTTAACGTTAACAAATGCTTGAAAACTCTACGTACTCTGAGCACCAAGTAGACAACGTGATGCTAAAAGCCAAAGGCAATGCCAGAAACAGAGAAGTAGAAAAAGTTTTTTCAATCAAGAATAAACACGAGGGCTTTGACTTAATGTCTATAGAATATAAGTGATAGAATGCAAGTCAAAGAAACTATAGATATTCAGGTTTCCAGTAGAAATGGCAGCGTAGACTCTTACATTTTACCAGTGGTTTTTGCTGTTGTAGTTCTTTCAGTCTATGTTATTTATTTGCTTACATTTAAAGCAAACTAGCTAATTTTTGTTTTATAATTACAACTATATGTCTTCATAAACACTGAGTATGTGTGCTGTTAACTGTTGATCTCATTTTTCCACTCTTAAAGTTTTCAGACCCAAAACATGATCCTGCAGCTGATTTCTAATAAGTGAGAACAATTATTTTCCCCTACTCCAGTATTCATAAGAATCGTGGCCCCGTGGCCCAGGGAGGAGGCAGAAGGGGAAGTAGAAAGGCAGACTGCCTGAGCATCAACTTCTAGACAGTCTAACTTACATATCTGAGATATAGCCTAGTGTATTAGTTTTCTATCATGGCTGTAACAAATTACCACAAACTTAATGACTTAAGACACTTTATTATCTTACAGTTCTGGATGTCAGAAGTCCAAAAATAGGTCGGCAGGGCTATGTCCCTTCCAGAGGCTTGTGAGGAAACTCCATTCCCTTACCTTTTCCATCCTCTGGAGGCTGCCCACATTCCTTGGCTCATGGCCCCACATCACTCCGACCTCTGCCTCCATCATTACATCTTCTTCTCTGACTCTCCTGCCTCCCTCTTTCCCTTAAAACGACACTTGTGAAATCACTGGCCTGCACAAACAACCCAAGATAATCTACTCATCTCAAGATTCTTAACTTAATCACATCTACAAGTTCCTTTTGCCATATAAGGTGACATATTCACAGGCTCAGGGTTTAGGATGTGGACATCTTTGCAGAGGAGGAGGTATTATTCTGACTACCACCTCTGGCCCCCAAAGATTCATGTCCATCCACATGTAAAAGGTTTTCACTTCATTCCAACATCCTCAAAAGTCTCAATTCATTGAAGCATCAGCTCAAAGTTCATAACCTCATCTAAATTCCATCAGTGCAAAAGTCCTATAATCTCATCTAAATCAGGTTTTCATGAGGCTCTAGGTATAATCTATCCTGAGAAGTAATTCCTCTCCATCTGTGAACCTGTAGAATTCAAGAAACAAGTTATCTGCCCCTAAAACACAATGGTGGGACAGGCATAGGATAGGAGTTATAGAGATTCCCATTCAAATAGGGAAAAAACTGAAGGAATAAAATTAAGTCACTGTTCCCAAGACATTTCAAAATCCAGCTGGGAAACATTAGATTTTCTGTGGTTCATGGCTCCTCCCTCTGGGTTTGCAGCTCTGCCCTCAGAGTTATCCTTCCTTCACAAAAGGGAGCATGTGTTTGCAGCTGAGTGGTTTTATCAGCTTCTTTCCTGCCTGTAGGATTTGGGAAGTTCAACAGCATTCTTTCACTTTGTCCTCTCTGTCCCTTTCAGTCCAAGCTGGCAGTGTTTCTGCTGATACAACATTCTCAAGAACTTTGTGGACCTCCTGTGTTTGTCTTAGACAAGAGGCTCCTCCACAGATCTTTCCTGGAAAACACAACCTCTTTTCCTTGCTTCTGCTGAGATGGCAGAGGGAGTCCATGAGTCACACATCTGCTCTCTTCAAAAAACCCTCTGTCTGACTGAATGCTGTGACCTTTTGATCCTTCTGAGGAACTACCAAAAGACTGTCCAGTCACACCCTTGGTTTTTATTCAGAGCACACTTTCTTAATAGTGACTCTCCTAATTTCAGCATCTTTGTAATCTAGGTAGGCTGAGAATGTCCCAAATCAACTCGTGGTTTTCTTTTCCTTGTCAGTTCTACCCTCAATTTAATCTCTCCCCTCTCTCATTTTGCTATAAAGTAGCAAGAAAAAACAAGGCCATACCTTTATCACTCTGCTTGAAAATCTCAGCTAAATACCTAAGTTCATCACTTACAAGTTCTGCTTTCCACATAACTGTAGGACACAATTCTGCAGAGCTTTCTGCTATTCTGAGACACTGGTGATGCAGTGCTTAAGAGCTACGTCTGCTAACCAAAAGGCTGGCAGTTTGAATCCACCAGGCACTCCTTGGAAACTCAATGAGGCAGTTCTACTCTGTCCTGTAGGGTTGTTAGGAGTCGGAATCAACTTGACGGCAATGCGTTTGGTGTGGTTTTTTTTTTTTTTTTTAATGTACGTGACAAGGATCCTCTTTCCTCCAGTTTCCAATAACATGTTCCTCATTTCCTTCCAAGCCCTTACCACAGCACCTTTAACATTTATAACCATTTATGACCATTTAGGTATCTTCTAAAATGATACAGGTTTCTTTCTACCATGCTCCTCACGTCCTTCTGAGTCTTCACTAGAAGGGTGTTTAACATGCATATTTCTACTACTAGTCTGTTCAAGACAATATAGGCTTTTTCAATCATGCTCCTCAAAATTCTTGTAGTCTCTGCCCATCACCCAATTCCAAAGCCACATTCAAATTTTTAGGTATTGGTTACAGCAGCACAGTACCTCCAGGTAACAAAATCTGTAGTCATTTCCTATTGCTGCTCTAGCAAATTAATACAAACTTGGTGGCTCCGAATAACACAGCTTTACTCTCAGACATTTCTGGAGGTCTAAAGGCCAAAAGCGGAGAGGAGGGCCACATCTGTTTTCCTACCATTTTCACCTTCTGGAGGCTGCCCACATTCCTTGGTTCATGGCCCCACATCACTCCTACCTCTGCTTCCACTGTCATCGCCTTTTCTGACTCTCCTGTCTCTCTCCTTCCCTTATAAAGCCCCTTGTGATTACACTAGGCCTGCACATATAACCAGGATAATCTCCCCATCTCAAGATCCTTAACTTAATCCCATCCGCAAAGTTCCTTTGCCATGTAAGGTAACATATTCACAGGCTCTGGGGATTAGAATGTGGACTCTTTGGGGAGGAGGGGCAGAGCAGCAATTATTTTGCCTACCACACTCAGGAATCTGCACTTTTAAGAAGAAGCAATAGACTACGAAGTGAGAAATACGAAACTAGAGGTCACCACATGGTCACTGGAACCTGTTTTTGTCAGACCCTTTCTAACACCCCTTCACCTCAATAGTGCAAAACCGACACAAGTGATGATGAAGTCTGTTCTGTTGATCATAATATAAACAGAACACTAATCTCGGCCATTTATTTTAAAAAAACTATGATATGCACCTAGATCCACCTATTATAAGAATTAACACTTAAATGGGAAATCAAATGAGAAAGTAGACATGTTTAAGAGTCAGTAGAGTAAAATAATAACCAAACCAAAACCAGAGATGTTGATTCTTGTAGAAAAATTAGAAGTCTGCCTTTCACAATTAAATCAAAAGGTGCCTTTGGTTGGCCTTGCAAATTCCTTGTTAGTTCTTTCATGGTAAGCTTTTGGGCAGCTAGACCCTCATACACTCCAAAAATACAATTCCATTATCGAAAGCTCCATTTTTAAGCAATTTTACCAAAATAAAAAGAAATAAATTTCTAAATTGTTTAAATATGTTACTAGGAAACAGAATTAAAAATGGCAAGTATTCTTAGTAATGCCTATATCCCCAATGTGCCACTATTTCTATTTTAAACGGCACCCAAAATTGACAGGTTTTATAATGTAGGGTTTCCTGTGCTGCCATTCACCAGCTGATATAAAAGTTAGTATAATGAAAATGTCAGGAAACGGCACCACATTTAGAAACCACGGAATACAAAAATGTAGCCATCAGTTATCCTTAATGGCTGCCAAATACAAATTTTAAACATAATTATGGGTCACCAGAATTACAAGCAACAATAGTCACTCCACAGAGACGCACCAGAATTATTAATAGACTTTAAAACTGGCCAGACAACTGATCACATTTGCTCACGTTCAAATTTCTCTGAACTGACACATCCCAACATTAACTGCCAAACATGCTGTACTGTTAATATTTAATTTTTAAATTTAAGTACTCTACCTTAAACCTGGAATTTTATGTTTATATGTATAATATATATCTAACGCATTATAAAGGTCACCTTCTTAGTTGGTTTCGGTCTTTTCTCCCCTCTGTCCTGATGGTTACAGATTCTGGGCGGGGAGAAGAAGGTGCTTCAAACCAGGTTGTGGTTGAAATCTACAGATAGGAATGATCCGAAACTGTATTTCATAGGGTTCGCAGAGTAGTAGGGGCCTTGGTGGCGCAGTTAAGTGCTCAGCTGCTAACCGAAAGGTAGGCTGTTTGAACCCACCAGCTGCTCCACAGGAGAAAGATGTGGCAGTCTGCTTCCTTAAAGATTTACAGCCTTTGAAACCCTATGAGGCAGTTCTACTCTTCCCTACAGGGTCACTGTGAGTCGGAATCGACTAGATGGCAATGGGTGGGATGGGTCTCAGACTAGTAACCAGGTAATCAGTTATAGAATATGTTATGGATAGAATCATGTTCCCCTAAAAGTGTGTTGGAATCTTGATCCCTATACCTGTGAATGTGATCCTACTTTGGAATAGGATTTTCTTTATTATGTTAATGAGGCCATATCAGTGCAGGGTATGTCCTAAACTCAATCACTTATAAGTTATAAGGGGCAGCATAGGCAAGCAGGCACAAACAGGAGAAGACAGATACCACGTGAAGATGTCCAAGGAACCAAGGAAAGCCAGGGCTACAGAAGCTGAAAGAAACAAGGATCTTCCCCTCGAGTCAACAGAGAAGTGCCTTCCCCTAGAGTGGGTGCCCTGAATTCGGACTTCTGGCCACCTAAACTGTGAGAAAACCAATTTCTTTTCTTTGAGCCACCTACCTGTGATATTTCTATTACAGCAGCACTAGGAACCTAAGACAGAACGCCAAGAGGACCAGCCAGTATGCAAACCCAGCCAGTGTGAGTCATTTCGTTCTCTTGCGGCTGGTGGGAGAAGGGGGATGGTGGTGACAGGGATGGAGTCCCAATTAAAGGAGCCAGGCTGCTTCATTCGCCTGTGCCTGATGTACAGCCAAGTATCCGACATTGATAATAGGACTGGGTGGTGAAGTGAGTTTCTTTATGTGGCCCTTTGCCTTGGTTCTTTGGAAAAACAGCTTGAGAGATTTTTCTCCCAAACCCTGTGGAGTTACCTTTGCTCTGGTTTTCTACCTCAGAGGGTTTGTTACTTTTCCCGGTGTCTTAGCTTGTGCTGCTATAACAGAAATACGACATGTGAATGGCTTTAACAAACAGGAAAATTTATTCCCTCACAGTCTAGGAGGCTAGAAGCCCGAATTCAGGGCATGAGCTCCAGGGGAAGGCTTTCTCTCTTTATCGGTTCTGGGGGAAGGTCCTTGTCATCAATCTTCACCTGGTCTAGGGGATTCTCAGCGCTGGGATCCCAGATCCAAAGGACACACCCCTCTCCTGGCTCTTCATTCTTAGTGGCATGAAGTCCCTCTCCTCTCTGCTCTATTCTCTCTTTTATATCTGGAAAGAGATTGACTCAAGATACAACCTAATCCTGTAGATTGAGTCCTGCCTCATTAACATAACTGCCTCTAATCCTGCCTCATTAATATCACAGATGTAGGGTTTACAACACATAGAAAATCACATCAGATTACAAAATGGTAGACAACCACACAATACTGGGAATCATGGCCTAGCCAAGGTGACACACATTTTGGGGGGACACAATTCAATCTATAACAACTGGGTAAACTGACATTTCCTGGTAAACTGTCAACAACTTGGTTTTGATACTTTTTGTCTGGTCCTGGGCTGCAGCCTACACCGTGACTGGTATGCACCTTACAAGGATTGGTCAATAGACTATGCAAATACGGTGACTATAGCCAACTATGCAAATGAAGTGTCTGTGGCCTACCGAGAGGGGATTAGTCAGTTTGTGCCCCCCAATGAGAGGGACTATGCCTTGAAATTGACATGGAGTTTTGTATATAAGCAACCAACCCCACAGAGGTTTTTCAGACAAAGAAGCAGAAAGAGAAGCAGCAGGAAGAAGCAGAATAAAGAAAGAAGAGAGAAGAAGTACAGAGAGAGGAGGCAAGGAACGTCCTAAAAGAGCTGTAACACAGGTCAAGGTCTGTAACACTAAAAAAAAACAAGTTCTGAGGTCAGTCTGGGGAATTTAGGAAGTGAGAGAAGAACTTCTGTTGACCACTTTAAGCCAGGCTGCAAGCCTGTGCAAGAGTTGGTGAGGAGCCCAGGGAGATTCACAGAAATAGGGGTGGAGTCCTAGGACAAGGTGGGAGTAAACAAAGGTTAGGTCCCAGGCAACACGGCCCCTGATGTCCCAAGGATCCAAGTGAGCATGCAAAAGCAAACAGCAATCTTCAATTAACATTCCAAATGATTTCAACAACAAAGCTTCTCCTCTTTCAGAGGTTAAGTTAGAGGCATCAACTGCTTCTCCCAATGGACAGAGACTCTTCCCAACATGGGCGTATTACCTAATCAGCAAGGTAAACACAGGCTTACTTGTGCTTACTTACTAATCTGTAGTAAACAACTTCACATGGCTGTTACCACGGCACATCAAAGTGAAACCCATGTGAAATTGTTCACTACAGATCAGTAGGTAAGCACACAAGTAAGCCCGTGCTTACCTTGCGTACTGGGTCATCTGCCCCTGTCAGGGATTATAAATTTGAAAAGAGGCTTTGATTCTGTAAGAAGGTACTGTGGGGTTGGGAGAAAGACAGATGCCAGCCATACCTAGAAGCAGACTCTTTGATGTGGCAAAAAAATGTGAAATCGTTCACTACAGATTAGTAAGTAAACACAAGTAAACCCATGTTTACCTTGCTTATTGGATAATCCACTCTTGCTTCACAAGACTGGCTCTATCCATCTCATCATTCAAATGTCATCTGCTCAGAGGCCCACCTGGTCCGGAGCAGAACCCTGTCCCTCTCCACATCTATCTCCATCTGAAGTGGTTTACTTATTTACTGCCTGTCTTCCCCTCTCTGGAATGTACACTCACCACACAGAGGCCGTGTCCATCCTGCCCAATGTTCCATCTCTAGCTCCTGGCATGGGGCCTGGCACACAGCAGGTGCTCAGATTGTGATAGGTGGATGGGTGGATGGACAGATGGATGGAAGGAAGGAGGGAAGGAGGGAATCAACTAACCATCATGCTGAACAATGCTGAACAACCAGGCTTGACCTGACCTAGCTTTAATTTTCTTCGACACTCCTCCTCATCCCTCCCTCCCAAAAAACTGACAATCCACTCTGAGTCCTGGGGAGACTGACAGAAAGGACCAAAGGGAAAACAAAACAGGCAGTGCCCAGTGGAACTGTGCTAGAGGTCCTCAAGGTTGGGCCGGTTCCTGTTCCTACTGACACTGCTTCTATAAACTCCAGCCATCCCCAAGTTCTTATAATACCTCCCTTTTTGCTTAAGTTAGCCAAAGTTGGCATCTGTTGCTTGGACCCCAATGTACCCCATTCCAGAAATGTATATTGTAGCTTGGGGTTACTGGATGCTTACTATGTGCTAGCTGAGGGCATTGGTGCTTCAGTGGTAGAATTCTTATCTTCCACGTGGGAGGCCCAGGTTAGATTCCTGGCCAATGCACCCCATGCACAGCCACCACCCATCTGTCAGTGGAGGCTGTAGGTAGCTATGAAGCTGAACAGGTTTCGGTGGAGCTTCTGGACTAAGATGGACTAGGAAGAAAGGCCTGGTGGTCTATTTCCAGAAATCAGCCAATGAAAACCCTATGGATCATGGTGGTCTGATCTGCAACCAATCATGGTTACGGTGCAGGACCAGGCAGTGTTCCATTCCATTGTGCCAGGGATCACCATAAGTCCAAGGCCAACTTGGCGGCAATAAGACCAACAATACTATGTGTTAAACTGTTCTATGAGCTTATATCCATCTTTGTACCTGTGCACTCTACTTGTTTTAATCTTATAAGGATCTGGAGAGGGAGGTACTATTGTGATCTGGTATTCTAAAGATGAAGAAACAGAGGTCCACAGAGGTCAGGAAACTTGCCTACAGCCACACTGGTGTTAACGGCGAGCAGGATTTGAACCCTGGCAGTCTGACTCTAGCGTCCAGATTTTTAAATTATCAAGTAATCATCCCTCCTACTATATACACTGGGTCTTGCACTGTGTATGTAGTGGTCTTCCATAAAGGAAAGTATTCCACAGCACTTACGTTTTTCCTAAATCTAAAGTTTTATGTACCAGGTCTACTGACAGCGGGATACACCCACGAGTCATTCTGAGACTTCTCCACCAGCTAGACTATGCTGTGAATCATTCTCCCAGCAATATACTTTTATAACTTGTACCAGGGAAGTTTGCCAGGCATGTCTTTAAGAAAAATAACCAGTAAGTCGCAGTCAAGTCGACTCTGACTCATGGCGACCCCATGTGTGCCAGAGTAGAACTGCTCCATTAAAATCAGGGTTCTCAATAGCTGATTTTTTGGAAGTAGACTGCCAGAACTTTCTTTTGAGGGGCCTCTGGGTTGACTCGAACTTCCAACCTTTCAGGTAGCAGTCAAGTGCATTAACTGTTTGTACCACCCAGAGACCCCTTTAACAAAAATACAACACACAGAATAAAAGTTACTTTGTGTACCCCTTCCCAAAATTTACTTTCTCTGTGTGTGTATAACCATTTTGGTTGAAATTATTTTGGACCTACACAATGGTAAACTCATTAGTTTGATTACAATCTTAAAATCATTGGCATCGCCAGGCAGAGAACATATACAGCATTGGCTGAGGAAAAATAGTAAATACATAAAAATGTAAAACAAAGCCTGTAAGCCCATTTTCACACTCACAAAAGTTAAATTCCAAATTTCATAAGGGCAAGGAGTGGGAGGTGGCAGCAAAGGGATCAATCCATTTTCATCTCACTTCAGGTCTGTGAGTCCTCATTTTCTATTCCTTAAATTAATGAAATGAGCACAAGACCCTCTGATTAGGAAGTCTGGAATAATGGGACTGCAGATGCATTTGCATTTTCTTTCAACATGAACAGGCTATTTGGATAGTTACAAAAGCCATGACAAATTGCATGAGATTCCATTTCTTTGTTGCTTGAAAATGGCTCTCGGGCTATAATGTGTTATATCATTGCAAAATGCATTTGACTTTAAAAAGGTAGGCAGAAGGGAGTGGCGTTAAATAGGAAATTAGCGACATGTTCTCTCAATACATCAACACTAATTCTAAATTAAAAGACTTCTGTCAACCCAAGGTAAGTCCCCAACATTTCTGTCGACAACCTCAGCGGCTTCCCTTGGCAATTAGAATAAATCCCGTCTCCCCAGCACCCCAAACCCATTCGGCTTGCCACAGGGCTGTCTGTCTGTCCCTGGAGCATACCAACCAGGCCTGTGCTCATGCCAATTCTTGCCTCAGTTGTATAGTACTTGTGTTTGCTTATCCAGCCTAGCATGCACCCCACCCTGGTCTTTCTATGACTGATGCCTTGTCACCACTCAGGTCTCTCCTTCAATGGCACCTCCTCTGAGAGCTTTTCCCAGGAAGCTGCTCTGGGGTCTCCTCAGAGCCCTGGCCGCTGTGTTAAATGACCTTAGTCATCACGTGTGCAGGTGTTTCCTGTTTACTGGGCATCATGGATTAAATTGTGTCCTCCAAGAATGTGTGTCAGCTTGGCTGGGCCATGATCCCCAGTATTGTGTGACTGTCCACCATTTTGTTATCTGACAGAATTACCCTATGTGTTGTAAATCCTAACCTCTACGATGTTAATGAGGCAGCATTAGACGCAGTTATGTTAATGAGGCAGGACACAATCCACAGGATTATGTCATATCTTCAGTCAATCGCTTTGGGGATATGAAAGAAGAGAAACAGGCACACAGGAGAGGGACCTCATACTGAGACAGGAGGGATTGGCCAGACCAGGGAGAGTTAAAGCCTTAGGCATGACTAAAGCTTTGAAACCCACGCCCCTTTCTGTGGAATGAGCAAATGGCCCTGTTCTGCTTAACACTTCCTTGTAAGCTGTTTTTCAGACAGACCAGTTTGATCCAGTATCTCGGGCATGTGCACTGCGCTGGGGGGACGACCGAGCGGTGACCTTTTTCTAGAGACATGAGTCCCCAACGAGACTCGAACCAACGTCTCGGAGAACTGCACGTGCGCAACATCCCAGAATAAGTGATGCCAACTGACCCAACAGCTTTTGCGACGGGTTCCATCTTGAATTACCTCTTGCACCCGCACGTGACACACCCTTTTCCCAGAAACAAACACCTCTTTCATGAATAAAGATGAAACCATTTCCCGCCTAGAAACTTTAACAGCCTTGTAAACCCTTTATTCGGGGAGACAAAGGCTAGTGTTGCATTGTCCCTCTTTGTCTCCACTCTTGAGCTACTTCTGCTCAATAAAGCTTTGTTCGTGCAGGAAACTGGAGTGTCTCCTGGTCATTCTTGGTCAGTAGAAGGCAGAACCTCATACGGGCAGCCCAGGTTGGGCAGAAGACCCCGGCAACGATACCACAAGAAAGAAATGCCAGGAGCAGAGCACATCCTTTGGACCTGGGGTCCCTGCACTGAGAAGCTCCTAGACCAAGGGAAGATTGATGACAAGGACCTTCCTGCAGAGCCGACAGAGACAGAAAGCCTTCCCCTAGAGCTGGTGCCCTGAATTTGGACTTCTAGCCTCCTGAACTGTGAGAGAATAAATTTCTGTTTGTTAAAGCCATCCACTTGTGGTACTCCCATTAAAGCAGCACTAGATAATTAAGACACCAGGCACACACAGGAGGCATTCAGCCCACAGCTGCTGACCAAGGTACAGGAGCCCACCTGCACAAGGGGGCACACCTGGAAATGGCCAGGGACCAGCAGAGCATGCACATATACAGGGGCTTCACTTCACCCCTCCTCTCTATTCCCCACTGCCTGCTGAAGCCCCTGCTGACCCTGAGATCAACGCTGCTGCAGAGCAGGGCTTTGAGGCATCCTCAGTAATCCCAGCAGGCCTGGAATCAGGGTGTCTCTACAGCTGTCTGGCCCTGACCCCTTGCCTCTGTTCTCACACTTGCCTGCCTGCCCCTATGGTGACCCAGGTGTTGTTACCTGTCCTCTACCTGCACATCCCACCCCCAAGGGAGGCCTTCATCGTGGCCATATCCAAGTTCTCTGAGGACAGCGACCATGTCCATTTATAACTACATCACAGGGCTGGCCTGCAGACACAGCATAAATGATTCTCAGTCACACCACTGCTCCCCATGCCTAGCCCTCTCAGACACCTAGTTACCCACCTGGTCCCTCCAGGACACTCCCTCCCCAGCCTCTAGCCCCCAGACTGTCCTGGCACTTTGCACACTGGTACCATGCCAGCACCGGCAGTTGTGACTATGCCTCTCAGAACCATTTTGGGCATCTAGACCCAGATCCAATCTACCCCAGTTAACTGGGCTTCCTGATCACTCTCTACTATAGGAGATTTTTGCTTGGGTTTTTTTAGGTTACAGTTTCATTATAGTGAATAACTAGAATCTAATAATAAAGTGAGGAGTCCCTGAGTGGTGCAAATGGTTTATGTGTTCAGTGGTTGGAGGTTCAAGTCGACCAAGAGGTACTTAGGAAGAATGGCCTGGTGATCTACTTCTGAAAAATCAGCCCTTGCAAACCCTATGGAGCACAGTTCTACACTGATGCACATGGAGTTACCATGAGTTGGAGTCAACTCGATGGCAACTAATTTAATAATGAACTGAAGAATTGTACCCTACCTCAAAAGGATCACAGATGTCCCAAAGGGGCTGGTGTTCCTTTTTTTTTGAACAAATGGTCAAAAATCTCCTTTGTCCTTAGAAATCCTAAACTCCACTGATGATGTCTTAGTTATCCAGTGCTGCTATAACAGAAATGTCACAAGTGGATGGCTTTAACAAACAGAAATTTTCTCACATTTTGGAGGCCAGAAGTCCAAATTCAGGGTGCCGGGTCTAGGGGCTTTCTCTCTCTGTCAGGTCTGGAGGAAGGTCGTTGTCTCTTCTGAGCTTCTGCTCCTGGACAATCTTCACGTGGTTTGGCATCTCTCTTCCCTCATTTCTGCTTTTTTTGCTTCCTTGTTTAAATCTCCTTTATATCTCAAAAGAGACTGTCTCAAGATATACCCTATACTAATCCTGCCTCGGACCCCTGATGGCACAGTGGTTAAGAGCTCAGCTGCTAACCAAAGGGTCGGCAGTTTGAATCCACCAGCCACTCCTTGGAAACCCTATGGGGCAGTTCTACTCTGTCCTATGTCGCTATGAGTTGGAACCTACTAGACAACAACGGGTATAATCCTGCCTCATTAACATAACAAAGACAACCCATTCCTAAATGGGATTATAACCACAGGCACAGAGGTTAGGAATTACAACACACATTTTTGGAGGACGCAATTCAATCATAACAGATGACTTAAGTATTCTTTTCTTTAGGCTGCTCACATCAATTCACTTGTTAGCAAGAGAAAGACTAACTTACTTAATGCTATAAATCTTATTCCCCATCACATACTATAGCCAGTTTAAAACACATGGTTTGAACCAAGATGAAATGATTCCCAGAAAGTTCCTCTTATTCTAATGTGGCTTTTGATGAACTCAGAGACAGTCCCCATCACAGAGCAGCCTGGCAGCCCATGGAGGTTCCTGGGAGAAGAACGGGTCCACAAGCCTCTCCTTTCCCATCACCTCTCCCTCAGGGCCTGTGAGGCCTCAGAGACACCAAAGAAAGTCTTTATCAGGAAAACCTGGGGATCTCTGCACATAAGAAGGGTACAGCTTCCTTTTGGCCTGAGGCCTGTACACCTGGTCCTCCCTTTACCTAGACTGGACCACTCTCACGTTTTTATAAGGAATCGGAGTAATTCACTTGCCCAATGACTTGGAGCCACCAGCCCTCTCCCCCTCTAGCCCCATACCCTGCTTTGTTTTCTTGATAAGATTTATTACTATCCAGATTGTACTGCAGATGTGCTTGTCTATTTCCTCTGTCTGTCCTAGAGAACCTGAGTTTCAGAGAACAGTACCAAGAAGTAATGACCAACAGATGTGCTGAGTGAACTACTGAAGTGCCGTCACTAGAGCTCTAGCTAGAATGCCATTTTGGAGTCCCTGCGTGGTGTAAACAGTTAAGTGCTCAGCTGCTAACCAAAAGGTTGGAAGTTCAAGTCTACCCAGAGGCACATCGGAAGAAAAGCCTGGCAAGCCACTTTAGAAAAATCAGCCACCGAAAACCCTATGGAGTGCAATTCTACTATGACGCACATGGGGTCGCCATCAGTCAGACTCGACAGCACCTAGTCAGCATGCCATTTTAGTGTATGTTTTCATTTTTAGGAATTCCAGAACCCCTGCAATCCTTGAAAGCGGTCATACAGGTTTCTCTGATTGCAGAATTCAGCAATCTATGAGAGAATATCTATGTATTTTCACTGTTTCTGCTTTGAAAGAGATTAGCGATTTGTGTTAAGTCTGGTATTCACTAAGACTGTAAAAAATGTTTCCCTAGTGTGTAGGTCTCCATTGTAAATTGTGTCTTCGGCCTTCCAAAACAAGCCCCACGTAAGAAGTTCGACGATTATTAAATATTTGTGTGATGAAAACCACCTTCTTGCTTTCGATCAACATCTCTTCACCTGTCCACTGTCCCAAGCTAGTCCATACTTGCTGCAATGTATGATAAGTACGATTCAAAGTTCCTGAAAGAATCACGTGGACAAAATTACAGAATACCCACATGCACGCGAGACATAGCCATAGACTGCCAAATAAACAGCTAAGGAGAAAAGAAACTTGCTCCAGTGGCTTCTGCCTAAGTGTAAATGTCCAAACTACGTCCGTTTGAATTAAATCTTACATCATTCTGTATTTCTGAAGCTGAGATCTGAGGATACTGGGGTGGAGGCCAGGCAAGTACAGCAGACTTCTCACATTTCAGGAACGATGTCTCACGGGGAAAACGCCTTCCCTGGCAGAGCCTGTTTTTATTCTCCCCTGCTTTCTCCCTCCCCTGCCATTTTCCAGGTTGTTCCCTACTGACTCCACTCTGCTGGACAAACACATTTTTTTCCTTTCAGAGATGTTTTCCCATTTTCCTTTCTGGGGTGTGTTATGCATTGAATTGTGTCCCCCCAGATAGAGTCCTGACCCCCATCCCCGTGGATGTACTCCTGTTTGGGAATAGGGTTTTCTGTGTTATGTTAATGAGGCCACATCAGTGTAGGCTGTGTCCTAATCCTAATCACTTCTGAGTGATATAAGGAGCAGCACAGACAGGGAGACAAGAAGCACACGTACCGGGGAAGACAGACGCAACCAAGGAACTCCCAGGCTACCAGCAAACAGGGAATCCACACCCTGTTGAACCTCTACTCTCCACAACCGTGAGAAAACACATTTCTTAGCCTCCCACTTGTGGTATTTGTGTTACAGCAGCACTAGCTAACTAAGACAGGAGTCCGCCTTTGTTTGGCATTTGTGTTGCTGGTATTAGCTGCTGTTGAGTCAGCCCCCAACTCATGGCGACCCCATGAGCAATGGAGCGAAACACTGCTCGGTCCTGCGCCATCCTCATGATCGGCTGCAGATCGCACAGGGTTTTCACGGGCTGATTTTCAGAAGTAGATCACCAGGCCTTTCTGCCTAGTCTATCTTAGTCTGGAAGCTCCGCTGATAACTGCTCAGCATCACAGCGACACACAGGCCTCCACTGACAGACGGGTGGTGGCAGCACATGAGGTGCATCGGCTGGGAATCAAACCCAGGTCTCCCGCATGGAAGGCGAGAATTCTACCATAAACCACCACTGCCCCGTTCGTGTGTTTAAGCTAGCCAAAACGTGAGTGCAGAGATCTGTAGCTGCTCTGTGCTCCCCAGATCCTTGTAAGGTGGGAGAGGCTTCCCAGTCTGCAAACCCTCACAGAGAAAGAAACAAAGCAAATGTCAAAAAGAAACCCCCCGGGCTCCTCAGGGCCTGCAGATGCAGCCAGACCCAGATTTAGGTACATCTACTCGGTACTCCCAGGAGCAAGCAAATGAAGACCACGCTTTACCACAATACTGCATCCTGAAAGTGCTTGGGGCGAATTTTCAGCATTGCTTGTCTAATTTTTATGTTTATTAATATTATTTGTTGGGGGGAGAGAAGGAATGATAAAAATTGCCAAACCCTTCAAACTGTCTTATGTAGTGAAATTTTAGAAATGGTTTTTTGGTTCTGGACACGCTGCCTCATGGCGGGAGAGGAAAGGAAGACGTAACGAACATAAAATAAGGCTCTCAGCTTCCCGCAAGACAAAGCTGTGAAAAAATATATGGAACATGTAGATCTGACTAAGAAAATGCTGTTTCACTATGGCAGAAAGAAAGGATCACATCTGGTGACCAACTCCTCCCAGTGTGCCTGGGAAACCCTTCAGTCCAGATGGTCACCCTACTTACCTCAAAGACGACAGCAAAGCGTCAATACACCGGTTGAGCTATTAAACCCTTCGCTACTGACGTGGCAACCAATGCGCACGAGCCCAGTGGCTACAAAACTTCACCTGGGACTGAGCCAAGCACCATCCAGAGAAGAATGCAGGCAACCACAGAACCCACCTGCTGGTCATGTCACTCCCAGGGGGAGAGCATGTGAACGTGCTGCCCTGCAGCTGGACAGGAGCTGAGACGTCCCAGATCTCTCCACTCGTCTTTTTTTGTACCCTAGATTCATGCAAAGGAGCCCTGGTGACACAGTGGTTAAGTACTTGGCAGCAACCGAAAGGTCGGCAGTTCGAATCCACCAGTCACTCTGTGGGAAGAAGATGCAGTCTGCTTCCGTAAAGATTATAGCCTTGGAAACCCTATGGGGCAGTTCTACCCTGTACTACAGGGTCGCTATGAGTTGAAATCGACTCAGTGGCAACAGGTTTGTTTGTTTTTGTTTTTTTTTTTAATGTTCATGCACGGAGTTCCTGGGTAGTACAAAGGGTAACGCATTCTGCTGCTAACCGAAAAGCTGGAGGTTCGAGTCCACCCAGAGGCACCTCAGAAGACAGGCCTGTCAATCTACTGCTGAAAAATCAGCCACTGAAAACCCTATAGAGCACAGTTCAACTCTGTCACACACGGGGTGGCCATGAGTTGGGGCTGACTCGACGGCAACTGATTTATTTTTTTGGTATGTTCATGCACAGGATTCACACTATAAAACACCTGCATTCAACTGGAGAGGCAAAACTTAACTGTCCGATTCATTTGTAACATGCTCAGATTCTCTTTGGTATGTCAAAGCACTCCTCAGTATTCCACAGGTCCCATCCACGAACAGCTACATCAGCCAAGAGCCATGAGTTCCGTAACTGAGCGGGCGTCCTGTACACAGCTTCTAGGGAATATGCCTCTGTATAGCTGTGCCCTGGATCAGCAGTTGTTAAACTCTGAGAAGAACTTCTGTTCTCCAAGGAAATTCTTTGGCAGAATCCAATAAATAAAGCAGACAAAAGTGGTGGTTTGCTAACACAGATTTATTTTATAAGTTCAAATTTTAAATATTTATTATTTACTTAATCAAGAGAACCTTGAGGCTGGAAACAGGGATTATAGAGGCGCGTCAAAGCCCTAAGAGCCTACGAAAATAATTTCATTCTAAATTTAATTTTGGTTACACAACATCCAGAAAATTCTGAAAACAGATCAGTTTCACTTTGCAATTTTAGGATACCCTTAAATTAAACAAATCCTGAAGCTTGAAAATAAAATACAAGGAAATGTTGACTTCAATGTTGAATCGTTAGAATGAATCAATAAATGATTTATCCAGCAGCTTAAGTACTAATTACTTGGCAGAAAATATTTCTCAAACATATCTGTAATGTTACCGGATTTCCAACAATATTACATTTTAAAATATATTATTTCACTACCTATCAATCTGCAGTCAAAATCTGAAACAATCAAATTCACTTTGTTTAGCCTGCTAAGTCTCCTTTCCCAGGATTCCAAAAGCTCGGGGAGAGCACACTGGGAGTCCAGACACACAAAAATGTCACTAAAACCTTCCATTTGAATCTTAAATTTTTGTTTAGACTTTACATTCTACTTCATTAATTATCCAAAACTGAGGCCAGGGAACATGTCCCTGGCTTGTCCTGATGCTTCCCAGCACCGACCCCTGCTCCCCTGAAGCATCCTAGGCACATGGGTGCAGGAAGCCACGGGAGAATCAGCTCACTGAAAAGAACTGGTGGTCCTTTCCAGGACAGAATGATTTCTCCACACCCAAGCCTGCAGCGGACTGCAAAACTTCCTCTAGCAAGTATATGCGCAAAATGCTATATATATGTATATGTATATACGTTGCTGTTGTTGTTAGGTGCCATCGAGTCGGTTCCAAATCATAGAGACCCTATAAACAACAGAAGAAAACACTGCCTGGTCCTATGCCATCCTCACAATCATTGCTATGCTTCAGCAAATTAAATGATTTTAATTATATATATATATACACACTCACACACATAATTGCAGTATTTTTGCAACTAACTGTGAAATATGAACTTCAAGTAAATAAACGTTTAAGATACTAAAATAGGCTGATTAAGCCTGAGACTAGAAGAACTAGACAGTGGCCAGCTACCATCAGTGACCGCCCTGACAGGGAACACAACAGAGAGTCCCTGATGGACTGGGAGAAAAGCGTGGAGCAGAACTCAAATTCATGTAAAAAGAGCAGACTTCATGGTCTGACTGAGACTGGAGGAACCCCAAAGCCACGGTCCCCGGACGCTCTGTTAACCCAGAACTAAAACCATTCCCAAAGCTCACTCTTCAGACAAAGACTAGACTGGACTATAAAACATAAAATAATACTCGTGAAGAGTGTGCTTCTTACTTCAAGAAGATACACGAGACCAAATGGGTGGCTTCTGTCCAGAGGCAGGATGAGAAGGCAGGAAGGGACTGGAACTGGCTGAATGGACACAAGAAGCCCGGGGTGGAAAGGGGGAGCGTGCTCTCACATAATAGGGATTGCAACTAATGTCACATAACAATATGTGTATAAATTTCTGTATGAGAAATTAACTTGAGCTGTAAACTTTCACCTAAGGCACAATAAAAATATATTTATGTGTATCAGAAGAAAGATAAAAATAAATAAATAAATATAAGAGATTAAATGCAAGCTAGCAAGCAGAGATGGGGGAAGAGAGATGCCAAGCCACGTGAAGATTGCCCAGGAGCAGAAGCTTAGAAGAGACAAGGACCTTCCTCCAGAGCCGAAAGAGACAGAAAGCCTTCCCCTAGAACTCTACTCTGAATTCTAGCCCCCTAAACTGTGAGAAAATAAATTTGTCAGAAAAAAAAAAAAAAAGAGTATCTGAACACCTTATATAACATTCCATCTCCAACTTTTATTATCATTCACTACTCTGAAACTAGATTTTAGAGTTTAGATAATTAATAAAATCATTCCTTTCCACTTGCTCTTCATTATTATTCATCAGGGCCATGTTTTTGCTTCTGTTGCCAATTGTAATCATTTATTTGAACCAGTGTCTCAGGGGTTCATTAGCTCTTCATTAGTGCCTGGCGGATGGATAAAATGTGCTTGAATTGCCAAAGTAAATGCAAATCTCACTGGTATTGCAGCAAGGACATGACTTCTCTGAGCATTTTCAAGTAAGACGGTTACAGTCAAGGCTCTTCAGTGAAAAGGGATCGCCCACCTTAATAGCAGAGAACTCAACACTCCCACGCAGTCCTGGACAACAATTCTGAAAGCCCCTCAGTGGCCACAACAGAGTCAGGCTTCACCTCAGGCCTGACCTACTGGCACGCAGGAATGCATTAAAACCAACCCACTGCCTTCCAGTGGATTAGGACTCCTAGCAACCCCTCAGGACAGAGGAGAACTGCCCCATAGGGTTTCCAAGGTTACTTAAATACAAACTGGGGATGCAAGTCAAAAGAATCCAAACACAAATTTACAAAGAATCACCTGGTGAGCAAGTGAAAAGCAGAGCTGCCAGGGTCTGCAGTCAAACTCAGAGCTCTTGGTTCAGGGCTGAGTGGGTGTCCATACATTTAACCAGACCCCAGGTGAGCAGCACTAGGACCAAACACATTCTTGACCACAACACACTTAGATTCAAGTCCTGGCTCCGGCCCTGGGCAGCGGTGTAGACTTGACCCATCACAAGCTGAGCCAATATTTTTATCTTGAAAAAGGGGGTGATTCTGCACTCCTGCTGACTGCAGTGACGGACACCGAGATAAGGAAGAGGAAGTGCTTCCCACAGTCCCTGGCACTAAATAGGTCTCCTCAAATGGCTGGTCTTACCAAGATTACAGATGCAATTTTCCCAGCAAGGGCAAACAGAACTGGAGGATTAAAACATATGCCAGGAGATAGAGGAGCAGGCCAAATGGCACCATGAGGCGACAATCAGACAAGCCTAGAATGTGGGTCATTCTACCGGACAACTGACCCAGCCTTCTCAATGAATCATTGTCATTACGGTAATATAAAAAAGAAGGACTGTATTAGTTTCTTAGGGCTGGTAACAAATTACCACAAAGTGACTTAAAGGGCAGGAATTTACTGTTTCACAGTTCTGGAGGCTAGAAGTCCAAATTCAGGACCTTGGCAGGGCCATGCTCTCTCTGAAGAAGATCCTTTCTTGTCTCTCCCGGCTTCTGGTAGCCCCGTACTTTCCTTGCCTTGCAGCTGCAGAATAACTCCAATCTCTGCCTCCATCGTCACACAGCTGTCTTCCATCTGCGTGTCCATCTGTATGTCCCCTCTCTCTTATAAGGAGATCACTCCTATTGGATTAGGCCCCACCCTAGTTCCAGCATGACTTCATGTTAACGTAAATCTTCAAAGACCTCATTTCCAAACAAGGTCACATTCACAGGTAAAGGCGTTAGAACGTCAGCATATTTTTGGAGGGACATGATTCAATCCATAACACGGACTTTACTTAAAGGAATTTAATGGAGACAGGTTTCTCCTTGTCAGAGAAAGAGGTTACAAAAAAGCAAAGAGGTGGCGGGTGGGGAAAGGACAAAAGATCTGAACAGACAGCTCACCAAAGAAGATATACGGATGGCAAGTAAGCACATGAAAAGATACTTATCACCATATGTCATTAGGAAACTGCAAATGAAAACAATGAGATACCACGACACACCGATTAGAACGGTGGGGACACAAGACCAAGGCCTGGTAAGTGACATGCCCAAGGTCACCCAGAGTGCCAATACAGGGGAAGAACTTGTCTCCAGTTTCCCAAATTAGAAGTCTTCTGGCCCCAAAGAAAGCAAGGACGGGACTTACGGCCACAAAGGCCCATTCCACCTCTTAGTTCAATATCACTGCTTGGCTTAATAGTGAATAAAGATCACATGATCAATTCCCAATAAATGAAGTTTGTTGGTTTTCACATTTCAATACTCAGAGTTGGAGAGAATATGAATCCATAAGGCTGAGATACAGGGCTGGGGGATTGGGGAGGAGGGGTATAAACAGTAGCAATTGCTTGGGAAAAGAGTTGAGCGTCATCTCCCAGTGCTGAACAGTCACGTGCACAGACCCAACAACTCAGCAACTGGACTCAGGCATCTACCCCAGAAAAACTCCTGCCCATGTCCACCAGGAGCTGAGTACAAGACTGTTCACAGCTTCCCTGTTCACAACAGCAATGGCCTGGAAACCATCCAAATGCCCGTGTGTGGGAGAGGAATGAAGAAACGTGGAAAATTTACATAGCACCATCCAAACGAGTAAGCAGCAGCAGTTCACACCACATCGAGGGACTTCAGCAATATCATCTTTAGTGGGAAAAGGTCAGCCCCAAAAGGTTACACTCAGAAAGATACTTCTCTCATAAAAGTAAAAACAACCCAAATAAAAACATACTTGCAAGGATATATAGATATAATAAAACTATATAAAAAGGAAAGAAGGGAATTAAAAACTGAAGATTTAGGCAACTGTTAACTCCAGTGGGGAGAAGCAGGGGGAGGGGATAAGGTTAAAGGGAAGCTGTGGTAAAGTCCCCATCTCTAACTGTGGTAGCAGGTTTTATGAATACTTCTTACATTATTAAAAATAATAACTAATTAAATAAGGCTGGCCATGCGTGGAATGGTGAGAGTGTTTGTACGATAAAAGGATTAGGATTGGAACATTTTGCGTACTTGAAGTAAAAAAATAAAATAAAACTGAAGTGTTATATCAGAAAGATGGATATACATATATTATTTACATTAGTGCAAGTAACAGCCAATGAAACTAAAAACTGAAAACCACAAGGTGGGACTGAGGCTGAAAAAAACAGGGCTGGAAACTTCGACTTTTCATTTTATGTTCTTTGGCATTTAGTATGCCACTGCAGTGCTTTTAAGTAATAATAAATACATTTCAGTCATGTATTTGGAAAACCATAAGGTGTGTGCATTGTGTGGCCATGTCTGTGGTCACCATTCTTAGGCAATTCCATGCCCAGAAGGAGGTACAACCTCCCCAGGCTTCACCCAACCACTCCTCTGACCACAAAGAAACATAGGCTCACAAATTTAAGGCAAACTGTTGATAAAAATTAAAATTACAAATAAAATACATACACTTAGCACTATCGTGAGCCACAAACACCTTAGTGCTTGATGCATCTCAAATTTCTGGATAATCCAAAATGCCCTTACTGAGTGTATCAGTGTTGTTATTGTTAGGTGCCGTTGAGCCAGTTCCAACTCATAGCGATCCTACGTACAAAAGAACATAACAGTGCCTGGTCCTGTGCCATCCACACAATCGTTGCTATGTTTGAGCGCATTGTTGCAGCCACTTAGTCAATCCATCTGGTCAAGGATCATCCTCTTTTTTACTAACTCTCTACTTCATTAAGCATGATGTCCTTCTCCAGGGATTTGTCCTTCCCGGTAACATGTCCAAAGTACATGAGACAAAGTCTCACCATCCTCACTTCTAAGGAGCACTCTTGCTGTACTTCTTCCAAGACAGACATGTTCATTCTTATGGCAGTCCACGGTATATTCAATATTCTTCTCCAACAGCTCGATTCAAAGGCATCGATTCTTCTTCGGTCTTCTTTACTCATTGTCCAGCTTTCACATGCGTATGAGATGACTGAAAATATCATGGCTTGGGTTAGGCGCACCTTAGTCCTCAAAGTGACATCTTTCCTTTTTAACACTTTAAAGAGGTCTTTTGCAGGAGATCTGACCAATGCAATACGCTGTTTGATTTATTGGCCGCTGCTTCCATGGGTGTTGATTGTGGATCCAAGTAAAATGAAATCCTTGTCAACTTCAATATTTTCTCCATTTATCATGATGTTGCTTACTGGTCAGTTGTGAGGATTTTTCTTTTTTTAATGCTGAGGTGTAATCCATACTGAAGGCTGTAGTCTTTGATCTTCATCAGTAAGTGCTTCAAGTCCTCTTTGCTTTCTGCAAGCAAGGTTGTGTCATCTGCATATCAAAGGTTGTTAATAAGTCTTCCTCCAATCCTGATGCCCGTTCTTCTCAGATTATTTGCTCAGAATACAGACTGAATAACTATGGTGAAATGAGACAACGCTGATGTACACCTTTCCTGATTTTAAACCACACAGTATTCCCTTGTTCTGTTTGAATGACTGCCTCTTGATCTATGTACAGGCTCCTCATAAGCACAATTTAGTATTCTGGAATTCCCATCCTTCACAGTGTTATCCATAATTTGTTATGACCCACACAGTCGAATGCCTTTGCATAGTCAATAAAACACAGGTAAACAGCTTTCTGGTATTCTCTGCTTTCAGCCAAGATCCATCTGACATCAGCAGTGATGTCCCTCGTTCCATGTCCTACTCTGAATCCAGCTTGAATTTCTGGCAGTTCCCTGTCGATATACTGCTGCAACCATTTTTGAATTATCTTCAGCAAAATGCTGCATTAGTAGGGCTACTATAAAAAGTACAACAAAACTGGTGGCTTTACAGAACAGAAATTTATTGCCTCATGGTTCTGGAGGCTAGGAGTCCGAATTCAGGGTGTTGGCAGAGCCGTGCTCGCTCCAAGGACCTTGGAGAAGATCCTTTCTTTTCTCTCTCAACTTCAGGCATTCTTTGGCTTGCAGCTGCAGTGTAACTCTGTCTCTGCCTCCATCTTCACATAGCCATCCTTCCTCTGTCTGTCTGTGTCTCTGGATTAAGACCCACCTGCCTCCAGTATGACCTCACGTTTACTTAACTGATAGCATCTTCGAAGACTCTATTTCCAGACAAGATCACATTCACAGGTACCAGGGGTTACAACTCTCTTAGTCTTCTAGGGCTGCCATTACAAAACACCACAAAGGGGGGGCTTTAAAGAATAGAAATGTATTGTTTCACAGTTCTGGAGGCTGGAAGTCCCAATGCAGAGTGTTGGCAGGGTCACGCTCTCTCTCTCTGTGGGCTCTACCAAAACACCTTTCCTGTCTCCTTCAGCTTCTGCAGCTCTGGGAGTTTCCTTAAGTTGCCTGGCTTGTAGACAGATCCTCACATACTGTCATCCCCGTGTGTGACTCTGTTTCTCATCTGTCCTTCTCTGATAAAATGCCACCCAGAAGGGATTAGGATCACTGACCCTCCCTACCCTCCCAGCATGACTTCTTTAACTGATAACACCTGTCAAGAAAAACCCTATTTCCCAAACAAGGCCACATCCACAGGTGCAAGGGTTATGACTTCAACGTATATTTTGAGGGGACACAATCCAATCCATCACTGACTTTCACATATCTTTCTGGGAGACACAATTAAATCTGTAACACTGAGCAAGATGTTAACAATAAGTAGTTTCCCCTGCCCCACGAGAGGTTCAGTGAGAGTTACTGTAAAACAGTAAAAGAGGAGGGGTCTGCCACTTTCCATCCACGGAGCCCTGAGTTTGGGTTTGCTCATTTATAAACTCAGTTACCATCTACCTCATCTTCCTCATAGGATATTACAAATATGGGTCAAAGAGATAAGGATGTTGAAAACCACGTAAATGCTGTACGTACTGTGCTTTTTATCATTTCACACGAGACAAGTTGATATTTATATAATATCAAGATATATAGATACATATTATCAAGATAAATATATATACATAAAATACCCTTCTTCCCGCCCCACCTCAGAAATTAACTTCCAAGGCCCTGTTTCATGCTGTACATCACTGGACTTGAAGACAGGAGAAGAGCCCCAGGTTTCTGCGGCTGTAACATCCCTTAAATATCATTTTCATTTCTGCTGGTGTGTCTAAAATCTCTGAGAAAGTACCATAGCACTATGGGATTCTTTTATGCCACATTTTTTTAAACTGTGGTAAAATTTACAGTGAAATTCACAGATCTTAACTGTACAATTCTATGAGTTTGACAAATAAACACACCCATGTAATTAACACCCCAATCAAGATAGTGTACATTTTTCGTAAGTTTTCCAATCAAACCCCACCCCCACAGGCAACCACTGTTATGATTTCTGTCATCATAAATCAGTTTTGCCTGTTTTTGAACTTCCTATAAAATGGAATCACAAAACCCTATAGGTTTTAGAAAATGACTTCTGAACAGCCCCCCTCACTGAGCTGAATGACGATTACAGCAGTGACCTAATTCCTTTTCCTTTTTTTTAAGTACCTGGTACCAGCTTACATGTCGTTTTACAAAGTATCCTGTGTGGTGAAAACATTTTTATTCGGTATATAATAGAACAGTATGCACTAATCATACTGATCTAACACTGCATTTGTAATATTCCAACCACCACTCATTTCTGACATTAATATGTAGAAAAACGTCACTCCCAGGTTTCCAAGTCTTAATGGAGAAAATTGCCAAACTGTGACGACTGATGTCACCACAAATATCCAGTTTCCAACCTTAGCTCGGCTGCCATTTTGTGCGTCCTTGTTCCCCTGAAGACCCGTTCCCCGCCCCTCCCCAGCTCACCCGTGGCTGCTATTGTGCTTCTCACTACGGGCAGAGCAGATCATGCATGACCAGGGCCATCCTCCGCCTCTTCCCCTTCCACCACCCTCTGTCCCAGCGCCACCATCACTGCTCTCACCCCTCTCCTCAGAATCCCAGGACCACCAGCCTCCTCCAGGGCCTGATCTATGGGAGATCCATTGCCATGCCTCTTCATATCTCCACTGAGCCCTCCCACCCATCTGCAAACATGCCCTCTCTCCCATTCTAGGAAAGAACCTTCCCCGACCATCCTTCTCCTTCAAGCTATGGCCCTATCTCTAACCACTTTCTTCACTACACATCTCATCTAACAGTTTGCTCCATTACAACTAGGCTTCTCCAAACAACTCTACTAAAAATTCCCATACTATAGTGACCAAAGACAAAGACCAAATTCTTTGGGTAAAGCAATTCTTCACCCTCCAAGAACTAGGCAATGCTCTAGGTGCTTATACTTGTTGCCGTAGATGCGATTGCAACTCACAGCGACCCTACAGGACAGAGTAGAACTGCCCCAGACGGTTTCCAAGGAGCGGCTGGTGGATTTGAACCGCCGACCTTTGGGTTGGCAGTCAAGCTCTTAACCACTAAGCCACCAGGACTCTAGGTGCTTGGGAGGCATGAATAAAAAAAGACAATGATTCCTGCCTACATGGAGCTTATATCTGAGCAAGAAGAGACAGGCAGACCAACAAATGTAATACGTAAATTATATGGTATGCTAGAAGGTCAAAAACACTTCAGGTAAAAAAAAAGTAGAGCAAGATAAGACGGATTAGGAGTACCTACAGTGTAGTACCCACAGTGTAGGAGAATGTAGGGAGCAGTAATAAACAGAGTGGTCAGAGTGGCCTCAGCAAGAAGGTAGCAGATGAGCAAGGACTTGGAGGTGACGGAGGAGAAGCCAGGTGGGCAGCTGGCGGAAGGGCATTCCAGGAAGAGGGATGCAGAGCACAGGCACTGAGTGGGAGTGTGTCCAGAATGTTCAGGAACAGCAAGGAGGCAGCTGTGGGGTGAGAAGAAGGTGTGCAGCAATTACACAGGGCTTATTATCCATTGTTAAGGACTACAGCTTCAACTCCAGATGGACTAAGGAGCCACTGCAGGGCTCCCAGAAGACAAGTGTCATGGAAGATACAGTGTCTTCATTAAAAAGAGCCATGTCTTCATATTCCCCATCTCCAGTCATGAGTCAGAAGGAACAAAGGTTTGGGCAGATAGGCCATTTAATGTTCAACACTGTGACAGGAGGGAAGAGTCTCATCTCTGAAAGCCCTCTTTGCCCTCCAATGCCAAAGAGTGTCATGGTCCTACATGACAATAAACATTTGCAAACTGTGAAGTGCCACACAAATGTGGGGAGACACATTTCTCCAATCAACTGCAGAAATGCTCTACCAGAATTGCAAAGCTTTCATGATCTAAAACACGGTGGCAGGTTATCTGAGTACACAGAAATCACTAGAGAAAGTTAAATATTTAATCAATCCACACTTTATATTTCTAACACACTCCATGACTTTAAGAACAGCGGTAGCTAACATCTGGTTGCTCAGCTTCAATCCCTGCCTTAGAGTCACCTTCCTTAGGAAATTCAGTCTTCACAGCCCCCTATGCTGCAGCAGTCCTTCACCTTTCCAGGCAGTCCACCCTGCGTTGTGGCCACTGCTCTCACTCTTGCTGACTGGACAACTCTGGGTAGGGGATTTCCCAGAGCCGTGGCTTCCTCATCTGTAAAATCGGGCTGTACTGCCTTTTCAGATTTTATGAGAATTATTGGTGCCCTCGGTAAAAATTAATGCCTTTGATTTGTAGTGCTGGCAAAGAATATTTAATATACCATAGACTGCCAGAAAAATGAACAGATCAGCCTTAGAAGAAATACAATCAAAATGCTCCTTAGAAGCAAAGATAGCGAGACTTCAACTTGCTTACCTTGGACACATCATCAGGAAAGACCAACCACCAGAAAAGGATATCATGCTAAGTAAAGTAGAGGGTCAGAAAACATGAGGGAAACCTCAATGAGATGGACACAACAGCGGGAACAATGGGCTCAAACATACCAATGATCGGGCAGAGGGCGCATGATCAGGCAACGTTTCCTTCTCTCACGCGTAAGGTCTCCACAAGTCAGAGCCGACTCAACGGCAACTAACAGCAATGACTAAGGCACAGTGCTCGGCACACAGTCTTCAGTAAACAGAATACAACCATTTTACAGACTGGAGACATACAGGAAGCTGTTGCATAGGAATATAATTAGAGTTATAAATGGATACTAACCTTGAGTAAATAGCAATGACTTATTAACTGACACACTGAGTTGTCAAAAAGTTGCTTTCATCGTTTAGTCTACACCTTAATGATTACTGACAATGGAAAACAGAACTAGCGTGGATCACTGAAGCATTCAGGGAAAGGGAAAGACTCCCTGTTCACTTTCCTGATGAAATAGTTTACACACCAGTGACCCAACCCAGCATGGATCAGCTGGTGGTAAGTAGGTAGGAAACATTTTAGATCAGAGGATGTTCATGTCTTGAATCTTCAAGAGGCGTATTACTCTGGGGATGTGTAAGTTAGAAAATAATCGAGGTGAAGGGTTAAATAATCATTTATATATTGGCCCATCAAAACAGACTTGGAGCAAGGACTACAGTGAAAATCAGGTGATGACTGCTGCTCTAAGCAGTGCTTCTCACAGTGTCTGCAGGGCTGCATTCCCTTCTAGAGACTCTATGCTGAATCCATTTTCTTGTCTTTTCCAGCTTCTAGAGGCTGCCTACAGGTGTTGGCTCGTGGCCCCCTTCTTCCATTTTCAAAGCCAACAACGCGGCATCTCTCTGACCACGCTTCTGTAGTCACATCTCCTCCTAACTCACTTCTTCTGCCTTCCTCTTCCCCTTATGAGGACCCTTGTGATTGCACTGGGCCACCCAGATAATCCAGGATAATGTCCCATCTCAAGGCCAGCTGATGAGGAAATTTAATTCTATCTGCAATCTTAATTCCCCGTGCCATGCCACCTAGCGGGTTCTCGGGATTAGGATGTGGATTCCTTTGGGGGACTGTTACTCTGCCAACTACAACTTCTTACAGCAAGCATAAACTCCATTTGTCATCTGAAAACCATATCAAATAATTTTTAAGTAGAAATGTTAAATTCAACATTAAAAATTGGTATCACGATCCAATAAATTAAAAAAAATAATCCAACCTGTGAAGCACAGTAAATCAAGAATGCTACCTAAAACTTCAATGGAGGAAAAAAACTTGTTTTGACTGAGCCATGGATTAGATGTGACTAAACCACTTCTAACCAACTCTGCTATTCAGTACGAGCTTTAAGCTCCCTGAATGTAGTGCCGGGGGTCGCGGGGGGAGGTCTGTATAGCACCTCCTTTCACAGTCTTAGCTAGGCCCAGGCCCCCTTGCAACCACCTGCCTGTCTGAGATAGCACTTCATGTCCCACTCAAAAAGTATCCAGGTCCCTGCATTTTTTAAATTAATTTGGAAAAAATTAATAAGTATCAAGGTTCTTGCTTTTTCTTTAATTTACTTTAAAAAATATGGCTCATGCAACTTCTAGTTATTTAATTTTTTTTTTTAATTTAATAAATCTAATCAGATCCTTTCGCCTTTTAATTAAAGCTACCAGGATGTGCTTCTTAAAAATGTGTGCTTCCTTCTTTCTGGACACAAACCCTCAGTAAAACAGCACAACAGCAAGGAAACCCCAACAGGCTCTAACCCTTCAGGGAATGGGGAGGTTTGTGGATTTGAAAAGAAGAGACCTTCACAGTCCCCTCAGTGAACATCTGTCAACCCTTCAGCCCTGACGTAGGTCCTGCACAACTGGAATTCAACGACCTCCAGAACTTCAGGATGGGCAGACAAGACACCGAGCTAATTGTCTGCTATATGAAATGTAGCCCAGGTCACAAAATCCACTTTATACTGTACACTAAATGTATTTAAATTATTTCTTCCCTGTGCAGTCCCTAGGTGGCGTGCAGTTAATGCATTCAAAAGGTTGGCAGTTCAAGTCCACCCAAAAGCACCTTGGAAGAAAGGCCTGGCAATCTACTTCTGAAATACCAACCACCGAAAACCCTCTGCACATATGCACACCTACGTTCATTGCAGCATTATGCACAATAGCAAAAAAATGGAAACAACCTAACTGTCCTTCCACAGATGAACGGATAAGCAAAATGTGGTAAATACATACAATGGAACACTACGCAACAATAAAGACCAAAGAGGAGTCTGCAAAACATATTATAACATGGATGGATCTGGAGGACACAATGCAGAGTGAAATCTATTAATCACATAAGGACAGATGTTGTATGATCCCACTTTTCTAAGAAGACAAGAATAGATATGTATACAGAGATCAATAGATATGTATACAGAGATCGGTGGTTACCAGGGACGGGGAGGTCTCTCTAGAGCATAGATACTTGTTATTTTTGGAATGGGAAAAGTAGCACAGAATGTAGATATAATGAGTACAGCCTGACCAAAGTAAAGGATGCCATCAAAAAGCACACAAGAGAAAAGGACGTTTGTGCTACAGAATCTGGCATCTATAATTTGGCAACAATACCAACAATAACCAAAAAATGAGTGCCTGGTCACATATGTATGTGTACAGGCATATATGTATACGGGTAGGTACAGGTGTGTACATATGTGTGCACAGATATAAACATATACATGTGTACATACAGATACGTGTGTGCAAGCATATATATTCACAGGGGACACAGTAACAGACACTTCTCTGACATAACCAAATTTATCTCCTAAGAATGGTTTTCTGGGTTAGAAGGCTTAGGATCTTAGTCTCATGGGACAACTTAGTCAGCTGGCATCACAAAGTTCATCTTCTGCATCCTAGTGAGGTGAGAAGTATCCAGACTCTTAAAGGCTTGCAAGTCTAAGATACAACTATCGGTCTCTACTTGTTAGGAGCAAAAGAGAAAGAAAGAACTAGTCTACAGAGCTAATACCCTACACGAGCCACGGCCTCATCTACTCTGAGACCAAACTAGATGGTGCCTGGCTACTATTACCAACCGTTCTGATCAGGGATGCAACAGATGGACCTTGATGGAATGGAAGAAAAACATGGAACAGAATTCAAATTCTTAATAAGTCTAGACTTACGGGACCAATTAAGATTGGAAGACTCCCTGAGACTATCGCCCTGAGACACTCTTTAAACCTTCAACTGAAACTATACCCTGAGGTCACATAAAATGAACTCCAGCCACATACTCACCATCCGTGAGTATGATGCTCCATTAAAAAACCATCTATACGAGACCAAAAGGTCAACAATTACTCTAAAGCGAAGATGAGAAGATAAGGAGGCAGGGGAACTAGAGTACTGCAAATGGAACAGCCAGAATGCAATTAAAGAGAATGCTGACACATTGTAAAAAATGTAACTAACGTCACTGAACAATTTGTGCAGAAATTTTACACCTATTTTGCTGTGTAAACTTTCACTAAAAATACAACAAAATATAATTAAAAAAAAAAAGAAAGAAAACCCTACGCAGTATAGTTCTACTCTGACACACACAGCATCACCATGAGTTGGAATCCACTTGATGGCAACTGTTTTTTTTTCCTACCAAAAAAAGCCAAACCAATGCCATTGAGTCAATTCTGACTCATAGCGACTCTCTTTCCTAAAGCGTCCTGGAATTGAAGGTTGAGACCGAACTAACGTAATTGTATGTATGATGCTTACAGTTAAGCATAGAAACCAATGACAAACTACAATGGTTTTTCCTTTTTTTTTTTTGGTTTGGGAGAACAAATTAGGATGATCAAATAATGCAGAGGTTTATTTTTCAAATAATAATAGTTCACATGATACAAGCTTTTGAAAACTCTTCCACATGATAAATATTCCATTATATCAATAAAAATGAAAATTAGACTGCTCAAGCAGGCGAATCAAATTTAATCTAGCTTTTCCAGGAGAAAGGTGGGGTGCAGAACTCAAATTCTAATAAGACGACCAGACTTAATGGTCTGACTGAGACTGGAGGAACCCTGGAAAGCATGGTCCCTGGATTCTCTATCAGCCCAGAACTAAAACAATTTCCGAGGCCA
>NW_004443955.1:10173016-10202225 GCF_000243295.1 Trichechus manatus latirostris
CACAAAAAAAAGACCAGATTTACTGGCCTAAAGGAGACTGGAGAAACCCCAAGAGTATGGCCCCCAGACACCCTTTTAGCTCAGTGGTGAAGTCATTTCCGAGGTTCACCGTTCAGCCTGGGAGTGGACAGCCCCATAAAACCAAATGGGATTAATGAGATACAGCAGTCCAGGGACAAGGGCCAGAAGGCAGAAGGGGACAAGGAAGCTGGTGATAGGGAAACCAAGGTTGAGTAAGGACAGTGTTGATGTGCAGTGAGGTTGTTAACCACCGTCATAGGGCAACACGTGTACTGTTAAATGAGAAACTATTTTGTTCCGTAAGCCTTCATCTAAAGTGAGAACAGCAGCACAATTGGAAGAGCGTAGTCGATATCACTGAACTGTGCATGTAGTGATTTTTGAAATGGTGTATCTTTGGCTATGTATATTTTCACCAAAAAAAAAAGTCGAGAAGGGAAAGGGTTCACATGTTGTGCGGTTGTTAACCAATGTCATAAAACAATATGTGTACTCTGTTTCATAAGAAACTATTTGTTCTGTAAGCCTTCACCTGAAGTACAATAGAAAAAAAAAAGAATACTGCAACCACTATAGGATGGGCCAAATGAGAAAGACTGCTGGAAATAAAAAGCATAGCTGCCCAACTTGGCTTTTCTCTTAACTTAGGAAACTGACGTATCCCAACAGAAGGGTCTGATTGAAGACAAGTAAGAAAGAAGATCGAGGTGGAACTTGGGAGGGCAGCCATTACAGGCGTCTCATGTTGAGTGTGACATCTGAACGTGGAGAACGAGGTGAGGGAGGGGGGACTAGACAACCTATGAGAAGTGATGCATTTGCAGCAAGGTGCTGGCAGGCTGCAGGTGAGGGAAGACCCAGAGAGGCCAGGGTAGGAAGATGGTCAGACTTCATCATCCACTGATTAGGGACGAGGGAGAGGAAGGAGCTTGGCAGGTGAAACAGAAACACAAATACTTATTGTTCTCTAAGTTCATGCCATTGCAAATGTGAATAATTATCCTTCGTTTATTCTGTGAAGTCTTCGGGTGATGCAAACGGTCCACACGCTTGGCTGCCAACCCAGTTGGAAGTTCCAGCACATCCAGAGGTGCCTCAGAAGAAAGGCTCAGTGATCTACTTCTGAAAATCAGCCACTGAAAACTCTATGGAGCACAGTTCTACTCTGATGCACACAGGGTCGCCATGAGGGCAAATCAACTCAAAGGCAACCAGCATTGGTACTAGTATAGCATCTTTATGCAAATAACGTGCACCTCCTACATTTGTTTGCCAACCACTCCCTCCTCCCACGAGGTATTTTCAGAAGCACTGCTATGCCATTTTTTTTTTCACATGTTGCTGTAAAAAAAAATTAGTATAGCACACTTACGAAAATACTTCGTGAGGGCAGGAGGTGGTTGGCAAACAAATGTAGAAGGTGTGCTATTTGCATAAAAATATGGTATTTATTTGGTAAGATAAAATCTCAGCAGAATAAATTACCAATATGTTAGTCAGCAGAACCCGACTAAAGGAAGAAGACATATAGTAAGATCAAATATGACAAAATTTTAATATTGAGGAAGAAAATATAAGTACAGTACCCTAACAGTTACACTTCAAACCCATTACCAAAACAATGTTCTGGCTCAAGACTCGATACTTTTAATTACTATTTTTTACCATTCTCAAAGATCTTATACCACTTTACAGTTTTAGTTCTTCAAATATTTTATTATTACATATGGGGAAGAGAATTCTTTACTTTTTAAATATACTTTCAAACTATGGTGAAAACAGCAATATCCATTTGTATGAAGGAGTGTTAACCAAACCAAAACCCAGGTGTGTCAATTCAGACTCATGGCAACCCAGGTGTGTGACAGTAGAACTGTGCTCCATAGCGTTTTCAACGGCTGATTTTTTTTGGAAGTAAATCTCCAGGCCTTTCTTCCTAGGTGCCTCTTAGTATACTCTAACTTCCAACCTTTCAGTTAGCAGCCAAGCAACTTAACCACTTGTATCACATCGGGACTCCAGGAGTGTTAACAGACCCCCCAAAATAAGAGAAACTGTCATCACTTGCCCAGTCTCCAGTCCTCCCAGTGGTTCCACTGAGCCCTGTGGCCCCGCCCTAACCTCCAGTAGGGCCTATAAATGCACAAGGTCTCCCTGGTCCAGGGCTGACGCTACTGATGATACCAAGGGGGCAGCTCCTCTCCAGATACCCCAACTTTCTGCCCTTATCTGTTAGGTTCACGAGATTTCTTCACTGTACACATCCGTTCTAGACCTCCCCAGCCCCTCTTAAAAGTGTCTGTGGGACCAGGCAGGCATCCTGTAAACCAAACACAGACAACTGAGAGGGTGGTCACCACCAGATCAGTCACAGAGAGCCTATCCTGGGGGCCATGGGCACTGGGGTGGGACAAGGTTGGTGTTGTTGTTAGCTGCTGTCCAGTCAGCCCCCAACGCCTGGCAACTCCACTCACAATGGAATGAAATGCTGCCCAGTCCTGCCCCATCCCCATGTTGGGTTGCAGATCGGACCATTGTGATCCATAGGGTTTTCATTGGCTGATTTTCAGAAGTAGATTGCCAGGACTTTCTTCCTAGTCTGTCTTAGTCTGGAAGTTCCACTGAAACCTGTTCAGCATCATAGCAACACAGGAGCCTCCACCAACAGACAGGTAGGTGACTGCACATGAGGTGCACTGGCTGGGAATTGAACCTGGGTCTCCCACGTGAAAGGCGAGAGTTCTATCGTTGAACACTGTAGGAAGGGACAAAAAAAGAACAAAATTCAGAGAACAGTCAGGCTGCCCAAGCAACAGGAAATGCCAGAAAGACAAGCAGAAATGAACAAAAAGCCTGTAAGGCACAGAGAGGAAATTAAACTGGAGAACAAACAGCCAAATAATAAGCCAAAATGAAAGGAAAATTCCTCCCCCCTTCCTGTTACTTGTAAAATCACACTGAGGTAACTGACCACACACAGCCTTTCATTATAACAAAGGATAAGATCAAAACTTTCCAGGTTTTTTACGTGACAACTTGTCAATGTTATGTTGAGGGGTCCCTGGGAGGATAGCCACAGTACCACCTTCACTGGAACACACTGTCAAAAGGGAGAGAAATTTAGTAACTTTCCCAAAAGGCGTGGGTGGTGCTTTGGTTCTGATACAACTTCATAACCAAGTGTTTGGAAGTGGCAGAGGGAAAAGAAGACTGTAGTTCAACAAGCAGATTTACTAACTGTCTTAGGCTGGGTTCTCTAGAGAAGCAAAATTAGTAAAGCATATAAATATATATACAGAGAGAAGGATTTATATCATGGAAATGGTTCACATTGTTGTAGATAACGGAACATCCCAAGTCTGTGGGTCAGGAAAGAGGCTTCTCCTGATTCACGTAGCCACAGGAGCTGGCGAACCCCAGATCAGCAGGTCAGAGAGCAGGGCTCCTGATCACAGGCTGTGAAGACCAACGAATCCCAAGATTGGCAGCAAGACCGCAGGAAAGCTGCTAGCTCAAGTTCCAAGAACCGGAGGTCAGATGAACAGGAGCCTGCTGCAGGATCCAGCACGAGCAAAAAGCCCCTGAGGCTTGCCAGAATCCCTGCTTATATTTGACGCAGGCCACACACCCAAGGAAACTCCCTTTCAACTGATTGGCTACTCATAGCAGCTCCCATCATGGGGGTGATCACATATAAAATCTCAACATGGAAGTGATCACAACATTATACGACTGCCAAAACAGAGAATCACACCCCAGCCAAGGTGACACACAATTTTAACCATCGCACTAACCTAATCTGTTGTTGTTGTTGTTATTGTTGTTAGGGGCCATCCAGTCAGTTCCAGCTCATAGCGACCCTATGTACAACAGAACAAAACGCTGCCCAGTCCTGCACCATCCTCACAATCGTTATGTGTGAGCCCATCATTGCAGCCACTGAGTCAATCCATCTCATTGAGGGTCTTCCTCTTTTTCACTGACCCTCTACTTTACCAAGCATTATGTCCTTCTTCAGGGACTGATCCCTCCTGATAACATGTCCAAAGTATGTAAGACAAAGACTCCATCCTCGCTTCCAAGGAGCACTCTGGCTATACTTTCTTTAAGACAGATTTGTTCATTCTTTTGGCAGACCATGTTATATTCCCTATTCTTCACCAACACCACAATTTCAAGCCATCAACAATTCTTCGGTTTCCCTTATTCATTGTCTAGCTTTTACATGCATGAGGCAGCTGAATACACCATGACTTGAGTCAGGCACACCTTAGTCCTCAAAGTGACATCTTTGCCTATTAACACTTTAAAGAGGTCTTTTGCATCAGATTTCCCCAATGCAATACGTTGTTTGATTTCTTAACTGCTGCTTTCACGGGTGTTGACTGCGGATGCAAGTAAAATGAAATCCTTGACAACTTCAATATTTTCTGTTTATCATGACATTGCTTACTGGTCCAGCTGTGAGGATTTCTGTTTTCTTTATGTTGAGGTATAATCCATAACGAAGGCTGTAGTCTTTGATCTTCATCAGTAAGTGCTGCAAGTCCTCTTCACTCGCAGCAAGCAAGGTTGTGTAATCTGCATATTGCAGGTTGTTAATTATGCAAAGGCACTAAACTGTGTGGATCATAACAAATTATGGATAACACTGTGAAGAATGGGAATTCCAGAAGACTTAATTGTGCTTATGTGGAACCTGTACATGGATCAAAAGTCAGTCGTTTGAACAGAACAAGGGGATACTGCATGGTTTAAAATCAGAAAAGGTGTGCACCAGAATTGTACCCTTTCACCATATTTATTGAATCCGTATGCTGAGCAAATAATCCGAGAAACTAGACTATATGAAGAAGAATGCAGCATCAGGATTGGATGAAGACTAATCTTTTTTTAAAGGTACTGAAAACACACATTTACTTACTGAAATGTTAACCTTCGGATGTGGGCCTTGACTTTAACACACAGTTAATAGTTACTGCTGAGCAGGAATCTCTGCAGGCGTCTCTGGACTCTAAGCAGGGCTCAGGAAGCCTGGACAGTGCAGATGTCCCCAGGGAACCAGCTGGCTATGCCCTGAGGATAACAGAGAGACAGGGACACCCTGGGGGCCCGCAGCCTTTGGGGCAAGGCTAGGGTGGATGCTTTCCCGCTTCCTTTCTCTCTAGTTATAGCAGTGATACCTGCTCAAGGAGGACATTTAGAAAACACAGAAAAGAATAATGGAAATAATCTACATCACCACCTGGAGAGAATCACTGTCAATATTCTGATGTGTTTCTATTCAGGCCCTTTTTTGTGTATACATCCATCGTGCAAAATTGGGATTCTACTATATAGCAAAAATCTTGCTTTGCTCATTTAACATAACACAATGATTCCCCAGGCCACTGAATATTCTTTGAAAACATGCTTTTAATGGCCCTATAATCTGGAAACGGCATAACAGAAGCATCCTGCTACTGTTACACAGCATGGCTGCTTCCAATTTGGAACCAAGATAAATAAAGCTGCAGTGAATATCTTTACACATAAATTTTATTTATTCCTCTGATTTTTAATATAAACCCTTAGAAGTGGGATTGTTGAGTCAAAGGGTACAGAAATTTGTTTCCCAGCAAGGTTACACCAATCCACATTTCCTCCAGTGAGATATGAGAGTATTTACCCTCCTACACCTTCACCGACAACGAGAATAAATATTTAAGAGAGTCTTTACCAGTCTGGTGGACAAAAAAAAGAAGCTGTTTAATTTGCATTGCTTAATTTGCATTTCAGCAATATTCTGTTTGATATTCACACATTTCTTCAGTGACTTGCCTACTAGAAACTGTTGTTTCAGAACCATAGCACAGCCACCATGCCTTTCAGGAAACTTATTAAATTTCTCTCCCCTGCACACTTTTCCACTTGATGTTAATGTTTTCCTATTGATTTATGACTGCTTTTAGTATAATAGGAATGGACTGGCAGATAGACAGTGTTACGTCTGGATTTGCCAATTCTGTTGATGGTGTTTGACTCACACAGGATGCTAATGGATTTGTGGTCAGTTGTGTCAATCTTGTTCCTAATTCTATCTTCCATTGCAAGTGCGACGTCATGGTCCTTCAGCCTGGGATCCAACCTCAGCCCCCTCCCCCACTTGCTATCTGTATGACCCTCTCTTTGTCTCAATTCCCTTGGTTGTAAAGTGGAGGAGTGTGAGAGTGCATTTGCACACATCGTGAGGATGTGGCAGACAGCCTCTGAGATGAGCCCTGTCTTAGTCTCCTAGAACAGAAATACCACAAGGGGGTGGCTTTAAAGAATAGAGATTTATTTCCTTACAGTTCTGGAGGCTAGAAGTCCAGGTCAGGGTCTCAGCCTTCTGTGAGCCTCTTAGTTCCCGGTGTCTGTTGGCAATCCTTGGCATTCCTTGGCATCTGCCCCCCCTGCCCCCGTATGTGTCTCTGTGCCTGTTTTGGTTTTTATAACTCAGAAGTGATTAGGTTTAGGACCCACTTCACAGTGGTATGATCTCATTAATATAACAAAAGAAAAACCATATTTCCAGACAGGATCATATCCACAGATACAGGGGCCAGAATTTGGGGGGTACACAGTTCAATCTATAATAGCCCCAATTTCCCCACCACCTCCTGTTGTTCACACCCTCGTATCCACCCCCCTCCAAGTCCAGCCAACAGGGACCTGGGCCCTGACTGGAAGCAGAACCTCCCAGTGGTGCCTGGAGATGATGTAGCACCAGCCAGCTCCTTGTGAAACCCTGAGCCTGCTGAGACCCTGCTGAGCTGTGCCAAGAGTCCTGACCCACAGAAACTGCAAGGTAATAAACGCCTGTGTTTTTTTTTTTTTTAATTGTTGTAGTTGAAGTGAAAGTTTACAATTCAACTTAGTCTCTCATACAAAAATTTATACATACATTGTTATGTGACCCTAATTGCTCTCTCTATACTGTGACAGCACACTCCTCCTTTCCAGCCCTGATTTTCTGTGTCCATTCAACAAGCTCCTGACCCTCTCTGCCTTCTCATCTCACCTCTGGACAGAAGCTGCCCACTTAGTCTCATGTGTCTACTTGAGCTAAGAAGCACACCCTTCACAAGTATCATTTTATGTCCCACAGTCCAGTCTAATCTTTGTCTGAGAAGTTGACAGAGAGTCCGGGGGCCATGCTTTCTGGGGTTCCTCCAGTCTCAGGCAGACCATTAAGTCTGGTCTTTTTACTAGAATTTGAGTTCTGTACCCCACCTTTCTCCTGCTCCATCAGGGACTCTCTGTTGTGTTCCCTGTCAGAGCAGTCATTGGTGGTAGCTGGGCACCAACTAGTTCTTCTGGTCTCAGGTTTATGTGGCCCCTTCTGTCTCTTGGGCTAATACTTCCCTTGTGTCTTTGGTGTTAAATGTCTGTGCTTTAAGCCGCTAAGCTTAGCGGTAATTTATTACACAGTAAGAGAGCAATAATACATAATATACACAATCACTTAGAATAGCACCTGTGGTGGGTTGCAAAAACAGCTCAACACTTTGCCACTTCTCCCATGAAAAGATTAACTCCTTCTGCTACCCCTGAAGCTGGGCTTCACCACGTGACTTTCTGGAACCAACGGGGCAGTAGCAAAGGGGATGCAAGCAGAGCCTTGAATGGCACTTGCCCATTGCGGCTTGTCCTCTTGCTACTCTTGGGACCCAGCTGCCACCATGCAAAAAAGCCCAGGTTAGCCTGCTGGAGGACAAGACTCCATGGACCAGTTATCCCTGGGCACCCCAGTTTACAGCTAGCCACCCGCTAGACATGTGAGACCACCAACCACAGACCATGAGTGAGCTCAGCAAAAAAGAACCACCCAGCTGAGCCCAATGTAAATTTCCAACCCAGACTGTGTGCTAAGTAAGTGATTGTTGGGATAAGCCATGAAGTTTTGGGGCGGTTTGACATGCAGCAGAGTCCCTGGGTAGCGTAAATGGTTAAAAAGCTAGGCTGCTAATTAAAACGTTGGAGGTTCAGGTCCACTCAGAAGCACCTCGGAAAAAAGGCCTAGCGATCTACTTCTGAAAAGTTGAAAACCGTAGGAAATACTGTTCCACTTTGACACGCATGCGGTTGCCATGAGCCAGGATGGGCTCAATGGCAACTGGTTACAGGCTGATATGCACCAATTGACAAAATGACATAACTTCTATTATTATTACTACTATTATTATTATCTTGGGATGAATCAAATGGTCACACATATTTCTTAACAGTATATGTTTTTACGTTTAACTGGAAACCTACTTTGGTATATGACAGCAGGTGAGAATCTAATTTAATGTTTTGCCAAATAGCCAATTCTCCCTTCTCCATAAAACTGCAGTATCTTGTTTTCATTTACTAGAATCTAGAATGTTTTAGGATATTATTTTCATTGATCACTTCTATTAATACATTAGAAAACCTTGAACCAATACCATACAGTTGTTTTCATTTTGGTGCGTCTAATATTACATTTTCTTTTACTGGGGAATGGTTGGAGAAATACTAATCTGAGTGCATGGAAGAGCAGTGAAGCTGCCAGGGAAGGGAACAAGAGAAGGGGGAGAACAGCAATACAAATTCAGGGTATGCAGATGGAAGAGACTTAGTCACAGTTACCAAAGAGATGATGACAAGGCTATTTTCCTCTGCAACCAAAAACAAACCTGTCCAAAGTCTTTAAATCAATCGGCCGGTGGAGATCCACAGTGCACATGCTCATTGTGAGTGCAGCACCAGGCACATGAAGGGATGAGAAGGGTGTAAATTAGAGATGGCATGGTGGTTGCTCTCCAGGCACTCACAGCCTAAGTGGGCAACAGTCCTCCACACGTAACATCCATGGATCATATTTATAGATCAACATAAATACAAGTTAGTATAAACAACATATGGTGGCCAAGGGGAGTTTAGAGGTTCCTTGGAGCAATCACGGAAGGCAACCATGGAAGACTTCCTGGAGGAAAATTTTCAGATTTTTGAGATTTAGCAAAGAGAAGGTGTGTGCAAAGGCAGGAAGTTGGAACATGCACAGGAAACTAACTTACTTGGACAGAGCAGAAAGTCTACATCGGCATACTAAAAAGTGAGTTTGATGAAGGAATGGGGGTCAACGTAATGGAAGGTCTCATTTAATGGTAGGTCTGATGTTCAAACAAAATGAGCAAAGAATGTTTAGATAACAAGAGTTCGGGGCTACACCCCAAACTCAATGCTCCTGAAACTGTTCTCTAACATACATCCCTGAGCTGCTCAAGCAGAAGGAGTTGCCTTCTCCAAGAACTCTGAGAAGGTGTCATGGGACACTCCTAAAAACAAGGACTTGAGAAGTCAGTGAAACTCCCAGCAGAGGATGCCCGAAAGGCCAGCCAGGCCCCAGCTCTCTCACATGCTCAACCAGAATGTGCTGCCTCTTGTTAATAATGTTTGGTGGAGAGCAGACACAGGAACACTAAGAAAATAGTTTCTTTGCTTCTTAGTGTCAACATTGGTCCTAAAAACTTAGGAATTAAACCATGAGAATGAGGGGAGCCCTGCCCTATAGACCCTGTTCATGTTCCTGAGGTCAGTGAGGGCACAAACTTCCCTGGTCTGTGGTGACCACAAAACACCACACTGTGGAAGGTGGCTGCTACTGTCGGAGAGAGGAGGACCCTGCCCTTGAGCCTGCTGGCTCAGCAGGAGTTAGAGCTGATCCTGAGCCTTGGCTACTGCTGCGTCCAGGTGGTGTTGACACTGGCTGCGGGCCCAATCTTCATGCCATTGGCCTCAGCATGGACCTCAAGTCAGCCCTCTCAGATCTTCTGTATACTCCTTTGGCTGTGCTAATGAAGGCCTCTGACAGCAGAGGTTGTTTTGCAGAGGGCTCCTCCTTCTCTCGTCATATCCCCTCTCCGTCACTCTCCTCTTCAATCAGCAGGAAGCTGTGGGCATCCTCAACACAGGTCAGGCGGTCCAAAGTTTCAGACCTGACAGTCACTTATCCAGTGTGCCCAGGTGCTCCTTGAATCCCGGAGGTGTACTGTTTTCCACCATGTGGACCATACAAACCCAAACTCCATATACCAAGGTTGTGGCCAGGTGGGAATCACGGCAACATGCAAGCCCCCACAGTACGACAAACTGACAGACACATGGGGACCCATTAATATTACCATAGTTCATTTAAAAAAAGAAAGAAACTGAGGACCAAATTGACAGATTCCTGTGAGTCCACAGGAAATTTCACGAAGGTCACTGACCAATGTGGACTGCACCTAAGAAGAGATGAACAGGAACAAAGGAGACCCCAACCCCTTTACCAAATCTGCTGTGGTGGAGTCGATTCCCACTCGTAGCGACCCTATAGGACAGAGTACAACTGCCCCACAGGGTTTCCAAGGGGTGGCTAGTGGATTCAAACTGCTGACCTTTTGGTTAGCAGCCAAAATCTTAACCAGTAAGTACACCACCAGGGTTTCCTAAAGGAGACACAGTGATCATAAAATCATGTAAATCTCCCTTTGTGCCAAGACACTTGGTAACTGTGGACTTGCTTAAAGCCTACTTTGTATAAAGAATTTAACTTTACCCAAAGTAGTACGGTGTTGCCCCAGTTTCCTGGGAAGATAACTAAATTTTTGGAGTTTCCTGAGTAACTGAGAAACCTTTGATGTGCACGTGAACAGGGGCTAGCCAGGTCACAAGGACACCAGGCGGCCTCGGGAAGGAAGAGGAGCACGGGACAATTACGCTAAGGCTAGCCAAATGGTCAACTTTCTAGTTCCTCTCTTTTCTCCTTAAAACCTTGCTGTAACTAGCCTAGAATGAACCCTCCTACTTTTCTGAACGGAGAGCTCTCCCTGTATGCATACGGATTAACTGCTTGAATAAACCCTATACGGGTAGTTCCCGACTTACGACGGGGTTCCATTCTGATGACTCCATCATAAGTTGATTCTGACTTAAGTCGAATACCTCTTCTTTTTTTTTAGTTTCCATTATTACTGCCTTTTATTATCAGTATCTTTATAAATCCAATCTTTGTCTTTCGGGGTTGAAAACATGACATACAAACTTCCAGATATATTTTAATACATACATACGTGAAAAATACACAAATCATAGAAATTTACTCCGATGATGAAGAGCTGGACAACGCTGGCATTTTGAAAGGTTGCAGTAATAACTCCACTTGTGGAAGATTCCAGATCATCTGGATTATCCTTGGGAATTGGGATGGCATTTCGAGTTAGAAAATTAGTGAGAGTCATCTGTAGGGTCCTTTCCTTTTTCCTTCATATATTTCACGGTAACATCTCACTGCTTCCCGAATCTGCCTGTCAACTTTAGCAAAGTGATCAGCATTGGGGTCCATGTTTTCAAGCAACTGAAGCCCTCGATTTAGTTTAGAAAACTGAATCTATACCGCAGTGTTTTGAACGGTAAATCATAAAACTGAACATTTGCCAGTGAACATCTGAGAACAGCATGAGTAAATTACAAGCTACAACACTGTATGTAGTATATATTACTAACAATAATACATACAAAGAAACAAAAAAGGACAGTCGTAAGTGCAGCTCCTAAGTCGGATATGTAGTAAGTCGTAAGTCGGGGACCACCTGTATACTTTCTTTGTGCTTTGATTGTTTCGACAGTATAAACATCTAAAGACAACTATTTCAGACCAAACTTTTAATTAAAAAAATATGTAATGATCCATGTGTCATTTTCATGTTGAACTAGAGTCAAATCATTAACACATTTGTGAAATTTAGTAATTGTAAAAAAGACTGAGGATTCTTAAAGCTTACAGTTCTAAACACTTAACTGAAAAACCAAAGACTCTGGCTTACTACCCCCCAAAAAAATAATATCCAAGGAATCATCCCCTCTATTCCAATTAATAAGCAATTGGTGGTGAATAAAAGCTAAAAGTCAATCTTTATGAACTCTAAATTTCCAAAAGAAAGATATCCAACTTTTCAGTTATTTACTAGTCTATTTCTAGTTTTCATTCAATGGAAAACTTGTCAAGTTACAACTTTTTTATGTACCTCACCATAGAGCATTTCTTTTCTACAAATGGGATTTTCTCAAGACAATAACTACAGTACCAGCACTGGCTTGATGGCAAGAAATCAACTCTTACCTGTTTTCATGGGTGTTGGGCATGCCTGACAGTATCTGATTCTGTAAATTTATTGCCTTGTTCTGTGTGTGTGATCTTTTTGATAAATGTATTGTCACAGAGAACCTTGCTGAGTATTCTTTATTTTCCTTCATTTTATAAACGTCAAGTTTATTTAACTCTACTGTCACATAAATTAAAAGGAGCCCTGGTGGCAAAGTGGTTAAGTGCTCACCTGCTAACTGAAAGGTCAGCGGTTGGAACCCACCAGCCGCTCCACGGGTGAAAGATGTGGCAGTCTGCTTCCATAAAGATTACAGCCTTGGAAATCCTATGGGGGAAGTTCTACTCTGTCCTATAGGGTCGCTATGAGTCAGAATGAACTAGTCAGCAATGGATTTGGTTTAGTCACATAAGTTTGTAAGATAACAGTCAAGACTGTGTTCTAAACCAACACTTATACCAATAGCAATGAACCAGAAAACATAAGTCAGTTTTCAAAAAGAATTTTGATGATTCAAAAGTATCTGTCCCAAAAGGGGCAAATTATTTAGTTGATGTTTTAAGGATACAGCTACACAAGAGATGTCCAAGTGACTGGTGTACTCAGTATGTTCTGGGGACCACTAAGAGCTCCAGCACTACCTTTTTGGCCAAGGACATCCTTCTCTTTATGGTATCACCCCTTATGGAGTCCCTGGGTGTGCAAATGGTTAATGTGCTCAGCTGCTAACTGAAAGGTTGGAGGTTCAAGTCCATTCAGAGGTGCTGGGCAATCTACTGCTAAAAAATCAGCCACTGAAAACCCTATGGAGCACAGTTCTACCCTGACACACATTGGGTCACCATGAGTTGAAATCAACTCAATGGCAACTGGTTTTTTCCTTGTGTCCTGAGTATACAGTCCATGCAGGCAGGCTTTGAGGGGAGCAGTGTGGCTGCCACTGACCATGGTAAATAATAAATTTGAACCAACTAGAATCTTTTACTATAAAAACATAAACAGAATCATAATAAAAATATAGTTTCTGATCCCACTGATAGCTTTTAACAATACTGAAGAATAGGAAATTCTGGTTAAAAGTAATAACCTGACCTTCCCCACTTCTCCCTTCTGAAACTATAACAAACAAAAAGGAATTTCTGGGAAGGAATAGACCCACCATGATACAGAGATGGGAGGTGCAGACTGTGGATAGAAAGTTCAGCACATTTCTGGAAGCCTCAAGCATGGACACGGGCGCAGTGACCAAGCTGGCAGGTGCAGGAAGCTGGGATCTGGGAGGCAGGCCGATTCCCCCTGCAGAGCTCCAGAGATTCTGGAGTTGGAACCACCAGGCATCAGGAGGAAGGCTGAACCAGGGGTGGTGGAAGACCAAAGACGGGTCATCAGGCCTCAGACCCCTGCACTCATCCCCTAAAGTCACATAACTACACTCTCCCCCACAAGAGGATCCTGAAGGTTTCACCTCTGGAGATGATACCAGGAAAGACCCAGAGGCCAGGACTGAGAGGCCATGGCTGACAGCAGGAGTGAAAGTAGGGACGGAACTTCACCAGTTTCAAGGGAGCTGCTTAGGGGATGAGAGTGTTTCAAAACCCAGTTGCAGGGCTGGTCACACAACTGAATAATTTACTAAAAGTCACTGAGTTGTACACTTACAACAAGTGAGTAGTATGGTATATACCTTTAAAGATATAGATAGATTAGACAGACAGATAGATAGAATGAACATGATAGACTGATAGGTAGATAAACAGAATGAAATTTATTGATAGAGAGAGAGAAAGAAAGAAGATAGGTAATGGAGGTGACCAAAAATACCAAGATAGCATCAACTGGCAAGTTTTAGGTTTCCCCACTACTCAGCAGGACATGAGACTGAAAACAAGATGAGGTCAGTTATTTAAAAAATAAAGAACGCCCTTTTTTTGGGCACAAAAAAAGTGAAAGACAAGGATAACTAAGAGATTTGAAAGTGGGTGTCCCTGGAGATGCGTGTGGGGTACTTGTCACAGGGTGGAATGAAGACTGTGGTTTTCATTAACAGCCTTTCAATACTATTCGATTTTAACTGTTATGCACTAGATTGTTTTTTAATATTAATTTTAAAACATAATGGAGAGCAGTAGAGATGAAAAGGAGGCAAATCGTGGAAGCCACACACCAATAAGCCTGTTGTCAATCACCGCGGAATCCCAGAGTGGATTATTGAGTAGAAGGCTTGTGAGTACTTAAGGAAGGAAATGCCATGCCAAACTCATCCGGCTTCTCTTTTAATAAGGTTACGAGGTTGGCATATTAGAGGAATGCTAAACAGATGAGGGCCTTTATTTCAGCAAGATGTTAACACAGTCTGTTGTGCTCCCTGTGAAGAGGGCAGAGATGTGGGGGGGCCCATGGGGCAGAGCGGCAGCACCTGATGCCTCGGAGAGATTCAGGGACAGTCTGGCAGTGGCCACAGATCTCTGGCCCAGCCTGGATAGAGGCACAGGGTCCTTGCTGAAAACAACAGGGCACCAACATCGGGACAGCTCCCTCACAGGCAAGACACCAAATCAACATTAGATTGTCTCAACAGGCTTAAACGCTAATTTCTAAAGCGAACACATGAATCTGTCAGTGTTACAAATGCTCTGCATTTTGGTACCAAAATTCAGCTTTAAAATGCCATGAACAGATCATGATGGAAAGGCAGAAAGTATAGGGATGTAGCTGACCACCTCTCCATCTAAGGCAGTGGACATGCAGTTGGGAACTGCCCCAATCACAGTGGGAAGTCAACCTGATGTCCACAGGGAGAGGACGCCCAGAAACCACCAAACGGAAACTGGGTAGAGAGCCCAGGAATGTGCAAGTAGAGAAGAGAGGGCCACTAGCATCCCAAGGTCCCAGGTCACCAAGAAAGACACGACTCACACACAGGCATTGGATGGAACAACGCTTTAGTCACATAGAGAAGAAACAGAGCAAGGTCAGCCTCAACAGTAGACGCTGGTCCCCCATGGCCAGCAGCTGACACAGGGCTGATAGTCTGCACACAACCCTCTCGCGTTGCAGTTGAAGGACTCTGTTCTCTCTCCGTTGGGAACAGAGATAGCAGTGGGGTTGGCCAGGTGCCATAAGACAGGCACGCATGTGCAGAAAAAAGAGGTACTCATTAGGCCCATAACAGGGATGGAGTTCCTCTAATAAGGAAGAAGAAATTGGGACAGAGGGAAACTCAATTCCCAGACTCCATTTATCACGGAATGGTCCAGACCAAAGGCTTCCAATTAGGTGGCCTCAGCGAGAGTTGCAAGGCCATACAACAGACCATCTTGCTAACAGCCACGGAGAGAACACGGAGCAGAGGCAGTTTCCCAGGACTTGAAGGGCCACAACACTGGGAGGAGAGTAGGGAAATTTCCCAGTTCTACAGAAGAACCAGGGATGTAGAACATTTACGCAAAGATAAATTCAGCCCCAATTATCCGGATAATTCACCTTTGTGGCATGGCAAGCTCCCCATCACTGGCTCAAGGACTTGAGTGCCAAAAATAAGAAATATCACTGATGGGACCCCAAATTCTGCAGAATGGTGATTTAAGTGAACAATAAACACCTTCTACAATCCTACAACATAACAGTAACAGCAACAGTAAAAATAATGCCTTACATTTATTAAGTTCTTACCACAGCTAGACAATACTGGGTGCACTCCAAATGCATCCTTATTTTGTAATTCTCTAATTCCTGAATTTTATTCCCCATTATAAATAAATAAAAGAAAGAAAGAAAAAAACATGAAGACATTTAAATATAAATCATGAGTTCTTCAGGATGACTGTCACAGTTAAAGAAAGTAACCTGAAATTTGAAAGAAAAAATTTATCAGTTTAAAATAAAAGCTAAGTGCCTAATATTAACACCTAATTGGTATTAATCCTGACAGACCTCCTTCTCAGGGTCATCAGCAGTACACCTAACAATTTTCAATTTCAGTAAGTTCCCATATGAGCAGATATTTCCTTTGTGGCTTGCGGGTCTGGGATAAGTGAAGCCAGATTAGGCCAGGCCTGGCTTTGCCCAGTATTGATGAGCTTCTAGGTTATTCGTTGATTCAATAATGTTTACTGAGTGCCAGGGATGTGCCAGGCACTGTTCTACATGCTGGAGATTCAGCCATGAGTAAGACAGACACAGTTCCCGCCCACCAGGAACAAGAAGAAGCGGGAATAAACAATACTCAAGGAGTCAGATGAGATGACTCAGAGTGACCTATGCAGCAAGGGGGCAGTGACTGGGGCCCCGTCTGGCTGAGGGTGCAGGGTGGGCCGCACTGAGAAGGGGCAAGGAGCCAAGAAAGAAGGCATGGTGTGGGCTGTGTGTGGTCTGGGGCAAAGGCGGGAAAAATCTGGTTTGAGGAGCAGGAAAAGGGCCAGAGCAGAGCAGGGCAAGCCAAGTCACGGAGGGCCAGAGAGGCCAACTCCCTCAGGGCGCCCATGGCCAGGCAGAAAAGGGGGTGGGGGCACTGAAAGAATTTCTGCAAGGAACCAATGCGGTCTGATTCATGTCTGTGTAGGGATGGCTCTGGCTGCTGGGTAGGGAGTGATGGGCAGAGCGGCAGAGTTATGGACTGAATTGTGTCCTCCCAAAAGATGTATTGAAATCATGGCCCCTGTATCTGCGGATGTGATCCTGTTTAGAAACAGGGTTTTCTTTGTTAGGTTAATGAGGTCATTAACAACAACCCATAGGGTGGGTGAGTTACATAAAAAGCAGAACGGACACCGAGACACACATGGGCAAAGACAGGTGCCACGTGAGGATTGCTCCACGCCAAGGAACCAAGGAACACCTGCGCCACTGACAAGAAGGGACTGACAAGGCCAAGACTCTGATTTGGACTTGTAGCCTCCAGAACTGTGAGAAAATAAACTTCTGTTCTTTAAGCCCCCCACTTGTGGTGTTTCTGTTATAGCAGCACTAACTAGCTAAGACAGGCAGGAGAGACAGTGAAGAGAGCAGTGAGGAAGAGGCTGCAGGCCCCACGGGAGACGCCAGGTGATGCCACAAACATTTCTAAATACACACCGAACATAAATTAGAAATTACAACTTGATAATCATTTTATAAGCTGGTCCTTGAGGTTGGGCCTAATGTGCAGAGCTGGACTATCAAATATGCCCAAAAGTGAGTGATTAATTAAAGGGAAGACAGACACGGAACCCAAACTAGGAACCCAAACTAGTATTCGTGGAGTTGATTAAACTACTTAGCAAAGCTTCAATCTTGTCTGAAGTGCCTCCCTCCCGCCCCATCTCAACAGTGCTTCCCCCCAGACCCCAGGGCTGCCTTCAACACATGGCTCCCCAAGAACCCAGGAAGACCCCCTCCTGAGACCCTGGCTGCCGTCATGAATTTTCATGGAGAGACTGCCATCCCCATAGTTCTCTCCTAGTTAGATTCTCTTTACCGCCATGGGAAGTACTCTGCTCTTCTTTCCCAAAATCAGTGCCCACGGGCAATCAGAGGTACGTGCTGAGACCACTGATTTTCCTAAGCAAGCAGCAGGGGTCCAATATTACTTATGTTCAACTCAATGGCAAGTGGTTTGGGGTTTTTTTTTAACTGTTCAAACAGCCATTTGACAAACACCATCCCTCGTTTTACGTTTGCAACCACTATTACACATGATCCCATACCTTTTTAAATACTGACTATTGTTCTTCGGCTGGCACAGACTCTGCCTGCTCAAATGAACGATGGCGGGGTTGTGGAATTACTCTGCACTTTCCTGCCGACCTGAGTTCATCCGTCAAATGCAGAGGCTTTCAAAGGGTGCCTCGTGGAGCCCACAGGACGCAGGGACATGCTCAGAGTCTTCTGGGGGGAGGATGCTAATAGGAGAGAACAGTGCCCTGCTGCTACCCAGGTCAACTCCATTTTCATTTAGAGTGTTACGGATTGAATTATGCTCCCCTCCCCAAAAGATATGTTAAAGTCCTAACCCTGTACCTGTGAATGTTTAGGGAAATAGCATCTTCTTTGCAGATGTTATCAGTTAAATCATACCGGAGTAGGGCAGGTCCTAATCTTAACCCCTTTTGAGGTGTTTTATAAATGGGAGAGGACAGACATGGAGTCAGGCTCCCACATAGAGGGAAGGCACCCGGTGAAGACACACGCAGAAGCAGCAAAGAACGCCCGTATCACCGGCAGCCACTAGACGCTGGAGGAGACGAGGAAGGACCTTCCCTAGAGCAGACAGAGAAGGCACGGTCCTGCCGACACCCTGAGTTCGGACTTGCAGCCTCCAGAACCCGGAGAAAATGAATTCACGTTCTTTAAAGCCACCCACTTCTGGTGTTTTGCTATGGCAGACTAGGAGACCAAGACATTGAGTTTCCTCTTGAGATCTCATTAAAGTAAAGGGTCCACTGTCAACGGAAAAAAATAGTTTTTCACAACTGTTGGCTTAATGCGTTCACAGCAATGTGGGAAGCCCCAGGAGGCATTTCTTTTGACAGCCGAGTGGCCCCTTGAGCTGGGGTGGGGGTGGTGGCCAAGAGATCTAGAGGACTGTTCTGGCCTCAGGGTCTGAGCTGTGCAGGGACACGCCCAGGGACCAGAGGTTTGTGCCTGTGAGTGTAGCCCCCGACAGCACTGTGGGAGCCGGTCTTCCCACCAAAGGATGAGCTTAAGGGAAGATAAGTCTCTCCTTTACCAAGATACAAGCGCGGATAAGCACAAGAGAGTAAGGCAGTGGTGGTCCAGTGGTAGAATTCTCGCCTTCCATGCACCAGTCAATGTACCTCATGCACAGGTCAGTGGAGGCTTCAGTGTTGCTATGATGCTGAACAAATGTCAGTGGTGCTTTCTGACTCAGACAGACTATGAAGAAAGGCCTGGTGACCTATTTCCGGAAATCAGCCAATGAAAACCCTATGGATTACAATAGTCCCATCCCATGATCATGGGGATGGCGCAGGACAGGGCAGTGTTTCGTTCCATTGTGCATGGGGTTGCCATAAGTCAGGGGCTGACTCGATCTCAGCTAAGAACAAGCACAAGAGAAAAGACAGAGGAGACAATAAGGAGAGGAAGGGCAGAGAGGAAGAACAGGGGTTAAAAAAAAAAAATACCACACGGTTTGGGGGAAGGGAGTTGAGAGCAAACTGGGAGAAAGAAGAGAGATGCAGAAGAGCAAGAGACTCAGGGAGAGCTGAGGCCTGGGAGCCTCTGAGACATGGGAAGAAGGGCCGGCAGGGCCCTAGTGACAAAGGATGCTCCAGACCTCCGACCAAATGCCCACAGTGCCTCCGCACCCATCCTGACCTGCAGGGCAACAAGCTGATCAGGGTCGCCAGGTCCACACCCAAGACACAACAGAGCCAGCCAGGAGGCCCACCTGCAGGACTGCACGCCTCGGGTGCAGAGGCCCGGTGTTGTTGCCAAACGCTTTTTCTAGCCAACAGCTTCTTCTGAAAAAGAAAATTCCTGACACACCAGCATGCTCACTCGCACCAGGGGAGATTCCAACGTGCCGCTGCTGGCAGTGCCAGGTCTGTATGACGGCACCAGGGTCAGGAGTGACTGCCGGTCGGGGCAAGACAGACACAGGCATACGGGCGGAAGAGAGCAGCAGTGCCGGGCGCCCTGAAGAGCCGTGGCCAGGCAGGAGCCGCCCTGGGGAAGGATGAGGCTGAGGACTCTCAGCAGTAAGCGCATTTTCAGGAGAAGAGCCGGAGTTAAGTGATGTACTTACTTTAATCCACTCCATCTCTCCTCAAGAGCTGCAAACAGGGACAGTCATAAGTAGCCTCGATACTTAGATTTTACAGAGCAAAGCTCTTGCAACAGTACTGACCACCTCAAAGCCATGCCCGGAACCTAACCACCCAGGTCTGATAGTGACAGCTCAGGCACAGGCCTGAGAGGAGAAAGGGCAGACCCTGAAAATGCAAACCCATCTTTAACACGTCACCAAGTGACAGCAGCTGTGGCTTCAGATGGAGGTCACCTACAAGTAGTATCTCGACTTGAGAATCCCTTTCCTCTGTTTTCCAAAGACTTCAAGTTAAAGCTTACAAGTACTCACATTTGATTTCTAGGAAGGAAATAAAAAATACATTATAAACAATCTGTTGAAGGACAACCAGGCTGGTCAGTACACTCCATCATCAGACATGCCTCATGCTCTTTCCTGAGGCCAGTTAGGAGAGAGAGAAAGGAGGAAGAGGTGGGGACTGGGGCGGGGGAGGGGAAGAGGGGACACTCACCCCAACAGGGCCTTTAAGTGCCCAGCACTGGCCAGCCTACCAGGGCACAAGGACAAGGGCAGCCCTTGACAGCACTGTGACAGGCTGGTGTTCTCACAGCCACGCTGCCTCAGGTCCTGCCTGTCCTCTGCCCCCTCTGGCTGCAGCTCTGACTGGATGAGGGGAATCTGCCCCTGGACAGCTGGAATGTGCTCGCTTCTCCAGCTCAATGTCGGTACCTCTCTTCCCAGGAGTTTGTAATACTTCAAACAAATAAGAAAGTCAACACAATCAAGCTGCGGCACATTAATTCAGGTGTGTGGGGATATATGCCATTTAAACATGGCTGCACTATTGACAATTGCAGCCCCCACAGGCCTCTATGTTGCACAGCATGTTGAGACCTGGCTCCAACATGTCGAGACTTATCCGGATGTGTTTTCCCAAACCTATTGTCCCTTTACTGATTAACTTGTTTACCTGAATTCCTTCTCCCTTGCCCACTCCCAAAGCCCATTTGTTGTGTTAATTGCTTTATCGCTTGCTGTATTGACTATAAAATAAACTCCTGGGACTGAAGTGGGGGTCGACTCCTCAGAGTGACCCTCCTGGCCCCACTTCTCTGTAAGAGTTGTGTAGTTGGTTACTGTCTTCGCTGTCCCGATTACCGTCGCCGCTGCGACACAGGTGCATCTTTAAAGCAGCTGCAATGCCCTGCTGCTGAGCACAGTGCCCTCCTGGCCGCCCTCCAGCTGCTAACAAAAGGCAAAGGGCTGTGAGATGGGGGCTCTAGGGGGGGGGGGTGCAGCAGCAATGAGGAAGGCATCCTCGCAGACAGATACAGCATGCACAGTTCCAGAGCCCTCACCAGACAGGCAGGGCAGTCCCCATAAAACATGAGTCCCCCTGGGGGGCTGTGGCGGCTGGAGAGAGCTCCCCCATGTAAAGGCAGCCTCGCACCCAGACCCAGGGCAGCCAGAGCTCCCAGTTTTGCTAGGGAATTCAAAATTCAGATCTTACTGTGAAATCTCTCAACTTCTCAGTGTGAGCAAATAATTAGACATTTTTTAACAGTGCATGGGCTAAATAAAACATATCAGAGCAGAAGGCCACCTCCAGACCTTGGTTTTATGACCTCCGAACTAAAAAATACTCTTCAGTCTTCAGGGTGAATAGGATAACTTAAGTTAAAAAAAAAGAATAAATTGTCAGAAGGATTTCTATTCCTAATTTATTTCATGCCAAGACGGAGGTGAGATGGAAGCGCAATTGGCCCCCGGCGGCAGCGGCGAGGGTCTCACCAGGCCAGGCGGTCCGTGGTCCACTCCAGGAGACAGAAGCCTCACCTGAGGCTCCCAGATGCCTCAGTGCCGTTAGCCAAACACTAAGTCTTGCCCTCAATGGCTGAGCACTGTGCTTTAGCATTCATTCCTAACAATCAGAAAGTCTCAAAGCCAGGAGGCACCAGAGGCTTGCGGGGGGGCCTCCATGAACCCATAACAATGACGTGTGTGTCTCTACTGGGCTCCACAGCTTTTGTCAGCTTCTCCTGAGACCTTGACAAAGGGGAAGTGCTACTGACCCAGCCAACCCCATCATCTAAGAGATGAGCAAACAGAAGTCCAAGGGGTTAAAGGAGTCACCCAAGGCCACCTTGCAGGAGTTAGCACAAGGCTCCCAAGTCAGGGCTGAGTCTCTGAGATGACGGTACCAACTCCCTTCAAGGACTTCTAGAGACAACCTTTGAGCACCATCTAAATAAATAAAAGCACAAAGTGCACTTAAGCTCACGACTGCTCCCATTTACCCTGATTACAGCTGTGCTACTGGCTATAATCAGAAGTCAGAGCAAGAGTCCATGCAGTACAAACACCCTACTACCTCTGTGAAACTCAGGAAGAAAGTCTAAATTACCAAGCTGGGGGATGAGGAGGAAGGCTAGGGTTTGCGTCTCTTCATGTCAGAGCTATGGGGCACTGACATCCTCAACAGTAAGGCCAGGGCCCACATGCAGGGGGCTCTGACCGCCACCCCAACATCACCTAACGCCCAGATGGGCCTGCATGCCTGCAGAGCCCAGCACACCAGTGCCAGCACCAGTGCCAGCAGCAGTCCAGCCCCAAGCCCCTCGAGGGCCCACAGACAGCCGTGAGCCTTGTGGCTTGTGGTGCACACCTAGGGGTGTGCTGGACTCTGTGCCTGCCCCTGCCCAGAGACAGACAGGTCAGATCCCACGGACAGCATCCCAGCCCTGCCAGACCCAGGGCCGCCACACTGCCAGAACCCAGAGACCCACCACCACTGGTGGTCCCCACCCTCAAAGGCCGGTCAGTGCCAAAGCAGACCACTGTGCATTTGCAGCGTGCCCTGCAGGCAGGCCATACCCACTTTGTCTCTTTGCCACCTATTCATCCCTTCATTCCCTGCACCTGGCTTCTGTCCCTTAATCTTTCTCCTGAAGGGAAGTCACATAGTCCCTCTCCCTGCTCTCTCCCATCCAGTTATCACTTGCCACCGGCTAGTCCTTCAAACTTTCACAGGAGGCCGGTGCTTTAGCCAGAGCTAGGAGTGACCGCTCAGCACCTTCACCCCGACCCTACGTGTGAGAGCATGTGGGAAGGCACAAGATGACCAGGTGGCCGCATGGTGAGCACGGGACTCAGCCAGAGCCATTGGGTGCCCTAAAGCTCCAGCCACTAGCCTGGGGACACCTGGAGCCTCCAACTCCCAGAAAGGTCAGGCACTGAGGTAACAGCTCACAAAGACTGTTGTTATTGTTACTGTCATTAGCTGCCGTGGAGTTGGATGGTGACCCCATGCACAGTGGGAACGAAATGCTGCCCAGTCCTGCACCATCCCATGATAGGTTGTGGATTGGACCATTGTGAGCCACAGGGTTTTTACTGGCTGATTTTTCAGAAGTAGACCACCAGGCCTTTCTTCCTAGTCTGTCTTAGTCTGGAAGCTCCCCTGAAACCTGTTCAGTATCATAGCAACACACAAGCCTCCACTGACAGATAGGTAGGTGATGGCTGGGGATTGAACCCAGGTCTCCCGCATGGAAGGTGAGAATTCTACCACTGAGCCACCACTGTCCCCTTCGTGAAGATTAGCCCTTCAGCAAAGACCAATACTTTTCCCAGCAAGTTAAAACACAAGTGATTATGCCTCAGCTTCTAGCCATCTGTGCCTGAAGATATAAATGTCCTATCACTGTGTGCAGACTTAGGTGTCCCTAACCCTCCCCAGCCAGCAGTCAGGGGTGGATTATCCAATAAGCAAGGTAAGCACTGGCTTACTTGTACTTACTTACTAATCTGTAGTGAACAATTTCACATGCGTTTCCCCACGGATTAATAAGTAAGCACAAGTAAGCCCATGCTTATCTTGCTTACTGGATCATCCACCCATGTCGGGGATTATAAATTTGAAAAGAGGCTTTGATTCTGTAGGAAGGTGCTGTGGGTTGGGAGAGAGACAGATGCCAGCCATACCTGGAAGCAGAATCTTTCATGTGGTGAAAAAATGTAAAATTGTTCACTACAGATGATCTGGTAAGCAAGGTAAGCACTGTGCTTACCTTGCCTAATGGACAATCCACCCCTGCACACAGTTGAAGAGCATTTCTTAAGGAGTTCTTTCTGTAGAGGCCTGGCCTTGTTCCTTGCATATTGACTTTCCTGCCTTCACTCTCAGAAGGAAACCACATTTCCCACTGTAGAGGGACCTCCTTAGATGCAGACGAATGAACACTATCACCTCACAGAAACCTGCAACCTCAAGTTATACCATCCACGGCAGAGCCGGCCCTCCAGAAGAGCACGTGTTCATGCCAAACGACCTGAAGCATTCACCACGAGGCAGTGAGGGGTTACGGGGACCTCTGTGGTCTTGGCCATGTGACCTGGACACACTGTCCAGCCAGTCTCCCAGAGCTCATCTGCACAATGCTGGTAATAGAAACAACTGCTGTTTTTAACCCACTCTGGGGTTAAAAACGGGAACAGAGTGAAGGAGCTGGTACCAAGCGCTCAGTCACAGGGTCACGGCAAGCTCTCCGTGGTCGTCTGACCTCCCAGCGCAGCTGCTCCCCCCAGGACCCAGCTCTGTGATGACAGCTCCAGTACAGACATCCTCAGTCCCCATCCTCTGACAGCCTCAGACACAGAGCAGCATCTGGAAAAACTGTAAATTGATATTTCAGTTTCTCTGTACTCAAAGCTCTGTGGTACACATTTAACTCTGAAGTGGTCTGAGGCCAACTCCCACTACAGGTGAGAGAAAACCAAGACCCCGGCTGGCAGGAGTGGCTGATAGAGGAGGAGTGTGAGAGGGAAAATGACGGAGCAGAAGCCCAGCAGAAAGGAGGAACCAAGGGGCCGTGCATCACCGATACCCAGACAGTGAAGAAAGGGTCCGTCATCGCTGGGCCCACACCTTCCCCAGGTGAGACAGGAGATCTCAGAAAGGAACCAGAGTCCTGGGAGACTGGTTTGCTCTACCAGGTGACAATCCTAGCTTCCGGGCACCCTTGCCAACAGCTCATCCTCTACAGGCCTGTCTTCCTCTATCGAGGGAAAGTGGATCCAAGGAAGGACAAACTGACACATAGTCACACGTCCACTATTCACTTCACAGTGACGCCCTGCCCAAGGTGCTGGCATCTGTATCCTGTTCACGTTAATACCTACCAACCCAATAACAGTCGACTAAGAAATATTCACAGTAATCACACGTGGGTAAATGTGACAGACCCACAAACAAAAATAAATGCAAACTTGGAAAATGTCAGGAGAGGAAACGGCCTGAAATCTAGGGAAATAGCACATACTTATAAATTCCGGACAGCAAATTATACTACTTAAAAGGAAACTTTAGCTCTGTAATTTCTCTAACGAAAATCTGCAATTCTTTTTATCCTAAAAATGATGTTTTAAAATGAAACCAGTTATTTCCACAACAGGTGTAACATTGTGAAAAAGCATTTTGTATGTTTTATTACATGCTTACGGTTTCAGAAACCACTATAAAGTTGACCTCCCACCCCCTCCCCAAAAGAAAAAAAAAAAATCTACGTTTGCATCTATTAGGACTCACAGGGTAGCAGTTAGCTCACTGTTCATTATTTTCTGAAGGCTTTCTGGTCTAACACGCCAGAAGAAATTACACCAGAACATTCATCCATCAAACAGTTACTGAGTGTCTGCTGCCCCCAGGCACCGAGGAGGTCAGCATAGCACAGGTCTACAAAGATGAAGGACATGTCCCTTCTTGTGGGCCAGACACCAGGGTCCCACAGCCACCAGGTAGGGCTAGTCCTGGACATGTGTCCCTACTCCTTGCCCTCTGCCCTGGACCCCCCTCCCACCACGGCTGGCTTCTGGACTGTGGCTGTTTTCACCAAAAAACCACAGGGCATCTTGCTCCCTGAATGGGCTGCCACCTCTCCTTCCTCAGGCCACCCTTTAAATACGGCCACCATGACCTCGGCCACTCACAGGCTCCTTCTGGCAGAGCAGGCAGCAAGAGCGTGAAGTAAGAGACAGGCACCTCCACTCTGCCAGCAGTGGAACCCCTGCCCCATCAGGGACAGGCTTGGGAGCCTGCTCAGGTACCCACCTGGGCTCCAGCAGGGTCAGTCCCAGCCTCCTGCCCGGCCACCTCTCCCGGAGCCCTCACACCAAACAGGTGCTGTGTCCTATCAGCCCTCCTTCAGGCCACTTCCCTGCTTCTTGTCCCTGAACCTCCAGGTGAGTGGAGACAGGGAGAGGCGTCAGCTGCAGAGCAACTTCCTCCAAGGGCTGCAGTGCAAATTTGGCAGCTGAGATCCTGGTGCCTGTGGGAGCAGGTGGCCTTTGCTATTTCATTCCAGAGCAATTCATGTTCACCACTGAAAAGGTAGAAAATGCCGATAAGGAAAAGTACCCCTTGTCACGCCAGCCACAGATGACACTGTGATGTACTGGTGTACATACTTACAGACTTTTTCCATGCATCAACATAAATATATATTGACCACAGAGGGGGTCATCCTGTACACAATCTTCTTATTTTACTGTTGTAAAGATATACATATAAGTGGAGCCAAAATGGCACTACAGACAGAAGCACCACACTGTCCCTCCACAGCAAAGACTCCAAAAACTAAGTAAAACAGAGACAAACGTCAATCCTGGAACCTTAAGCATCAAATGAAGAGATAAAGAACCTAGCCAAGCACTGAATGGAATCAGAAACTGACAGAGAACAGAGAGCAGGGAGAGATAGAAGCAGCAGTCCCCTATCAGTTGACACAGCACGGATTCACCATCTTGGACTCCCGTCGGAGATCAGTGGACAGGGAATACAGGAAAGCAGCTTCGTGGAGCTCCCAGCAGGAGACAGAGCACCGCACCCAGTACCAGAGATATATACTTTCCCACTCCTATCCTTCTCCCCACTGCTCAACCTCTGCCGCTTCACAGCTGGCTGCGGTAGCTCGGCCGGCCGGGAAGTGCAGGGTCCGTGCTGCTTAGATTCTCCTTGCCCACATCAGAGATCGGTGGACAAGGAGCACGGGAAAGCAGCTTCACAGAGCTCCCAGCAGGAGAAAGAACAACCGGTAACCAGCGATATACGCTTCTCACCCCCCAACCTTCTTCACGCCCGCTCAGCCTCCTCTGCTTCCTGTGGATGCAGTCTCTTGGCCAGGAGGCACTGGCTACAGCCCTGTGCCACTTGGATTCAACATGCCCACAGTGTCCGGCTCCCTAAGTGCCATTTGTTTGTTGCTGGTGTTGATTTTTTCCGCTTCTTTTGGTTTCTTCCATGCCTCACATCATCTCCCCCTCCTTTCTCTCAAACACCTGGGTCTGTGTGCCATCTTTGCTCCTTCTTGAAAGGTTGTGAAGTGCCGCTTGACTGGTAACTGATTCGCTGGCCACCACCACCACACTGGTGGGATCGCTGGGATTTTTTTGGTTTTTGTTTTGTTTTTTTCTGTTGTGTTTTGTTTGTTGGTTGGTTTTCTTTTTCTTTTTGCAGCTTGGGAGCCACTTCTAGCTAGGCTGTACTACATGGCTTGGTAACCACTTCCCCCGTCTGTGCAGCCATGTCAGTGGGATCCCTGGGGGCATTTCTTTTTTCTTTCTTCATTTCTCAGTTTCTCATCTCTCTATACTTACCTTCTTTTCCTGTCTTCTGAATACCTGATGCTGTGTGACATCTCAACCTCTTCTAGCCAGGCTGTACTTCGAGGCCTGGGAGCCACTTCCCTGGTCTTCACAGCCACACCGGCGGGATCCCCGGGGACTTTGCTCTTCTTTTTTTTTTTTCTTTCCTAATTTTTTTCCTTTTTCTTCTTTTGACTTTTTGTTTTTCTCCATTTCTCATCTCTCTACTCCAACGGCAAGATCCCTTAGCAATGTTTTTGTCTGTTTGCTTTTATCTCCTGTTTCTGTCTCCTCTTTCCCATACTCATCTTAGCTCCACACATCACAATCTCCCCCCTCCTTCCTGCCTACCTGTACTATGTGCTGAACATCACACCCCCAGGAGCATAGCCACAGCCTACCAGAACCTGCCCTGCACTGATTCCCAGCCCACCCTGTCGGCCCTAGTCATGTGCCACAAACAACCCATCCTAGCCTCTCCCCTTCAGCTGGACCTGCCCTGCTGCACCATAGCTGAGCGACTGGCCCTGCCCATTGGACAAGGAGGTGGAAAGTATCATCTCCACAGACAAGCAAACAACAACACACAGCCCACCTACTCAGACATAACCAAAGAAAACAAAAATGCAGGACAAAACAAACAAATCTACAATCAATAAACGAGGAAAATAACTACTGAATGTACCGAAGACAGCAGACAATATCAAAACATAAAAAAACAGGACAGGACAGTTCTAGCAGGCATCTAAAATAAAACACCAGATGACTTTCCAGTAGAAGAAAAGCCACTAGAACTACCTGATAAGGAATTCAAATCTCTAATATTCAGAGCTATCCAAGAGTTGAAGGAAAAGGAAGACAAAAATGAGGAAAAAATAGACAAATTCATGGGAAAGGCAGACAAATTCATGGAAAATACAGACAAAAAAATGGAAGAAGTGAGAAAAATAATACAGGAACAAAATGCTGAAATGAATTCACAACTATAAATAATACAAAAACAACCATTAGAAATCCAAAAAATAAACAAGATTTCAGAAATGGACAGTGTTACAGAAGGGCTGAGGAGCAGGTTTGAAACAATGGAAGACAGGATCAGCGAAATTGAAGACAAACACTTGGATACAACTCTGAGGAAAAATCAGAAAAAGGAATGAAGAAGCCCTGAGAATTATGTGGGATACAATCCAAAGCAAAAATCTTCGAGTGATCAGAGTTCAAGAACAGGGGGAGAAAACAGAAAACACAGAGAGGATCATTGAAGAATTGCTGACAGAAAACTTCCCTAATATCATGAAAGATAAAAGTTGACCATCCAAGAAGCTCAACGAACTCCATATAGGATAGACCCCAGAAGAAAATCACCACGGCATATAATAATCACCCTCACTAAAACCAAAGAAGCTTGAGAAAAATGAAGTCATATACAGAGAAGAAACAATAAGACTAAGCTCTGATTATTAGGCAGAAACCATGCAGACAAGAAGACAATGGGATGACATATATAAAACCTTGAAAGAAAAAAATTGCCAACCATAGATAAGTGGTATCTTGGGTGAAGGGTGAGACAGTACACAATACAGAGGAAACCAGCACAACTTGTACAAGGAAAGGTCATGGAAGCTCCATAGACACATCCAAACTCCCTGAGGGACTGAATTGC